>NC_083692.1:66629285-67265714 GCF_033118175.1 Dama dama
TGCCCAGCCGGCTCTGCCTTGCAAGCCTCTGACCAGTTTGTAGAGGTTGGGGCGGAGCTCCAACCCGCTCCCAGGCTCATCCTGTGCAGCTCAAGCTGCCACTTCCAGAGCCCTGCCCAGACTTGGAAGCTGTGGCTTATTGTGACTGTCTCAGTCTGGAGGAGTGGAGCCTGAAACTTGCAAGCTGTCACTTAATTGACTATAGTAGCACCAGAAAGGCAGAAGTGGGTGGGGGCAGTAAAGCTGGCCACAGCAAATATAGTTGATTGTTTCATCTTGAGGGATGTCTTCAGAGAGGATCCATGCGGGGACTACATATTAGGGCAGTCCTCCCAGAGGGAGGAAGGGAAAGGATTTTATTCACTGGTTCTCGGCTCTTGGTTAAAATCTACCCTAAGGGCCAACTAATTTGCACAAGCGTGGAAGTGGCCAGCTGAGCATCTCCCACCTCATTAGCGAGTCACAACTCAGCCTCAGTGGGACAGCCCTGGATGAGAGGCTAGAGGGGCACGATGTTCTGAAGATGACAGGAGGGGTGTGGCAGTGAATCAGTAGCACGCCTGAATCTATAGCTGTGGGGGCGGCACAAGCCTTGTTAGATCCGCTCCGCCCTGCTGCAGGCAGCTGCGCAACTCCCAGTGATGGATGAACTGAGTACAGTCTTACTGCAGCATTTTAATGCCAGTGCAGCTTGGCCCCTGGGCTTGTCTGTGCTGCTAGGAAACTTCTTGTACATTCAAGGAAATAGTTTTCCTTTCCAGTTCCCAGGGTTGGACATCCCATCTCTGAGGGATGTCACTCGTGTGGGTTGTGTTATGGAACCAAATTTGAGTCTGCTGTCTGGGGCACAGTAAAGCCAGCTGATTGACACCAGGTTGTGGGGAAGGAAGTTCAGTGTTCACTATAGGGCACCAGGCAAACAGTCCAGGGCAACTTGTGCTTAGAAGACCTGAACGCCCCACAGACTTTCAGGGAAAGGTTTTTTAAAGACAGAGTGAGGGAGAGGGTTTGTGGGGTATGTGATCAGCTCATGGACCTTTTTCTGCCTGGTCGGAGGTGAGGTAATAGGAAGTCACCATCATGAATCTTCTGATTACAATCAGTCTGAGATCTTTGCTTGTGGCAAAGTACAGTTCACTTCTTCTACCTGGTGGGGGCACCGGTACCTGCAAAACAGCTCAAAGGACATGACTCAGAATATTATATGAAGTCCTTGAGAAGGAACTAAAGATCCTTGACTTTGTTTAATGGCTAAACTATTACTGTTTGGTCCTGTTTGACTGTTTTCTTTTGCCTTTGCATTTTTATTTTTTTCACTTCTCTGATTAAATTTAATCTTTGACTAAAGTTTTTCTACAGACAAAAGACAGGCAGAGGATATGGGGGAGGGAAGGCTGTTCTGGGAAGGCTGCATAGGGTCCTGCTTGGTGACCGGTGGGGTCCAACTGAGTGTTCTCTCTGCTTGGGGCTATCTAGATAACACTACCATAATCAGATCCTTCACAGCAAAAGGCAGAAGAACTGTTCTCGGAGCAGCTGATGAATATGGCATTGATGGCTGCTCTCTCTGAAAAGCAAAAGTCCTCTTGGTCAGAGCCTGTAGGCTTTGTTCAACCCATTGACAGACCGTGTGAGGCGGCCAGGTGCTACCTTTAGGGCCATGCTATATCTCCACTTTGTTTCAGCACCCCTAGAGATAGCCTCCTTTGTGCTCTTATGGACTGGGTGTGAGTGGTAGTTAGTTATCCTCCTCAACACCTGTTGGATATACTCCCCTGACCTTAGGGGAGCGCTTATTGGGGATGGTCCTGTACTGGCCACAGCACCTCTGCCTGCAGGCTAGCCTGGAGTGTGCAAGTTGAAGATCCCAGAGACAGAGTTCTGAGATCACTTTCTCTTTAATGGGACGTTTAGATGATGTCAAGAGAAGTATTTAAAGTTCTAGAGAGGCAGTCCTGTGGGCCTACAGAGGTTCTTTAGGTTTTTGGTTTGGGGGCTATTTATTTGGTTTTATCGGAGTAGAGTTGATTAACAATGTTGGTTTCACATGTACAGGTTTCATCAGAGTAATTCAGTTATACTTATACATGCATCTATTCTTTTTCCATTTAGGTTATTACAGAGTATTGAGCAGAGTTCCCTGTGCTATATAGTAGGTCCTTATTGGTTATCTATTTTGATGATACCAAATTTGTCTAACTTGACTCAAGTCCCAGCTGACCTCTGACAAAAGGGTGAGGCTTGATCTGGACTCTGGCCCACATTTAAGCATTTAAATAGCTAGTGGCCTTCTTGACTTCTGACCCCATCATGACCTCCTCTGACCCAACTTATCTCTACATAGTAAAGATAAACTTCAAACCAAGAGTAGAGAAAACCATGCAAGTGATTTTCACAACTGTTACTGTGCAATAAATCAGCAATCTTGCCTCGCAGTGAGACGTGGTTGTTTTAAAAGTAATATGCAGGATTTATTTCTTCAGGGAGTGGGGGGTGGGTGGGAGGTCCAGCCCCCTGTGACCTGAAAAAAATGCATTGTGTGTAGACTTGTCCACCTCATTGCCAACAACATCCTGGTTAAGCTTTGTTTTGCTGGGAGAATGTAGGGCAGGAGTGCCAGGCTCTTTCCAGCTGTAGAGTTGGTGGATCTACTGTTTCTATCCTAGAAAATAGCAACTGCTGGCAATCCTCAAATGATAATTTTCCCCCAGAATGGAAAGATGAGAGCCCCCTTTCCCCATCATTGTTTTATAAACCAAAGTTGTGAAGTTGATCTGGCTCCCCATCTGTACCCTTTATGTCCTCAACTAAAGCTCAGTTCCTGGCCCCTTTTCAAACTGGAGGAATGGAGAATCCCAAAGCCTGCTTCTAGCTCCTCCCATCCATGCCCATCCTTCTGTTATACACTGGGATTCTGCTGGCATCCCACCCTTCTCATCTTCCTAGCAACAGAAAGCCTGATTTCATGGAGACCAGTTGTGGTACCTAGGCTGGGGAGAAAACCATCACTGAGTGCTCAGGGGCACAGCAGCCTTTCATTGAGCAAACACATCAGGTAAACCCTTCCAAGCCCTGCCTCGCCCAGTCATTTGGGGAAGATAGGTGGCCTGGGCAAGGGCAGTGTCCTATGCTACACAGTTACTTTGACATGCAGGCCTTGCATCAGATCAGGCTTCCAACACCACTGCAACATTCATGAACTTACTTCAGAGCCACTCGTCTTGACCTGTTTCACACTCTGTGTTATTCTATCCACAGATTCTCCGGCTTCTGACCTGGGGGCTGACTCATTTTCCTGTTTACAACCGTGCCTCAGCCCTCATTCCTAATGTTTTACATAGTTTCTCTGGCAATGACCTTTGCTTTCCTTTTAACTAGAGTTCAGATTCTCCTCTGGCCGGACAACTTCTGAGTATTCTGAGTGAAAATATGCCAGATCTTGCCTGGCCCCCAGGACCTTTGTGACTTCCTAAAGAGTGTTGTACCTGCCAGACTTGCCACTGTGCAGTTGGGGCAGTTTAAGTGTAAGAGAGAAAGGGGGAGGAATAGGATAAAGAGGAAAGGAGCTAAGGGGAGCGGGATGAATAAGCTCATTCCTTCTATGAATCCTTGGCACTGCATCCTGGTTGATGCAGACATTAAATGGAATACTAATCACTTACCCCCATCATTTTTTAGACTTTAAAAAGAAAGAGCTCTTAAGAAAGAGCTGCAACTTGTGATATGACTCTGTTGAGCCTATATGAGCAGATTGGTGGTGTGTCAACTTGCAAGTGCTGTTCTGTAGTCCAACTGTAAGTCTTACTATTCTATCCCAAGTGATTGTTTTCTGATAAGTATTTCTGCTTTTATATCTCAGTGAGCTGTTCAATGAATGCTCAGACTGAATGAGATTGGTGAAGTTAAGCAACACCTTGATTCTTAATCCTTTATTAAATGTCAGGTCCCTTCTATTGGTTATTTACTTAATAGCAATTTCAAAAGTTGCACAATGATCAATAGATCCCTCTGCTCATGCCTTCCTCTTTGGGAAATACCCCTTACCCCAAAACACGGACTTGAATGACCAAGTTCATAGCATGTGACCCTCACCACAGGTGATTGGACGAGTGGTTGAGCACTTGAAACTGACATGGTCAGTCTGTCACCTGGTCAATGACCAACTCAGTTATCTTGCTTAAAAATTGAGCTAATGGACATAAAGACCATTGTCAGTCATTGGTGGGTGTTAGACTCTTAATGCTGTGTTGAGTACAGACAAGAGTTAATTCATGCTACCTGGGCAAGCTGAGGTTGTGAGAGAGCAGAAACCATTAATAAACAGAGAAAGCTGATTTGCAGAGTGGAGGATTGATTGAACAAGTAGTTGAGACCACAGGGACTGAGTAAGAGAACAAGATGAAACAGATGACTTTGGTTTCTGGGGGCTTCTCAGCTCGAGACCCCAAGAAGCCTGTTGATAGTTCATTTCCTGTTGTTAATGACTTCAGCAAACCATCCATGAGATGACTTCTTAGATCTTTCATCAATACTCACCTCTACTGCCTGAATAAAGAGTTTTCCAGACAAGCAAAAGCTAAAGGATTAGTTCATCATTCCCTACCTTGTTTTTTGGAGATAAGGATTTCTGTTCCTTGTGGCTAAAACCCTTTGATTACACCACTACTTAGGTGTTGCCAGCAATGGCTGCAACAAAGAGTTGTAAACTTATATATTGGTAATTAAGCAAAAGGTGAAACGTTTTCTAGTTGCTTCTTTTAAAGTAGAACTTGATGTCATTGAAAGCTATTTACATCCATACTCTTGCTGTTAATGATTTAGGATATTCTGGTTTTCCACCCTTTTCTCATTTGTGATGATTGTATTGGCTTTATAGGGTGTGTCTTCAGGAACTTAACATTTGTAGGGGGGAAAATCCAACATCAGACATAAGCTTACATCAGAGGACAAAATTGCCTTTGCTAGTTTATAGTGCTTGACTTTCTGGTTATCTGCACCAGAGACGTAATCTTGATTGCCTTGTCAATAAATCCAGTGCAAAATGAGTAGAGATTTTTATGGCTGGGGAAACTCCCGATACAGAGCATAGCATGGGAGGCAGGGATGAGGGTGAGGTAATCCACAGTCTGTGATCCCTCTCCAGCAATTACAAGTTGCACTCCCCATCAGATTTAGCTCCTACACCAAACTGGTGTTTATAGGGGTGGAGAAGTATAAATAGTGGGCACCCTGGGAATGGAGCTGAGGTTGTCTTTTTTTCTTTCTCCCTGAAATGAACTGAAGAAGACACTGTGTAAATCTGGGTAAGATACTAAGCTAGTGTGGGAAATAAAATCCAAAGTTAAGTGAAATAATCTACAGGAAGAGTTTTTAATATCTGAGGGAATGGACTGAAGAATGACGCTCAGTTTGAAAAAGGACATGTAGAGAATGGTAGAGGGAGAACTCATTTATAGTGAGAGGCTGTGTAGCCTGGTAGATAAACATGTAGGCAGACCCAGACTACTTGGATTCAAGTTCCACCACTTACTAGTTGTATGACCAAGGACAGTTTTCTTAATTTCTTATTGCTTTAGTTCTTCATCTATAAAATGGGAATAGCAATAGTATCTACATAGGTTTGTTATGAAGATTTAAGGAATTGATACATGTAAGGTGCATAGGGCAGTATTGGCCCAAAGTAGGTGCTTAGTGAATGCTGGTTATTATTCGGTAAGACATCACCTGGGGTGCCAACAAGACCAGCAAGATGCGTGAGAACTAACACCACAAGTGGTCTATAGTATTTTTTTTTTTCTAATGAGAAAATTGAAT
This sequence comes from Dama dama, assembly GCF_033118175.1. Classification (NCBI taxonomy): domain Eukaryota; kingdom Metazoa; phylum Chordata; class Mammalia; order Artiodactyla; family Cervidae; genus Dama; species Dama dama. The sequence goes on from NC_083692.1 coordinate 66,635,100, forward strand.
ACATTTACTCATTGACTCTGGAGTGTGTCTGTTTTGACTAAAACAAGAAAGAAGATCCATAAAAAGGCTACTAAAATGAGGATGGGATAAGAGGGGCTTTCATAGAAGGAGAGAAAATAGATTGGGCTCTGGTCTGGAAAAATGAAGACTGAAATGCTCTGTGATGAATTTCATAAAGGACAGGAATAGCATGAATAAATGACTTGTTTATGAAATACTGGAAAATTAGAGCTGGCATGAAAGACGAATACTTTGAGGTGAGGACTTGAACAGATGGTTACTTGACTCTGCTTGCAGAGTGAGTCGTTCAGCTAATGGAGCTCATTAGGTCAGAGTTTCAAAGCAAACTGGATGAAGGATATGGGTTATGGCCCCTGCACTATCAAGGGTCATTAGGGATATTTGTTATAAGACCCAGTTTAGTCCCATTCAGCATTTGTAAATAACCTATACATTAATGTAGTACTTAGCCATTTCAAAACACTCAGCAACCTTAATTCATTTGATTCCCACAATACTGATTTACTGAGCTTAGATTGTGGGCAAGGCTCTGCAGAGAATCAAAAGATGAGAGAAATGGCTTGTGATGGCTTGTGTTGTGTCTGATATATTACCACTCAGAAACACTGTGATGAATTTAATTTAATCTGCAGGCTTAATATACTTGGTTCACTTTTACATATAATGTTTTGAGACTAGAGAATTTTTCTTTTTTTTTTTTTTTTGAGTTCAAGATTGGTATTGTGAAGAAATTCAAGAAATAAAAGTTCTCTTTTTGTGATGTTTTGTCTTCATAAATTCTACCCAGGTCACATTCTGAGGTACAATTGAACATCTCATTCTTACATTTATTTTTAATTTTGGAGTAGTTATTCATAAAAAGCAATATTGGAGCTGGAAGTTAACGCAGAGTTCTTCTTCAGTTCTCTATTTCATAGCGATGGGTCCTTAAGTGACATGAACAAGGTGGGAAAACTTGGACTAAAGCCCAAGTTCTAGTCTTCTATGTTTTCTTTCCCATTGAACTGCTTACCCCAGAGGATCAGGGTGATTGTAGTTGAGCTTATTTGTCTGTGTGTATTTGTGTGTGTGTATGCACATGCTTAGTTACTTCAGTCATGTCCAGCTCTTTGCAACCCTGTAGACTGTAGCCCACCAAGCTTCTCTGTCCATGGGATTTTCCAGGCAAGAATACTGGAGTGGGTAGCCATGCCCTCCTCCAGATTTCTGTGTATACAGACTCAGATGTGTTATGCTTTATCTTGGAGCACTCAGGAATAGATATACTATGGACCCAGTGAGGCTTAAGCTCCAGGGCCTCTCTCTTGTATGAACCTTGAGTGGGGAGAGGAAGCTAGGTTGCAATCAGGAAACATTTCTATATAAGCATTTTTAGTAAATGATCTAAAGAGATAACATAAGAGATGAACTTGATTTTCCAAGCCTCCGTTAAGTTGCTGTGATCTTTTTCACATTCTAAAGAAAAAGAAACACACTCTTATACCTATTTTCCATTTGTACTTTTGTATTATTTTTCTTGAAGAAGTACCTTTCCCCTGCTACAAGATTATATAAATTTCAGGCTCCATGAAATCTGGATAGGCTTCTGATACCCAAAGATATAGCTGGTTGACATAAGACAAACACCAACAGACATAAAAGCAGAAATTGACAGTAACACAATAATAGTAGGAGATGTTAACACCCCACTCACACCAATGGACAGATCATCAAAACAGAAAATTAATAAGGAAACACAAGTCTTAATATAAATAGTGATGATCAGGGTAACCAAAAATTGTGATTTGACTATTTTGGAAAAATGGTAGGAAAGAGAAGGGATATTTGAAGTAACAAAGTTAAATCTTTGGCTACCGTTAAAAGAAGTCAGCATGGAATTGATGTAACAATACAGTAGCATCATATGATTGATATGAAATGTGAGGTATTGACATAAAACTAATCAATTAGGAAAGAAAACTATTAAGAAACAGTATGAAATTCAATGGCAGGGGAAAACTTCTAAGGAATTAAAAGGAGTTGACTCTGAAAAACAAAACTAAAGAGTGGTGACAAATGGGGCAAGGAGCTACCATATTTTCTTAAACAATAAAAGTGCTATTCAAAATTTTAAATAAAATTAATTTAAAAATAAAAATTTGAAATATTAAAATGAAATTCCAACCAGCTCTATCTTTTTTCCTTGTATAATATTTTAAATTTTATTTTAAATATTTTATTAAAGGATAATTGCTTTACAGAATTTTGCTGTTTTCTGTCAAACCTCAACATGAAGCAGCCATAGGTATACATATATTCCCTCCCTTTTGAAACTCCCTCCCATCTCCCTCCCCATCCCATCCTACTCGGTTGATACAGAGCCCCTGTTTGAGTTTCCTGAGACATACAGCAAATTCCCGTTGGCTATCTATTTTACATATAGTAAGTTTCCATGTTACTCTTTCCATACATCTCACCCTCTCCTCCCCTCTCCCCATGTCCATAAATCTATTCTCTATGTCTATTTCTTCATTGCTGCCCTGTAAATAAATTCTTCAGTACTATTTTTCTAGATTCCTTATATGTGTGTTAGAAAAAGATATTTGTCTTTCTGACTCACTTCACTCTGTTTAATAGGTTCTAGGTTCATCCACCCCATTAGAACGGACTCAAATGCATTCCTTTTTATGGCTGAGTAATATTCCATTGTGTATATGTACCACAATTTCTTTATCCATTCATCTGTCAATGGACATCTAGGTTGATTCCGTGTTCTAGCTATTGTAAAAAGTGCTGCAGTGAACAATGGGATGCATGTGTCTTTTTCAATTTTGATTTCCTCATGATATATGCCTAGGAGTGGGATTGCTGGGTTATATGGTGGCTTTATTCCTAGTTTTTTAAGGAATCTCCATACCATCTTTCATGGTGGCTCTATCAATTTACATTCCCATCAAAAGTGCAAGAGCATTTTCTCCACACCCTCTCTAGCATTTATTGTTTGTAGACTTTTTGATGATGGCCATTCTGACTGGTGTGAGGTGATATTTCTTTGTGGTTTTGATTTGCATTTCTCTAATAATGAGTGACATTAAGCATCTTTTCATGTGTTTGTTAGCCATCTGTATGTCTTCTTTGCAGAAATATCTGTTTAGGTCTTTTTCCCACTTTTTGATTGGGTTGTTTGTTTTTTCTGGCATTGAGTTGCATGAGCAGCTTGTATATTTTGGAAATTAATCCTTTGTCAGTTGTTTCACTTGCTGTTATTTTCTCCCATTCTGAGGGTTGTCTTTTCACCTTGCTTATAGTTTCCTTTGCTGTGCAAAAGCTTTTAAGTTAATCATGTCCCATTTGTTTACTTTTATTTTTATGTCCATTACTCTAGGAGGTGGGTCATAGAGGATCTTCCTTTGATTTATGTCATTGAGTATTATGCTTATGTTTTCCTCTAAGAGTTTTATAGTTTCTTGTCTTACAGTTAGGTCTTTAATCAATTTTGAGCTTATCTTTGTGTATGGTGTTAGGAAGTGTTCTAATTTCATTCTTTTGCATGTAGCTGTCCAGGTTTCCCTGCACATCTATTGAAGAGGCTGTCTTTGCCCCATGGTATATTCTTGCCTCCTTTGTCAAATATAAGGTACCCATAGGTGCATGGGTTTATTTCTGGGCTTTCTATCTCATTCCATTGGTCTATATTTCTGTTTTTGTGCCAGTACCATACTGTCTTATGACTGTAGCTTTGTAGTATAATCTGAAGTCAGGAAGGTTGATTCCTCCAGCTCCATTCTTCTTTCTCAAGACTGCTTTGGCTATTTGGGGTCTTTTGTGTTTCCATATGAATTGTGAAATTTTTTGTTCTAGTTCTGTGAAAAATGTCATTGGTAATTGGATAGGGATCACATTGACTCTGTAGATTACATTTGGTAGTATAGTCATTTTCACAGTATTGATTCTTCCTACCCAGGAATATGGAATATCTCTCCAACTGTTTATGTTGTCTTTTATTTCTTTTACTAGTGTCTTATAATTTTCTGTGTACAGTTCTTTTGTCTCCTTAGGTAAATTTATTCCTAGATGTTTAATTCTTTTTGTTGCAATGGTGAATGGGATTGATTCTTTAATTTCTCTTTCTGATTTTTCATTGTTACTATATAGAAATGCAAGTGATTTCTGTCTATTGACTTTGTATCCTGCAACTTTGCTAAATTCACTGATTAGCTCTAGTAATTTTCTGATACTATCTTTAGGGTTTTCTATGTATGGTATCATGTCATCTGCAAACAGTGAGAGCTTTACTTCTTATTTTCTGATCTGGATTCCATTTATTTCTTTTTCTTCTCTGATTGCTGTAGCTAGGACTTCCAGAACTTTGTTGAATAATAGTGGTGAAAGTGGACACCCTTGTCTTGTTACTGATCTTAGGGGAAATGCTTTCAGTTTTTCACCATTGAGAATAATGTTTGCTGTAGGCTTATCATATATGACCTTTAGTATGTTGAGGTAGGTTCCTTCTATGCCCATTTTTTTGAAGAGTTTTAATCATAAATGGGTGCTGAATTTTGTCAAAGGTTTCTTCTGCATCTATTGAGATTATCATATGGTTTTTAATCTTTCAATTTGTTAATGTAGTGTATCACATTGATTGAGTTGCATAGATTGAAGAATCCTTGTATTCCTGGAATCAACCCAACTTGATCATGGTGTATGAGCTTTTTGATGTGTTGCTGAATTCTGTTTGCTAAAATTTTTTTGTTGGGGATTTTTGCATCTGTGTTCATCAATTGGCCTGTAGTATTCTTTTTTTATTTTTTATTTATTTATTTATTTATTTTCTCAGCCATAGATTTACACATATTCCCCATCCCGATCCCCCCTCCCACCTCCCTCTCCACCCGATTCCTCTGGGTCTTCCCAGTGCACCAGGCCCGAGCACTTGTCTCATGCATACCACCTGGGCTGGTGATCTGTTTCACCATAGATAGTATACATGCTGTTCTTTTGAAATATCCCACCCTCAGATTCTCCCACAGAGTTCATGAGTCTGTTCTGTATTTCTGTGTGTCTTTTTCTGTTTTGCATATAGGGTTATCGTTACCATCTTTCTAAATTCCATATATATGTGTTAGTATGCTGTAATGTTCTTTATCTTTCTGGCTTACTTCACTTACTGAAACATAATGGGCTTCAGTTTCATCCATCTCATTAGGACTGATTCAAATGAATTCTTTTTAATGGCTGAGTAATATTCCATGGTGTATATGTACCACAGCTTCCTTATCCATTCATCTGCTGATGGGCATCTAGGTTGCTTCCATGTCCTGGCTATTATAAACAGTGCTGCAATGAACATTTGGGGTGCACGTGTCTCTTTCAGATCTGGTTTCCTCAGTGTGTATGCCCAGAAGTGGGATTGCTGGGTCATATGGCAGTTCTATTTCCAGTTTTTTAAGAAATCTCCACACTGTTCTCCATAGTGGCTGTACTAGTTTGCATTCCCACCAACAGTGTAAGAGGGTTCCCTTTTCTCCACACCCTCTCCAGCATTTATTGCTTGTAGACTTTTGGATAGCAGCCATCCTGACTGGCGTGTAATGGTACCTCATTGTGGTTTTGATTTGCATTTCTCTGATAATGAGTGATGTTGAGCATTTTTTCATGTGTTTGTTAGCCATTTGTATGTCTTCTTTGGAGAAATGTCTGTGTAGTTCTTCAGCCCATTTTTTGATTGGGTCATTTATTTTTCTGGAATTGAGCTGCAGGAGTTGCTTGTATATTTTTGAGATTAATCCTTTGTCTGTTTCTTCATTTGCTATTATTTTCTCCCAATCTGAGGGCTGTCTTTTCACCTTACTTATAGTTTCCTTTGTAGTGCAAAAGCTTTTAAGTTTCATTAGGTCCCATTTGTTTAGTTTTGCTTTTATTTCCAATATTCTGGGAGGTGGGTCATAGAGGATCTTGCTTTGATTTATGTCGGAGAGTGTTTTGCCTATGTTCTCCTCTAGGAGTTTTATAGTTTCTGGTCTTACATTTAGATCTTTAATCCATTTTGAGTTTATTTTTGTGTATGGTGTTAGAAAGTGTTCTAGTTTCATTCTTTTACAAGTGGTTGAGCAGTTTTCCCAGCACCACTTGTTAAAGAGGTTGTCTTTTTTCCATTGTATATCCTTGCCTCCTTTGTCAAAGATAAGGTGTCCATAGGTTCGTGGATTTATCTCTGGGCTTTCTATTCTGTTCCACTGATCTATATATCTGTCTTTGTGCCAGTACCGTACTGTCTTGATGACTGTGGCTTTGTAGTAGAGTCTGAAGTCAGGCAGGTTGATTCCTCCAGTTCCATTCTTCTTTCTCAAGATTACTTTGGCTATTCGAGGTTTTTTGTATTTCCATACAAATTGTGAAATTCTTTGGTCTAGTTCTGTGAAAAATACCGTTGGTAGCTTGATAGGGATTGCATTGAATCTATAGATTGCTTTGGGTAGAATAGCCATTTTGACAATATTGATTCTTCCAATCCATGAACACGGTATGTTTCTCCATCTGTTTGTGTCCTCTTTGATTTCTTTCATCAGTGTTTTATAGTTTTCTATGTATAGGTCTTTTGTTTCTTTAGGTAGATATACTCCTAAGTATTTTATTCTTTTCATTGCAATGGTGAATGGTATTGTTTCCTTAATTTCACTTTCTGTTTTTTCATTATTAGTGTATAGGAATGCAAGGGATTTCTGTGTGTTAATTTTATATCCTGCAACTTTACTATATTCATTGATTAGCTCCAGTAATTTTCTGGTAGAGTCTTTAGGGTTTTCTATGTAGAGGATCATGTCATCTGCAAACAGTGAGAGCTTCACTTCTTCTTTTCCTATCTGGATTCCTTTTACTTCTTTTTCTGCTCTGATTGCTGTGGCCAAAACTTCCAACACTATGTTGAATAGTAGTGGTGAGAGTGGGCACCCTTGTCTTGTTCCTGATTTCAGGGGAAATGCTTTCAATTTTTCACCATTGAGGGTGATGCTTGCTGTGGGTTTGTCATATATAGCTTTTATTATGTTGAGGTATGTTCCTTCTATTCCTGCTTTTTGGAGAGTTTTAATCATAAATGAGTGGTGAATTTTGTCAAAGGCTCTCTCTGCATCTATTGAGATAATCATATGGTTTTTATCTTTCAATTTGTTAATGTGGTGTATTACATTGATTGATTTGTGGATATTAAAGAATCCTTGCATCCCTGGGATAAAGCCCACTTGGTCATGGTGTATGATTTTTTTAATATGTTGTTGGATTCTGTTTGCTAGAATTTTGTTAAGGAGTTTTGCATCTATGTTCATCAGTGATATTGGCCTGTAGTTTTCTTTTTTTGTGGCATCTTTGTCTGGTTTTGGAATTAGGGTGATGGTGGCCTCATAGAATGAGTTTGGAAGCTTACCTTCATCTGCAATTTTCTGGAAGAGTTTGAGTAAGATAGGTGTTAGCTCTTCTCTAAGGTTTTGGTAGAATTCAGCTGTGAAGCCATCTGGTCCTGGGCTTTTGTTTGCTGGAAGATTTTTGATTACAGTTTCGATTTCCTTGCTTGTGATGGCTCTGTTAAGATCTTCTATTTCTTCCTGGTTCAGTTTTGGAAAGTTATACTTTTCTAAGAATTTGTCCATTTCATCCAAGTTGTCCATTTTATTGGCATAGAGCTGCTGGTAGTAGTCTCTTATGATCCTTTGTATTTCAGTGTTGTCTGTTGTGATCTCTCCATTTTCATTTCTAATTTTGTTAATTTGGTTCTTCTCTCTTTGTTTCTTAATGAGTCTTGCTAATGGTTTGTCAATTTTGTTTATTTTTTCAAAAAACCAGCTTTTAGCTTTGTTGATTTTTGCTATGGTCTCTTTAGTTTCTTTTGCATTTATTGCAGCCCTGATTTTTAAGATTTCTTTCCTTGTGCTAACCCTGGGGTTCTTCATTTCTTACTTCTCTAATTGCTTTAGGTGTAGAGTTAGGTTATTTATTTGGTTTTTTTATTGTTTCTTGATGTAAGCCTGTAATGCTATGAACCTTCCCCTTAGCACTGCTTTTACAGTGTCCCATAGGTTTTGGGTTGTTGTGTTTTCATTTTCATTCATGTCTATACATATTTTTCCTTCTTTTTTGATTTCTTCTATGATTTGTTGGTTATTCAGAAGCGTGTTATTTAGTCTCCATATGTTTGAATTTTTAACAATTTTTTTCCTGTAATTGAGATCTAATCTTACTGCACTGTGGTCAGAAAAGATGACTGGAATGATTTCAATTTTTTTGAATTTTCCAAGACCAGATTTATGGCCCAGGATGTGATCTATTCTGGAGAAGGTTCCGTGTGCACTTGAGAAAAAGGTGAAGTTGATTGTTTTTGGGTGAAATGTCCTACAGATATCAATTAGGTCTAGCTGGTCCATTGTGTCATTTAAGGTTTGTGTTTCCTTGTTAATTTTCTGTTTAGTTGATCTATCTATAGTTGTGAGTGGGGTATTAAAGTCTCCCACTATTATTGTGTTACTATTATTTTCCTCTTTCATACTCGTTAGTGTTTGCCATACATATTGCGGTGCTCCTATGTTGGGTGCATATATATTTATAATTGTTATATCTTCTTCTTGGATTGATCCTTTGATCATTATGTAGTGTCCTTCTTTGTCTCTTTTCACATCCTTTATTTGAAAGTCTATTTTATCTGATATGAGTATTGCGACTCCTGCTTTGTTTTGGTCTCCGTTTGCGTGAAATATTTTTTTCCAGCCCTTCACTTTTAGTCTGTATGTGTCTCTTGTTTTGAGGTGGGTCTCTTGTAGACAGCATATATAGGGGTCTTGTTTTTGTATCCATTCAGCCAATCTTTGTCTTTTGGTTGGGGCATTCAACCCATTTACATTTAGGGTAATTATTGATAAGTGGGGTCCCTTTGCCATTTACTTTGTTGTTTTGGGTTCACGTTTATACAACCTTTCTGCATTTCCTGTCTAGAGAAGATCCTTTAGCATTTGTTGAAGAGCTGGCTTGGTGGTGCTGAATTTTCTCAGCTTTTGCTCATCTGTAAAGCTTTTGAATTCTCCTTCATATCTGAATGAGATCCTTGCTGGATACAGTAATCTAGGTTGTAGCTTATTCTCTTTCATTACTTTCAGTACGTCCTGCCATTCCCTTCTGGCCTGGAGGGTTTCTATTGATAGATCAGCTGTTATCCTTATGGGAATCCCTTTGTGTGTTATTTGTTGTTTCTCCCTTGCTGCTTTTAATATTTGTTCTTTGTGTTTGATCTTTGTTAATTTGATTAATATGTGTCTTGGGGTGTTTCGCCTTGGGTTTATCCTGTTTGGGACTCTCTGGGTTTCTTGGACTTGGGTGGCTATTTCCTTCCCCATTTTAGGGAAGTTTACAGCTATTATCTCCTCGAGTATTTTCTCATGGCCTTTCTTTTTGTCTTCTTCTTCTGGGACTCCTATGATTCGAATGTTGGGGCGTTTCACATTGTCCCAGAGGTCCCTGAGGTTGTCTTCATTTCTTTTGATCGTTTTTTCTTTTTTCTTCTCTGCTTCATTTATTTCCACCATTTTATCTTCTACCTCACTTATCCTATCTTCTGCCTCCATTATTCTACTCTTGGTTCCCTCCAAAGTGTTTTTGATCTCATTCATTGCATTATTCATTTTTAATTGACTCTTTTTTATTTCTTCTAGGTCTTTATTAAACATTTATTGTATCTTTTCAATCTTTGCCTCCAGGCTATTTATCTGTAACTCCATTTTGTTTTCAAGATTTTGGATCATTTTTATTATCATTATTCTAAATTCTTTTTCAGGTAGATTCCCTATCTCCTCCTCTTTTGTTTGACTTGGTGGGCATTTTTCATGTTCCTTTACCTGTTGGGTATTTCTCTGCCTTTTCATCTTGTTTAGATTGCTGTGTCTGGACTGGGCTTTCTGTATTCTGGAGGTCTGTGGTTCCTTTTTATTGCGGAGGATTTACCCAGTGGATGGGGTTAGACGATTGGCTTGTCAAGGTTTCCTGGCTAGGGAAGCTTGCGTCAGTGTTCTGGTGCATGGAATTTGATTTCTTCTCTTTGGAGAGCAATGGAGTGCCCAGTAATGAGTTTTGAGATGGGTCTATGTGTTAGGTGTGACCTTGGGCAGCCTGTATGTTGACGTTCAGGGCTATGTTCCTGCGTTGCTGGAGAATTTGCGTGGTATGTCTTGCTCTAAAACTTATTGGCTCTTGGGTGGTGGTTGGTTTCAGTGTAGGTATGGAGGCTTTTGGACGGTCACTTATTACTTAAGGTTCCATGTAGTCAGGAGTTTTCTGGTGTTCTCAGGTTTTGGGCTTAAGTCTCCTGCCTCTGGATTTCAGTTTTATTCTTCCTGTAGTCTCAGGACTTCTCCAACTATACAGCACTGATAATAAAACTTCTAGGTTAATGGCGAAAAGATTCTCCCCCATTAGGGACACCCAGAGAGGTTCACAGAGTTACATGAAGAAGAGGAGAGGGAGGAGGGAGATAGAGATGAGCAGGAGGAGAAAAAAGGGGGACTCAAGAGGAGAGAGACAGATCTACGCAGCTGTCTGTTCCCAGAGTGTTCTCCGTAGCCCAGTCACCTACAAAGATTCACAGAATTGGATTGGGAAGAGAAGGGGAAAGGAGGAAAGAGGTGTTCTGAGGTAGAAAACAGAGAGTCAAGATTGGGAGAGAATAATCTTCAGTTTAAAAATAGGGCTTCTCTTCTTTTTTTTTTATAAGGTTATAGTGTATTGAAAATGAAAATTAAGGAGTAGTAGAGGAGTACTAGAGGACTTTAAAAGAAATAAGAGAAAAAGAAAAATAGAAAATAGAAGAGAAAAAGGAAAGAAAAAAAATAAGAAAAAAGAAAAAAAATAAAGAAAAAGAAGAAAAAAAAAGAGAAAGAAAAAAAAAATTTTTTTTTCCCCTAATTAAAAAAATCGTAAAAATCTATGGAAATGAAAGTTAAGTAGTAATGGGGGAGTAACAGGGGATTTTAAAGGAAAATAGAAAAAATAAAAAATAAAAAAAGAAGAAAAAAAAAAAGAAAAAAGTAAAATTATATCTAGGAGTTTCTCTGGAGCTGTTGCGGTCAGTGTGGGTTCGGCTCAGTTTCAGATAGCTCCTCGTTCCAGCTTACACTTCTTGATATCTACAGGCCCCTTCCGGTGTAGTCGGTGTTTTCTAGAGGGATTTTAATCTGTTGCACCAGTCCCTTCTGAAGCGGTTCCCTTTGTTTATTTGGCTTCTGTTTGCCGGTCTCTTCAGAGCCTCATTTCCACCCTGACACAGGCGGGCGGAGGTGGACTCTTATTCAGGTAGCTAGTTCCGTCGCTCTGCGGGGAGTGGCTGGCGCTGTGGGGACAGGCTTGCGCCACGGGGATGGGCTGGCGCTGCCGGGAGGGGCTGATGCTGCTTTCTCCGTCTGCGCTGCTCAGGCTCCCGGCTGTTCTATATGGAGCGAGCCCCGCGCTGTGCGAGTTTCCAGCCCTCGGGTGTTCCACAAAAGCGCGGAACGAAAAGCTGCGCCTGCTCTCTGTGCCTTCCCCGTCAGAGCAGTCCAGGCAGCCAGGGGCTTGGTGGGCGCACTCTCCCCAGATGTGGCGTGCCCACTCCCTTCCACGGACCCAGTTTCAGTTTCCTCTGGCGCCAGTCAGGTGCCTGCGCCTTCTGCCCTCTGTGTCCCCAGCCCCAGTCCGCATCCGCGCCGGTCGGGTGCCTGCGCCCTGTGTCTCACCGCGACCTTCCCCTCCCCCTGCTTCCTGCCTCCGGCGGGGCTGGGCCGGTCCGCAGCCTGTGAGCTCTTCTCTGGAGTTTCTCGGTCTCTTTGTTCTGCGAACGGCCGGCAGTGTGTTCGGGCAGGTTAATTTACTCACCCTCTTTTGGTCTCCTACAGTTCAAGTTGGCCACTCACAGAAGCTCCCTCCGATTGTCCTCAGGGCACTCAGGCCCGGACCCTACCCCAAGTAATGCCGCCTAAGACTCCCTTCCCGGGACGGGTCTCCGTCCTTAGCTCTTTTGTCTCACTTTTTATCTTTTATATTTTGTCCTACCTCCTTTTGAAGAGAATGGGCTGCTTTTCTGGGCACCTGATGACTTCAGCTAGCGATCAGAAGTTGTTTTGCGAAGTTTGCTCTGCGTTCAGTTATTCTTTTGATGAATTTGTAGGAGAGAAAGTGGTCTCCCCGTCCTACTCCTCCGCCATCTTGGCTCCTCCTCCCGGCCTGTAGTATTCTTCTGTGTTGTCTTTGTCCGGTTTTGGTATCAGGGTAATGGTGGCCTCATAGAATGAGTTTGGAAGTGTTCCTTCCTCTGCAGTTTTTTGAAACAGTTTTAGAAGGGTAGGCATTAGCTCTTCTCTAAATGTTTGACAGAGTTCTCCTGTGAAGCCATCTGATGCTGGGCTTTTGTTTTTGGGGAGATTTTTGATCACAGCTTCAATTTCAGTGCTTATAAGTAGTATCCTATAGTATCCTTTCTTGTACAACTTTTTTTTTGTTGTTGTAGAGTTAATAATTATATTATTTTCTTTTGCTTAATTTCTGTAATCTCTCTGAAAAACTGCCTTTCCTTTCTTTTCATATAGCTTCTTTTTTCAGAGTTCACAATTAATTTTCCTTTGACTTAATTTTCTGTGTATCTAGCTAAATAAATCTTTGGAACTTCTAAGCATTTATCCTATCAATATTATTTGGGGATGTGATCAAACATATCAGATAATCTACCAATTTTCCACCACCCTCTCTTTTATTCTCTCCCAGAGACTTCATTCCATATTCCTTCACCCTCTTGCTCCAGTATGGACTGATTTTTTTCTAAGGTCTGGAAATTTCATATGTTAAGCCTTTGGTTTGATGTTTGCTGAGTATAATAATCAGTGGACCGTTTCTAAATCCTAGTGAATTGTTTACGCATTACAAGGAATTTTATCTAAGCAGTTTTTGAAGGTGTATTTTAGTTATCTGGTACCATATAAAGACTGCTTTCATGTTCTAGCTGTCTAGCTTTATATAGTTGGGTGAAGGACATGCTGTTAGTAATGGATAAAGTACTATATCTGGATACCTGAAATGTCTAGTGATTAAAAGTAGGATTTGCTAGTATATGATACAACTCTTTTTTTTTTTTAGAAAAGCTACAACTCCTATTTTTTTTTTTTTTTTGCCATGCACATTAACCTTAAGGTGAATTACCTGAGTTTTGAATCCCAGATAATTATTAAGAATATATTCCCAGACAATTTCTTCTTACTTTCAAACTCTTAATGTTACTTGCCACTGTGAAACTTGGTTTTTAATATATGGGAGTTAAATATAATTTTAAAACATATGATATATTTTAAAAGCATGATATGAAGTTCTTTTTACATGCTACTTTTTGTTAGCTACATTAAAGGCATTACGCAATTATGGGGAATTAACTATACTAGTTCCATGATAGCTCCCCACCAATACTTTGTAAATGCAGACTATTCAGTTAATTCTTACTGTGTACTACAGATTAGACCAATAACATTGCTTTACTTTATTGAAGTAAAAGCTAAGGTCATTACAAGTCATGATTAGGTTTTCTTATGGGGACTTCTTCTTGTCAGATAATTCACTCCCCTGTGAAGGAGGATTAATGTTATCCTAGATAATCTACTATGTAAATCAGGTACAGTGCTAATTCTTTAAAGAAGGAGAATTTTTTTTTCAGTGTCTTTCAATATATTTCAGTCATGTTCCTTTCCAATCATTGTTGCAATTCAGGTGGCATGCTGTTCAGTTGAATTCTTGTAGAACACATAGCTCTATAATTTTGTTTGATTAATTTTATTTCTTGAGAACATTACTGGAAGAGAAAAAAATGTTTTTAAATCCTTAATATCTTGTTTGAAACAATCAACCCTGATAATGTTTACAAACAGAGATCAAATCCTCCTCCCAGAGTGCACTGCTGTTGGAATGCCCCTGGCCTCTGTCTAGACCTATAGCACTGAAGCCACTACACATCTCAGGATGCATCACCCCTTCTCCCTTCCTTTTCTGTCTTCCATAGCATTGTCCACTGAAAGTTGAAGACAGACATAGGAGTGGTGAATCCCCAGGGGCAGGTTAATCCACCCTGTTTGCCTGAGTTAAGGAATTGGGTGGTGATAGGGTTCATACCCAGAAATGGAGGAAACAGAGAGACACCAACTAGATATTGTGGCAGAATTTCTTGCTTTCTATCAAAGAAGTGGTTACTTACTACCCTGCTTGATGCCCTGAGACTTAAAAAATTGAAGGGTTTTTCTAATATCTTCATTTCAGCCCAAGGTTATTACTACATGTAGAGTGTTAGTGGTTAGTTTGGTACAGTAGTTCATTTCCATCAGTGTCATGGGACTTTTCCTGGATTTTGGTATGTGTGATTTTTCCCCTGCAATTTTGAATGGTTTAAAATGAATGATTGTACTATTTGGGTGTTTTGTATAAAGGATTTTCTATTACTTGCATTTATGTTGTATTACTGAAAGCTTACCAAAGATAAATGTGTTTATTCATTCAACTGACTATGAAAACTTTTGGTTTGTCTCATCAGTTAGATTCAACATCACTTCTCTCCGAGGAACAGTTAAGGTGTCTTCTGGATGAATGCTCGTTCAAACAAAAATCCACAGTTAGACTGTCTCCAGAAAGAGAAGAGAAAGACATTGAGGATATGATACCTGAGTTCCCCCAACCTTCTGGATCTATTCTCTCTGAGTCATTAAGCAGGTCAAAAACAAAGGTTAGAAGCACTGAGGTAGAGGACGTAAATGTGCCCAAGAATGTAGAATGTGAAACGTCTAGAGGCTACTTTCTCACCAAAGCCTTGGCTGGGCATCACATGTCACCAGCTCTTCTCCTTGAAGAGGAGAATTTGAAATGCCTTCAGTTTTCTGAGGACAATGTTACTAGTGATGCAGAAGACTACTTTATGTCTAAGACTCTGGGCATTGGGAGACTGAAAAGGCCCTCTTTCTTGGACGATCCACTGTATGGCCTCAGTGTGAGCCTTTCATCTGAAGACCAGCATGTGAAACTCAGCCCTCCAGAGAGACTCAAACCAGGTGAGGCTTGGAGAGTACACTGAGAATCATCTTTATGAAATACCTCAATGTAAAGGTAATACAGTTCAAAATATAGCAGAATAAGGAGGTATCCTTGAAAGTCACAGATGGGTCAATTAAGAGCATGCTAATGTAAGAACATATTTATTAATGTTTATATCAGATCATTGTTGGGATTAGTACTCTTACAAAATACATTATTTTTAATGATAACTAATGCCATTATTAGTTATGGTAGTTATGGTTATCTAGAAAGCAGTGTTGATTTCAGAGGAAAAGAGAAATTAGTTTGAGTGGCTACAAATAATTAGATTTGCTTAGTATTTTAACTTCCAAATATCAGTGATGAATATTTGTTCCAAGGAATGAATTCATGGAATGCTGTGTATCATTGTGGTTTTGTTAGTTTCGGTATACAAACTTCCAGGCCCAGCTACTTATATATTGTCAGGGTTTTTTTTTTTTTTTTTTTTGATCCAGTGTTGCATCTTACCAATGGTACAAAATACCAAAATACCAATTATGGGCAGTTTTTTGATGTAAACAAATATTCAATTATTTATGTTAGAGGTCTATTTAATATAGTCTGTGTTATATTTGTTGAGTTTATTTAAATAACTTCAACTTTTCCTCTCATGTAGATTAAAATATATTTCCTATTAAATCTATACCTGTTACCTATTACATCAGTAATCTATTAATTCTGAACTAACTCCTTAGCCCTGTATTTCTAACTGCCATCTGGATATGAACTCAAACGAATTTCCTCATCCTTCCCTCTCAACTCAGATTTTCCTCTTGACTTCCATTTCCTCAATCACCCAGGCTTAAAATGTGAGTCATCATTGATTCTTCCGTTTCCCTCGCTTCCCACTTCCAGTCTTCAAATCTTGTTTGCTCTGCTTCTGCAATGTCTCCCATGTCCATCACTCACTCCCTTGCTGTTCCTACCCTCTCAGCTGCATCAATGCAGTAACCTGATCAGGTATCCGTGCTCTGCTGTCTCTTCTCCTGCCATGGTCAACCACCTAAACTTATACCCCCAAAGTACAACTTTGATGAACATACTCTCCAGCTCAAAAAGCTTCTATGGTTCTCCTCTGTCTGTTGAATGAAATTTGAATTCCTTCACTTGCTGTTCAAGGCCTTCAGAATCTGACCTGAAGTTGTCTTCATAATCAGTCTCTATGTAGTTTCTTAAATGTTATTCAGGTTATATAGCTAATTTGGGCTCAGGATGTACAGTGCTCTCTATGTTGCTCAAGACTGTTTCTTCTCAGGAATGTGCAGGTATACCTTCAATGGTAGTTGAATTCTAACCCCATCCTGTCTAAATGTAACCTTCCCTGCTCCTCTCTTTTAAGAGTTTTACTTCTCTTCTGAATGTCCAAGGGTATTAGTCCCCTATCACATCATTTTACACACAGTCTCACATTGTTAGGGACACACACCCATACACTCTTCCTTAGAACTATGTAACCTTTTTGAGGACAGAGGTCCTATCTTCTGATTCATTGTTATATCTTCTCTGATGTCCAAAGTGCTGCCTTAAAGCAAGTGCCTGTTTAATAGATAAAGGAATTTAAATTATCCAGGTTTAGATGTGTGAGTGCGTGCTAGGTTGCTTCAGTCATGTTCGACTCTTTGAGACCCTATGGACTGTAGCACATCAGGCTCCAGGAATTCTCCAGGCAAGAATACTGGAGTAGGTTGCTGTATCCTCCTCCAGGGGATCTTCCCAACCCAGGGATCAGACTCACCTCTCTTACATCTCCTGCGTTGACAGGCAGGTTCTTTACCATTAGCGCCATCTGGGAAGCCCCAGCTTTAGAATAATACACTGAAAATGCGGTTCACATTTATTCTTTGCATTATGAATGAAAGCAGGTGGTATTGCTTAAGAATTACGCAAGCCTGATATTCTGTGTAAAGATTTGGAACTTTTTTCTTTTTTAGTGAAATTCCACAAGATATACTCTTTTTACCTAGCAGCAGAGTTTACTTACAACAGGTAATTCAATTAAATGAGTGTGCTCTGTCTTCTCCCATCAACCATCTTCACTTAACAAATAGACTGTAAGAACTTTGTTCTACTCTAAAATAGCAGTGTATTTTTCTTTTTGGACAAAAAGTTTTTATTAGGAAGAAAGTATCGGCATTTCTTTTTTGTCAACTGTAATCAAAACGTATTCAGTTGGGTATGATGATTTATTGTGTATGGGGTCTCATTCTCATGGAGTCAGTATGTGGGGGTTGAGGAGATCATTCTACTGAGATATGACATTACTTCAATGTGAATGTCAGTCACACTGATGTATATCTGTTGCCAAGTAGAGCATGAAAATATGGAATGAACTAGAATTTAATGTGACATAATGGAAAGAAGCTCTGGTGATTTACTTTTAACTTCTGAAAAAGTGCCTCTGATGGCTCTATATATTCCCAGTATTTGACTAAAACAACCCTGTGATTATGGAGGTGTAAGATAGAATAGATGTGAATATATGAACCATATTTTACTTTCTGTTTATTACATGATAAACTTTAAGGAATAAATCCTACATTATTATTTTGGATGCTTGTCAGCCTATCTGAAGCTGGGAGTTTTTCTTTTACTAACCTCAGCATTTACAATTATTAAAATAACTTGCTAATCAATTTATTCTAAAATACCAAATTGGACATTATATGCTTTATGCAAAAGTGAACCCCAAAACTAAATGCTAAACCAGTTTTCCTGGCAAAAAGCCTTTTAAAGATGTAATTATAATGAGGAATTACAGTGTATTCAGCTGTTATGTATATTCCTTCTCTTTCTCAGGAAATAGATATGTGTGAATACATGATTCAGATGAGATTTCTGTAAGCAGACAGGAAGAAAATAAGAAGAATCATTCATCATTTTCTCTTTAAGTAGCAAATATATTGTTTTATTTTCCTACATGAACTGAGGTCTGTTATGAATTTTAAAATTCTGCTTCTAAAAGATAGAGTCAGATAAAACTTCAGTTCAGTTGCTCAATCATGTCCAACTCTTTGCGACCCTGTGAACCGCAGCACGCCAGGCCTCCCTGTCCATCACCAGCTCCCGGAGTTTACCCAAACTCATGTCCATTGAGTCAATGATGCCATCCAACCATCTCATCCTCTGTTGTCCCCTTCTCCTCCTGCCCCCAATCCCTCCCAGCATCAGGGTCTTTTCAAATGAGTCAGCTCTTCGCATCAGGTGTCCAAAGAATTGGAGTTTCAGCTTCAGCATCAGTCCTTCCAATGAACACCCAGGACCGCGCTCCTTTAGGATGGACTGGTTGGATCTCCTTGCAGTCCAAGGGACTCTCAAGAGTCTTCTCCAACACCACAGTTCAAAACCATCAGTGTCCAAATCTAGTGACACTGAGGACCAATTTCAATTGTGGTATTGAAGATAAGGATTTGCTTCACAGATGTATTAGAAGTTTCCAGTGTGAAGTACCTCATTTTGGGGGAAGTGTAGTTGATTTATAATATTGGTTTCAGGTGGGTAGCATAGTGAGTCAATATTTTTGCATATTATACTCTATTAGTGGTTATTACAAGATAATGTCTAGAATTCCCTGTGCTATACAATATATTTTTGTTGCTTATCTATTTTACATATAGTAGTTTGTATCTCTTAATCACATATCACTAACTTGCCCTTTCTCCTTCCCTCTCCCCTTTGGGAACCATTAATTTGTTTTCTCTATGTGTGAGTCAGTTTGTTTTGCTGTATACATTGATTTGTATTATCTTTTAGATTTCACATGTAATTGATGTTATACAGTATTTGTCTTTCTTTGACTTATTTAAGTATAATATACTCTAGGTTGATTTGTATTGCTGTAAATGGTAGAATTTCATTCATTTTATGGCTGAGTAATATTTCATTATAGGTAGGTAGGTAGGTAGATAGATATGTCACCTCTTATGCATTTGTCTGTTGGTGGTCACTTGGATTCCAACCATATTTTGACTATTGTAAATAGTACTGTTAAGAACTTTGGGATACATGTGTTTTTTTGATTTAGTCTTTTCATTTTTTTTTTTTCCTGAGTATAGAACCAGGAGTGGAATTGTTGGATCATATGGTAATTCTCTTTTTAGTTTTTTGAGGAAACTATATACAGTTTTCCACAGTGAATGTACCAATTTACATTCCCACAGACAGGGTGCAAGGGCCCCTTTATTCCACATCCTCTCTAACATTTGTTATTTGTAGACTTTTGGATGATAGCCATTCTGACAGTTGTGAGGTGATAATTGCATTTTATTTTGATTTGCATTTCTCTGATAATTACAGTGTTGATTATACTTTTTATGTGTCTGTTAGTCATCTGCATGTCCTCTTTGGAAAAATGTCTATTCAGATCTTCTGTTCATTTTTTGATTGGGTTGTTTTTTTGATACTGAGTTGTATTAACTGTTTATATATTTTGGATATTAAACCCTTGTTAGTCATATCATTTGTAAACGATTTCTCCTATTCTTCAAGTTGTCTTTTTGTTTCATTGATGGCTCCTATTGTTGCACAAAAGCTTTGGAGTTAAGTTAGGTTCTGTTTGTTTATTTGTGCTTTTATTTTTTTTGCCTTAGGCTACAGACTAAAAAAAGTTACTACAATTTATGTCAAAAAATGTTATGCCTATTTTGTCTTCTAAGAGTTTTATGGTTTCAGTTGTTACATTTATGCCTTTAATCTGTTTTGAGTTTATTTTTATATATGTTGTGAGGAAATGTTGTAACCTCATTCTTTTACATGTAGTTTCCCAGTTTTCCCAGCACCACTTATTAGAGATTTTTTTCTCCATTGCATATTCTTGCCTTTATCATAGATGAATCGACCATAGGCGCATTGGTTTATTTCTGGGCTCTCTGTTCTATTCTACTGATCTACACACCTGTTTTTCTGCCAGTACCATGCTGTTTTGATTTCTATAGCTTTGGTATAGTTTAAAGTCTAAAAGGGTTATACATCCAGCTTTGTTCTTATTTTTTCTCAAGATTGTTTTGGCAATTTGGGGTCTTTTGTGGTTCCATATGAATTTTAGGATTATTTATTCTAGTTCTGTGGAAAATGGAAAATGTCATGGGTATTTTGATAGGTATTGCATTAAATCTGTAGATTGCTTAGGGCAGTATAGCCATTTTAACAATATTAACGCTTCCAATCCAAGAGCATGGGATATTTTTCCATTTCTGTGTATCATCTTCAATTTCTTATATAAATGTTTTATAGTTTTCAGAATATAGGTCTTCTACCTCCTTGGTTAAGTTAATTCCTATGTATTTTATTCTTTTTGATGTGATTTTAAAAGAGATTGGGTTTGAAAGGGAAAATTTTCTTTTTCTGATAGTATTGTTGGTATATGGAAAAACAATAGACTTCTCTGTGTTAATCTTATATCCTGTTCCCTTGTTGAATTTATTTATTAGTTCTAATGGGTTTTAGGTGGAGAATTTAGAGTTTTCTATATAAAGTGTCATCTTTATATAGTGTCATCTACAAATATGACAGTTTTACTTCTTCCCTACCCTTTTGTTATCTTTATTAAAAAAACAGCTCTTGGTTTCATTGATCTTTTCTAATTTTTTGTCCCTGTTTATTTCCTCTTTGATCTTTATTATCTCCTCCTTTCTGAGCTGACTCTGCTCCCTTAAAGTGTGTGTTTTCCCTCTCCCTGTTCAAAACTCTTGCCCCAGAGCAGGGGGATGCTGAAATAAGTAAGATCCATGCACAGACAGAAGTCTGATGTGCTACTCATGGAGGCAACCGTGTCTTTGCTCAGAAGCAGGCTTGAGTGCTAGTCACCTTTGTCGCTCACAACTGATCACTGCCCCCAGCTTCTACCACCCCTGCGCTGTGGTGGAACCATTCCACAGGGCTTACTGGGGCCCATGTGGAGTCTTGATGTGTATCAGGAGGTGAGTTGTGGTGGAGCAATTGCTGTCCTCTCTGAGCAGTTTCTGAGTTTCCATTTGAGTAAATGTAAATGCCAACAATGGCAACTGCCATCCCACCCAGACTCCACCTCAGGTCTGGGTTACCTCTGTGTCCTACAGTTGAGTTGTTTCTTGGTCGTGGGCACCTCACATTCAGTGCCATGGTGTGGCATGGGGTGAGCAGGCTGGAGCTTCGGCTGGGGCACATGGCAAGGCAGGTGTGGAACACCAGCTGCTCCTAGAGCAAATGTCTCTCTGTCCTGCCTTAGGCCTATCCAGTGTGTATGCACTCCTTACACAAACAGTCTAAGCTTCACATAGCCCTTCTAATTGTTCCAGAGGTCCTCCAACAAGCCAACAGGCTTATCTCCCCTGTGTAAGACCCCAGACTGGAGCACCCAATCTATTGCTTGAACTGCTCACTCCCCAGGGCAGGTGTCTGCTTGAGTAATCTCCATTTTCATCTTAATCCTCTCCCAGGGGCCCAGGTCCTGTCCTGATTGCTTTTCTTCCCTTCCTAATTCTTACAGCCTTCGCTGTATAAGAGTCCTTCTGCCAGTTTGTTTTCAGAGAGAACTGTTTCACATTAGATGTGTTTTTGATGTGTTTGTGGGAGAAGGTGAGCTTCATGTCCTTTTACTCTGCCACCTTGATTGCCCCTTCCTGAAGTACTTCATTTTTCATTTTGTGCTTTAAGCTTAGTGGTAACTACTGTTATTTGACTTTTTGGATACAAGGTCCAGTAAATTCAGTGTTACACTCACTTACTGTTGGGGTTTCAGAAGACTGATAAATAGCATCTTCTCTTTCCCACTCCTATCAAACCAACTGAGAGATGTATGCTGCTGCTAGGTCACTTCAATTGTGTCTGACTCTGTGCGACCCCATAGACGGCAGCCCACCAGGATCCCCCATCCCTGGGATTCTCCAGGCAAGAACACTGGAGTGGGTTGCCATTTCCTTCTCCAATGCATGAAAGTGAAGTCGCTCAGTCCTGTCCAACCCTCAGCAACCCCATGGACTGTAGCCTACCAGGCTCCTCCGTCCATGGGATTTTCCAGGCAAGAGTACCAGAATGGGGTGCCATGGCCTTCTCCTGAGAGATGTATAGATTCTGACAAATGAAGATTAGGAGGTTGGCTTTATTGCTGATGAAAAGTAGGGGATTGATGTCACCTGGGTAGGAAGCCAAATGGTCTTCTTGATGTTATGCCCTCAAGATAAACCTACATACTCACTCTGGCAGAGGTGAAAATCGTCAAGCCTCACCCATGGAGACCTGTCCATGTGGATCAGTAGTACAGAGGAGCAAAGGGCACCCTGGCAGAGAATAGTGACCCCCTTGCAGAGAGGAATGAGTTGAGCACGCTGTTTTTTCCCCTAGACTCACCAGTCAGATAACTGACTGTTCTTTTCCATGGTGGGGGTGAAGCTGGATGCATCTCCACTGAAAGTTCCCCCACATGGAAGTGTGAGAGGAGTAAGTGGTCTTTGATCATATCAACCATGGAGACACTGCGAGGTACACTAGTGCTGCAGGTCTGTGGTTAGTCTAGTACTTAATCAAAGCTTCATATGCTGAATTGATTTCTAGATAATCAAAAAGGCATCTATGCATGTACAGTATTTTTTTTTTCTAATCAAGCACTTGAGCTGCTTATCAACACATTCATGTAACTAAGAGGAAAATATGATTGGCAAATAACAAGATAGAGTAAGGCATAAAGGGACACAAAGTCAATCACACAGTAAAAAAGGGGGATAAGACTACACTAATTTTTCAAGGGAAACAGTGAAATTTCCCATAGGACCCATTTATTAAATAATTTTTTAAAAAATTTCTATAACAAGTGTAACAGTGAATCAGATAGGGTTATTTTTAACATAATACCAGTAAATTAAAACTAAGGAGACCAACTGTCTTGGTCTGCTCAGGAGTGTCTTGATTGTACACTGAATGTCCCTTGTCTTGGATAACCCTCAGTCTCTGGCAAACTGGGATGGTTCAGTTCAGTTCAGCTCAGTTGCTCAGTCGTGTCTGACTCTGTGTGACCCCATGAATTGCAGCAAGCCAGGCCACCCTATCCATCACAAACTCCCGGAGTTTACTCAAACTCATGCCCATTGAGTCAGTGATGCCATTCAGCCATCTCATCCTCTGTCGTCCCCTTCTCCTCCTGCCCCCAATCCCTCCCAGCATCACGGTCTTTTCCAGTGAGTCAGCTCTTTGCTTGAGGTGGCCAAAGTATTGGAGTTTCAGCTTCAGCATCAGTGCTTCCAAAGAACACCCAGGACTGATCTCCTTTAGGATGGACTGATAGGATCTCCCTGCAGTCCAGGGGACTCTCAAGAGTCTTCTCCAACGCCACAGTTCAAAAGCATCAATTTTTCGGCACTCAGCTTTCTTCACAGTCCAACTCTCACATCCATACATGACCACTGGAAAAACCATAGCCTTGACTAGACGGACCTTTGTTGGCAAAGTAATGTCTCTGCTTTTTAATATGCTGTCTAGGTTGGTCATAACTTTCCTTCCAAGGAATAAGCGTCTTTTAATTTCATAGCTGCAGTCACCATCTGCAGTGATTTTGGAGCCCAAAAACATAAAGTCTGACACTGTTTGCACTGTCTCTCCATCTATTTCCCATGAGGTAATGGGACCAGATGCCATGATTCTTAGTTTTCTAAATGTTAAGCTTTAAGCCAACTTTTTCACTCTCCTCTTTCACTTTCATCAAGAGGCTCTTTAGTTCCTCTTCACTTTCTGCCATAAGGGTGGTGTCATCTGCACATCTGAGGTTATTGATATTTCTCCTGGCAATCTTGATTCCAGCTTGTGCTTCTTCCAGCCCAGCGTTTCTCATGATGTACTCTGCATGTAAGTTAAATAAGCAGGGTGACAATATACAGCCTTGACGTACTCCTTTTCCTATTTGGAACCAGTCTGTTGTTCCATGCCCAGTTCTAACTGTTGCTTCCTGACCTGCATACAGGTTTCTCAAGAGGCAGGTCAGGTGGTCTGGTATGCCCATCTCTTTCAGAATTTTCCACAGTTTATTGTGATCCACACAGTAGAAGGCTTTGGAGTAGTCAATAAAGCAGAAATAGATGTTTTTCTGGAACTCTCTTGCTTTTTCGATGATCCAGTGGATATTGGCAATTTGATCTCTGGTTCCTCTGCCTTTTCTAAAACCAGCTTGAACATCTGGAAGTTCTCAGTTCACGTATTGCTGAAGCCTGGCTTGGAGAATTTTGAGCGTTACTTTACTAGCATGTGAGATGAATGCAATTGTGCGGTAGTTTGAGCAATCTTTGGGATTGCCTTTCTTTCGGACTGGAATGAAAACTGACCTTTTCCAGTCCTGTGGCCACTGCTGAGTTTTCCAAATTTGCTGGCATTTTGAGTGCAGCATTTTCACAGCATCATCTTTCAGGATTTGAAATAGCTCAATTGGAATTCCATCACATCCACTAGCTTTGTTCCTAGTGATGCTTTCTAAGGCCCACTTGACTTCACAGTCCAGGATGTCTGGCTCTAGGTGAGTGACACACCATTGTGATTATCTGGGTCATGAAGATCTTTGTTGTACAGTTCTTCTGTGTATTCTTGCCACCTCTTCTTAATATCTTCTGCTTCTGTTAGGTCCATACCATTTCTGTCCTTTATTGAGCCCATTTTTGCATGAAATGTTCCCTTGGTATCTCTGATTTTCCTGAATTGATCTCTAGTCTTTCCCATTCTGTTGTTTTCCTCTATTTCTTTGCATTGATCGCTGAGGAAGGTTTTCTTACCTCTCCTGGCTATTCTTTGGAACTCTGCATTCAATTGGGAATATCTTTCCTTTTCTCCTTTGCTTTTTGCTTCTCTTCGTTTCACAGCTATTTGTAAGGCCTCCTCAGACAACCATTTTGCCTTTTTGCATTTCTTCTCCATGGGGATGGTCTTGATCCCTGTCTCCTGAACAATGTCACGAACCTCTGTCCATAGTTCATCAGGCTCTCTGTCTATCAGATCTAGTCACTTAAATCTATTTCTCACTTCCACTGTATGGTCAGGTCACTCTAAATTGAAAGTGAGAACATAAAATCAAGGAGAAAATTAATTACCCAAAGGATAAAGTTAACAGAGTCCAGCTAAGTAGCAGGATTTGAGGCTAGAACATAGATGAGCAGAGATGCCTGGCTCAACCACCCGCCAGCATGATCTGGTTTAGGGGTTAGTTGTGTGGGCTGTGAGTGAGACAGACCTCCTGTTTGAATCCTCGCTTGACTTTTAGCAGATGATCTTGTGCAAGTTACTTAATCTCTCTCTCCTTTCTACCTTGTTTCCCTTATCTATAAGATAATGTGGCTTTAGTACTTATCCTCTAGGATTATAATAAGAATCAAATGAGAAAATTCACATAAAATGATTAGTGCAGTGATTGGATTTGGCTGGCCTACGTAGTACTTAACATTTCATCAGATTTCTCATAAAAGCCTAGATTTCTGATGTTTCTAGCAAATCAGCAGCTCTTACACTTGGGGAGGAGAGCCGAATAGCAGATATTCCCTTTAGGAGCATGTCCTCTGCTGGAAAACGTGGCCCCATCTGACCCTCTCTACTTCATGTGCTTGACCCTTTGGGGCCATATGATATCCATCCCATGTTATAAGCCTTTGTTGCTTAGAATATTGTCCAATCACTGGAGCGTTGTTAGAAGTTCAGGGCCTAAGGCCCCACCCCAAGCCTACTGAATGAAAATTTGCATTTTAATAAGCTCCCCTGTGATAATTACAGTGAAGTTTGAGAAGTTCTATTACAAACCACTAGAGCATTCTTCCTAACCAGGATGAATGTAGAGATCATCTGGGAATTTTTTTGCTTGTCTCTTTTACACCTATGTCCAAGGCCGTAGCCAGACTTAATAAAATCAGGCTCCCTGGTGTGGAGTGCTCAAAATCTGTCAAATTAATGCAAGTCACAAGGTTTTGCTGTGCATATTTGAGAAATAGGGCATTTAGTTTATATGTAAGAAAACTAATACTGTTATCCTATTAGTATCCTCAGATAGAACATGTTCTCAGTTCAGTTCAGTTCAGTCACTCAGTCATGTCCAACTCTTTGTGACCGCATGGACTACAGCACGCCAGACCTCCCTGTCCATCACCAACTCCTGGAGTTTATTCAAACTCATGCCCATTGAGTCAGTTATGCCATCCAACCATCTCATCCTCTGTCATCCCCTTCTCCTGCCTCCACTCTTTCCCAGCATCAGGGTCTTTTCCAATGAGTCACTTCTTCACAACAGGTGGTCAAAGTATTGGAGTTTCAGCTTCAGCATCAGTCCTTCCAAGGAATATTCAGGACTGATTTCCTTTAGGATGGACTGGTTAGATCTCCTTGCAGTCCAACAGACTCTCAAGAGTCTTCTCCAATACCACAGTTCAAAAGCATCAATTCTTCAGTGCACAGCTTTCTTTATAGTCCAACTCTCACATCCATACATGAAACTGGAAAAACCATAGCCTTGACTAGATGGACCTTTGTTGACAAAGTAATGTCTCTGCTTTTTAATATGCTGTCTAGGTTGGTCATAACTTTTCTTCCAAGGAGCAAGTGTCTTTTAATTTCATGGCTGCAGTCACCATCTGCAGTGATTTTGGAGCAAAAAAAAAAAAAAAAAAAGTCTGCTGCTGTTTCCCTATCTATTTGCCATGAAGTGATGGGACCAGATGCCATGATCTTAGTTTTCCAAATGTTGAGTTTTAAGCCAACTTTTTCACTCCTCTTTTACTTTCATCTATAGGCTCTTTAGTTCCTCTTTGCTTTCTGCCATAAAGGTGGTGTCATCTGCACATCTGAGGTTATTGATATTTCTCCTGGCAATCTTGATTCCAGCTTGTGCTTCTTCCAGCCCAGTGTTTCTCATGATGTACTCTGCATGTAAGTTAAATAAGCAGGGTGACAATATACAGCCTTGACGTACTCCTTTTCCTATTTGGAACCAGTCTGTTGTTCCATGCCCAGTTCTAACTGTTGCTTCCTGAGCTGCATACAGGTTTCTCAAGAGGCAGGTCAGGTAGTTTGGTATTCCCATCTCTTGAAGAATTTTCCACAGTTTATTGTGATCCACATAAGTCAAAGGCTTTGGAGTAGTCAATAAAGCAGAAATAGATGTTTTTCTGGAACTCTCTTGCTTTTTCGATGTTCTAGCAGATGTTGGCAATTTGATCTCTGGTTCCTCTGCCTTTTCTAAATCCATCTTGAACATCTGGAAGTTCACAGTTCATGTACTATTGAAGCCTGGCTTGGAGAATTTTGAGCATTACTTTGCTAGCGTGAAAGATGAGTGCAATTGTGTAGTAGTTTGAGCATTCTTTGTCATTGCCTTTCTTTGGGATTGGAATGAAAACTGACCTTTTCCACTCCTGTGGCCACTGCTGAGTTGTCCAAATTTGCTGGCATATTGAGTGCAGCATTTTCACAGCATCATCTTTTAGGATTTGAAATAGCTCAACTGGAATTCCATCACCTCCACTAGCTTTGTTCATAGTGATGCTTCCTAAGGCCCACTTGACTTCACAGTCCAGGATGTCTGGCTCTAGGTGAGTGATCACACCATCATGATTATCTGGGTCATAAGATCTTTTTTGTACAGTTCTTCTGTGTATTCTTGCCATCTCTTCTTAACATCTTCTGCTTCTGTTAGATCCATATAATTGCTGTCCTTTATTGAGCCCATCTTTGCATGAAATGTTCCCTTGGTATCTCTGATTTTCTTGAAGAGATCTCTAGTCTTTCCCATTCTATACTTTTCTTCTATTTCTTTGCACTGACCACTGAGGAAGGCTTTCTTATCTTTCCTTGCTATTCTTTGGAACTCTGCATTCAAATGGGAATATTTTTCCTTTTCTCCTTTGCCTTTCACTTCTCTTCTTTTCACAGCTATTTGTAAGGCCTTCTCAGGCAACCATTTTGTCTTTTTGGGTTTCTTATTCTTGGGGATGGTCTTGATCCCTATCTCCTGTACAGTGTCACAAACCTCCGTCCATAGTTCATCAGGCACTCTGTTTATCAGATCTAATCCCTTGAATCTATTTCTCACTTCCACTGGATAATCATAAGGGATTTGATTTAGGTCGTACCTGAATGGTCTAGTGGTTTTCCCTACTTTCTTCAGTTAAGTCTGAATTTGGCAGTAAGAAGTTCATGATCTGAAGCACAGTCAGCTCCCAGTCTTGTTCTTGCTGACTGTATGGAGCTTCTCCATCGTTGGCTGCAAAGAATATAATCAATCTGATTTCGGTATTGACCATCTGGTGGTGTCCATGTGTAGAGTCTTCTCTTGTGTTATTGGTAGAGGGTGTTTGCTATGACCAGTGTGTTCTCTTGGCAAAACTCTATTAGCCTTTGCCCTGCTTCATTCTGTACTCCAAGGCCAAATTTTCCTGTTACTCCAGCTGTTTCTTGACTTCCTATTTTTGCATTCCAGTCCCCTATAATGAAAAAGACATCTTTTCTGGGTGTTAGTTCTAGAAGGTCTTGTAGGTATTCATAGAACCATTCAACTTCAGCTTCTTCAACCTTGCTGGTTCAGGGATAGGCTTGGCTTACTGTGATATTGAATGGTTTGCTTTGGAAACAAACAGAGATCATTCTGTGTTTTTGAGATTGCATCCAAGTACTGCATTTCAGACTCTTTTGTTGACTATGAGGGCTACTCCATTTCTTCTAAGGGATTCTTGCCCACAGTAGTAGATATAATGGTCATCTGAGTTAAATTCACCCATTCCAGTCCATTTTAGTTTACTGATTCCTAAAATGTTGATGTTCACTCTTGCCATATCCTGTTTGAGCACTTCCAATTTGTCTTGATTCATGGACCTAACATTCCATGTTCCTATGCAATATTGCTCTTTAGAGCATTGGACTTTACTTCTATCACCAGTCACATCTACAACTGGGTGTTTTGCTTTGGTTCTCTCTGTTCATTCTTTATGCAGTTATCTCTCCACTGATCTCCAGTAGAATATTGGCCACCTACTGACCTGTGGAGTTCATCTTTCAGTGCCCTATCTTTTTGCCTTTTCATACTGTTCATGGGGTTCTCAAGGCAAGAAAACTGAAGTGGTTTGCCATTCCCTTTTCCAGTGGACCATGTTTTGTCAGAACTCTCCACCATGACCCAACCATCAGTCTTGGGTGGCCCTGCAAGGCATGGCTCATAGTTTCATTGAATTAGACAAGGCTGTGGTCCACGTGATCAGATTGGTTAGTTTTCTGTGATTGTGGTTTTCAGTCTGTCTGCCCTCTGATGAAGAAGGATAAGAGGCTTATGGAAGCTTCCTAATGGGAGAGACTGACTGAGGGGGGAAACTGGATCTTGTTCTGTTGGGCGGGGCCATGCTCAGTAAATCTTTAATGCAATTTTCTGTTGATGGGTGGAGCTGTGTTCCCTCCCTGTTATTTACCTGGGGCCAAACTATGGTGGAGGTAATGAAGATAAATAATGACAACTTTATAGTCCAAATACATTTCCTCTCAAAATTCTGCCCATCAAAGGATCTGATTGCAACTTGCTCAATTGAGCCTGGGTGCAGGTAAACTGGGTTTGGGGAAGATGTTTCGTTGGTTTGAAGGAGGTGTGAGTGAATGTATATCCTTGCTTCTACCACCTGAACAGTCTGAAGGGAATTAGACTGTTTTGAGAGAGTTGTACTATATATACAACAATGTATATGTGCATTGTTGTACTATAGTCTTACTGGTTTGCAGCGGAACAGTGAGATTCTGAAAATACTACCACTGCTAGCTGATTTTTTTCCACTAAAAATATTTTGTCCTGCTCGTAGGGTAATGTTTAACTCATCATTGCTTTGGTGGAGTTCTCTTTCTCTCAAATAGTGTGTGCCTTCAGGCCTCCTAGTTATCATGTGAAATTACTTTTCCAAGTCTACTAATTGCTTCTCAGATGCTCTTAGTAAGCTAACCCTCCAAAGTTTCTTTAATCAAAATATCAGAGTTGGCATATTAGAAATTCCCAGTGTTAATTCCTGTTTTATGTAAGACCTTAGTATATAGTAAATTTGTATTTGATGAATTTATTTTTTCAAGTTACTCTCAACTAATTTTCTTTTTTTTCTTAATATATATTTTGTTGAAGTATAGTTGATTTACAGTGTTTCAGGTGCATAGCAAGGTGATTCAGTTATACATATATTCATATATTATTTTTGAAATTATTTTTATTATAGTTTATTAAAAAAATATTGACTATAGTTCCCTAATTCAGTTCTTCTTGTGGTAGACGTCATAGAAATATTTCCCCCCTGATTATTTTCTCTATCATAAAATAACACTTTGTCTACTGTTTTATTTAGTAGTGTAGAGTGAACAATGGCATGTTGGAGAGGTTTGATATTTAATTGTAATGAACTTATCACTTTATCAAGTATTGGGAACTTCTGATTCCACTGTGTCATTCAAATTGAATAAAATGAAAACATGAAAGAGTTACTGGAGATCATGACTGTAGACTAGATTTATTGGCATCCCTTGGGAGCTTGTTAGAGCTGCTGAGTCCCAGACCTACTGTATCAGGTTCTGCATTTTAACGAGATGCCCCCCAGCAAGTGTATGCGCACTGAAGTGTGAGAAGATCTGAATTAGATGGTTTACTAGTCACTCTATTTTAGGATTATAAAAAAACAGTAACCTATGTGGTGATGGTGAAAAAACTATCAGAAAGTATCTTCTTTTCCTGTCTGCTCAAGCCCTGCTTTATCCTCTTCAATTTCATTGTAATGAAGACACTGCCTTTTCCTTCTCATTTTAATGAAGACACTACCTTCTCCAGACTGTCCTCTTACCTCCCCACTCATCTCACTTTTCCTTCTTGTGTGTAACCTCTTCACCACTGAGAGCAAGCAAGTCCTCCTCTTTAGTTCTCTACTGCTTTTTCATGGCTAGTATTTTATTTGGAGACATACCTAGGTGGTATGGGATCATCTGTACTTTGTATACTTTTGATTTTCAGACCTCTCTCTTTGGCATCTGCCTCAGGTCTGCCTGGCATGTAAAGCTATACTGAGTCCATCCCTTAGACAGTGCTTCTTATCTCTGACTGCACAAAAGAATCATCAAGTGATATTTAACAACAGGTCAATACCTTGTTTCCATTCCAGAATTATATCAATTCCTAGGGGTTGGCTCTGGGCATCTGTGTTTTTTAAAGCCAGTTTCTGAGGATGGGGTCTGGGTGATTCTGTTGTTTAGTTGTGACTAAGACCACTGCTCCAGGGTTCCATCATATTCATTCATTAAGGTTATCAGGCGAGTAGGGCATGATCACTGCTCTGAATTATTTCATAGGATATTGATGAAGGCAGGCACTTAAGCAGACAATCTCAGCATATAGGGCCGAGTCTGAGAGCTTCTGGACAAAGTATTTGGCAACACTAGAGGGATGATGAATGATTGGGGAGATGGGGAGCTGGCATTTGAATTGAGCTTCCGAGGATGAGTGGTCACTCACTGGGTGGGTGAGAAGGAGAGCTCTCCAAATAGAAGGACTAGCACTTATGAAGATGTGGTGCCGAGGTCTTATTCCTCATCTCACATGTGAGATACTGAGGTGCACTTCTCACACATCCCACCTTCCTCTCCATGCTAATGTTTCTTCTCCACGCATTGGCAATGTCACTACATTTCTCATTGTGCTCTGAAACTCCAGATCATCTGTTGTTAAATATTAGATTGATTTTTAAAATAACAGCTTTATCGACATCTACTATAAACACCTGTGTTAGTTTCCTACAGTTGCCACAACACATGATCACAACAAAAATTTATCATCTCATAGTTCTGGAGGCCGAAGTCTGAAGTCAAGATGTCAGGAAGGCCACACTCTGCCTGGAAGCTCTATGGAAGGGTGCTTCCTTGCTTCTTCCACTTTCTCAGGCTGTTGACATTATTTGACTTCTTTGCTTTGTGGCCATATCACTCCAGTCTCTGACTCTGTCTTCATATTGTCATTCTCTCCCTGCACGTGTCTCAAATCTCCCTCTGCTTTTCTCTTATAAGGACATTTGTTCATTAATATGGGTCCCAACTGTATAATCTAGGATGCTCGTGTCTCAAGATCCTTAATTATATCTGTAAAGATGCTTTTCCCAAGTGAGATGACTTTCATAGGTATCAGGAATTAGGATATGGATATAACCTTTTTTGGGTAACCTTTCAACAATACCATACAATTCAGCGGGTTTTAGAATGTTCACAGAATTTTGCATTCATCACCACTATCAATTTTACAATATTTTCCTAATCCTAGAGAAAAATACTGTACCCACTCATAGTCACTGCCCATTTTCCCCCAACCCCCCAGCCCTAGGTGATCACTAACCTACTTTATGACTCTATGAATTTGCCTAGTCTGGAAACTTCATATAAGTGGGATCATACAATATGTGGCCTTTTGTGTCTGACCCCTTACTTGTTATAATGTTTTCAAGATTCATTCATGTTGTGGCCTGTATTAGTACTTTTCTCTTTTATTATTGAATAATATTCTTTTGTGTGAATTTACCACATTTTCTTTATCTGTTCATTAGCTGATGGACATTTGAGTTGTTACTACTTTTTGGCTGTTATATGTAATTCTGCTATTAGTCTTGGTGTGCAGGTTTTTGGGTAGATATATATTTTCATTTGGGGCTCCTGTGATGGCTCAGCCATCAGTTAAAAAAAAAAAGTCTGCCTGCAATGCAGGAGGTGCAGGAGATTGTGGGTTCAATCCCTGGGTTGGGAAGATCCCCTAGAGAAGGAAATGGCAACCCACTCTAGTATTCTTGCTTGAAAAATCCCATGGACAGAGGAACTTGGCAGGTTATAGTCCATGGGGTCACAAAGAATCAGACATGACTGAGGGATTGAGCTCAAACATGTTTTCATTTCTCCAGGGGATATACCTAGGAGTAGAATTGCTGGGTCTATGGTAACCTTTCGAGCAACTGTCAGATGTTTCCCAAGTCAGCTGCCTCATTTACATTCCCATCTACAGTGTTTGAGGGTTCCAGTTTCTCCTGATTCTCTTTTATTGTCATTTATTTGGTGCTATTGTCAATTCTACCTTATATGAAAAGCTTCTTAACTAAGATTAGAAGAATATTTACATTGCACTTCGGTTAGTGTCACAATTTGTTTCTAACATTGAAGAAATGAAAGGCGATCAGTTCTTATTTACCCTAACTCTCGCATTTACTTTTTGTTTCACCCGGCTTCCTGGAATCTTAGGACAAAGCAAATAATAATGATAATAATAATTTTGATGTCTATCTCCAAATTAATAACTATTTTAGTTCAAAACCCAAAAAACTGTCCCATAGCTGTAAGCTCAATGAAGGCAAGCCCCTTATCTTTCACTTTTTCTTGTAAATTTTGTATACAGCTTGTGGTGACTGTGCAGTTCAGTTCAGTCACTCAGTTGTGTCCAACTCTTCGCGACCCCATGGACTGCAGCACACCAGGCTTCCCCGTCCTTCATGTTCTTTGAGTCAGTGATGCCATCCAACCATCTCGTCCTCTGTCATCCCCTTCTCCTGCCTTCAATCTTTCCTAACATCAGGGTCTTTTCCAGTGAGTCAGCTCTTTGCACCAGGTGGCCAAAGTATTGGAGCTTCAGTTTCAGCATCAGTCCTTCCAATGAATATTCAGGGCTGATTTCCTTTAGGATGGACTGGTTGGATCTCCTTGCTGTCCAAGGGACTCTCAAGAGTCTTCTCCAGCACCACAGTTCAAAAGCATCAATTCTTTGGCACTCAGCCTTCTTTATGGTCCAGCTGTCACATTCACACATGACTATTGGAAAAACCATAGCTTTGACTAGATGGACCTTTGTTGGCAAAGTAATGTCTCTGCTTTTTAATATGCTGTCTAGTTTGGTCATAACATTTCTTCCAAGGAGCAAGTGTCTTTTAATTTCATGACTGCAGTCACTGTCTGCAGTGATTTTGGGTACTTTGAATATTGATTTTAATATTCAATAAATATTAAATTTAATATTAAATAAATTGTTGCACAGTGGTGATTGTATAATAAATATTAAATGAGAATGTGAGTCATCTTATGTGTAAAAGGATTTAATGTTTATAAAACATAGGCTGATAATTTTTCTTAATTATGCAGATATCTGACAAATTTGGTTATTCTTTTTAATGTGCAGATGAACAGGAGACTGAAGATATGACAGAAGAATGTAAAGAATCTTAAACACTGACTTGCTGGGTTGTGCTTCTAAGAGAGTTGGTAAAATAAGTTAAACCACATTTTTTCCAAATTCTTTTAATTCAGTGAATGCATTATAGAGACCATTCCTCAAATGACGATTTTTATGTTTAGGTTCTCTCTTTCTGGATCATATTTTTTTGATATTTTTGAGACTTGTGGTAAATTTCTCACTGGTTTTTCCTCATTGAAATTCCCAGGAAAGTTGTTTTTTATTGCATTATAGAAACCAACATTTTATGTATGTGGGCTATGGTAAAACTAGTTGAAGTTTTATGATTGTTTTGTATTTGATATTACCCATTACTACTTTATTGGGATTTAGACAGGTTTGTTGACCGTAACTTGTAGTTTTGCCCTGATTTCCCTTCTTTCTTCCTCTCTAATGCCTGTTAAGTAAAGTATAGCTTACTGTGAATTTTCCCAACAAAACAATGTTAGGCTATCCTTGCTATCTTATTAGTAGTGGTACTTTTCATAAGCAGAAGTTTGATGAATTATTTCATATATGACGTTTAGTTTGTTATCTTCTTTCAGAGTTTCCCTTTTAGAGTTCAGCAAATAAAGATCAGCTGGTTTTAAAAAAGCTGTACTACTATTTTAAGAGAGAGGGTTTATTAGTTACAAGTCAGTAACCTGAATTTATGAGAACCTTTTATGTCTTTTCCAAACCCATGTGCTTCTGGTATTTGATTGATATGTATGTGTATGTGTGAGAGAGAAAGAGAGAGGGAGAGGGAGAAAGAGGAGAGGGAGATAGATGGCGAGGAGATAATTTATGGCTTTATAGTATATTTCACCAAATGGTATTTGTTGCATAGTGGACCTTTATGTTACAAAAGTTTACCAGAGGGTAGTAAAACAGAATGATTAAGTGAGTAATTTTACCCTTGAAAGGAAGGAGACCCTTCCATAGCATGTAAACTGACGGTACCTACCTCTAACAAGGAACTGGCAAGCTGAATTTGTATAATATACTCAACATGAAGGCTCCAAATTAAATGAAAGATTACCTTGATAAGAAAGAAAGTGTTCTTTAAAAAGCAGTGTTTTTAAGTTTCTCTCTAGACCTGAGTGTTTGCCCCCAGAAAAGGTAGATAAAAAGTATGAAAGAGCAAGAGCTAACTCATTTCAGGAATAAATTTAGGATCTTAAAATTTGAGGTTTTTCTACTTATGACTCCTCAAGAAAACTACTGGCACCACCTTTATTGTAAATTCCCATAGGACCTAGGGTTTATTGCCCTTCAGTCCAACTCTGAAACACATGACAATAAACTCCTATAGAAAGAGAGAGCTATCACCCCGATGGCCTAGTTTTAATTTTTAACAAGTCGTTTATTTCAGTGCAGCCTGCTTCAAAGGTTGGTCTTGGAGTGCATATGGAGCATGCCTGGTAAGAAAGCTCCAGTTCCCAGTTTCTTCTGTCCCATCCTGACACTATCAGTTACTTTTGTTCTGTTCCTTAAAAGTGAATTAGAATTCTCTCCCAAGACTTCACGTGTGGAGCTGCTCTGAGAATGAATGATGTCATGTTTCAAAGAACATTTCTTTCAAATCAGTTTTCCAAAGTTTATAACCAACAGCTTCCAGTTCCTGATTCTTCACCTAGATGCCATAATGTGATTTGGCTATTTATACTCATATATGACTATGCAATTTATACTTACACATGTTTCTAGAATGAGAGAGAAAAGTCAATAAGGGGAAAAAAGATTCTGTCTCACTCACAAAAAGCCTGTCCTTTTTGTTTAATGGACCTCAAAGTGAGACCTTTAATCTACTCATAAAATTTTTTATTCTAAAATTTTTAAAAATTCTTTTTAAAACTAAAAATTGGCCGGTATTCTACATTCATGGTTAGCGCACCTGAAGCTCAGGTTCTGCTTATTGTAAGACTTTGGCCTTCTCTTCACAAAATAAGTGGATATTTTATGTGTGTGTATGTGTGTGTGTGTGTGTGTGTGTGTGTGTGTGTGTGTGTGTGTGTGTATTTATTTATTTATTTTAGGATTTATTCCCAATTCTACCTCTCTTAAGTCATCTTTCTGACCAAAGGCATAGTCATTCTCCAAAATGTGGTATCTATAGAATTTGACCCAACTTTTCAAGGACAATTCACCCTTCATTAATGTTTCTAAAGCTTCTTCATAGCATGCAATTGTTGCTCGCCTAGTGTCCTCATTCATGGGTCAGAAGATGTAGCTGTGAGTATGTGCTTCACTCCTGTTTTCCTTTTTGTTTTCAGGAACAGAACTGGGCTTTGAAAAGGATTCAGTAAATGACATTTAGTGACATTAGAAAATATAAACCTATATCCTTTTGAGTCCCAAGTCTTGTGGGAATGGTCATTTCTCATCGCTTGTTTTTAGTATGACAGGCTAATTTGTTTTGTTCTTTTATCCCACAAATCCAGCAAATATGTCATTTAAGCAATTCAGTCTTCTTAAATTGTATAGGAACTGTGAATGTTACTATTACTGTGATTTCTTTTTGTGTGTGCTCTATTGGTTTAAGGATAGAATTTACCCATACCTCATAACATAAGGCCAGAAAACAAACAAACATGGATACAGTAAGTATAAATATAAATTTCCATATGATTTATTGTTGTTCCTTGTACATAAGAAACAGTAATATACAACTTACACTGCTTTAGAATGTAAAATGGATAAAAATGTGTACAAAAAAGCACATTCCTAGAAAAGTATTGGCAAATAGTAAAAACAGGGAGGAGGGTAACAAGCAAAAAACAAATCAACAAAACAAAAAAACGAACAATTCTTCAATTCAGTGTGCAAACATTTTATAAAAATAGAAATACTAACTCTACAGGCAGTATTTCCTGATAAATTATTTAAATAGCATATCTACACAATCTGAGATATCTATTCCAAAGGCAATGAGAAAATAATTTATAAAAATAAAGCAACGGTATACAAGATGATAGAAAAAAACAACTTTCAGAAAACGTATTTAACATTTCAATGCTATTTCCTTATTGGGAATACTTTTCTGCAAAGAATTTTTATACTATGTACAACATTGATTTTTTTTTTTTTTTTAGGTACTACAGTAGCTTTAAGTTTGTTAGACACTTAAACTCTTTCTGTTTGATCCCAAAATTCTTTACTCAGTCACACAACAAATGAGGTAATATTTGTATACAAGTTTCACCTTTGTCATTTTTTTCTTTTGGAAAAAGGCAAAAATAATAAATGTAGATACTTTTCATCTCCCTGGAAATAGGCACAAGGGATGGGATAAGACAGTATTAATGGCCTCTTGGCTTCCTTTGCAAACTAAAAACACTTGCAAATGGACAACCAAGTAATTCCACTTGGGAAAAAAAAAAGGAAAAAAGAATAATTCCAAATCATTCGGTCTAAGCACAAAGTGAAGAGCAGCTTGCAATGCTGGTTTCCTTGTGCCATTCCTGTGAAAGATTTGCTGATCAATCTCAACTACCTGCTCTCAAACACTTTCCATATGAAACCTAGATTCCAGGTAGAACAGAGTTAATAAATAATCTGTATTTACAATCTTACAGTCATAATGACTTGTAGCAAAGATGATATGGATAGTCCTTACGCTTCTTCCTGTTCCATGAATAGTCTTTCAGACAGATCCCCCAGAATAAGTAAAAAATAAATAGTTTACATTGTAAAGTGTTTGTTTAAAACACCAAAAACTACAGTCCAAAAGAGACAACTGGAAAACTCCATGATATTCAGGAAAAAAGAGAGAAAAGGAATGTCTTAGTTGATAATTTTGTGCCTTTCTAACCATAAAAATACAAGCACGGGCTGCCTGTCCCTTGAGAGGCAGCCTGGTGCTCACTGAGATGTTAGGATTTCTTATTTTCCTGCTACATCTGCAAAAGCTACATCTGGAACACAGCTGACAATTTCAATAGAACCAAGCTGCGGCAGCCAGCACTGCCTTGTGTTGGTTTAACTCTGACTCCCTAT
The DNA here is from genome assembly GCF_033118175.1 of Dama dama. NCBI lineage: Eukaryota > Metazoa > Chordata > Mammalia > Artiodactyla > Cervidae > Dama > Dama dama. The sequence goes on from NC_083692.1 coordinate 66,673,381, forward strand.
TCTGGTCACTACAGGTAATGTGTTAAGGGGTGGAAATCTGGGAGGAAGTCCAGAAGCCAGTCTTTTCCTTCCTTCCCCACTCCTATTTAAGTGCCTATTTATGTGGGTTAATCAGCTAACACCGGTCAGCATCATGAAATCCAGCAATAGTCTTTCAATCCCCTGAAAATGATTTAGTACCAAAAATGTAACAGTTCCTCCATATTTTCTTCATACAATCGTCTCTTGGGTATGCATCCTCCCCTTTGGGCTTTGGCCCCCCACCCCCCCCATTCCAGAGGGAGTAGGTCAGGGCTGGTTTTGTCAATTCTAGTGAGTCCTCCCTTCTCTCACATGCCTGAAAACATTTTGGAGTCCACTGCTCAGAGCTGGCCTCACAGTCACATTCTGCTCTGACAAAAGCAGAGTGGGACAGGCACCTTCCAACCAAAGCATGTGGATGCTTTTGCTTTTGCAAAAGCCAACCAAATTCATTGTTTGTCTCCTTGGAAGATTCTTCTCAGTCAGAGGCTGAATGCAGGGTCTGATTTGGAAAATTGCATTTTCTTGAGGCAAGTCACATGTTCTAGGAGTCCACACTCATGCAAGCAGAGAGCAAAGGCAGGCAGCAAGGAGCAATCCTGGGGGTTTTCTAAAGCCCATGGTTCCAGAAGGTGCAATACCAGCATTGGTTATGATCAGTCTTTTGATCAACAGTTTGATGATTAGGAATCTGTGAAATAAATATATAAACACATAAATACACAAACTAATTCATTGAGGCACTGTCATCTTAATATCCACTAACACATTAACAACCTTGGCACAGCTCTACTTTTATAATGGCAAAAATATATTTTAAGATTGGCAGTTTATAAAATTACAATTAATGTGTTTGAACACTGTTGCTAGGTGTTTGATATAGCATAACCTTCCAGAACTTACGCTCTGCTTTCTAAGGCTTTCATTATTTCATTTTTATCACTGTGTCTTTAACAGCAAGATAGAAATAACCCTGTGTCTTACATAGCCTTTAAATCAGCCTCTTGCATGACTGGCATTCCTGATACAGGTCTGAACTAGGAATTCCACCTGTATATTCACTGTCATTTTGCTCCTACCTCTGCATTCATATTTCAGGTCGGAGAAGAACACCATTTCTTGAGAGAAGACGAACAAGCCTAGCCTGCCACCAGCATAGGTTTTGTCATAGATGGGTCCTGAGTCAGCCATGATCTTCTTCCCTTCATACATCACCACTCTGAGGGAAAAAGGAAATCACATTAGTGCCACCCTTACTTTTGATCTTCTCCTCGCGTGTCAGCATGACTTCAGGGATGTTTAATCGGAGCAGTCTTACCTGATGAAACCTGTCTTTGGCCTGTGGCTCAGACGCCATCTGTAGGCAGTGAAATCTTTCCAGCCAATGTGACGAGGGTCATGCCACAGTGTGCGCACCTGGAGGAAAAGGAAAAGCAAAGGTTGAAACAGCTTCATTATGAGATTTATGCTAGATTCCATGAAATGGAATGGTACTTGAAATGGCAATTGAAAGGTACTGAGTTGACCTAAATTAGAGGGCTGCAACGTCGGATTTTTTCCCAAGGGCTTTATCATTGGCTATGTAACCGTGAATGTACATATCAGCAAAGAGAAGGGATGTTGACACTTTTGTTTGTTTGAAGAGGTTGTTTTAGCCTTTTGATCTGAAGTGAGCTACCCTCTCAGACGCTAGGATGGTTTTTACAATGCAGAGCTTAATGCTACAGTTGGTGATGCTGGGAACTTGATGTCTAAGACTCCCTGGTGGGAGGCTTGGCCAAACACAGCATCCCTTCCCCTCCTGCAGGGCGTTGTTCTCACCTGGCCAGGGGTGTTTCCTGTGTGCCACAGGGCATTCCGCAGGTGCTCGCCAGGCCCCGTGGTGGAGTTCACAACCTTCACGGAAAGTCCAGAGTATCCCTGAGCCCTTGTGGGGTTGGTGTCCCAGTAGGATTGAGTGACTTGCTTCCACATCACAACATAGAAGCGGCTGCTGGACTGGTAGCCAAACACAAAGCCGGCATAGTCGTCATCCCTCTCAGTGTTGATGAAAAAGGTGCCGCTGAAGTCCACAGCATTAAATTCGTCATAACCTGGAAGAGGAGGCCACACCCAGGTTAAAACCTGCAGCCTTCCCAAGGTTCTCTGTCAGGTTCCCAGCCATTTTTAGCACTCATGGGGACACATGCAACTGCCTGCTTTTACATTTGCTTCTTTCCCCCTGTACACACTGGCCTTTTGTTTGAAGAACTCTCTACTCACCTACAGCAAGTCCAGGGTCACAGTTGACAGTCTGGACGAGTTCTTTACCCTGATGGCGTACAACCCAGTTAGGGTCGTTCTGGGATGTCCCTTTGGGATCTAGAGGAATCATCTGGAATCGGCGGAAATCAGTCTCACTGATATCAACATTTTCGGGACAGATGTCATCAATATCTGGCACCTTGTCCTGGTCAAAATCATCTTTGCAAGCATCACCTCGACCATCACCTAAGGGCAAAAAGGCAAGAGTTCAGTGAAATTCCAAAATACCATTACTGGTGCCAGAAATTCACTGTCTTGTCAAAGTTAACATTTAGTCTCTTCATCCTGAAATGTATTCAGCTTTGTTTTTATTTCCTCAATCCAGACAGCCATGGTTTCAGTTACTCTCTTTAAAAGCGGCTCCAGTGACTCACCATCAGAGTCCTTCTGGTCAGGATTGGGCACCAGCCTGCAGTTGTCCCGGTCATCAGGAATGCCATCATTGTCATCATCATGGTCGCAGGCATCTCCTTTGCCATCCTTGTCATGGTCAGCCTGGTTGGCATTGGGCACGTAGGGACAGTTGTCCAGGTTGTTCTGGTGGCCGTCTTCATCAATATCCTGATTGTTGTCACAGGTGTCTCCAATGCGGTCTGAGTCAGAGTCAAGCTGAAAGAGACAGAGGGTAAATTTGAATGTGAATCACTGATGCTAAAGAAAACATACGGAGATTCTCCAGTGTCTGATAAGACCAGTGAGGTTTCACATCTATATTAACAAATCTTACATGTTTTATTCTTGATCCTTATTTGTATTAGACAGTTTTTAAAGGGATATTTGAGTGTTCTTTTCTTTCTAAATAAAATTAAATAGAAAGCATCATTTCATCACTAAGGATAGAATGCCATATTAACTACTTATATCTTAATGATGAATTGAATGCTCTGGGTACAATTTATGTTCTATTCAAATTTTCAATTAGGAAATTGTTGACACATCAACTTCTACTCTAGGTCATTAAATCATGGCAACATGGCACTGCTTTTCATACATACTGGGTAATCTGAGTGGTGGGAGAAATCATTTTCTTCTCTTTTAGGTATTTGGTTTTACACATCTAGCCCATAAAGGATTGTCCAGTGTTGGCTCAGGTAAAACCAAAATTCTAATTTTTTATTTATTATATTATAATATATATATATATAACATATATGTAATTATAAAATAATATTTTATTTATCAGAGTACCTTTTTTACATTATTCAGTACATATGGAATGCCTACAGATTATTTACACACAAATTACAATTTTGCTTGCCACTATTTATGCTCTTTGCCATTAAGATTTTTACATGATTCATTAATTGTTATAGACTTTATTATTATCTGAAGAACCAACACCTTATCCAGGGAGGTTAAATGGCATTGAGGTTTAATTTACAGTAAGACTCAAATTCAAAACAGATGACTCAATGCCATTTGATCAAGAATGCTATTCCAAATCATTCATGCTTTCCTCTATTGCCCCAAAGCAATTCATCCTGGTGCTTTATGTTTTAGAGAAAGTCATAAGAGCAAATATTAGGAGAGTTTCTGGATTTCTCCACAAATTAGCTGTATTTATCATTTCTTGAATCTTTTAAAAATATTTGCATTTAAAAAAAGGTGGTTTCTAAATTTCCAGAATAGTGGCTTTTAGGGGGAAAAAAGGCCTTAATTTTCACACTGAGAAAATAATGATGAACAATTACACCAGAAAAGAAACACCGTCAGACATGGAACTTGTTCTGGCTGTGTCTGTTTGCAGCACGCCCCAGCAACGGTACAGAATTATCTGTCTGCAATGCCAAAACACTTAAAGAATGACAAAGAAACAGGGATTTCTCCAATTTGGAGAAGTATTTTTAGTTTGATTTTCTTGCAGTCAGATTATATCATGAGCCATGAAAATGGCTGTGTATCTTGCTTAGGGATATTTTCTTCCATCTCTTAGTGTCAGACATGATTAATATTCCTGTACAGTTGTCAGTCACAGATTTCTGCTTTGTGTAATTTATCTTAACAATGGTAGATTCCATTGAGCAAATCAGGTGGGCTTCTTATAGAGGATAAGATTGAAGTTACAAGACTGTCATGCTAAAGACCTATGGAACTCTGCAAAGAGCTTAGGTCAGGCAAACGGTTCACATGAAAATGTTGTAATTGGCTATGAGATCACTGATAGCCATGGTAATGAAAGTGTTTGAACTTAAATTCTTCTGTTTTTTTTAAAGAGGCTTAGAAAGGGATATTCTAATAGTTAACTGAAAGATTATGAAAGGAGTCAACCTACCTGGTCTGGATTGTGTTCCAGGGGGCAGTTGTCACACTGATCACCAACCCCATCCATGTCAGTGTCTTTCTGGTCCACATTGTAGACATACTGGCAGTTGTCCCGTTCATTGAGGATACCTGCAGAGAACACGGGACAGGTAAGAGCGGGAATCTTCAGCCTCAGCTGTTGCAACCAGACTGCACACTAACAGCCAGCGCTGTCCAAGGCTGAGAGCTGAATGCTGTCACAGCTGCCTACGGGCTGGCTGGAGTCAGGGAGCGCCTTACCGTCCCCATCAATGTCAGCTGCGCAGGCGTCTCCTTCCCCATTGTTATCTGTGTCAGCCTGGTCTGGGTTGTGGTTGTAGGGGCAGTTGTCACAGCGGTCTCCCACGTCATCTCTGTCATAGTCGTACTGAGCTGGGTTGTAATGGAATGGACAGTTGTCCTGCCAAGAGAAGCAGCAGAACATTGTACAACTTGATCCATGAAACTAGCCTCAAATCACATGCATAATGTATATAAAATATATATATGTGAAAATCTGCAACAAGCATTTTCTATTTTGTGGATATACTAATTCCCCTGTAAAATGATCACTGCAAAAGTTAAAAGCCAGGACATAATGAATGAAAAATGAATTTCTGTTGGTTATGAGTCAGTGAGATGTAAATGGAAACTCAACATCTCCACTCTCAGTGCATGCAGAGAAAACCTTACTGTGACCTAGAGAAGACATTTGAAACCAATATGGGGAGCAAAGTGTCATTTGTTCACACATTGTAACTTTTTGTTCCAACTAGGGGAAGGGCAGGCTGTGATGAAAAACAAAACCCTGGTTTAAAAATTCTCTTGGCAACATCTCTATCTGAAAACTAAAGAATCACAATGAATAATTTCTGATAACTAGATATCAGTAATTTTGTTGAATCTTAAGGGTTACAGGCTGTTGCTGAACACAAAAGCTGAAAGAGGAATGGAAAACAATTTTACCCTGTCATCTGGAATCTTGTCATTGTCATCGTCGTCATCACAGGCATCACCGATTCCATCCTTGTCATAGTCTTCCTGTCCTGAGTTGGGAAGGTTGGGGCAATTATCCTGGAAAGAGAAGACACTGCAGCTGCAGTCTGCAAGCCTTTTGCTCAGCTCATGCACTAGAGCATGCAGCGAGACACTGCAGACAGAACTGAATGCTGCTCTGTGACAGCAAGTATTTTCAATGGGAAGACAAGTTTGCTTGGAAGATACCCACACACACATAAATACTTTGTATAAATGCTCTAAACTTTATATATACTGGGAACATGGGTCATGCTCTGCTGGCATTTGATAGAGAAATGAACATTTTTTGGACAACATAATCGACTGTGGAACACAACTGCCCAAAGGGCCTGCCCCATACATGTTCTTGGCACCAAGTGATTTAATAAGAATTAGTGTTCCTCTGTCTTTGGATGATTTAATCTTTCAGTTCCATTCCCAAAGTTTAAGCATTTAAAATTCCTCAGCCCATTCCCTTGATAAGGGTTTTCTGGAGGCGGGTGAGGGCAGGGCTACCTTTTTGCAGTGGTAAGTTGCATTGGCCACGCACACCAGGTCCTCGTTGGGCCAGCCATCCAGGTCCGTGTCCTCCCCACAGATAATGCCGTTGCCGGCGTAGCCAGGCTTGCACTCGCAGCGGTACATGGGGTCGCTGTAGTGGCCCAGGTAGTTGCACTTGGCGTTCTTGTTGCAGTCGTGTGTCCCGTCTGTGCAGGGGTTTCGGGGCTTGCATACCTGAGGGTACAACATTCTGATGCTAAGGCAAAGCCTTGGAGGATCCCCAGCTCCCCATTGCCTCTGGACAGAGATCCACGGGAAGAGTGCGAGTCCTCCCCATCCTCCCCTGGGAATGTCGATGCCAGGTTATAGGCTGACATGGCTTTATGTGTGTTTTCCTTGAACTTGCACATCACCCTGGCACTTACAGGTCCATCCGCTCACAACTTACTCCAGCATGGTCAAATGTGATGGACCAATTTTCCCTGCTGGATGAACAATTCATTTTCTAGTACTGTTTCTAAAAGCTAGATTGACACCCCGTTCCCCATTTTCCTTGAAGGGTGTGAGATGACATTCCCCCCTTTCATGGCTAGCTCAGCCAAGGACACCCTCCCTCACTCCCATCTACTAGTCCCCTCTGCTCTACCTGTTTGTTGGCGGTGGCGTGTTCCACGCCCCGGCCAAAGGGCTGCGAGCCAGTGAAGCGCGGTGGGCAGGGCAGGCAGTTGTAGCCAGGGTCTGTGTTCTCACACCTGTGCTCTCCATTGTGGTTGAAGCAGGCATCAGGGACTTCTTTGCACTGTGGAAGAAACAGGTTTGTTCATGTTTAGAGAACACTGTCACAAGAAATGACCAAGGCAGATGAGGTGCTTTCCTAGGTCAGGTAGCTCCCAGCTCCTCACCTCATCAACATCTTTGCACGCGACGCCGTCTCCACTGTAGCCCGGGGGACAGGCACCACACTTCCAGCTGCCATCAGGGTAGCTGGTACACTGGACACCAGCAAAGCAGGGATTGGACAGGCATCCATCTGAGATAAGAGTGACAGGCAAATGTGGGTCTCAGCTGCTGTTACTGCCACTCTGGTCACTTCAATGGGGGTGTGATATTGTAGGGTCTGTGGAACTGCTGACTTTTGAGATTATGCTATCCATCTGGCATTTTAATCAAACCACTCAGGGCCATCCAAACTGAACCCCCATGAATGCTGACCATGCCATTAAGTGGTTTTGTCCTGGGCTGCCTGGGCTGCGTGGCTTACCAATGGGACAGTCCTGCTTGTTGCAGATCTGGTTTTCTGTCACATCACCAATGCAGTCCTTGCCTCCAAACTGGGGTGTGGGGTTGTTGCAGAGCCGGCTACGTTTCTGTACCCCTCCTCCACAGGTGACAGAACAGATGTCCCAGGGTGACCAGGGTCCCCAGCCTCCATTGACTGTAAGAAAATGAACCACAGGCCAAAGCTAAGACCAATTTTCAAACACTTTACCTTCACAGGAGACTCTCCTGAGTGTGTTCAAGAAACCTCCATGACCCTGACACATGGGAAGGATGTCTGGGAAAACAGTGTCTGAAAATGGTTCTATTTGTCATTAGAAGAAGCTGCTGTGCCCGGCAGGACTGTGCCTCTGTTTGTTTCTCTAGGAAGCAGCCTTCCCCGATCCGTGACCCACGGATGCCAGGCAGCCAGTGGGGTGGAGCTGCCAGCATCATGCCGGATGATGCATGCACTTACTGGGGCAGGCGTCTTTCTGGCAGGCTTTGGTCTCCCGGGCTTTGCCCTCACATGGCTTCCCATTCATCTGGGGGCTGGGGGAGTTGCAGAGCCGGATCCTTGTGATCACACCGTCTCCACATGTTACAGAACAAGACGACCAGGGGGACCAGTGGCTCCAGCCGCCATCCTGTTTAACTAAAGGACAAACCTGATGGTTATATGGTGCTTCCCACAAGCCAAGCTCTTCATTAACACTTTAAATGCATCCTCTAAACCAAATCTTCAAACTCACCAAACTAAAAATCTTTAAACTATTTTTACCCTCAATTTACAGATAAGGAAAGAGCCTCAGAGAGGGTAAGCTGTGCTCAAGTGTGCACAGATAAGGCAGAGAATTGGGATTAGATCAGAGCCTAGAACCTGTGACCTCAACCTCTGTGCTCTGGAGTTGCTGTTGGTGACAAGGACAAGTCAGGTCTCCACATCCCCAAGTGGCCAAACACTTACATCTCTTGTCACATTCCTGGATGTGGCAGGTCCGTGTCTGCACAGAGGAGCCCTCGCATCTGTTGTTGAGGCTGTCACAGGAGCGGCCACGCTGCTGGATTCCATTGCCACAGGTCACAGAGCAAGAGGTCCACTCAGACCACGGGGACCAGCCATCATCTGCAGAGTCGCTGGCTGCTGAGCAAATGCGTGCATTTAGTGTGTTATCATGAAAACAAGCTACTCTTTGGGCTGCTCTGCTCAGGACTTTCTTCCCATGCCAGAGTGAAAAGCAATATATTTGTTAGGCCAATGGCCAAGTGGTCATTCTTTGCACAGCTTTGGGGTAATTGCATGCTTTGCCTGGGTCGGTACAGCTGAACCTTTCCCCCACATATGTTTCTAGTCATCCTCGCCTCCTTCCTCCAGTCTGCATTTCAAATGAGTTTCCCTTTTATGACTTAAGATGTCTTGGTAGGCATTTCCAGCCCCAGGCTTCCAAGAATACTTGGGTTTTAGGCAACTTATAGGAGTCACTTCTGACTTTCAGGAGAGCCAGAGACCCACGTGTTTGGCAGATGAATCTGAAGGCAGCAGAGCCGCTGTTGGCTCTGGCCCTGGATCAGTCATGAGGTCAGTGAGTGGGTTGCTCCTCTCACCCTAGCATTTGGGGCCTTTTCTGCACATATTTTCATAAGAGGGAAGTGTGTTTGTTTACCATCTGCCCAGGCGCCATGACTACAATCACGTCCTGTATCCGACAGGAGACAGAGAACTTGTTTTCTCTTGCCATCAGTCGGAAGTTTTCCTAGTAATCCCTGACTCAAAATTCAGCGCTCCGCTAGCCCCCAGCTAGCCTTGTTCCCTTTAACCCACATCTGAAGTGAATGCTGAACAGAAAGCAATGTACAAATGATTATGACAGTTCCAATGTCACTGACATCTCTGAAGGGAACTGGTTCTTCTGAGCTGTGATCCGTGTGCGTAGGAAACGGGGAGTGTGGGGGGTGTGGACGTGAAGGGTGAGTGCTACTTTCCTGTTTTATGCATCTTAGTTGTGATAAATCATTTCTATGACTTGTACTTACTACAGTGTCTCAGCAAAGTAATTATACTGGCAGCAAAACCCAGGGACTGGGTACCATGAAACAATACAATTTCTTATGGAGCCCTGAGACTCAAACTACTATTTTTCCTTAGGTCTCCTATGCCTGTAGATAAAATGGGTAGAACTTTCAGGCCCAGTTAAGTCCATCAATTTCTCCGGTGAGCAGATTTTTCCTGACTCTAGGCCATAAGGTCAGATTCTAAATCCAGTCAACTTAAAGCTGTTGCTGCTACCAATTCATCTCTTCTTTTCTCAAAGCACAGAATCATATTCAATAAACTATACTAAGGTTATTGTCTACACCATAATCCAGGGTGGGTAATTAAGTTTAGTCATAACGGCATTTTTTTGGCTCTATATAGCAGACAAGCCATCGGTTAGCCAGATGCTGCCCCAAGAAACTGAATGAAAACATGTGACAGAGATGGGACGGGTATTCCAGCATTATGTACAATTGATCCAGTCACTGAAGCATGGTTATACAATTTTAGGGACTTACGCCAGCACCGTGGGCAGCATTCTCCATCAGGAACTGTGGCGTTGGAGCAGGGCATGATGGGACAGGACACTTTTTTGCAGATGGTAACCGAGTTCTGCAGGGCAACAGTGAAGGAGAAATGAGTACGAAGCATATTGCAAGCAGAAGCTTACATACGGAAACGTTTCAATTACAAGTGGAAATGTCGTCTGGGCTATAAATGCTCTGGTGGAATGATTTTAATAAAAGATCTGCCTGTCTTTTGGCAGCCACCAGTACTGTAGAGACAGTTCTAGTGCTGGCTACTTGTTACTTCAGCCCTCTAGAATTCTTCTCAATTGCCACTTAGTCACTTCTTCATGCACAGAACAGCATGAATTTATGCAATTGGAACCACCTAATACCATGAGTCAGATCTGTTACTCTGTGTCTAAAATCAAACTCCTGAAACTCAGCCAGGACTTTAAAATTTTTACATTACATGTTTATGGGGAAAAGAAGATCAATGAGCATCTTACTTTCTCATATATAAATATGGCTTTATATAATATTGGACAAGAATGGGAATTTAGTAAAGGTGGCTCCCAAATCCGGCAATCCATGATTTGTATTTAAGCTTGACTTTGCGCAATGAGCCAGGTAACACCCCCAAACCCCTCTGCCCCTGATGTTGGGTACGGGGTGAGCCAGAAGGACACATATGCTGCAGGCAGTACCATGTGAGGTAAGTGGATAGTTCTAACAATGTTGGGCTAAGTGATCTGAACAGCAATCAGTACTGTATTAAAGAATCTCCATGTCATAGCTGAATACGAATCAGGTCGGGGGGAGAAAGTTCCAACTCGGTTTTACATACCTGATATTCAACACTTAGCTCTTGAACTAAAGCAGGTAAGTTACTGAGATGTTTAAATAGATATATTCTTTTAGATATTATCCTTAGCCTGGGGTATAATTAGACTTTGAAAACCTCTGAGCATTTAAATGATTTTTATAGATGTCATAACTGCATCTTAAGAGAAAGACACCACTTGGGTATCCGGCCATGGAACATGGAAAGAGCCTCCGCAGCCATCTGGGTCTTTCTTCAGAGAGTGCTGTCAATCCGTGCTTGTCTGCCGAGAGCCTCACCTGGCAGCGACACTCGGTGCAGCTGTCCACCGTCCACTCATCTCCCGTCCTGTACTGGACCCCGTTGTGGTAGCAGAGTGGGGGCCTCCTCAGCTCGTTGGCCAGCTCTTTGTTCTCTTCGGTCTAAAAGCAGGAGAAAGGTGATTAGCATCGAGCCTCACTTTCCATCCCTTGGCATCATCGGGGACACACATGCAGGGGCTCCTGCTAACAGGCGGGGGGCGGAGGCCACTGACCACTTTGCGGATACTGTCCTGCAGCGTGGTCACAATGGTGCGTAGACCCCTGAGCTCCAGGACCATGCTGGACAGCTCGTCACATGAGATGCCACAGATGGCCTGCAGGTCCTTTGTCTTGTGGCCAATGTAGTCGGTGCGGATGGCAGGGCTGGACCCATTCACCACGTTGTTGTCAAGGGTGAGAAAGACGCTGGTAGCTGCCAAGGATCAAAGGCACGCAGTGAGGAAAGTAGGAGAATATCTTCAAGTAGATGCTCCCATCAGCCAACCCCTAGGCATCCTAACTCTAAAAGACATTTCATTTTGGGTGAGGGATGCAAAAGAAGGGGACCGTTGAGTGTGGAAAACTGTTTGAGGTCACCTTTATATAAAGGTTACTTACTATGTTACCTGGGGTAATTTATGCACAATCAGCATTGCTTAAGTTTCTCAGCTTATTTTGGGTGGAATGCCCTCACTTTCCCATATGCCCTAAAAACAGAGGGATGCTTACAGCTGGAGCAGCCTTTGTTCCTGAGGATGTCTTCTGGTGTGGTTCCAAAGACGAACCTTACATTCTGCAGCACCCCCTGTGAACAGAGGATACACACTGTTTGTAGAGTGTTGGTGGGGGCCAGGGGGTCAGTGGGAGGGGGGACTGTTTATGCCAGAAGGAGCACACAACAGATGTTCTAAAATTTGAAAAGAACTCCCTTTCAGGATCACAGTGTCAAAATAACACACCAAATAACTGTTGGTGAATTGCCAAATTCACGGGAATTGCAAAATAACTTCAAAACTCTTAATTGTATCTTCTGCCAAGTCTGCAGTCTTTTACAAAGAATTCAGTTATCGGCCTACTTGGGGATACAGGAAATGGAATCTGATATTGAGACCGGAGGATACAATGATACTCTCCAGTGTCAAACAGTTAAATGTGGGAGTTTCAAAGCCACAGACCCAAAGATCTAGAGGTTTAAGCAAGGAAGACACTGCAGCAGCAAATAGCCACTATTTTAATCTTTTCTTTGGGATCAGTTACATCCCCATAAGGAAGCAAATAGCAAAGTGGTATTTATCCTACTCATAAAAAGTATCCACTTCAAGCAATATTATAATTGGTGCAATGCATTTGAAATTTTTTTCTTGAGAAGAGCATAAAGAGTATTTAAGGTTTGAATGGGCAGTTACAGGAAAACCATTGTTTCCTTTAGAGGTTTTCAGTGTCTGATCCCTAGAACACCAGCACCAACTTAACCTTGGAACCGGTTACAAATGTAAATTATCAGGCCCCATCCCAGACCTACTGAATCCAAAACTCGAGGGGTGGGATGCAGCAGTATCCATTTTAGTAAGCTCTCCAGGTGATTCTGTTGCTCCCTACTGTGTGAGAACCACTGCTTTAGTGCACAGGCAATATTTCCTATACTGGAACCCCTGCCTCTCCTGTTATCACCCTCCTGGTCATAAGCTGCCTAGCAGTCAACCCCAGGGATCAGGAATCAAAGCGGCCTCACCTGGAAATTGTCATTGACCCCTCCTTTGGCAATGCGGAGTCTGGCGATGCTGGCCAGGTCCCTGGTGAAGATGCTCTGGATGGGGACATCCAGCTCGGCATTCTCCATCTTCTCACAGTCGATGTACAGCTGGGCCCTGTCGTCCTGCACAAACAGGGTGATGCCCTTCCACTGGCCAGTGGCCAGGAGTGCTTCTTCAACCGACACCACATGCTGCTTCCCCTGCACGGTCAGGCTCAGGTCCAGGGTGCCCGCCTTGCCATTGGAGACCACGCTGAAGAGCTGGCCCGAGTGGTCTTTCCGCTCCACGGCCAGCAGGGTGCCCCGGGTCTTCTTCATTTGCCTCAGGGAGGCCAGGAGGAGGAAACCTTTCTCTGCCCGCACAGCATCCACTAGGTCTTGGAACTTCTTGTCAGGCACAGGGGGGATCAGGTTGGCATCCTCGATGCGGAAAGCTGGGCTAGAAGGGTCAGGACCCTTCACCAGTCGGCGCCCAGAGCCCTTGCGGGCAGCTCCGGTGAGTTCAAAGATGTCAAACACACTGTTGTCTCCCCCAGACTCTGTTAGACAAGAGCAGGACACAGGGTGAGCCCTCTGGGTGGAGTGTGGGGTGGAGGCTCAGCTCTGGGGGCGGGGGTGAGGCAGAGGGCCGGAGTGAAAGCCCTTGACAGCCACTGGAAGACCTAAGTAAACGCCCCAGTCAGAGGGAACCGGCATCCTGAGGTCTGGTCAGGGCTCAGGGGAGAAGCGGCTGAGAGAGGAGTGCACCGGGAGGGACCGCACCTGGGGTAACCCGACCTCCTCCCCGTCCCTCCCCCACACGAGGTATTACGCAGACTCACCTGGAATGCGGCTGGAGCCGCAGACGTGCGACAGGAGCAGGACAGCGAGTCCCCAGGCCAGCCCCATGGCGGAGCTATCTGCGCCCAGCAAGGAGCCTGCAGCACGGGACGGAGAGCCCAGGGTCAGAGGCTGCCAAGCAGGGAGTGTGGGCATAACCTGGCTGCCCTTGGGGCTGGGGCCCTGGGGATCCCCCTTTGGGCCCAGATTTGCTGGAAGGAAGGGCAACCGTATTTACTTTGGAGAGAGCATCAGGAAGAAAGTAATAAGAGTTGAGGGGAGATTACCGCTTTAAAGAGGTGGTGGGGGCAAGACCAGCCACTGGGGAGGGGCTTGAGAAGTTAAGGGTAAACACTGAACCAGGAGATGTAGTTTAGGGGCGCAGGGAGGCACAGTCCTTTTCTAGAGGACTGATAGGACTTGGGGAAAAGAAGAAACTCTTGGGGTGTCCTGGTGGGTTACTCTGTGAACCCCAAGGCTGGAGAGGATGGCTCTGGAGCCCTTTCACAAGAAGAGCCCCAGAGGCTGGGAGCGACAGCACCGGGAAGGCAGAAAGTATTGAGATCCGGGGTCCCGGAGGCGCTGAAGCCTGGGAGCTCCAGGTGGCTGGCCAGGGCAGCACTCTTCCGCGGCGGCCGCCCGGGACTCCTTACCTGTGCGGACGCGGATGCAGCGGACCGGGCCGGCGACAAAGGCGCAGCAACGGGATGGAGCGCTGGAGAGGCGCGGGGTGGAGGCCGTGGATTCGGAGGCTGCGGCTGGGAGAGCTCGCCAGGGTGGGCTCTCAGCGGCCGGCCCGAGTGCAGTGGCTGGCGAAGCGAGGAGCCGCGCGCTTTTAAAGGGGCGCTCACATTCCTGGGGTTTCCTCTGACCAATGGGAGGCCGCGGGGCAGGAAGCGGGAGGGGGGCCAGTCTGGGTTCCTCTCTCCGCCCCCCGCTGCCTGGCGCACAACTTTCCAGCTAGAAGGTGAAGGGGGGCGGCGGGGATCGGGGCCTAGGAGCACTGGAACTTCTCAGAAAAATAGGTGCCCGCCCACGCGGCCTTGGCGCTCGCGGGCTCAGCACTCTGGCTCTGGCGCCGAGCGGCCCCAAGCCCTCTGCGAGCATCCCGAGCCGACGGGGCCCTAGCCACCCAAACCAAAACCCTTAGAGAAGCTTTCAGGCAAACTCCCCTTGAATGCCTGCGCGACGGCTGAAGGGTGGACACTTGGGGAGAGAACCCGTTTGTTCAGAAAAAATTAAGCCCAACGGGGTAAATGGGACCAAGAGGGAATCAGTAGCTGAAGGAGTTCCCTCTTGGGTACTTGTTGACCCTCGTCCATCCATTCAGGTGGGGTGGGGACCACGGGACCCGCTTAGCGCCGCGCCCCTTCCCTCGCCCCACGCCTGCCCTCCGATGGACGTGAGTGGGTGTCGCACTGGCCAGCATGCGGGTACCGGGCTCGGCTTCCCTCGCGCGTCGGGGCAGCCTTTCCGCAGGGGCTTGCCGCCCGAGTCCCCGCGAAAGTGCCATCTCCCAATTGCTGCGGCGCTTCCACGACTTGCCGCTTGGGGGCGGTGTGCGAATTCTGATCAAGGGGACGCGAGCGGACAGTTTCTTTCTAGTCAGGAATGTTAAGGAAACTTATCCTTACCCACTTTCCTAAAGCCAAATTGGAAATTGTGTCTTGAAAAACAGTTTTTTTGTGCCCACTCGTGCTGCTTAACGTGACTCCTGGTTGGAGGGTTTGCAGCACCATCTGGCTCCAGGGTCTTGAACTATTTACAGAATAGACTCATGGAGTAATAAATTACCTTCTTCCTATCATTTTATTTCCCACTCCCCCTCCCCCCCCGCCCGCTCCTTGAACGTTCTTTTCATTTTTAGGCTCCCGAAACTGAGGTGTGGGTTACATTTCTGTGGGTGCACCAACTGCCATGAGTGCTGCCGCTTGCTTAATGCTTCTGTCATTGGAAGTCTGGTGTCCAAGCCTCCGTCTGTCCCAAGCCAGCATGACTCCAGCTGCTTGGAATTCCATTCATCTCTTCGGCTGGGACGTCAGCAGCCACACTTCCCCTGCTGTGATCCCAGAATATCGGGCTGGCCCTGGGACCCAGGGCGCAGGTAGTAGCTTCACCAAATAAGGATCTCAGCCACCGGCCAGGGGAAGCCCTAGGGTTCACTTCCCTCCTTAGCATTCACACCTGGCCAGATTCCCAACACCCACATGAGTGTAAACATTCATCTGACTGGCAATTTCACTTTTCTTGTGTGGGAGTGTTGTGTGACAAGGGGCATGTGGGTGACGGAGTGTTTTCTAGTTACTCAGTACACAGCAAACACCTCTAGAAGATGACAAGTATGTTCCTAGGTTTGTTGCTTAAGTAGTTACTAAACCTGACAGATAGATTTCACATGCTCGGAGACAGAAATAAAAGCCTCTATTGGATGATTAGTCAAATCAGATTCCTGTCGTGAAAGTCATAGGTAATGATTCATCAAACAGATCTGACAATTCCAGAGTCAGCAGCCATACAGGCCCCTCCCCTTCCTTCTTCCTAGCATCCTGTTAGCTCCTTGAAAGGTGACTTTTCTTTCTTTTTTTTCTTTTTTCTTTTCACTTGCTACTGATAATACCAGGTACTTAGGAACAGTTTTCAGAAGATGGCCTGATGGTCCCCTGCTCCTCTGGCCCACTTGTTAATTTTATATAGATGAATGGAGGGTTTGGGGGCCACAAGAGGCTCACAAAAGCAGGATACATTGCGCCTTTTAGATCATCTCCTCCTGTAGGCTTAGCTGTAAGGACAGAGCAGAAGCTTACTGGGATGACCCTTCAGGCTAGCCACTTCCAGGACTGAAGGACTGTAGGCATTCCTCTGGACTTTTCTTGGAACTTGGCTTCTTCCAACAAAAGAAGAAGAAATCTACAATCTGTTATATACCCTGCAAATAGGAAGGTGATCTGTATGGTAGCAGGGAAGAGCTTTCATGTCAGAGAAAGCTCACGGAGGCACTCCAACACAGAGGCCTTGCCCAAACAGTGGTACTCCAGTTTTTCTGGTGGAAAGGAAGGATCCAGGGGAAAGGGTGACTGGGTCACTGATTGGAGTGCACCCACATTCCTGCTGGTCAACGTGTGCTGAAAATATTCCTCAGAAACCTAAATACTTCTTGGAGAAGCAGGATGGGAAAAGGGGGAAGAAAAACTATACCTTTAATATGGGTGATATTTCCCTCTTGTGTGTGTGTATCCTTGACCTGCAAGTTCTGGGATTTCAGGCCAATAATCTGACATGGACTCAAGGGATGGGCCTTCTAGGGACAGGATCTGGTTCTTGCTTTGCTAAGTTGTCATCATTGAGGATTACATATTTAAAATAAAGTTGTTAAGTATATGACATCTATAGGATTTTATATTTATAAGTTCCCCCTAATTGGATATGGAATTGATCTAAAGTCATTGCCCGTGAATAGGTGGAACAGGACTGTCAGTAATAGCTACCTTGAAAACTGCATGTCATTAAAAAGAGCAGGATAATTGAGGAAAAAATTGCTTATCTAGCAAAGAGAAGCTAGGTGTGCTGTATTTTGTGTAGGAATTTTTAAAAAATGCTAGAAATGTTCAGCATTTTTATTAGTAATTTCCTAGAAGTGAACAGCAGCCAACTATTGTATTCTAGAATGGACCAAAATCCTAGCATCTCTAAAATGAAGACATCAGATATTCATTCCCTCTGTATATTTTCCCTAGATCGTGGTTCAGAGTTGCTTTAGTTCAGCCACCTGGATGGTCAGAGCCAGAGGGAAGTTACCAACAGGTGTTTATTATCTTTCAATCAAACATCAACTCAGGCTTCCCTCTCCTTCAGGAGATGTTCTCCTGCAACTTTAAATTGACTTGTTTCTTCTTTGGAAACATGCGTTCTTCTTACCACACTACTCATCGCCCTCCATTCTTTAGTTTTTCAAAATAGATTTTATTTTCAAATGTGTAAGGACTAGAATGTAAGTATCCAAAGGTTTGGGCTTGGAAAGAGCTCCAATATCTGAATTTCCAAATCCCTTTATACTCAGCTCATGGCCCAGAAAGACTGGAAACTTACCAGCTCCCGGACCAGTTCCAGCATTTCCTGCAGTTATGCCTGAGCTCCTGGGGTAGAAGAGGTGATAGACCCCCCAAAACATTGTACCCCTCCCCCACAGAATTGAAGCAATACTCTTGGGGAATTGATCTCAGTGGGAAGAGGTAGGACTATCGCTTTAATGCCTCTGTCTCCCTCTTCCCGGCCAAGTTCTGGCCAATGAGAGTTTTGCTGAAGGCTTCTGGGAAAACATTCTTACTTGGAAGAAAGAGCCACGTGAAGTCAGGTTTTCTCCATCTCCATTTGAGTGTGAATGCTGGCAAGCCGTGTTGGGTGCTACTAGGGGAACCAGACTTAATATGAGACCAACGCTGGAGAAGGAGGAGCAGACAGATGAACAGAACTGTAAGTCAGAGCACATTTTTGAGCTGCCAGTCTTAAAGGCCATGATACCTCCAGATTTCTCTGGATACATGCTTATTGTGTGTGTGTGTGTGTGTGTGTGTGTGTGAGAGAGAGAGAGAGAGACTCAGTCATGTCCAACTCTTTGCAACCCCATGGACTGTAGCCAGCCAGGCTCCTTTGTCCATGGAGTTCTCCTGGCAAGAATATTGGAGTGGGTTGCTGTGCCCTTCTCCAGGGGATCTTCCTGACCCAGGGATTGAACCCGGGTCTCCTGCATTGCAGGCAGATGCTTTACTATCAGAGCTACTAGGGAAGCTTATTAGTTAGGCCAAGTTGTTGTCTTTCTGTTACTTAGAGCCACAAATATTGTAACTCATGAAGCTTTTAAATTCCCTCTGCTTAGGTTGTCTTTTCACACACTTTGCTTTACCCTTCCTGAATTTTTTGGGGTAAGAGAAATAAGAACAGGTCATAGGATAAAAATGTTTTCAAAGACTCTTCACGTATATTATTAAGGTGCTTTCCAGAAAAGCTGCACTGTTCTCTCTCTCCCTGTCCTTTTGCCAGCAGGCTCTGCTAGCCCCAAACATGACTCACAGCTGACTGGAGAGACAGAGCTTGACTTCTGATGTTATTGTGTCTTTGCATCCCTTCTTTGGGGAACTGGGAGGTATAGTCCAGTGTGTTCAGGAAAGAGTATCCAGAATAAGCTTATTGGAGTAAAGGAGTTGGGAAATTGATCTGTTGGGAAATTGAGGATATGGAGCAAGAGGATGGACAAAGGAAATGATGAGATTTTGACCTGAGCCTAGGGGTGCAGGGCTGGCCAGGGTGGATGATGGAAAGCCCTGCATTTGAGACCAGTCTCTCTGACTCCCCTTTCATCCTCTTCTCTCTATTCAACTTTTTTTCCAGCTTCCTTGAGGTGTAATTGACCAATAAACTTGTAAAATACTTAAAGCATACAATGTGATGATATGATACATTGTGAAAGTATTCCCTCCATTGGGTTAATTAACACGTCTATCACCTCACATAGCTACTTTTTGTGTGTGTGAGAGAGAACATTTAATTCTACTCTTAGCAGATTTCAATGATACAATATGGTGTTATCAACTATAGTCACCATGTTATCCGCTAGATCCTCAAACTATTCTCTATTCAACTTTTTATGTTTTATCATCTTGATGCCCCTCTGGGGCATCAATAAGGATGGGCTGGTTTGAGTTTCATTGTAGAAACTTTTTTTTTTTTTCATAGTTTGTCACCCTGCAAGAAGACCACACATCCATAGGCACTTACTAATAGGGAAGGGAGCTGGGAAACCATAGTCATCCTTGGGACTTGATTTAATGAGTACAAAGCACACCTCCTGCATCCCAGTTTCTTCTATTTCCACCAGGACTTCAAGTTCCTCCAGAATAAAACCTTGGAACTTTTTTAAGCCAGAAAGAGCTTTCTAGTCCAACTTCTCAGTTAACAGATGAAGAGGTTGGTTCAAGGAGGTAAAGTGACTTTTGAGCGTGTTGATTGGGGGGAAGTCCAGAAAACAATTCAAGTGCTCATACCTCCAGCTTAAAGTCTTGACCTTCATAGGGTTTCACTCTTTGAAATTCATTTCATATGATTTAAAAAATGTTTTAGTAGTAAATCAGCAGAAATGCTTCCCAATTTGCCAGTTAACAGCAAGGTATGTGCCCACAATTGAGAGAGGTGGGAGGCTAAAGAGGGCTAGGCAAGAGAGAGGAAGGAAAGACAGCAGAAGAGACTGATGTTAGTTTGTTAACCAAAGGCCCACCTGCACTACGTATTCCCTTCTCTTCCCTTCAAATGGAGTCCCAATCCTCCTGGACCCCACTCTCAAGTTAACTGAAATGTTTACCGCTGCTCCCAGGAGAGTGTTACACTTTGGCTTGAAGTCAGGATTGCCAATTGCTTTAGAAATAGAACGCTTGTTTAGAAACATGATATCACTTCAGATTTACCCAGCCTAGGACACGATGAAGAATCACTTTTATTCTCAAGCAAGTTTTATGGAAGCTGAGGCATCTGGTCTTCCGGGGTTTCTAGGAATTGTGAAATAATCCTTCTGTCCAATACCAACCTAATCTTTTGTAGGGTGAGATGTTTAGTCGTTCTGACCACAAATGAAAGGCCCAGGGAGCACCTTGGTTGTGTATTAGAGCCACAGGGATGGTTAAAGATTAAAAAAAAACAAATAGGCAAGTTAGCTTGCAAAAGAGTAGAATATGCTTGAATTCTGTGCCTTTTTTGGTATTGAAATTGTAAAGGTGTTGATCCTGTTACTTTCATAAAGGATGTGGAGCAATACCAGTATCTTTGGAAATGATATAGGATTTCCTAAAAGTGAGAATGATAATGCATCAGAACATTCCTAAGATAGATTGTGAAATGTTTTCTGGTTGTCTTCACCAATAGTATGGATTTGGTAGTTAATCTGGAATGGAATGACGTCCAGAGGTCCCTGTCACTAAGGAAGACTATGAGTCTGCCAGGCTGTGACACAATGGAGTTTCCAGGACTGCTATGAGGGAGTTGGCTTCTGACGCTAATGAAACACATTCCTCCTAAAGAATTTAACTTTTCTGAGGTTCTATTTCACACCACCCATTAATTAATGATAATTTTTCAAGTTTTCTGAACATTTATCCCATGTGCAGTCCAGATTAAGTGATATTTCCAAATTTTCTGTTGTTATTTTTTCTCCCTCTGGAAGAAAATTATGAGTGTCAGTTAAAAGGGTAAGACAGGCACAAATAAAGAAAACCCCAAATCTTGTGTGAAGAATTTTTAAGATTAAATGTGACGTGGAGATTGGCGTCCAATTTCAGTCTGGATGAGAGATTCACATGACACTGGGAAATGTGGCCAGCACCCAAATGGCTGGGTTACCCGGGCATTTGTTTTCAGTGATATCCATCTCTCGGGAGGTTGTTTTTACCCTGATCCCTTTCTTAATAGTGAGATCGTGACAACTTGGATTTTGTAGAACTGAGCCAAGGGAATTGTCACTCTTTCTAATTTAAGAGGATGAGTGTGTAGTCTGAAAAAAGCTTTTAATTTTATTATGACACCAAAGATAAGCACTATTGCGTCCCAGGGAAGAGGTGTACAGGAGGACATCTTTCTCTTTCTCCACCCCCCTCCCCAGCCTCCTTTCTTCTATTTTCTTCCCTTTCCATTTTCCTATTTTATCTCCTCCTTTTCTCCTCCTCCTCTTCATTTCCGTCCTCCTCCTCTTCCTTTTCCCTTCCGCTTCTCCTCAGGGATTTAGTGAGGATGAACTGCAGCAACACATGGAAAGCACTTGAAAGTGAAAGTATCAGTCGCTCAGTCGTGTCCGACTCTTTGCAACCCCATAAACTGTAGCCCACCAGGTTCCTCTGTCCTTGGAATTCTTCAGGCAAGAATACCTGAGTAGGTTGCCATTCCAGATCTTCCTGACCCAGGGTTCAGACCGGGTCTCCTGCATTGCAGGTGGATTCTTGACCATCTGAGCCACCAGGCAAGCACTTAGTTCATTATTCAATGACCTGGAGTCTACTTGTTTGAGTTCAGAATTTTGACTTATCTCAGAACTTTATGACCACTCCCTCTGTCCCTCATTGTCCCAAGACTTCAAGGCAGAGGGCACCTATGTGGCTTCACCCTTCCTGATTCCCTTATGGGTCTGTCTGTCCTTCTCTAAGAGTGGCGCTGGGTGTCTTGAGTCTCATGGCCTTGTAGGTAGGTTGGGAATTGGATTCCATGGGGGATGGGGCATGGGAGGAGGGCAGAGGTGTTTTTACCAACAAGTTGATGAAACTTAAGTTTCAGGGCTCCTCATGTGCCTGGGTTCCTTCCAAGGCCACAGAGGGGCTCTACCGATATGTTCACATGGCCTCATGCTTGGTAGCATTTATAAAAATAAGATATTTTAACTGCAGTTGGTTAAGTCCACTGAATTTTCCATTCTAACTTGTTTCATTCACTCTCCCTCTCATGTTGAAGAGTTAGAGTGACTACAGGAGTTTTCTGGATCTAATAAAGGGGGACATAGAAGAGAGATCTTATTTATATGGTTTGCAGTCCCTTCTACATACAGTGAAGTAATGACTAGCTGTCCTTGCCTCGGGATGGCTTCCGTGAGTATTCCTAGTGCCCACCTGGTATCTAACAGGAAGGTGTGGGGTTAAAGGTAGTATCATGGCATATGTAGTCTCTGATGTGGATGTGTGTGTGTCATGAAGAAGAAACAAATGTTGACATGTATGGAGTCAGAAAGTAGTCTATGGGAAAGTGTTATAGAAATGTACATTGCAACTTTTTTTTGGATTTTGTGATGTTTGTGGCATTTGTTTAAGTATTTTCTAATTTGTTGTGACTTTTCTCGTTTTAAGTAATGATTCATTTTTACCTTTGAATTGGAAATTTTATATTATTTAATTAAGTAAAACCCTCTAAACGGTATACTTTTCAGGCCCAACCTAAGTTGAGTCCTCCCTGGTTGAGGGGCATAAGGAGGAGACTAGATAGGGAGAAAAATGAGGAGCACCCCACTGAACAATATCAGGCCAGTTTGTGAAAGATGTTCAGGGCTCTGGGTGCACAGGGGTCAGTGTTTTGATGTCTGCGCCCGTGTGCAGGTGTGGTAGGCCCTGCAGACACTGTGGACCACTGTAGACACTGGCGCTTCTCCACATAGCAGAGAATAAATTAAGCCAGAGGGGGGAAGGAAAGTATAATTTAGCTGTGCTAATTATTATAATAATTACATGAAATGCTTGCCACTGATAGCTAACTATTGTGGAGCAGAATAATAATTATGTATACCAATTCACATTTCCATGTAATTTGTTTATTTGATGGTAACCTCACATATTCTCTACGTGCAGTAATCTTGCAAAGTTTGATGAGTGAATTCCAACAGCTAAAGCTTTCCTTGGTGTAAGATTTCTATATCTTAACTCATGATGTCTTCAGTGTGCCTGTGTGTCAACATCCTGTTCTGAAATGCTTCCCACTATTAAAAATAATGGCCCCTATGTCTTCAGTGATTAGAGTTGCCTTTAGGCTAATTTCACCCTTTAGGCATTTTGGAAGATGGTGTGAGTTACATATACCCTGTAGGACAGGTCATTCTTTTATCTTCTATGTGCCAGATTTTGTTCTGTTTATAAATGTAAGCTGCCTTAGTGTAGTCTTTATTATTTAAATGTACACAATGAGTAATTTCTTTTTATGTTTTCCTGTAAATGCATGCTCTGAAAATTTCATCATTTATGTAAGTATGTGTCATTCTTAAGTGCCTATTTGTGCCTAAGACCTACCACTTGGCCACCAGGCCTGTGAGGGAGGGGACCCACAGACCCACAACCCTGACGTTGAGGGATGAGCTGTGAGGGGTAGGCAAGGATGCATGGGAGTGAGAAGGGGCCTCTCCTGGCCTGTTGTGTGAGTGGGGTAGGGGGTGAAAAGGTCACAGCAGGCTTTCATGAAGAAATGGTATCTAAGCTTAGTCTCGGAAGACTGTTCAGAAAGGCTTGGGTCTTTGGATAAAGAGGAAAGATCAATTAATGTGTTGACATTCACAGCCACCACTTTTGCTTTCACTAAACTGTTTTAGAATCTGGGCAGGAGGCTCTGACCAAGGGCCCTGGAGAGGAACATCTGTGTTTTTTATTCTCCCCAGTGTATTTTGGAAGAGCAGTTCTTTCAACTCTTTCTTGGCTTCTCTTGCCTTCTGTGGTAAGATAATACTACAGAGCCAGGAAAGCAATTAACCAAAGCCAGTAATTAACTTTCTCCTTGCATGGACATAATGAATTGAGGTTTCTTGGCTGATGAAATCTACTGTGGATTGTTCTGTCTATTATCTCCTTTGTTGGCAGCTTTGCCAGCAACATAGACACTGCATTTCCTGAGGTTTAATTAGTCCAAAATCTCAGAAGCTCAAATCATGGTACTTTCAATTTGTATGTGTTATCAACATCCTTCTCTTAAATACTCCAGGTTCCTTCCTGTATATTTCTCTTAGCACAGAGCCTTGAATCGGAAGGTACACAGTCAGCTATTAAGAATACAAGAGGAATGAATGAAGGAACGTATATCCAGGATAAGTTTTATTATCAACAGGACGGAGTCTCAAAAATTAATAAAACTCTACAAAACTGAGTAGGGAAAATGCAAGAAGGGACAAATTACAAATGCCAATTCAAAATATTTTCTCATTTTCCTTGAAATTTTCTCTTTGATTCATGGTTCATTTAGTAATGTGTACACCAAAAATTAAAAAAACAAAATAAGAAAATGCTATAGAATTTTTAAAATTGCCTTTTAGAAAGCCCTTTGCCAGATGGAAAGTAGATAATCTCTATTTTCTTTCATTTTAAAAATATCTTCATTTGGATAAAAATATTCATTTAAAATACCTTAGGAAAAAACAAAATAGGAATAAGCCTCAGAGCATGGAGTAATGTGAGAAATAATTTTTTTTTTTCTGAATCTGCTTAATTATGCTAACCTTCCTCCCCTCTCTCTCCCCTCACAAAGACTATACATACTCACAGAAACACTTTAATTTCAAAAAGAGATTTAGGAAGTAGTTTTCAGTCTATTTTTAAGCTCACAAGGGCTTAAAGACTAATCCTTTGTGAAAATTCATCTGATTCAGAAAACATGCTTTGTTGTCATCCAAGAAAAATGTCTTTTCTTTGAACAGTGTAGGTTTAAAACACACACACAAAACTCAAAGAAAAAAACAAAAACCCTCCAACCATAGCTATAGCTGGATGACCAACACAGAGAAGTGAATGGCCCTAGATGACATCCATAAAAATAGCAGTGCTCGTCCTGGCTAGCCTGGCCTGGTTAAGGAAGATATGCAGGCCAGGTTCAGGTACCAGGACCTTGTTCCCCTCTCAGTGCCCCAGTCAGGGAAGTTTCCGTGGCCCCCTAATAGGCGCTGACCTAACGCCTGGCTGAGCTGTTGTTCGATACAGAGATGGAATAGAGCAAGATAGGCCCATGACCCTGTAATGCACCACGGCTGAGGCTGGGGGCTCCCTGCCACGGTGAGGGGCAGCACAGGTAACACTGCTTGGCTCTGGTGTGTATCTGGTGAAGACCCAGCTGTGTCTCCTTTTCTCCATGTCTTTGTCTGTCACCTTGGGTTATGGGTGTAAATTGAAATAGAAAATTGTTCTCTAAGTTACAGCCCCAACAACTAGGAACACTGACTGTATTCATACTTTCAGGCTTACACAAATAGGTTTAGAGATTAGATCTAAATGAAAAGAATCCTTAGGCTGAGAATTATGGAATGAGTTACAAGAGTTACTTTAAACAATTCTTTTGGCAGTAAGGATGAAAACAGGTGTGGTGTTGAACAATCTTTTCTCTCTAGGGCTCTGTCTCTTCATCTGCATTTAGATAATTGCTACAGTCTCTTCTAGTTCTGACATGATGTGTGTGTGTGTGTGTGTGTGTGTGTGTGTGCACGCGCGCGCTAAGTTGCTTCAGTTGTGTCCACTCTTTGTGACCCCATGGACTATAGCCCACCAGGCTCTTCTGTCCATGGGCCTTGCCAGGCAAGAATACTGGAGTGGGTTTCCATGCTCTGCTCCAGGGATCAAATCCAAGTCTCCTGCATTGCAGGCAGATTCTTTACTGCTGAGCCACCAGAGAAGCCCCTCTGACATGATATCATTCTCTAATTCTTCCCCTTGCTGCTTTTGGTCTAATATGGCCAAATGTAGATAGGCAAGCTGATCAACCTGTGACTTAGTTGTGTGAGAGGAGATAAACTATATATGGTTTCTAGAAATACTATGTGCTATATACAGTAAACTTTAAAAAGAGTATCAGTCAGATGAGCTGACAGCAAGGAAATGGATTCTGGCTAGTTTAAGCAGAAAAGGGATTTGTCACAAAAATGATCTGTAAGGTAACCCACAGACTCTCTGGGAGGCCAAGAACTATTTGAAATAATGTAGTATTGCCAAAGCCCACCCAAGGTTGCTTTGGGAAGGACTCTGCTCAGGTTATGGATAGCTGGAACATTTGTTTTTACTTCCTGAATATTGCCAAATAGCTAACCCTTGAGTGTAGATTTCCTATTGAGGTAATTGACTGCCCCAGTGTTGAAGCTGGCATACACATATTACACCATGCATGCTGAAATATGGAGAGGAATACAGATACTGGCAAAAAGAGAACCCAGTTATATGAATCCCCAGCTTCCAGGATAAAAGACAGAAACTCACCACATCAGACACCCTTGCTACTAGGCTGTCAACTGAGTGCCCTTGTACCTGACTGACTATGAATTTAGTGATACAAAGAAAGAGGTAAGACTTTATTAATAAGCATAATAAAAATGAGAGATGGATTTTTAATATGAAAATAATGACATGAATTAGCAAGATAAATATTGGGTACAATTAGGATATTATTAAAGACTGAATTGCGTTCCCCCAGAATTCATATGTTGGACTCTAACTCTTGAACCTCAGAAAATGGTTGTGTTTAGAGATAGGGCCTTAAACAGATGATTAAGTTAAAGTGAGACCATTAGGGTCGGCCCTAAGCCAATATGCCTGGTGGCTTTGTAAGAAGAGGATGTTTGGACACACAGCCAGAGACCAGGGATGCACAGCCACAGAGGAGAGACCATGTGAGGAGGGTGAGATGAGAAGGCAGCTGTCTGCCCACCAAGGATCAAGTCCTTAGGAGAAACCAACCCTGCTGACACCTTGAGCTTTGACTTCCAGCCTTCAGAACTGGGAGAAATAAATTTCTGTTGCTTAAGCCTCCCAGTTGGTGGTAATTTTTCAATAGTAGTCCCACCTTGGACTACCCAAACTTTCTTTTTTTCTTTTTTTATTATTTTTTAAATTTTTTCCATTTATTTTTATTAGTTGGAGGCTAATTACTTTACATTGTTGTAGTGGTTTTTGCCATACATTGACATGAATCAGCCATGGATTTACATGTGTTCCCCATCCTGATCCCCTCTCCAACCTCCCTCTCCATCCCATCCCTCTGGGTCTTCCCAGTGCACCAGCCCTGAGCACTTGTCTCATGCATTCAACCTGGACTGGTGATCTGTTTCACCCTTGATAGGATACTTGTTTCAATGCTATTCTCTCAGAACATCCCACCCTCGTCTTCTCCCACAGAGTCCAAAAGTCTGTTCTGTACATCTGTGTCTCTTTTTCTGTTTTGCATATAGGGTTATCATTACCATCTTTTAAAATTCCATATATATGCGTTAGTACACTGTATTGGTCTTTATCTTTCTGGCTTACTTCACTCTGTATAATGGGCTCCAGTTTCATCCATCTCATTAGAACTGATTCAAATGAATTCTTTTTAATGGCTGAGTAATATGAAATGTGTAAGATTTAAAAGTAAACTATGGAAGATGGCGGAGGAGTAGGACGGGGAGACCACTTTCTCTCCTACAAATTCATCAAAAGAATAACTGAACGCAGAGCAAACTTCGCAAAACAACTTCTGATCGCTAGCTGAGGTCATCAGGCGCCCAGAAAAGCAGCCCATTGTCTTCGAAAGGAGGTAGGACAAAATATAAAAGATAAAAAGTGAGACAAAAGAGCTAAGGACGGAGATCCGTCCCGGGTGCTCTTAGGCAGCATTGCTTGGGGTAGGGTCCGGGCCTGAGTGCCCTGAGGACAATCGGAGGGAGCTTCTGTGAGTTGCCAACATGAACTGTGGGAGACCAGAGGAGAGAGAGTAAATTAACCAGCCCGAACACACTGCCGGCCGTTCGCAGAACAAAGAGACCGAGAGGGTCCAGAGAGGAGCTCGCAAGCTGCGGACCGGCCCAGCCCCGCCGGAGGCAGGAGGCAGGGGGGAGGGGAAGGTCGCGGCGAGACACAGGGCGCAGGCACCCGACCGGCGCGGGCGGGGACTGGGGCTGGGGACGCGGAGGGCAGAAGGCGCGCGCACCCGACTGTCGCCGGCGGAAACTGAGACTGGGTCCGCGGAAGGGAGGGGGCGCGCCACACCTGGGGAGAGTGCGCCCACCAAGCCCCTCGCTGCCTGGACCGCTCTCACGGGAAGGCACAGAGAGCAGGCGCAGCTTTTCGTTCCGCGCTTTTGTGGAACACCCGAGGGCTGGAACCTCGCGCAGCGCGGGGCGCGCTCCATATAGAACAGCCGGGAGCCTGAGCAGCGCAGAAGGAGAGAGCAGCGTCAGCCCCTCCTGGCAGCCCCAGCCCATCCCCGCGGCGCAAGCCCCTCCCCGCGGAGCGACGGAACTAGCTGCCTGAATAAGAGTCCACCTCCGCCCGCCTGTGTCAGGGCGGAAATGAGGCTCTGAAGAGACCGGCAAACAGAAGCCAAATAAACAAAGGGAACCGCTTCAGAAGGGACTGGTGCAACAGATTAAAATCCCTCTAGGAAACATTGTCTACACCGGAGGAGCCTGTAGATATCGAGAAGCGTAAGCTGGAATGAGGAGCTATCTGAAACTGAGCCGAACCCACACTGACCGCAACAGCTCCAGAGAAACTCCTAGATATAATTTTACTTTTTTCTCTTTTTTTTATTTTTTCAATTTTTTTTCCTTTTTTTCTTTTTTCTCTTTTATTTTCCTTTAAAATCCCCTATTACTCCCCCATTACTCCTTAACTTTCATTTCCATAGACTTTTACGATTTTTTAATTAGGGGGAAAAAAAAAATTTTTTTTTTCTTTTTTTTCTTTTTTTTTCTTTTTCTTTCTTTTTTTTCTTTCCTTTTTCTCTTCTATTTTCTATTTTTCTTTTTCTCTTATTTCTTTTAAAGTCCTCTAGTACTCCTCTACTACTCCTTAATTTTCATTTTCAATACACTATAACCTTACAAAAAAAAAAAAAAGAAGAGAAGCCCTATTTTTAAACCGAAGATTATTCTCTCCCAATCTTGACTCTCTGTTTTCTACCTCAGAACACCTCTATTTCCTCCTTTCCCCTTCTCTTCCCAATCCAATTCTGTGAATCTTTGTAGGTGACTGGGCTACGGAGAACACTCTGGGAACAGACAGCTGCGTAGATCTGTCTCTCTCCTCTTGAGTCCCCCTTTTTCTCCTCCTGTTCATCTCTATCTCCCTCCTCCCTCTCCTCTTCTTCATGTGACTCTGTGAACCTCTCTGGGTGTCCCTAACGGGGGAGAATCTTTTCGCCATTAACCTAGAAGTTTTCTTATCAGGGCTGCATAGTTGGAGAAGTCCTGAGACTACAGGAAGAATAAAACTGAAATCCAGAGGCAGGAGACTTAAGCCCAAAACCTGAGAACACCAGAAAACTCCTGACTACAAGGAACTTTAAGTAATAAGTGACTGTCCAAAAGCCTCCATACCTACACTGAAACCAACCACCACCCAAGAGCCAATAAGTTTTAGAGCAAGACATACCACGCAAATTCTCCAGCAACGCAGGAACATAGCCCTGAACATCAACATACAGGCTGCCCAAGGTCACACCTAACACATAGACCCATCTCAAAACTCATTACTGGGCACTCCATTGCTCTCCAAAGAGAAGAAATCAAGTTCCACGCACCAGAACACTGACGCAAGCTTCCCTAACCAGGAAATCTCGACAAGCCAATCGTCTAACCCTACCCACTGGGTTAATCCTCCACAACAAAAAGGAACCACAGACCTCCAGAATACAGAAAGCCTACTCCAGATACAGCAATCTAAACAAGATGAAAAGGCAAAGAAATACCCAACAGGTAAAGGAACATGAAAAATGCCCACCAAGTCAAACAAAAGAGGAGGAGATAGGGAATCTACCTGAAAAAGAATTTAGAATAATGATAATAAAAATGATCCAAAATCTTGAGAACAAAATGGAGTTACAGATAAATAGCCTGGAAACAAAGATTGAAAAGATTCAAGAACTGTTTAATAAAGACCTAGAAGAAATAAAAAAGAGTCAATTACAAATGAATAATGCAATGAATGAGATCAAAAACACTTTGGAGGGAACCAAGAGTAGAATAACGGAGGCAGAAGATAGGATAAGTGAGGTAGAAGATAAAATGGTGGAAATAAATGAAGCAGAGAGGAAAAAAGAAAAAAGGATCAAAAGAAATGAGGACAACCTCAGGGACCTCTGGGACACTGTGAAACGCCCCAACATTCGAATCATAGGAGTTCCAGAAGAAGAAGACAAAAAGAAAGGCCATGAGAAAATACTCGAGGAGATAATAGCTGAAAACTTCCCTAAAATGGGGAAGGAAATAGCCACCCAAGTCCAAGAAACCCAGAGAGTCCCAAACAGGATAAACCCAAGGCGAAACACCCCAAGACACATATTAATCAAATTAACAAAGATCAAACACAAAGAACAAATATTAAAAGCAGCAAGGGAAAAACAACAAATAACACACAAAGGGATTCCCATAAGGATAACAGCTGATCTATCAATAGAAACCCTCCAGGCCAGAAGGGAATGGCAGGACGTACTGAAAGTAATGAAAGAGAATAAGCTACAACCTAGATTACTGTATCCAGCAAGGATCTCATTCAGATATGAAGGAGAATTTAAAAGCTTTACAGATAAGCAAAAGCTGAGAGAATTCAGCACCACCAAGCCAGCTCTTCAACAAATGCTAAAGGATCTTCTCTAGACAGGAAATGCAGAAAGGTTGTATAAACGTGAACCCAAAACAACAAAGTAAATGGCAGCGGGACCACACCTATCAATAATTACCCTAAATGTAAATGGGTTGAATGCCCCAACCAAAAGACAAAGATTGGCTGAATGGATACAAAAACAAGACCCCTATATATGCTGTCTACAAGAGACCCACCTCAAAACAAGAGACACATACAGACTAAAAGTGAAGGGCTGGAAAAAAGTATTTCATGCAAACGGAGACCAAAAGAAAGCAGGAGTCGCAATACTCATATCAGATAAAATAGACTTTCAAATAAAGGAAGTGAAAAGAGACAAAGAAGGACACTACATAATGATCAAAGGATCAATCAAAAAAGAAGATATAACAATTATAAATATATATGCACCCAACATAGGAGCACCGCAATATGTACGGCAAACGCTAACAAGTATGAAAGAGGAAATTAATAGTAACACAATAATAGTGGGAGACTTTAATACCCCACTCACAACTATGGATAGATCAACTAAACAGAAAATTAACAAGGAAACACAAACCTTAAATGACACAATGGACCAGCTAGACCTAATTGATATCTGTAGGACATTTCACCCCAAAACAATCAACTTCACCTTTTTCTCAAGTGCACACGGAACATTCTCCAGAATAGATCACATCCTGGGCCATAAATCTGGTCTTGGAAAATTCAAAAAAATTGAAATCATTCCAGTCATCTTTTCTGACCACAGTGCAGTAAGATTAGATCTCAATTACAGGGAAAAAATTGTTAAAACTTCAAACATATGGAGGCTAAATAACACGCTTCTGAATAACCAACAAATCATAGAAGAAATTAAAAAAGAAATCAAAATATGTATAGAAATGAATGAAAATGAAAACACAACAACCCAAAACCTATGGGACACTGTAAAAGCAGTGCTAAGGGGAAGGTTCATAGCATTACAGGCTTACATCAAGAAACAGGAAAAAAACCAATTAAATAACCTAACTCTACACCTAAAGCAATTAGAGAAGGAAGAAATGAAGAACCCCAGAGTTAGCAGAAGGAAAGAAATCTTAAAAATCAGGGCTGCAATAAATGCAAAAGAAACTAAAGAGACCATAGCAAAAATCAACAAAGCTAAAAGCTGGTTTTTTGAAAAAATAAACAAAATTGACAAACCATTAGCAAGACTCATTAAGAAACAAAGAGAGAAAAACCAAATTAACAAAATTAGAAATGAAAATGGAGAGATCACAACAGACAACACTGAAATACAAAGGATCATAAGAGACTACTACCAGCAGCTCTATGCCAATAAAATGGACAACTTGGATGAAATGGACAAATTCTTAGAAAAGTATAACTTTCCAAAACTGAACCAGGAAGAAATAGAAGATCTTAACAGACCCATCACAAGCAAGGAAATCGAAACTGTCATCAAAAATCTTCCAGCAAACAAAAGCCCAGGACCAGATGGCTTCACAGCTGAATTCTACCAAAAATTTAGAGAAGAGCTAACACCTATCTTACTCAAACTCTTCCAGAAAATTGCAGAAGAAGGTAAGCTTCCAAACTCATTCTATGAGGCCACCATCACCCTAATTCCAAAACCAGACAAAGATGCCACAAAAAAAGAAAACTACAGGCCAATATCACTGATGAACATAGATGCAAAAATCCTTAACAAAATTCTAGCAAACAGAATCCAACAACATATTAAAAAAATCATACACCATGACCAAGTGGGCTTTATCCCAGGAATGCAAGGATTCTTTAATATCCGCAAATCAATCAATGTAATACACCACATTAACAAATTGAAAGATAAAAACCATATGATTATCTCAATAGATGCAGAGAAAGCCTTTGACAAAATTCAACACTCATTTATGATTAAAACTCTCCAAAAAGCAGGAATAGAAGGAACATACCTCAACATAATAAAAGCTATATATGACAAACCCACAGCAAGCATCACCCTCAATGGTGAAAAATTGAAGGCATTTCCCCTGAAATCAGGAACAAGACAAGGGTGCCCACTCTCACCACTACTATTCAACATAGTGTTGGAAGTGCTGGCCACAGCAATCAGAGCAGAAAAAGAAGTAAAAGGAATCCAGATAGGAAAAGAAGAAGTAAAACTCTCACTGTTTGCAGATGACATGATCCTCTACATAGAAAACCCTAAAGATTCTACCAGAAAATTACTAGAGCTAATCAATGAATATAGTAAAGTTGCAGGATATAAAATTAACACACAGAAATCCCTTGCATTCCTATATACTAACAATGAAAAAACAGACAGAGAAATTAAGGAAACAATACCATTCACCATTGCAACAAAAAGAATAAAATACTTAGGAGTATATCTACCTAAAGAAACAAAGGACCTATACATAGAAAACTATAAAACACTGATGAAAGAAATCAAAGAGGACACAAACAGATGGAGAAACATACCGTGTTCATGGATTGGAAGAATTAATATTGTCAAAATGGCTATTCTACCCAAAGCAATCTATAGATTCAATGCAATCCCTATCAAGCTACCAACGGTATTTTTCACAGAACTAGACCAAAGAATTTCACAATTTGTATGGAAATACAAAAAACCTCGAATAGCCAAAGTAATCTTGAGAAAGAAGAATGGAACTGGAGGAATCAACCTGCCTGACTTCAGACTCTACTACAAAGCCACAGTCATCAAGACAGTATGGTACTGGCACAAAGACAGAAATATAGATCAATGGAACAGAATAGAAAGCCCAGAGATAAATCCACGAACCTATGGACACCTTATCTTTGACAAAGGAGGCAAGGATATACAATGGAAAAAAGACAACCTCTTTAACAAGTGGTGCTGGGAAAACTGGTCAACCACTTGTAAAAGAATGAAACTAGAACACTTTCTAACACCATACACAAAAAT
Source organism: Dama dama (assembly GCF_033118175.1). Taxonomy (NCBI): domain Eukaryota; kingdom Metazoa; phylum Chordata; class Mammalia; order Artiodactyla; family Cervidae; genus Dama; species Dama dama. The sequence goes on from NC_083692.1 coordinate 66,707,030, forward strand.
AAACTCAAAATGGATTAAAGATCTAAATGTAAGACCAGAAACTATAAAACTCCTAGAGGAGAACATAGGCAAAACACTCTCCGACATAAATCAAAGCAAGATCCTCTATGACCCACCTCCCAGAATATTGGAAATAAAAGCAAAAATAAACAAATGGGACCTAATGAAACTTAAAAGCTTTTGCACTACAAAGGAAACTATAAGTAAGGTGAAAAGACAGCCCTCAGATTGGGAGAAAATAATAGCAAATGAAGAAACAGACAAAGGATTAATCTCAAAAATATACAAGCAACTCCTGCAGCTCAATTCCAGAAAAATAAATGACCCAATCAAAAAATGGGCCAAAGAACTAAACAGACATTTCTCCAAAGAAGACATACAGATGGCTAACAAACACATGAAAAGATGCTCAACATCACTCATTATTAGAGAAATGCAAATCAAAACCACAATGAGGTACCATTACACGCCAGTCAGGATGGCTGCTCTCCAAAAGTCTACAAGCAATAAATGCTGGAGAGGGTGTGGAGAAAAGGGAACCCTCTTACACTGTTGGTGGGAATGCAAACTAGTACAGCCGCTATGGAAAACAGTGTGGAGATTTCTTAAAAAACTGGAAATAGAACTGCCATATGACCCAGCAATCCCACTTCTGGGCATACACACTGAGGAAACCAGATCTGAAAGAGACACGTGCACCCCAAATGTTCATCGCAGCACTGTTTATAATAGCCAGGACATGGAAGCAACCTAGATGCCCATCAGCAGATGAATGGATAAGGAAGCTGTGGTACATATACACCATGGAATATTACTCAGCCATTAAAAAGAATTCATTTGAACCAGTCCTAATGAGATGGATGAAGCTGGAGCCCATTATACAGAGTGAAGTAAGCCAGAAAGATAAAGAACATTACAGCATACTGACACATGTATATGGAATTTAGAAAGGTGATAACGATAACCCTATATGCAGAACAGAAAAAGAGACACAGAAACACAGAACAGACTTTTGAACTTTGTGGGAGAATGTGAGGGTGGGATATTTGAAAAGAACAGCATGTATACTATCTATGGTGAAACAGATCACCAGCCCAGGTGGGATGCACGAGACAAGTGCTCGGGCCTGGTGCACTGGGAAGACCCAGAGGAATCGGGTGGAGAGGGAGGTGGGAGGGGGGATCGGGATTGGGAATACATGTAAATCCATGGCTGATTCATATCAATGTATGACAAAACCCACTGGGAAAAAAAAAATAATAATAAAAAAAAAAAAAAAAAAAAAAGAAATACCAAGGAAACACTGAGGAAAAAAAAAAAAAAAAAGTAAACTATGGTCTCCTAGGAACTACTTGAATTTATAACTACTAGCTGTGCTGTGTATGACTATGGATCTAAATCTGGAAATCAACCACCAATAAATCATAGTTAACTTCTAATTAATTTAGACTCTCTAGAGACAGAGAGGCTTCCCAGTTGGTGCAGTGGTGAAGAATCTGCCTGCCAATGCAGGAGATGCAAGAGATATGGTTTCACTTCCTGGGTTGAGAAGATCTGGAGTAGGAAATGGCAACCCACTCCAGTATCCTTGCCTGGAAAATTCCATGGACAGAGGAACCTGGTGGACTACAGTCCATGGAGTTGCAAAGAGTTGGACACGACTGAGCAACTAAGTACACACACAAGGGGAAAGGAATAAGTAATTAAAAGCCCTAATAATTTATAAATTAAAAAATTGGTCTTTGCATGGATTCTAATCTTACTGGAAGGTGAGCATTATTGGATTTAGAGAGTCTATTTGAAAATCATCTAGTTAATACAATTAACTTGAATCACTTCTGTACCCTCCCCAAACCCAAGATACATTTGAAAGGCTATCATTAACAGTGAAAAATCTATTCACACATACTGTTGGTGTGTGTACAGTGTGTTTAGACTGATATGGTAGTTTGTTAGTGCTGTCCACCTATACTTCCAAGTCATTTTCCTTTTTAGGCAAATATAGGATAGAATTTCTTTGTCCTTTTGAAGGCAGGCATGGTTGCATGACTTGATTTGACCAGTAAAATGTGATGGGAAATTATGTGTGTCCTTTGCAGAGAGAGGTTGTAAGAACCCATGCATAAATTTCCAGCTTTCCTGCCCCTAACCTGAGCAACAATAAGGGAGGACACTGGATTGTGAAATGGGCCCTTGAGACAAAAGACTTAGAGCCTAAGTGAGAAATTAAGTCTTCATTGTTCCATGCTTTTAAGATTTTATGGTTGTTTTCTAAAGCCATAAAACAGCCCATCCTAGTTAATAGAAATGATGACAGCAACCCCAGAGGTTGCATTGCTCATTCACTTTAAGAGCTGGAAAAGATACATATGATTAAAAAGCCTAAGTAGTACAATTATATCACAAAGAATAATGGTCGCTTACTTAGATAGAATAAAATATAATAAGAATATACTTCCTTAAAAGTAGAGGGTTAAATTATCAGTATAAATAAGAAAGATTATGTACCAATCTAAAAGTCCAAGACAACTGGAAAAATATTAGTTCAACAAGATGAATGTATTCAAAATAAATGTTCAGGGGTCAACAGTTTTTCTTTTCTATCAACCATTGCCAAGTAGAAAATTTACTGGGGAAAAAACAACCCTTTTCAAAATGTAATACTCTGTACAAATTCAGAAGGATCAATAAATAATTGTTTTAAAATTTGCAAGAAAAAGCACTAGGACAAGACAGTATGATTGGGTGAGGAAGGTGGGGATAGAGGCAAGACCTCTCTGTGTATATTTGTCTCTACAGATTTGGTCTTGTAACCATGTAAATGCATCATCTTTTCAAAAGATAAAAACTCAGTAATATGCCATCTGAAGAGGAAGACACATTTTAGATTTGACTATATACAAATAAAAGATTCTATGTGTTAAATGATGCATGAATTAACTAAAAATTAAATGAAAATATTTGTAATGTATATATGACTAAGGAGATATTAATATATATTCATAATCTTTTCAACTGAAAGAAAACTATGTGTAATCCAGCAGAAAAGTAGACACAAGACACAAAAGATAATTTACATATAAAATAATACAAATGACCATTTAATCAAAGACCAATCTCACTAGTGACAGAATAAATAGAAATCAAGATGATACTTGAGTTTTGGTTTATCAATTTGGCAAGGATTAAGAAGAAAGCTAACATACAGTGTTGATGGTATTGTAATAAGATGGATGATTTTATAGTAAAAAGTGAAAAAGCAGATGACAAAAATGTTTCTGTTTTGCAATTAAAAATACATGCCTATATGTTTGGAACAAAACACCTGTACAGAAATACATTAGGATGTCAATAATAGTTATATCCTGTTGGACATGCATAATTTATATTTTTTGCTTTTAATTTTAATGTATTTTTCAAAATTTCCATGACAAACATGTACTATTTTTATAAACAGAAAATGTCATTAAAAAAATAATAATGTGAGATAAGAATCTAATGTCCCCTGAGTCCGAATTTCCTCATACTTTCATACCTCCTCCTCTTCATAAAATTCAAATTAAACTTTATTTCCTGGGGCTGTCCTCACTAAAGAAAAGTCTTAAATATTTTTGTTTAAATGATTTTTAGTTTTTAAAATTAGTATTTATTTTAAATTATTTTGCAATTAACTATAATTCTGGAACAGAAGTATTTCCCCTGTTTTTATTGCCCAGCATGGTTTTAGCTACATTATAAATTCTTTAGTTCAGACTGGGCCCCTGTCCTTTGAACAAATATGTTTGGATCTCTAAACAATGAATTTAAAAAGAAATTTTTGGGATGCAACCCATTGGTGAGTAGCTAGTGCTTCCAGCTCCTATACTTTGAATTTCTGTTCCTTTATTCTTTAAAATTCCACAGGGGACTTTAAAGATGTCTTCTTGTCTCCAGTATGAGACTGGACGCTACCCGGGAGGGACAGGTATACACATGCTAGGCAAATGGATCATTTCCTGCCCTTCCTAGAGTATGCACTAGGTACTCAATAGATGCTAGTAGAACAAACTGGAAAAGACTCCTGGTTTGGAGGCAGGCAGAGCATCAGGTGGCTGCAGAGAGGAGAGCCCATGCTGACAGGTTACATTCCAGCAGTTTCCAGGTGAGGGCTGGGCATTGTCTTTCTGGTCCTTTCACCTGGATCCAACAAGCAGATTGCATTTCACTTCCATGGAGAAAGGCGGGGAGCTCAGCTCACCAGTTTCCCCTTAGTCCTGTTTGGTTTCTCTCACAAGCACACACTGAGACATTGAACTCCTGATCCAGGGAGGGGCTGCTGCCTGAACTCTGGGTCTGTGTCTCAGATTTGATCCTTCAAGATAATTAGTTGGCTTTTCGATGGAACATCCCTCAATTTCAAAGCCCCTTCTCTTTCTCTGTCAAATTGTTCTTCCTAAAACTCCACCATTAGAATTTATCCAGCATTAACATAAAATTTAATTTTTATGATGTTTTGAGGGACACTCAGATCTCAATTTACCTATACTTTATAGTAGGGAGATTGACTCTCTCCTCTTAATAAAACTGAGCCATAAAAACCTCTACATCTTCCAGGACCTTTCTCTTCAAGGGACACAGGCTTTTATGCAGAAGGCTCTTACTTCATGTGACAAGAATTTTAGTGGGGCAGGGGCTGTGGTTCAGATAATGTTATTCTTCTGTTCTTACGGGTTTCCCTCATAGCTCAGTTGGTAAAGAATCTACCTGCAACGTGGTAGACCTGGGTTCGATCCGTTGGTTGGGAAGATCCCCTGGAGAAGGGAAAGGCTATTCACTCCAGTATTCTGGCCTGGAGAATTCCATGGACTGTATAGTCCATGGGGTTGCAAAGAATCAGACATGACTGAGCAATTTTCACTTTCTGTGAAGGAGTTGAACCAGAAACTCCTCTCCTAGCTGGTCTGAGGCTTGTTTGCTGGTGAGTGGGTTTCCATGCCACCCCCTGTAGTATGTTTCTTTCTGCATTTAGGTCTTGGAGGTTGTGACATCCACTAATTTTGGAGAGACTGTAGGATTCCCTGAGGGCAAAAAGGTGGCCAGCACTCTGATCAACTCTGAAGGCTCAAGTTTAGTGGGACCTAGAGGAATTTTTCCTTAAACTATGAACCACAGGCTACCTGAATTGAAATCACCTACAGAACTTGTTAAAATGGCAAACTCCTGGACCCAGCCCCAGAATCCCAGTTCCTGGGGAGGGGAGCTCTAGGATCTATATTTTTAACCAGACCCCTGGGAAATCTGGTCTGGAGGCTCAATGCCAAGTCCAGTTCTCTTTTTACTAAGTAGGATGCCTCTCATTTGTTAGCAAAGGGCTTTGTCCCTGTCTTCTCCGGGAGGGGGTTATGGTGACCCAGCCACCACCTTGCATGCATTCTTTCATTTTTTTTTCTTTCATTCTGTAGATACGAGTTGAGAACCTCCTATGTTCTAGATACTGGAAAATCTCAAAGAGATCTGAGGATGGCATCCAAAGCTGTCTTTGGGGCCACTAGCAGAAGTACAACAGTTTATATTATCACTGAAGGGTTCCCTGCCTTTCCTCTTCTCCTTTTGGAGTCTGTGTGCTAAGAAGCCCTTGCATGTGGACCCCACCCCACTGAGTAAGCAAGGCCCTCATCCAGTCCTCTTTCCTTTGTGGCAGAAGTGGTGTTGAGTCACATCCACTTTGTATTTTGGCGACAGCGACAATTGTCACGGCAGAGGCTGTTTGATTGATGGTGAGATGTGATGGGAAGAGGGATCGACGGTGCACTTGCTCATCTGTTTTTTGCTTATGTTCAGGCACCCTGAGTTCAGATTTAATTTTTTAACATCTCAATAGCTTCTCAGTTTGTCTAGAAGATCCAAAACAACAAAAAGAAATGTATCTAAAGTCAGCAAGAAGCATCTGTTAATTTCAGAACTATTGACTGGCCCTTTTGGAATCTTATTCATGAGTATTTTTCTTCATCCTCACCCATAAACCCTTCCTTACTGTTTGCCCTAAAAGGCCCACTGCTGGCAGCCATCTGACTTCACTGCATACTTTGCTTGTTTGTTATTCTCCATCTTCCTTGGGATAAAGAACTGCAGGAACAATGTCAGAGGTATATTAGTCTACACAAGACAGGAGAAATGAAAAATAGTCGTTGGAGAAGTAAACAAGAGAATTAAATATATGAAACCTCTCCATCTAGGGATGTTGAGAGTGCCTTTTGAGCCTTCTTGGAATCTTTATCTCTGCTCCATTTGTTTTTCTAGCAGTCATCAAGCATTTCTGAGTGTTTCGCTCTGAATGCTCACTAGCACCCATTTTACTTATGAAGAGACTAGGGCAGCAAGAGCTGTTTAAATTCAGGACTTACACCCAAACACTGCAGCTGCTGCATCTGTGCTCTTAACTGCTCTGTGTCTGCCCTTCTCAAGGGATCCTGCATTTCTCTCCATGTCCTTTTAAATGCCTGACTACTTTATTTCACCTTTTCAACCCCTTCTGCCTGACACTGCACCCTCTGGGCCTGAGATTGACTCACTAAAAGTCAGAACCACAGAATTCTGCAGGAAACATTCCCAAGGAGTAGGGGGGAATCCCAGGAGAAGGGGATCTTTGCCTTCCCTGACTGAGTAGTGAGCCAGAGGGGCATGGGGTTTGGTGGAAGTCATAAATGTCTATGTTATGGAGAGTCTTGCTTGTTGGCTGGGCCACAGTGAAAGGGTCTGTGTGCTAGTGCCTAATAATGGCTAATAGCTATTTCTTTAAACATTTTATTTTTCTAGACAGAGACCATCAATATGCTGGTCATCAATATACTGACAGGCTTTGCCTCTGCCCATGTTCTGGCTGATATTGATAGGAAGGCTGAGTAGGATGAGGTGGGTGGGCAGGCTCACTGGGTCCAGTATAGTCTGACCTCCCTACCATGGTGGTGTCCGCTTTTACTCCATTAGTTGAAACCTTTTTGTGATATGGGTCCTTTTGCTTCTGTAGTATAAGGAGCTCTGGTTAGCGTCCCTCCAATGAGCTTGTTTGTCTCTTTATAAATAATCTCAGCCCTCAGTTGTTTTGTCCATAGGTTAAACCTTATGGGCTTATCCATCTCAGTTTGCACTTCTTCCTAGGGCTTGGCAACATCCCCCTTTGCAAGTCTTCTTCAGATCACTTTCAGGGGTCTCTTGTCTCTCCCACATTGCTAATTAAAATGCACAAGAAAAAAAAAATTAATAAAATGCACAAGGAAAGCTAAAGTGAGCAAGCACTGACCTTGGGACACCCTGCTGAGCACCTCTTACTGAAGACTTGTCTGACAAATTCACCTTTCCTTCATAATCTTTTGTTCATATTCAATCCATGTGACTTGCTTTCCCTGCCAACTAAACCATGTTAGCAATTAAAATTTCATGAGTTGCTGTATGAAATACTGCAACTTGAGTCCAAAAATGCAACATCTGCTGTGTTTCTTTTCTCCTATCATATGGTTATCCTTTCTAAAACAAAAAAGCCAAGATATCATGTTGTTTTGCATTCTTTGTCCTTAAGCAAGTTTTTTTGGTTATTTTTTGAGAATTCCACTGCCCTGGATATATCTACAAATCATATTTTAAACCATTACCACCCTTACTTTGTTAATTACAGACCTACAAGTGCTGCTTAATTTCAGGATAAATGTTCAGATCTTTCAGTTTTGACTCCTTCCACCCCTCTATAAATTCAGAGAAATAATGAAACCTTTCACTGGTTTCTTACCCAGGTCTTTGAACATCCCAAACTACTTATTACCTGGGGCCTTTGATTTGTAAATGTTCAGGTTGTCCAACTACTGCTTTTTGTGTTATTTTCCATCAGCTCTATTTGTAGAGTCTTTGAAGTAATACCATGGTATCTAATTTCTTTTATTTAGAAAAGTGTTTATCCGAGAGCAGTGGTTTTGTGAAACTTTTAAAAAATACAGGTGCCCAGCTACACTCCTCAGAAGGTCTTCTGAATGGGTAGGTTTGGGGTGGACTCTGGCTGTATGTTTTTAAAAGCTCCTTAATTGAATTTTAAGGGCACCTGGTTGAGAGCCATATTCCAGAGTGAGGCCCAGGTCTGTAGGGTCTATATGAGGCCCTTGTCCTCGGACCCGGATCCTGGACTCTGCCTTCTATCACTGGAGGAGGATCCGTGTGAGCTGGAATGTGGGTGTGAGTCCGTGTGAGTGGGTGTGGGGGGAAGGTGAAGGGCAGATAGGAAAGGACGGCTTTCTAGGTGGAGAGAAGAACAGGATGAATGACACGGAGGCTGGGAAGCAGGAGCTGGCTGGTGGTGAGGGAGGAGCTGGCCGAAATGGAACTGACCGGGGGCTGCCTGATGGGGAGCAGTGGGCATCCAGGCTGGATGTGGGTCAATGCCTTGACTTTATGTCGGAAGCAGCAATGGAGGCCAGGCCCGTGCTGTTGCCAGGAAAGAGGCTGCAAATTTTGATGATGTCACCTGCAGAAATAAAGCCAAGTCCAGTCTTTCTTCTTGTCATTATTTCCAGGACACATTATTTAGAACACAGAACTTTTTGAAGCCTTTCAGAATGCACTTTACTTTTCATGCCCTTTCTTAAGGGGATTATAATGCTAATAACTTCTTTCAGCCATTTTGCCCAGAGGCCTGGCTCCTGTTAATGTGATCCCCTGGGCCACTGCACTTTGACCCAGGACCCCTTGCTTACCTTCCGGCCAAGGCAACCAATGAGGGCAAACTGCAGGCGAAGGTCCTTGTTCAGCACAGGGTCTCAGTCACTGCCTAGTGTATTTTTGTTGAGTTTATAGGTTCCCTTTACAAGATGAGGAAGGATAGGATAGAAATGAGGAGCTCATTTGTATTTTAATCTTTCCCTAAATGTACTTGGACAGACATTACTATCTACATTTATGGCCAAGAACATTGAAACTTGAAAGAGGTTAAGTAACTTGCCTGTGGTCACAAAATAGTAAGTGGTGGAGCAAGGGTGGAGAAACCAAGTCTCTCTGGCCCCAGACCCATGCTTTTTCCATTACACCACTTCAGCCTGTCTCGGTCGAGTCTTGGCCAGGGGCTGTGGAGGCACCCCTGGTGAAGTTAAACCTTATTTGCATTTTTAATCAGACAGTAGTCTAGTGGCATGTCTAGGCTTATTGAAGGATTAGGGGCAGATTTCAAGCAGCATAAGTGCAAGTAGTGTCTGGGAGGTTGATAATGAGGCAAGAAGAATTGGGGCGGTTGCAAGACCAACTTCGCCTGCTTTGCAGTTTTGCCCAGAACTGCGGTAGCACCTGGGGCTGTTGCTCAAGCTGAAATAGCAGCACTCCAAGGAATGGAGTTCCTAACATCTGCTCTCTCCAATCTCGTCTTCCTGCTTGGCAGGGGAGGAAAGGGAGGCAGGTGCAGCTCTGGATATTTTTTTGAGTTGTCCTAGGTAATCCTTGTCTCGGGATGTTTCTGGCTAGTACTTCCCTTTCTCAGCACTTCTGGGAACGACTAAGGGATGGATGAGCTCAGAGCAATGTGTCTGACAGTGTTGTCTGGCCTACCAGATGTTGTGAAACAGTGTGCTAATAAATCTCCGAGCTGCTGGAATAGGATCTCCATGCAGGCAGGGTCTGTAGACCTAATATAGTGCCTGACACAGCATCCAGTATAGTGCCTGACACAGAGCGAATGTTTTTGAAATATCTCTTGAATAAACACAAGTGTTCTAGTTCCACATGGGCTTTTCTTCAGTGGTTCTACATCAAAGAGCTATCTGCAGTTCTCTAGGCAGAAGAGAGAGGAACTAGATCCGTTATGGGCTTCCCTGGTGGCTCAGGTAGTAAAGAATCCACCTGCAATGCAGGAGACCTGGGTTCGATCCCTGGGTCAGGAAGATCCCCTGGAGAAGGGAATGGTAACCCACTCCAGTATTCTTGCTTGGAGAGTCCCATGAACAGAGGAGACTGATGGGCTACAGTCCTTGGGGTTGCAAAGAGTCGGACACAACTGAGCGACTAATACTTTCAAATCCTTTATATTACTCTTCTTTTCCACTGTTAGCTTTCTTATTTTACCACAGGATCACTTGAGGTTCCCTTTGTCACTTTTAGTTCTCAAGCTAATTCCTTTGGTATATTCTTGCATTTTAATCATGTGATAGCAAAAAGTGAGGTGAAAAGGAAGGAGAGGTGGTCAGCATCCCTTGGTGACTTCTGAGAACAAAAAATCTCAGGCCCCATCTGCTTTGAGGGACTCCTCACCTGTGACCAGGCTAGGGCACCCTTGGTTGGAAAGGGGCAGAGCCCCCCTCAATGAAGGCTGGACACAAGGAAGACAGACAGGGCTCATCTCTCCTTGGAGTTCAAGTGTCTCTGTCTACACACAGGCTGTAGTCTCCGGAGTGTGGAGCAGTGGTAGGGATGGTGTGTTGCCATTCACTCTTTAAAACCTTCAAATTATTCATTCCAGGTGTTTGAAATATTTGGGGAGTGGGGGTCAAAACCTGGGAAAATGAGAATGTTTGATCTTTATTTAGACCTAGAAAATGGGGCTTGGCGGTGGAAGGGGGTCAGATTCTCTGAACTTCTTTGGTGTGGTTGGGCTCTGCTGAAAGTGAGAGAAAATGCACAGGGGATTACTTAACCACAAAACATAACTTGACATCACAATTAGTTTATCCACAGGTAAAGCCTTATATTTAAAGAGCACACCCCTTCCTCAGTATTAGGGCTAGGTTACTCCTTCCTATTGCCTCGAGATTCTTGGTGGTATCCTCTGAAGTGAGTTTCTTTTATTGGAATTCTTTTCATCTAATGCTTGTGATAAAAGATTGTAGGGTTTTGAGGTGGGTATTATTAAGTGAATTCCTTCTCACTGAGTTGTCAAAGACAGCCAAAGAAATCACAAGTCTTCAAGAGTTAAGTTGTTAACTCAGAAAAACCAAGCAGAGTGAAACAAACCAAGGGAAAGCAGAGGCAAGCAGACCCAAACCACACAGCTCTGATTCTTACCCACTGTGGAATGGAATTCCAGAGGGCCACACAGTACCTTAAAACTTAAACTAATACTGAATTCCACTCTACATCAGGCTTTCCAAGTGGTCATTTTATTCTTGAAATATCCAGTGCTGGGAAACTCACTATCTTTTATCTAAAAATCAGTATGATCATGAGATAGAATTTTTACTCAATAAATAAAAATTTGACTTGTTTTCCTGGCTTTTCTTCATAAATTTACCAATTGATCATCTAATTTCTTTTGTGCTTGACAGTTCTGTAAGTAGTATGTTTGTGAACCATGTATATTTTTATTGTTCTGTATTCTGCTGTTTTTACTAAATGTATTTGTGAACACTTTCCTATGTCGCAATATATTTTTCAAAAATATGAATTGTAATGACTGCAGAGAGTTCCATATTATTATTATTTGTATTGCCTTCTTAGTTTTTAAAATTATACTGTTACAACAGCAAATTCTGATTTTATCTCTTGTTATTTCCTTAGATTATTTTAGACTTGAGACTACTGCATCAAAGTGTGTGAAAATGAGGAATTCCTAACATCCTAACACATTTAGAATTTTAATGTATATTGCGTTTCACATGTTGCTTCAAGGACGTAAAGGTTTGTGTGCAGAAAGTTTAGTTGAGTACCCTCAACATTTGTGAGAGGGTGAGCAGAAGGAAGAGGAAGGGCAGAGAAAGCAGCGGACCTGTAGTGTAGTTTGATGACCTCAGCTGATCCTGGGGAGCTCTGGAACTTGGGGATCCCTTTAGAATTGTCTCAGATTGAGGCTAGTGGGCCAAGCCTTTGTGCCATTTTGTTGACCACTCATTGGCTACAGGTTGACTCTTGTGGGTGGGGTTGTTCTTAGGTGAGGTCTCTCCCTTTAGCCAAGGGCAATTCCTAGAGAAGGACTCAGCTGCAGGCTGAGGGTAGCTAACAGTCTTGGCAGCTTGGGGGTGAGTCCTCAGAACTGAAGGGGAGAATCTGGTGCAACACTGCATCCACCGAAGTTACCCCTTGCACTTCCTGCACAAGAAACACCTGGTTTCTTCTCAAAAAAAAATTCATCCTATCTGGGAATAGAGGCTTTAGGATTCTGGTTAGCCTCTTTTCCTTGGGAAATTTACCAAGAGAAATTTTAATGGGTCAAACTACAGCTCTTATCCATAGAGCTGTTCTCAGCAACACCTGAGGTTCATCGAATCCTTTCTCTACAACCCACTGCTGATTTTTTTCCTCCTTGGCTAGTAGTTCTGCTGGCTCAGGGCACATACCCTGTGGGCAGCCCAGATACTCATCTTTGAAGGAGCTGAGCCCCTGGTCATTGTGCTCTTTTCTCAAGCATGACTACCACTCTTACTTATTTATCATTACAGTTGGCTAGGAGGTCAGCAAGAGATGCCACATAAGTCTTTCTTGGTGCCATACATATTTCTCTCTTTCTCAGTGTGTGACAACAGCCCAACCTTCTTCTGATGACCAGAGTCAATTGCCCCTGCAAGGATGATGATGATGATGATGCCTTTCTCTGCTTGTTGAACTCTTGTCACAAGAGGTCCAAAGTGTGACTGTAGCTTAAACTTAATGGATTCTTGCAGTGACCATGGTGGAAGTATTTCTGTTCTTGGAACCAGAATCTCTAGCTCTGTAGAGCCCAGAGTTTTGGAGTTGAAAGAAAGAAATTCTCTCGGTAACTCATTGGATGGGATGGTAAGTGGGATTACCCCTACTGCTATCCCAATCATGTGTTTTCTTTAGAGAGGACACAGTTCTATACAATTCACATTGATTAGGGGGTTCACTGCATTCTGCAGGATGACACCCTATCCTTAAGTACTACCTCTAATGTGGTGCTTCAGTGATTTGTTGTTCAGTTGCTAAGTCATGTCCAATTCATTGTAATGCTATGGACTATAGCGTGCCAGGCTTCCCTGTTCTTCCCTATTTGCTTAAGTTCATGTCCATTGAGCCCATGATGCCATCTAACCATCTCATCCTCTGCCACCCTCTTCTCCTTTTGCCTTCAGTATCTTCCTCAAATGACTATTCTTTCACTCTGTAAAGTCAAGAGCTTCCATGTGGTACAGTATGAGACAAGATAGTGGAGCCCATGGTCCTGTGTTTAATACTATTTCTCCCTTGTTTTAAGTTCCTTGGTATGATGAGATACTGTGTGGGATTCTGTGTTTGTGAACTAAACATGAGGTAAGCCCTTACACAGTGATGCCAGACAAGACTCTATGAGCAAGAAAGGCAAATACATACAATGAGCATGTGTTGATTTCATTCAAGATGGGTTGTTGGCCCTTCCATAGTGAAAGTGGTTCAAGGTAATTACTGCACCACAGAGTAGCTGGTTGATCTTCTTGAGGAATGGTTCTATACCAGGGGCTTGGCAGTAATCTTTGTTCTAAATCTGGTCACTTAGCGGCAGCAGGAGATAGGTCAACATTTTCATAAACAGGATTCCTGCTTATCCTCCATCCCTGCCATCGTGAACTCTTTGTTCAAATGTCTGTAGGACCAGCACTGGTGTGGCAGATGAGAGAGACTCTCAACATCAGCTGGCCAAGTTATTCCATCTACTTGACTGTAAAGTGCCTCTTCATGATGAGTGCTCTTTGGTGGACATTAACATGGGGTCCAGAGATCTCCACATTTAACGTCCAGTTCCATACTCCTCTCTCCCAGACCACTTGTCCGTCATCTTTTAATCTCTCTCCTTTCAGGCTGCTAACCAACCAGCTGAGTTATTGACCACTGACCATAAGTCTGTATGTGTTTGACAAAGTGAGTGACTCAGTGCATCACCGGAAGCTCACTTGGGAGAAAATCCCCTCTGCTCTCTCTCAGGGTCACTCTTGAGTAGGACTGAGAACACTGAAGCCCATTTCTTGTCTGCATCTGTACATCAAACTGACTCATTTGTTAACAACATTTGACATTTTTTCTCCATCAGCTGGACATCAGGAACCTCTGTGCAGCTAAATGTGGTGTACCAGAGGTGAATGGCTCTGTATCCACCAGTCTTCAAAGCACTGGGACATTTCCTTTTCCTCAGTTTATGATTACTGGAATAAATAGGCATGGATCCTTTGGAGAAGACTAAGGCCATCGCTACCTTACACACCTGCTGAGTCATTGCAGGCTTGCTCCTTCTGAGCCCTTTGGCCTCTCCTTCAGTCAGAAGGTGAGAGATCTGATAACTGATTTAGCTCTGGAAACTGGGCAAGGGATCACAACTTTTTATTGGGTGATTGCCCTTAGCTTTCTGATCATTCAGTCTTGGACTGTCCAGATTGAGAAACACTCTGTTGACAGCCCGTCTTTCTTCCTCGTAGGGATGCATGTTCTATTAACCATTCCATTGCTCCCTGCATGTCTGATGTTCCTGGCTCCCACTCCAGTTTTTCTGCTCAGTACAATTATTGCATTCATTTTGTTTCTGACACTAAAGTGCTGTCACTTAGCCTTGATTGTGTTTATTATTTCCTTTTATCTCCATTTGTCTCTGGGAGCCCAGCCCTGTAATAGCTCTGCTATGGCCCAGCCTAGACAACAGCACCACTGAGCTTCTTTTTGCTACTGCTGCTCCTCCCAGCACATCCCTCATCACTGGTGGATGCGGTGTGGTCCCAGCCTGCCTCCTGCAGTACAGAATCTGCTGGTAGTTTTCAGCTTCCATTGTCTGCCCCACCTCATGTCTACCCCTTTGAGCCTTTGATTTCTTCTTCCATAGTATATCCTGGTGGTCTGGCTTTCTAGTTTTACTTATTGTGAACCATGCTTCCCAGGTGGTAGTAGTGGTAAAGACCCTGCCTGCCAGTGCAGGAGACATAAGAGATGGGGGTTTGATCTCTGGGTTGGGAAGATCCCCTGGAGGAGGGCATGGCAACCCACTCCAGTATTCTTGCCTGGAGAATCCCATGGACAGAGGAGCCTGGTGGGCTAGAGTCCATAGGGTTGCAAAGAGTCAGACATGGCTGAAGCAACTTAGCATGTATACATGTGAACCATTGCTTTTTTCTAGTTTCCAAGAGCCATCCCTAGCAGAATGTTAATAGCATCTGTGTGGGTGCTCCTGAGAGAGAGTGCTTTCATAGCAATGATCTCTCTCTCTTATTTGTACTTATGTTCCACTCCCCTTATTGTATATTGTTTGGGACCTGTGGCCCCTTTGGGGTATGGTCTCTTTCCTCTCCTTGCAGGCCTAGCAGTTTCCTGGCCAGTTTCAATGTGACTTCCTGGTAGCCAGAACTAAAGAGATGTGCCTAGACCCTGAGGGATACCATGTCACCTTGCCAGGCGGAGACCCTTGTATTTTCTTCAAGTAAGAGAAGGACATTAGTTTTTCATAGGAATTGTGTATCAGGTCAATTGTGTATCTCCAGGAAAGTAAAGTATTCTTTTTCATCTGTGCAGTTAGCATCCTTTGTAACTCCAAGGGTACCACCCTTCACTAATTTCCCTTCTGCAGTAGCAAGCTACATTTTAGCTGTGCCTTCCACCTAACCTTAAATAGCCAAGGGCATCAATAAATCACTTTTTAACCGTCTTCCCTTCTTACTCCATTCCTGGTACCTCCCTCCCTTAGGGCATGCACAGCTATTTGGAAATTCTTGGAAAATTGCTGCCAGCAGGCTGGCTCCTCCGAACAGTTATTGGTTTGTTGTCTATCCAGTAAATAGAAAACTTGGAAACATTTTAGAGAATTTCTCACCTTTTCTACCTTCCAGTGTCTGTAGCAAGGCCAGACTGGGACTGTATTCCAGAATCTGAACACAGGAAATAAGCTTAGGAACCACCTAACTCTGTTGGTTCTTGGGCATTCTTGGGACTGGAGAATGTTTCTGTCTGGCCAAAAATACTGAACTGGCTGCAGGCCATGGAGGGCAAGGCGAGGACAGCTCTCAAGAGAGAAGCAAAACTGTACCCTGTGTTCCGGGTCCACCGTTACAACAAAACAAGAAAAGACACACATCTGTCAGGCCCTGTGTTAATTCTATGTGAAGACGAAATGCTGTAAAGGTCACACATTCATGAAGGAACTTTGTCCATGAGCTGCCAAGATGCTTGCGGTTGCCTTTCTGTTGAGAAAGTTAAAGTTCATTCTCTGGGATATTTGGGTGGCTACTCAGCTCAACAATGCAGCATCTTTCTTTCTTTTCCTTTATATTTGACCCTGTTGCCCTTAACCCCAAACAAGGCAAATTTCACCTGTTTCTGAGATTATATCACACCTGGTTTACCAGAATGGCAGACTCTAGTCTCTTTGGGAAGAGGTGGTATTTGGTTCCCTCAAATTGTTGACGGGACACAAAAATTAGGAAATCTGAAGGCCGGCTTTACTCTACAATTCTTTTTACCCGAGCAACACTTTGAATCAATATTTTCTGGGAGAAGTAACATGTTGTCCTGTTCACAAAAGACATATCAGAGACTATTTGGCCAGAAAAGGCCATTCCATTTTAGAATGAGGATGTTGGTTCTCTCCTGTTTAGAGGGCTTTCTATTCCCATAAGATTTTCAGTTAAGCCTTAGCTGGAATGCAGTGGAATCAGCCCAAATCCTCAGCAAGCCCTGAAGAAAAATGTCTCCAGGGACCTATAATCCTCAGGTAAAGGATGCAGAACCATAGACCTATGAGTTTTCTCCCAAGAGCTTTGCTGGTATTGAGTGAGGAAGGGCCCTGCTAGAGCTGATTCATTATGGAAAGTGAAGGAAACAATGGAGGACCCCAAACCAACACTCTCTGCAAATCTTTACCAATGAGAGGTTCTTGGGGAAGGGAAGAATGTCTTTTCTAGTTTTAGAGGGGGGTAATACAGATAATCCTCACCTATCCTTATTTGCCTAACTACTGCATCATATCTGATCAAGGTGTAGTTCTAGGCTACAAATCCCTAAACTTTCATGGATTGGACCATGCCCAGTGACTGCCAGTTGATATATTTGAACCTCGTTGGTTCTAAATTCCCAAAGGTTTTGAGGTTGCAGATGAAACTCAGCAAGAACAAGACTCCTATAGCCCAGCTTTGGCCCAGATCAGGCCAGAGAACTGAAGTTCTTCTATTAATGAACGATTTTATCAGATTTCCTTTTATATCTCAGTTGTACTTCTGACTCCACCTTTCCATGTGGGTTCCAGCAATATGGAGAAGATTAGGATTGGCTGGTGCTTCAAGGCAAACATTACCTTTATTTGACTCTAGAAAAAATTGATCTCTCCCTTCTCAACTGAGTAGCTGAGATTAGGAAATATTCTGATTGAAGGAGAAAATGTTGTCACTGATCTCAAAATGTGGACTCTCCTCTGACTATTTCTTCTTATCTGCCATCTCTCCTTTGTCCCTACGTACTTGGCCCACTTGTTCTCTTGTTTCATGAGCGTGCAAATTCTCTTCTAAAGTTGGAAAAACTCTGTAGAGCTACTGTAGCCTATGCCAGTGCAAGGATCTGGGGCTGGGTTGGGTCAGCATACTTATTTATAACCAGGGTGGTCAATAGTAGAGTGGCTAGAGGGACTTTGCAAATCATTGTGTTGAGCATGAGGAGAAAGGATAACAAAAGTCAAAACTGGAGTGGTATCTAATGTTAGGTTCACAGGTATGGCAAGACCTCACAGTGAAGGTGAATTGTCAAAAGGATTAGGAGGAGAAGTCAAATGTAGGTCCCCAAAGGTGCAAGTAGGTAAGAACTGATGCTCTGAGGTCTAATTTTGTGTAACCTGGACTGTGTAAAACAGAGCCAGGTCTATTGGAAAAGAGGGCCCAGCAGATAGGATTATGACTTCAATTGCTTAGCCTTGACCCTCTGCTTGATCTGGGAGCTTCTTCCTGGGTGCAGTGGACCCCCTTTGCCCTTTGGACTCTAGATTGTGGTCAGTGACTTCAATTTTATCTAATACTGTGGCCTGCTTAAGCAGCCAGCTTTCCCTAAAGTGCTTTATGTGTTAGTTGTGTCTCCCTAATGGTGGCAATGGGGTTATGTTATCTTCTTTAGAATATCTTGCAGAACCTAGCATCCTGCATGCTCAAATAACAGATACCAGAACAGTTGAACTATGGCTTCATTGCAACAGCCTGTGGTTCCCTGTGCTTATTTTTGCTGAGTGAAGTTAACCACCACCCCCACCCTCACGACAGTATCCACACTTATAAAGAACTGTGGAGAAATTCTGGATGTGGAGGAGCCAGGCCACTTGCTTAGGACTCTCCTTATTTTCTAGGATGTGCCTTGAATGCTGTGCATGTAGGGTTTACCTGCTATGTGCCACCTGCCATACCACTGGCTTCCAGAAGCTCCTCTGAGGCTTGTTCACCCCAATGATTGCCTTAGACCTTTGGACCTGTGCTTTCTTTGGGTTTCTAGGCCTGACCTCTGAGCTAGGAGTGCATTCCTCTCCATCCCTTCAGCCCCTGACTTTGGATTTGTCTTCAGGACTTTGAGTAAGTACATGTTCTCCACATAATTTCCTTTGGTCAATGTTTGCAGTCTGACCACAATCACTCTTCATCAGTGTTTCTCAAATGGCAATCTCTACTAGAACCAACTGAGAAACTGAAGAAATGCATATTCCTGACTGGTCCCCACCCTAGACCAGTGAAATCTCTGGGGTTAAGCCCAGAAATCTGCATTTTAGCAAGCCTCCAGGTGAGCTTTCATCCTGCTAAAGATTTCACTCATCCCTTGGTCAGTCCTGCTCCTCTGAGATGACTCCTAGGTTTTGCCCCTCTGGCTCACCCTGTTCTTTAGCTGCCCAGGACCTGGTCTTGGAGTGCCCTTCTGGTGGGTCAGATAGCCTGCTCCCCACCTGTAGGAAGACTCCTAACCCTGTGGATACCTCTTTAGCTTGCTCCATATCTATGGTCCCACTCTATCCTCAGTCACCCTCTGGGGGAACCCACCTCAGGCTGGAATGTATGTCAGCTGCTCTTGGAGGAACCAATGCTGGACTGGAGTGGGAATGCATTAGGTTGTTTTCATTCCACTAGAAAAGGGATGTAACCATGCGACCTCCAACAAGGTAATTGGAAACAGACTGCAGCCTCAGTCACGAACAGGAAAAATTTCTAGTGTCCATTTCCAAAACAGGAGTGAGGGAGCCGGGAAGGCAGTGGCCCTGTTGTTGAACAGGAGAGCAGATAAAACTATCATGGGCTTTTTCCTGCTTGGTTTTCTGCTTGTAAAAGGATGAGGAAATATAGAGATTATAAAAATATAAAGGTAAGTTTTGCCAGTGCCTCCATGAAAAGGCCATTTCAGTCTTTCATTCCGATGGGATCTCAACAGAGAAAGCAGGAGGCAAGGAGGGCCTGGGCCTCTCTGGGGATTTCCGGCTCAGCCCCCAGGTCAGAGGTGGGAGAACAGACCCCGGTTAGTTCCTGCTGCTGCTGCTGGTGCAGCCACGCTCTTCACTGATGTGGGGGTGGTGGGGGAATGTGTGCCTCCATGAGTGGGCTGCTCTTCATCTCTGCGTGTCGTCTGGCCTGGGAGGCAAGAGGGCATTAGGAGGTCTGTCAGCTGAAATCCCAGTGGAACTCCATGTTTCTGAAGCTTACCCAAAGGGGATAGCTTTGGCGCTTTATTGCGGTGTTATCAAATCCAAGGTTAATGCTCCCGGGAGCGTGGCCTCTCTTTTTGTGTCTCTGCCTGTCTTCCTCTGGCCTGTGAAAGCCGTGCAGAGCTAGAAACTGTTTTCCAAAAAGGGCTTCTGAGAAAGTTTCCAGATGAGACTCTTTGCTCCCTGCTTGTTTACAAACTCACTTATCAAAGGCTGCAAATGGAAAGGGGAAAACATACACATTCAGACAAATAGAGACAAATGGGGACAAATAGACCTGTGAGATCGGAGGGCCACTGGTCATGAAGGAGCTCACAGAATGGGGACAGCGGCTCATGATGAGGGCCAGCTCTGGCTTCTCAGAGTGTGACAGCCTGGCCCGCTTGTCCTGGAGCACTTAGGCCTTTTCTACCCATATGACAAGTAGCCTGGGGAAGCCTGTGACCTTAGCTTTGTATACCATGCAGAACCTACCATGATTCATGCATATGGTTGGTCCTCAAAATATAATTGCTGAATACTTATTATTGCCTTTTAATGGGCTTTGGGGTTCATTAACCAGCCCAGAACTATGCCTTCTTTGTTTCATTCACTCACTCATTTGGCACACATGACGTATTGGTTGATAGACGTCCTCGTCTTTCCTCCTTGTAGGTGATGAGTCAGAAGTACCCCAAGGACAAGGTCTCCTGGCCTCTTCCAAGGGGGTGGTTCCTTCAGGTTTGTGGGCTATTGTTTCTACACACAGAATAATCAAATACATGCATGAATGGATATGCCTGACACAGAACCAGTTCTCTGTAGCGTATTGCCTTATTCCTCATGTTTTTGTGACTTTTGCCAAACATGCTCCCTGTTTTATAAGCAGCAAGTGTCCATCTTTCTCTGGAAAGAAAGCTTTAAAAAGCAACAAGCCTCAAACAACAACAACAACAACAACAAGCCTCAAGATGGTTTTTACCCCCACTGTACTAAGAGAACAAACCCCTTAATCTACAGCATTTCCAGCTGTTTGGGGTTACTTGGCACCCTGTAGCAGAGAAAGGTCAGGGTTGGAGATGTATGGTTGGGGGTTTTTAGTGAAGATAAAGTCACTAGACTGGTGAGATCACTAGGGGAGTGACAGAGAAAGAAGAGAAAAGAGATCGACAGATCAGGGTCTCTGTAACATTATGTGGTTGGGGAGACAGGGAGAAACAAGCAAAGGAGACCAAGTACGAATGGCCAGAGGGGTAGGAAGAAAACCAGACCTGTGTGTGTTCTAGAAGCCAGAGGAAGAAAGTATTTCAAGGATGAGCAGGTGGCCATCTGCAGAGTATGCTGCTGAAAAGTGTAGAAAGATGAAGATGCCATGGTTCTAACCAAGCTAAGTTCTTGGTGACCTTGGGAAGACCATTTGGGGTGGAGAACTGGAGGTGACAGCTTGATGGGAGTAGGCTCAAAGAGTTCATTCATCTTTGCCACTTAATAAAATGGAAGAAAACAACTTCAAGGGCCTCCTGCAGGACAGAGTTCCCCATCCTGCTTGTATTACCTTCTCTTATGTTCTCTCTGAAATTCTCTATACATATCTAGTTGATGGAACTATGGATCCAGCTCCATGAGGAAGCTTGCCATCAAATTTTGGGATTGTAGCAGTTATTGCAAGGCTTTGAAAAGAAAGCCTCAGCCTTTAGAAGGATACAACATGCTGACATAGGATGTTAGAAATCATCCAAATTGGGTCCCTCTATTTTACATAGAGGAGACTGAGGCCCAGACTGGGGAGATAACGCATCTAAGGTCACACAACTGCTTTGCCTCTCTTCTTCCACCCAAGTGCACCTGGCTGATGAGTATCAGAGCTTTTAGTAAAGGTTACTGGTGATAGACGGAGTAGGCAACGGCACCCCACTCCAGTACTCTTGCCTGGAGAATCCCATGGATGGAGGAACCTGGTAGGCTACAGTCCATGGGGTTGCTAAGAGTCAGACATGACTGAGCGACTTCACTTTGACTTTTCACTTCCATGCATTGGAGAAGGAAATGGCAACCCACTCCAGTATTGTTGCCTGGAGAATCCCAGGGACAGAGGAGCCTGTTGGGCTGCAGTCTATGGGGTCACACAGAGTTGGACACGACTGACGTGACTTAGCAGCAGCAACTGGTGATAGAGTTCTTATTTTTACCTTTTCCTTTGGACATACATTTTGAAGCTGTCAAATTCTCTTCAGAAATAAAGTAAGCTACTCAGATTGCAGTGTAGACCAGTTTTCCATGTAAAGGATTATGCCTACCAAGTTTCAAAACTCTGGGAAGACCCTCACCTGACAGCCCATTCTTTAAGAAATGAGGGGAATCCTGTGGCCTACAAAGGGCTCTTATTTGGAAAACCCTGAGCTCAGTCTTCCTGTCTTTCTTCTTGAGCTTTTCTGTGATGTCAGCGGAGTCCTTCGGCCAGCTTCCCTGGGTTTCTTCCTCCAGAGATGGCAGCTGGCTATCTGCCTCTTGCCAGTTGGTGCTGTCATCCTTGGAGGGGGCCCAGGTTGGACTATTGCATGTGATTAGAGCTGCCTGGTGTTAAGGGTGTGCATTCAACGTGCATCACCTACTGGGCTTTGATCCAAAGGGAGCAAAAGAGCTCGCCTCCTCCTGTGCAGAGTTATAGATGCTTTTTCTTTTAAATTGAGGTGTAATTGACATATAGCTATATTAGTTTTGGGTGTACAACACAGTGATTTTATATTTGTAGACATTGCAAAATGACCACCATCATAGGGCTAATTACCAAATCTGTTGTAAACTATTTGTTACACTTTTTTTTTCTTGTGTTGAGGACTTTTAAGATGTACTCTCTTAGCAACTTTCAAAAATGCAATGTGGTTTTACTAACTATAGTCACCATGCTGTACATTACATCCCCATAACTTACTTATTTTATGACTAGAAATTTGTACCTCTTAACCCCTTTTACTCATTTTGTCCACCCCACAACCCCCATTGCTCTGAAAACCACCAAAATGTTCTCTGCATCTATATTTTTGCTTTGCTTGTTCATTTGTTTTGTTTTTAAATTCCACATTGAAGTGAAATCATAGGATATTTGTCATTGATTTATTTCGTAGATTCTTAACTAAGTACAATAATGAGTCTTCAGGCCAGCCATCTGCTTGATTTGTCCCCGAAATTCTTCTGTGCAGATATTAAAAAGTTCTTACTCTGCCCTCTGAGAGAATTCCTGGGCTGGGCTTGTGTCTGCGCCCCTTCCCCAGACCTCCCACCTCCATGGAAGAGGCAAGATATAAACTGGGGACCCATTAGAATTAGTGGCACTGCAAACTGACTTAAAATCTATTGATATCTTAGCTGATTAAAAGACAGCTTACTATTGCTTTGTTAAGTAACTAGATGTTGAAGGAATAGATAGAAGATCCAACTGGAGAGGGTTAGGAAAGCAGTATTCTCAGGCTGTGCTTCTTGTTAGAATCATCAGGGAGATTCAGACTCTGTTCCTGTAGCACAACCCACATCGATGAAATCAGACTTTCAGTGGTGGGACCTGGGTATCATCATCTGTTAACACTCTCTAAGCTATTCCTTTTATACCCAGTTTGACAACAAATCTGATAAATCTGCTTTTCAAACTTTATTGTATGTAGGGGTCAGCTGGGAGTCTTGTTGAAATGATGATTCGGATTCAGTGAGTCAGAAGTAGTGCCTGTATTTCTAAGAAATTGCCAGGTTATGCTGAGGCTCTTGGTCTGGGGACCACAGTTTGAGTAGCAAGGTGCTAAAGGATCATGAATGGTAAGCTGAGGTCTGGCTGCTGAGTGCTGAAGGAGAGGCAGTGGGGGAAGAGCTGTGTGGGCAGGGAGAGTTTCAGGGAGGACTGGTCCCTCTGCTGGGCTGCCTTAAATGGGGGAGAGGGAGGGGAAGAGGGGGAGAGGGAGGGAGAGAGACTCCTCTGCTCAGGCCTGGGTCTTTGAGGCCCTAGAACATAAAACAATGACCTCTTCAGTAGAAATGCCAAAGAAAGTTGATGGCTGATGACTTGCTATAACTTTAGCATTACAATCTTAGGACTTTGGTGTCAGAAAGCCCTGGAATGATGACTTGGGTCAGCCCAGTCCGTTCTTTGCAGACAAGGATGCTGGGATGGCTCAGCTGGTGTGTGGCCTCAGTCACAGAGCTGCCAGCAGCAGGCCCAGAATTGCTGAGAGCCGGCAGACTCCCTGAATGGCTGCGCCTGCATCCCTGGGTCATGGTGTCCTGGCACAGCTCCCCCTTGGGTGGAGCTCAGCAGAGAGTGGCCCTGGGCCGGGGGGACATTTCTGGGGGCCTAGAATTCTCTAACTGAGAGTCAGGAGTCACTTTTTTGTAGGAACCTGCTCCCTGCTATGGTCTAACTCTGTCTTCTCTCTTTTTCTGTTTTTTCATTAGATTCATTTCCATTATAGGTTATTAGAAGATATTGAGTATAGTTCCCTGTGCTATACAGTAGGCCCTTGCTCTTTACGTATTTTATATATAGTAATACATAGATGTTACTCCTAAATTCCTCATTTATCTCTCCCTTACCCCCTTCTCCCTTTGGCAACCATAAGTTTGTTTTCTTTGTCTGTGTGTCTGTTTTGTAAATAAATTCCTACGTATCCTATTTTAGATTCCACATATAAGTGATATCATATGGTATTTGTCTTACTTTGACTTCACTTAGTATGATAATCTCTAGGTCCATCCATGTTGCTGCACATGGCATTATTTCATTCTTTTTTATGGCTGAGTAAATATATATCTCACATCTTCTTTATCCATTTATCTGTTGATGGACATTTCCATGTCTTGGCTATTGTAAATCATTCTGCAGTGAACAGTGGGGTGCATGTTTCTTTTTGAATTAGAGTTTTCTCTGGATATAAGCCCAGGAGTGGGATTGCAGGATATATAACTATTTTTAGTTTTTTTAAGGATGACTCTGTTTCCTTTTACTGAGTTTTGTTTACTCTCTATCATCCTGAAGTAGCCTACCTATTCTTTACATTTTTAACTCCTAGCATCCCCCTTGCTAATGAACAGGAGATGCAAGCTATGGCAGGAGATCCCCTTGTTAAGCAAAAAGCAGCTGTCACCTCCACACTTCTCTTTGCAAAGAAGTTCTGGGATAGTGTCTCAGAGCCCTCTGCACAGGTAAACCTTGACCACAGGCCTGCCCTTTCACTTGCAGTCAGGGTGCCGTCTGTGACAGGTGTAGGGGTGGAGAGGTTGGGAAGGGTCCTGTCTGTCATCTAATAGCAGGTTGAGAGGTTGGAAAGGGTTCTGTCTGTCATCTAATAGCAGGGGCATCTGAGCACACTGGCTGGACCCTGAGAGCTAGTTGTCATATGAAGGTCCATGTGATGTGTCAGCTCCTAGGGTGGTCAATGTATGTTCCGTTGACCACACAGTGCTTGACTTTGGACATCCAGAGAAAAGCAAGTCCCCTCTCTGCCTTTGAGTTGCTCCTCTGGGCCATAGGGGAGCCAGACACACACAACAGAATTTATGCTGAGATGCGGTGATAGAGGCCAGGCTGTCCCTGGGCATGAGTATGAAGTCTGCAAACTGTCATCAGGTCCCTTTCTTCTTGGGCTCCTGGCCGCTGGTCTTCTGGTTCCCTGGTGCTCCTGTTCCTCCCTTCTCTTTCTCTGATTTCCTTCCTGGTGAGGCAGTAGTGGTGGATGTTAGACAGTCACACTCTAGCGTTCATGGAGGTGAGCTCCCTTGGAGGTGAGCATTCATGGAGGTGAGCGTTCATGGAGGTGAGCGTTCATGGAGGTAAGCGTTCATGGAGGTGAGCCTTTAGAGGCAGGTGTGCGGACTCCACAGAGACATCCCCCCGCCTCCAAGCCCCAGTGTTGTTCACCAGAGAGGCCAGGTGGTCTTTGGCAGGGAGTGAAAGATTCCGCAGCTGCAGTCCCTCCAGTTATTGCCACAGGGATCCCTGCTGGCCTGACACAGGGCCCAGGAGCAGGACCTTGTCTGAAGGGCAAAGGGTGTGTGCCCTGGAGGAGGCGGGAGTGAGAGGCAGGGACCACAGACGTCTCAGTCCACAGGCTCCACATCTGCAAATAGGGGAGGCTAGGGCACGCAAGGTGTAAGCCAGGGCAAGACACTGAACTACTCAAGGGGTGTTTTCAGCCCCCTGTTAGAGTGGGAGGAAGAATGTTAGGCATGAAAGTGGTAGAAGGTTAGTGCTTGCTACACTGCACTTCCTTGGCGGTGAGCGTTTATGGAGGTGAGCACCCTTGGAGGTGAGTCCCCTTAGAGGTAAGTACCCTTGGAGGTGTGCGTTCATGCAGGTGAGTGCCCTCGGGCACTGCCTTCACAGCTGAGCTGAGACTTGCAGCTGCCCCCCTGCTGTCCTAGCTCACTTCTCTGGTGACTTCCGTTTGCTTTTCCATAAACAGGGTTCTGTGGTGTGAAGACACTCATGCCAAGGCAGGGACATAGTCACTTCAGTGACTCTGCTCTCTGGGGCTCTCTGCTGAAATTTGGCATGAGCTCCACCATCAAATTGTGATGTTATCACTTTCCCCAAAGCTGAGGCCATCTAGTTCTTGTGCTAATAGAAAGCTCCCTTCCCGAGCAGTGGACTGTCATTCAGAGAAAGCTTTAACTATGTGGTTGTTTTGAGTGCATTAAGATTGTGTTCTTAAAAGAGTGAGTGCACAGATTAGTGAGGAAAATCTGGAGGCAGGGGGAGAGGTTGAGGAGGAAAACCACAGTGGACTTGGGTTTCATAAGAGAGTGCTTGTGAAAGTGACAGGGTGGGGGAAATTGGCCAGTCTTGTCACGGCCACATAGTTGAGATGTTACGCAGGGTTTGGGTCATAGTGAAGGTATCTTCTCACGCACATGGAAACACAGTCTAACATCTGTGCAGATGTTCTCAGTCCCCAAACACTCATCCACCTATCATGGGTGTGCATCTCATGCTCAATTTAATTCACTCCTCTGTTCAGGGGTTGGATTTTCAACTGTTTCCCCAAACATTTCCTCACTTGATCTCTGTAACTCCTGTTCCTCCTGTCAGAGGAATGGCGGCTGATGATTTTATCTTATTAATTCTATGTGCAATGACTGTGTAATTTTTAACATTCTGTGATGCATCTAAGAGCCTTCCCCAGTGGCTGAGAGGTAAAGGACCCACCTACCAATGCAGGAAACATGGATTTGATCCCTGGGTCAGGAAGATCCCCTGGAGAATGAAATGGCAACCCACCCAGTATTCTTGCCTGGGAAATCCCATGGACCAAGGAGTCTGGCAGGCTACAATCTATGGGGCTGTAAAGAGTCGGACACAACTCAGTGACTGATCATGCATGCATGCACAATGGATCTAATCTTGCTCCAGCACCCTTGCCCAGTTAGGTAGGAAAAAACCCTATTTTCCTAGTGTTTAACTTGCCAGTTAAAGTATCTGAGACCGTTTTGGTTGAAAGGTGTCTTTCAGTTTAAATCAGTGCCCTTTAGTGGGGCAGTTCTTTGATGCAAATTCTCATACTTTTAGATCTCTACTCCTACTTTTTTCTCCTTGTCCAACAAGGTGGTGTTGGGGGCTCATGGGTGGGGGGAGGGGGCTTCAGATGCACGCCAGTGGACTTGCCATGACCCTGGTCCTTTTGGCCCTCTGCAGCAGAGTAGGAAATGGTCTGGTCCCGGGTCCCTGTGTAGGGCCTGTTACTGCAGGTGGCCTTCCAGCATCATGGAGCCACCAGCTGATGAAGCCCAGGTCTGGCTCTTTGCTACGTCATATTCTATTGAGAGTCTAGCACCTTCCCTTCCCGCAGAGGCTTGCCTAGAACCTTCTCAGCAGATGGGATTTTCTCCAGAGCTTATCCTGCTCTCTTTGACTTCATCCCTTCCTTAGCCCCCATGTGCTACGTCCATGAACTGTCATTAATCCTGGTGTTCTCCCCTCCCGCTTTGGAGCTATCTTTTGTGTAAAGGGAGGTGTAGTGGGTTCAGCTGTGTCCCTGCTCCCACCGCCCCCACCCAGAAAGACATGTTGGAATCCTAACCCCCAGCACCTCAGAATGTGACCTTATTTGGCCTTTGGGTCTTTACAGAGGTAATCAAGTTAAATTGAGGTCATTTAGCATAGGCCCTAATTCAGTATGACTGGTGTCCTTAAATGGCGTGAAAAAGTTGGAAATCTAAACACAGAGACACAGAGAGAGGGAAGAAGATGTGAAGATACAGGGAGAAGACAGCATCTACAAGTCAAGGAGAGGGGTCTGGAATGATCCTTCCCTCACAGTGCTCAAGAGGCGCCGACACCTTGATCTTGAACTTGTAGCTTCCAGAACTGTGAGATGATGCATTCCTGCTGTTTAAACTGCCCAGTGGGTAGTACTTTGTTACTGCAGCCCTGGAAAACTAATATAGGAGGAATTGACTTCTTCTTTTTTTTTTGTTTTGTTTTGTTTTCATACCTAGTGAGTTAAGCAGTCCTCTAAATTCTAGTTGTCGATCCTCTGTCAGTATTGGGTGTTGACACTCACTAGTAGATCTCCTTGGAAACTTTGAGGGCTGGGATGAGCTGGAGATTGATGCTATTCATATGTGTTGAGCAAAGTAATTTAGGATGAACGTGGAAGGACCAGGCCTCTCTGGAAAAAATTTATTTATCATTGTTTTGGCTTAGAAGGACTGATGCTGAAGCGGAAGCTCCAGTACTTTGGTCACCTCATGCGAAGAGTTGACTTATTGGAAAAGACGCTGATGCTGGGAGGGATTGGGGGCAGGAGGAGAAGGGGGCGACAGAGGATGAGATGGCTGGATGGCATCACCGACTCGATGGGCATGAGTTTGGGTAAACTTTGGGAGCTGGTGATGGACAGGGAGGCCTGGTGTGCTGCGATTCATGGGGTCGCAAAGAGTCGGACACGACTGAGCGACTGAACTGAACTGGCTTAGAATGATTTCCACTTAATCCAAGTTCTGCCTTAATCAGACCCGTGCTCTTATGTTTCTTAACCAGGCTGGCAGGACCATAGGCCTCAGTAGTTTGATCTCAGGTCCAAAGCAATGCTTCTCCAGGTTTTGGCAGCTAACCAGAGGGATACTAAGTGACAATGTGACCCACATCACCCTCCCCATTATAAAGGGTGCTCAGGCCTTTATCAAAGCCAGGGCAATATTGAAATGTGAACTTTGGAAACTCTCTGCCCAGGGATGCCTGTCTGATGCTGGTGTGATGACTGGGCCACTTCCAGGTATATCCAAGGTAGAGCTCATTCTGCTCGGCCACCTGCTTCCACAAGAGCTGAGCTTAAGCTGTTTCTCTTCACAGTGCTTCTGTGGCTTCTTGAGTTTTCAAAGCATTCCTCCTGAATCTTGCTGACAGAGGAAGTAACACTAAAACAATGGATAGAGACTCTTGAGTCAAAAGAAAGGAAAGGGTGGAAACTCAGAAAAGCAAATTTGGCATCAGATGAAATCTAAGCAATCATGTGCCCCTGCCCCCCTTGATTTTATTGATACTGGGATTAAGTCCCAGATGTCAAGTGATTAGCCCTGTGTCACAGAGTGGGTTAGTAAGTAAAGTATGTTCCATCTGTAAAACGGGGGTGATAACAATGTCTCTGTCCTGACTACCCCGTGAGCATGTGGAGCTGGTCAAAGGGACACACCTAAACATCTTTCGAATTATAAAATTCTCTGCAAATATAAGCAAGCTATTTCCAGACCCAAAAGGCAGGTGCCTAATCCACTAGATATTTCTCTCAGGATCAGAATAAAATGACCAGTTAAAAGAGCAGATTATCAGAAAAAAATACCAACTTAAAATAGTGCCAATATGGGATCTGTGCCTCATGTGGTCTAGAAAAGTATTCAGTTACTGTTTCTTTGATTTACCTGTTTGTGGGAGTTGTGTTCTTGTTTTGTCATGTGATTAAGCCTTTCTAATTCCTCTTCTATAGTAGCAGCTATACAACTTGTAATCTTCCTATTTTTTTGTGTTGCTGACCATATCAAGCTCACATGGTAGGAACCTAAGGTAAAACCTACGGGCAGTAAAATACCAGCAACAGAGCCTTCACTGGCAGTCCAGTGGTTAAGACTCTGTGCTTTCAATGCAGGGGACGTGGGTTCGATCCTTGTTTGGGGAACAAATATCCCACGTGTCACATGGCCAAAAAAAATATTAGCAGTAAGCATAAAACCAAAGAAGTGAAACAGTCCATCAAGATTTCCTGACAATGTTATCTTTTAGGAGGTTGATGGAAATTTAACAAGGTAGCCTCTGGTTTAGACTTGGTGCACACAAGCTTGACTTTGACAGCTTCTACAGTTTGTGCCTTCCCGGGCCTTTGTATCTTCACCTTCCAGGTCTGTCCTCTGCAAATCCATTAATCCTGCTGAATGGTCTGCATTATTTCCTCAAATTACACTGTGTATTCTAACCACCACCTTTGTTCAAAGCATCAAACCACCACCTCAACCAGAGCCCCCCTCTGCTGTGCTGTGATTCATCAGTGCCTCTTTCTTTTTAAGGTCACAAAGGCTTCCTCCAGACCCCCTTCCAGGGGCCTCAGGCCTGTATCCTGCACGTGCCTTTGGCTTAGACTGCCTTGGGCTGTGCTGTAAGTTGTCTATTTGAGCAGCTGTTAGGCTCAGATTGTAAAGAATCTGCCTGCAATGTGAGAAGACCCAGGTTCAATCCCTGGATAGGGAAGATCCCCTGTAGAAGGGAGTGGCTACCCTATCCAGTATTCTTGCCTGGAGATCTCATGAACAGAGGAGACTGGTGGGCTACAGTCCATGGGGTTGCACAGAATCGGACATGGCTGAGCAACTAACACTTTCCCTTTCGCATTTCCCATAGACTACATGGCCCTTAGAACTGTCTTCTTACCTCTGTACCCCAAGGCCTGGCACCTCTCCTGCATGCATGTCAGGAGAGCAGTTGTTATTTATTACTGTTGATAAAAAGTCTGACATAATAGTCTCCTTTGATGAGAAAGAGTAATCAGGGATAGACAGTAACTTCTAGAGAGCAACCTGATACATGACCACTGTGAGCTAGGTGGAAGGGTTATGTGTGTGGGCCCTGGAATCCAGTTGTAAGACCATTGTTTTTTACTTCCAAACATGTATAAGCATTAATCAAAAACATTAAAAAATCATGTGCCCCACCTCTTTCATAATAAAATTTCTTTCTTCCTAACTTAGCATTCAAGCTGTCACATTCACTGACCCATGAATTTGAAATATCTTTTCACTTAGGCATTAGAAACAGACCTAGAGGAGAATATTGGACCCATTTAAAATAACTTGAAACAGCAGATATTTTTCTGAAAACCTGTTTTTTAACCCAGAAAAAATATTATTTCTTCCAAGGTAGTAAACTCATACCTCTCACAAAGAGAATTTGTAAGTGGTTCTTTAATTGTTTGTTTTCCACCATTGTGATCAGAATCATATTTGAATAATATTATACAATTAGGAATTTTCTTTTTTTAACATTTATTATTTTTATGTATTTATTTGGCTGCACCAAGTCTTTGCTGTGGACACGAGGTCTTTGAGCTTCCTTGAGGCATGAAGGATCTTTAGTTGTGGCATATGGGATCTAGTTCCCTGACCCAGAATTGAACTTGGGACCGTACATTTGAAGTGCAGAGGCTTAGCCACTGGACCTCAAGGGAAGTTCCAGGAATTTTCTTATGAGACAAATTCTAAGCTATGCTGAATTTTCCAAGGGAGCCCAAGTTTTCCAGGTATTTGAGGCTTAGGGAATCAGAAATAAGTATACTGATGGCATGAATTTATAAATTGTCCTTTCACAATCCAAATGCACCTTCTATTAATGGCATGAATTTATAAATTGTCCTTTCACAATCCAAATGCACCTTCTATTACAAAAAATTTTCTTTTTTCTCAAGACCTTCAAGATCTAAATTAAATGGAAGAAACATATGCGATTTTTGAGTTCATTTGCCAGTCTTTATTTGATAATGCTGCAGCTATACCTTATTTTAAATAGTATTGTGAGATACCTGATAGACGAAGTTAGACAAAGAACAGCATAGCCCCAGATGAGGTAGCTACCCATCACTCTTGCCCGCTGGCAATAGGTGGATGCCCAGATAGGAATTCAGCTGCTGGTTGGCTTGTAGGATACACTGCAGAAAAATACCTGCCAGCTCTCCTACCTTCTGGGTGGCAAGTCAGTCCAGTCCAGATCCAGACATGAGGAAGAAGTGAACTCTTAGCTAGAGTATAATGAAATCCAATGAAAGTATTTCACCCAGTAGCTCTTAAATAGCTTTGAGCCCCTGACTGCTATATTTACATGTCAGTTTACCAGGTGAGGACAGATGGAGATGAATAAAACTGCTCTTAGGGGAGGCTGTTCTTGTGGGGTCCTCTCATTCTCCAACCTGGACCCCATTTTGCTATCCCCCTGTGCAGGCGGCATGTTCACATTTGTGCCTTAGCAAATGACAAATGATTTAACAATGGATCATAGGAATGGATCATGAGCCAGTTTACCTCTCAAATACCAAGAAGTCCTGCATAGAATATTTTCCCCCTCAATTTGTTTCTGGGATGAGATGCTCAAGAGTCAGTTTGCCTTGGTGGCCTAGAAGGAAGGGGGTCTTGTCTTGGCTCTAGGACTGATGTTGAAAGGGACACTTCGGGTAGTCACTGTGCTGTCTGGACCTCACTTTCTCTATGTACAGAATGTGTTAGGCTTTGGAGAAGGCAGTGCTTTGGTCAAACGTAGCGGAACTTGAACTACTTTTGCCAGTGATTGGAGTTCTTAGTGATGCCGGGCCTCCAGTAGTTGAAACCTGCTGCTAATCACCCCTATTCAGAGATCCATCCACAAAGTGTCTGTATCCAAGGCTCTGTGAGAAATCTAGCAGCAGCCTAGGCCCTAGGGAAAGGTTTTCTTTTTTTAAAAGCACATTTGAGTAAGGAACAATACTGCTCATTCTCTCTGCTCCTCCCACCTGGCCCAGGCAAGGGAGTGCTCTGTGTTTTACTCCCTGCCCCTTTCAGGCAGCTGGAAAACAGCTGAAAAAATGCAATAGCAGCTCTGCATGGAGTGGGATTGCCTTCAAGCTGTCCCACGCTCAGGCCCGAAAAGCATTTTTAAAGCCAGTCATCTTTAGCAGGTAAGTATTGTTGGGAAATTTCTGAGTTTAGTTTTGAGTCTTCCTCTCTTATGTTCCTCCCTTCAGGGAAGCAATTTATCGGAGAAGCAAATTTGTTTACTTTCCTGAGCTTCTTCCATCTGTAGAGTGTTAGTGGCCTGTTTGTTATGCTCCTGGTTCACTGCCAGACCGAAGGGAGGAAATTGGAGGTATAGGT
Source organism: Dama dama (assembly GCF_033118175.1). Lineage (NCBI taxonomy): Eukaryota > Metazoa > Chordata > Mammalia > Artiodactyla > Cervidae > Dama > Dama dama. The sequence continues at coordinate 66,739,938 of NC_083692.1, forward strand.
GGAAGGATTCCTTGATTTAAAAAGACAATAATTCAGTCAAATAAAAGCCACGTAATCAGGCCTGGCACCTATTGGACAAGAGTCTGGGCTTCCCAAGTGGCTCAGTGGTAAAGAACTTGCCTACTAATGCAGGAGACGTGTGTTCAATCTCTGGATCAGAAAGATCCCTTGGAGGAGGAAATAACACACTCTACTATTCTTGCCTGGGAAATCCTAAGGACAGAGGAGCCTGGTGGGCTACAGTCCATGGAGTTGCAGAGTCAGACACGACTGAGTGATTAAGCGCCCAAATTGTCTGCAGCATGGTGTTACTGAGCCAACGAGGGAAATTAGCATTCCATGTTCTCTTAATCAGCATATCTTATCACATTTCTGACCAATGACCTAAGTGAGCTCAGGTACTCTGATTTCCCCCAATTCTTGAAGCCTCTTTCTATGTTGCAGCTGAGTTCAGTGAAAGGATGGGTGAGCAGAAGCATTGCAGCCACAACATTGGAGCTCATGGAACTTTGCAGCCTCAGCTCAGAGTAACTGCGATTGCCATGACATTTGTGAAGCTGCTTGTGAACTGATCCTGCTAAACTCCTATGTTTTCTTGTAGGATGAAAACTCATTTAAGATAGGAAATAGGTCCCTATAGAAAATATGATCCTTAGAGCATATTTCCTAACTTCTGAGCTTCTCTAAGGGCTAACTTCTAAGCCCTTCTCTGGGCTTCTCATCTGTATCAGAGAGGGAATGGTTTCCATCCTAGTTGTCACACTTGAGATAGTGGCACTTGTTTAATTTGAATCTGTTTGAGGCTGAGGCCCCATCAATGGAGATATGGACAGTAGCCAGAGTCCCTCTCACTTTTCCCAATGTTTGTAACATGAGTTTTGGAGGCAATTCATGCATTGGTAAATGGATTGGAGACAGTTTTTTAGACTTTTAGAGTGAAAATTATCCTTGGAGGTGATTGTATCCAATTTCTCCACCTCCCCATGCAGAAATGTTTTCTTTAAGAGGCCTAAAAGAAAGGCTAATCTCTATGCCCTATTTGAAATCCATCAGCCCTTACTAGGGGCTTCAGCTAGAATGTGTCCATATGGCAGAATATATATTGATGTCCAAGGAGTGCCATAACGTGATAGGTTAGGATGTGTTTTAGACCCTTCTCTTTGCCTCTGGGCATTGAAGAACTCTCCCAGGATGTTGGTTCCTCTGTTTGTAGAATCATGTCATCATAATTTAGCTGCTTCATCAGTTCCTTTCTTCCCAAAGCTTGGATAACTGATATCTTGGTGGTGAATTAAAGTAAATTTTGATTATGGCTGGCAGGTAAGAGTCACAAGGCTACCATGTTTGGCTTAACATTTTCTTTTTAATTAAGAGGACAGACAATATTAAGGAAGAGTTAGGACTTAACTAGCAGGGATTTCTGCTTGCACTGTGAAAATAACTTAGAGTTGTTGTGAGGCAAATCTAGACCATAAGTAAAGCTTTTGTCTGTAAGCAAAATGGCAGCATGTTGAGGTGGTGATATGGTTCAAGGAGTCCTAGACTTTCTGTCTGAAGGCATGGGTTCTTGGAATGAAGCTGATCCTTATTAGCAAGTCACAACCTCACTCAGGCTCTGTTTCCTCATCTGTCAAATGTAGATAATAATACTCGCCTCAACCATTTCATGGATTTGTTCTGAAAATTAGAAAAGATATAGTGGAATTTCATCTTACATGAGCATTCTGAAGTCAGTTGGAGAAGGCAATGGCACCCCACTCCAGTACTCTTGCCTGGAAAATCCCATGGATGGAGGGGCCTGGTAGACTGCAGTCCATGGGGTCGCTAAGAGTTGGACACGACTGAGCAACTTCCCTTTCACTTTTCACTTTCATGCGCTGGAGAAGGAAATGGCAACCCACTCCAGTGTTTTTACTTGGAGAATCCCAGGGACGGGGGAGCCTGATGGGCTGCCGTCTATGGAGTCGCACTGAAGTGACTTAGCAGCAGCAGCAGCTGAAGTCAGTACCTATGATGAAAACCAAATATAGCACTATTTATCCTTATGACTAAGGAGATTCTAACACAGTATATTTTCCATCATCAGGATGGGTCATGATTTCTTGAGTTGAATATGAGTTGCAACATAAAAGAAACTGCCTGGAACAGTGAATTTGAACTGCTGTGTTAAGCCTAGAGGCTGCTATATAAGGAAGAACAAACTAAGGTGCTATATTATTCCCATTTATCATTATACAATGCTGTTCTTTGTCTTTTGTTATAGGCTTTGCTTTTGTCTGATATGAGTATTGCTACCCTGATTTCTTGTTGTTTCCATTTACATAAAATATCTTTTATTTCTTCACTTTCAGTCTTTATGTGTCTTTAGCCCTGAAGTGAGTCCCTGATAGGTAGCCTATTGAAGAGTCTTATTTGCTTATCCAATCAGCCACCCCATGTCTTTTGATCAGAGTGTTTTGTTCCTTGACATTTAAAATAATTACATTTTATTAATTGTTTTCCAATCATTTTTTATAGTTCTCCTCTGTTCATTTCTTCTTCCTTTTGATTCTTTCTTTGTGCTTTGATGCTTTTCCTTAGTAGTATACTTATATTTCTTTCTTTTTAGTTTTATTTTGTGTGTATTTATTGTACCATTTTTCATCTGTGGTTACCATGGGGTTTTTATGTGTTGACCTATAATTATATCTATTTGTTTTAAACTCGTAGTCATTTAAGTTCAAACACATTCTAAAGATCTACATTTTTTACTCCACACATTTTGTGTGTTTGATGTCATATTTTACATTTTCACGTTTATCTCTTAACTCTTGTAGTTATAGTTGCTTTTACAGTTTTTTCTTTCAATCTATGTACTGGTTTATTAAATGGTTTGTCCTCCGTCTTCATGATATATTTGCCTTTCTTATTAAGATTTTCCCTTTCTTATAGCTTCTGCCTTCTTTTCCACTTAGAGGAGACCCTTCAACATTTCTTTAAGAGCAAGTTTAGTATTGGTAAAATAACTACTTTAGTTTTTGCTTGTCTGAGAAGAATCCTAGGTTACAGGGTTTTTCTTTTCAGCACTTTAATATGTCGTGCTTGTCCCTTGTGGCCAGCAAAGTTTCTGCAGAGAAATCAGCAGATAACCTTATGGGGACTCCCTGGTATACAACTCTTCATTTTTCTCTTGCTGTCTTTAGAATTCTCTCTTAGTATTTAACTTTTTCCATTTTAATTATAATACGTCTTGGTGTTTGGGTTTGTCTTGTTCAAGACCCTATGTATTTCCTGTTCCTGAATATCTGTTTCCTTCTCTAGGTTTGGGAATTTTTCAGCCATAATTTTCTCAGATACATTTGTAATCTCCTCTTTCTCTTCTCCTTCTGGGATCCCTATCGTACGAATGTTGGTATGCCTGGATATGTTGGTGTGTTAATATTATTCTAGATGTCTCTTAAATTGCTTTTACTTTTTTAGTTTTCCTTTTTGCTGTTCTGATTGGGTGATTTCCATTATTCTATCTTCCAGATCACTTATGCATTCTTCTGTATCACTGAGTCTGCTATTTATTCTTTCTGATGTGTTTTTTATTTCAGCTATTGCATCATTCATTGCTGATTGGGTCTTTTTTCATATTTTCTAACTCTTTGTTAAAATATTCACTGTTTGTAGCAATCCTTTTCCCTAATTAAGTTAACATTTTTATTGTTTTACCAATGTTCTGAATTTTTTTATCTGGTAGATTGTTTATTTTATTATTTTCTTTTGAAAGTTTTCTCTTTTTCAGTTGAGAGTAGTATTTTGCCATTTTATTTTGCTTAACTTTCTCTGCTCATATGAATTTAGGTGAAATAGTTATCTATTGTGGTCTTAAAGGTATGTTCTCATGAGGCAATGCCCCTGTATGGACTGCCTATGTCCACTGCCTTTGGTGTGCACTTTTAGCTATTGCCTTGGTAGGGGGTCAGGCTGGAGATGGAGAGGCTAGAGCCAGCACCAGTTGTGAGGTGAGACCTCCTCTATGCTCAGTGGCTGTCCTGCCCTGTTAGGGGTTGGGGTGGTCTGACTCCAAGTTGCTGGAGCAGAATCCCTGAGGGTTGAGTCCAAGCTGGCTCTGTTCCCTCTAAGTGTGTATGTTTTCCCTTAGCTTGCACCAGGATCTTTGCCTCAGAGGAATGGAGTGCTGATGTGAATAGGGCCCACGTGTAGACAGAGATCTGATGAGCTACCTGTGTAGGTGTCCATGGCCCCACTCAGACACAGCCTCTGGTACAAGTCTCCTTTAACCCTCACAGCAGATCACTGCCCCCTGCCGCCTCTGCCTTGTTGTGGAACTGCCCACCGGGCTGGCGGGGACCTGCATGGACACCCAGCCTGTGTCAGGAGATTAGCTTTGGCACAGTGGCCACCACCAGAGGTCTGGATGGCTTCTGAGGCCCTGCCTGACAAAGCATCAACAGTGGCCACCACTGCCCCACCCAGGCTTTCCCTCAGGGCCAGGTCATTTCTGCACCCCCCGGGTGAGTCTCTTCCTTAGTCACGGGAGCCCTGGATCCAGTGCCATGCTGTGGTATGGAGTGAGCAGGGCCAAAAAGCTCATTCAGCTTGGGCTGGGGTGCACAGTGAGGTGTTCACAGGAGACCTAGCAGCCAGTAGGACAGAGTCTCTCCACCCTGCCTTGGGTACACGTGTGCTTCTCATTAGCAGAGTCCAGGACTCCCCTGGCCCTCTCTATTTTGTCCCAGTGGTCCTACAACCAGCCAAAGGGGCTTGTCTCCTCTATGTAGGACCCCAGGTCTGGGAAGCCCCATCTGTGACTCCAACTGCTTATTTCCCAGGGCAGGTGTCAGCCCCTGTCATCTCTCTCCAAATCCCCTCCTGGGGCACTGGTTCTGACCTGATCACTTTTCTTTCCTTTCTACCCAACTTCATGTGTATCTTCCCTATAACCTTGGTTGTATAGGAACCCTCTGCCAGTTTCCAGATAGTTTTCAGTGAGAATTGTTCCATATGTAGTTGTAGTTTTGGTGTGTTCATGGTGGGGAGGTGAACTCCATATCTTATATGCAGCTAACTTGATCCCTTCATTGGTATGAGTAATATTTTTAATGTAAGCCATTCTAGCAGATGTGTAGTGACATTTCATTCTAGTAGATGTGTACCGAACATTCAGAAAACTAAAAGTTCATGGCATCTGGTCCCATCACTTCATGGCAAATAGATGGGGAAACAATGGAAACAGTGAGAGAATTTATTTTTTGGGGCTCCAAAATCACTGCAGATGGTGACTGCAGCCATGAAATTAAAAGACGCTTGCTCCTTGGAAGAAAAGCCATGACTAACCTAGAAAGCATATTAAAAAGCAGAGACATTACTTTGCCGACAAAGCTCTGTCTAGTCAAAGCTGTGGTTTTTCCAGAAGCCATGTATGGATGTGAGAGTTGGACTACAAAGAAAGCTGAGCACTGAAGAATTGATGCTTTTGAACTGTGGTGTTGGAGAAGACTCTTGAGAGTCCCTTGGACTGCAAGGAGATCCAACCAGTCCATCCTAGAGGAAATCAGTCCCGAATATTCATTGGAAGGACTGATGTTAAAGCTGAAGCTCCAATACTTTGGCCACCTGATGTGAAGAACTGACTCCTTGGAAAAGACCCTGATGCTGGGAAAGACTGAAGGCAGGAGGAGAAGGGGGTGACAGAGGATGAGATAGTTGGATGGTATCACCAACTTGATGGACATGAGTTTGAGTAAATTCCAGAAGTTGGTGATGGATAGGGAAGCCTGGTATGCTGCAGTCCATGGGGGTGCAGAGTTGGGCACGACTGAGTGACTGAACTGAACTGAACTGAGATGTGTTACTGACAGGCGAAGACAATGCTGGCCCTGTGTGGGTTGAGGATGAGGCATTCCAATTCTCACCCTGGATCTTCCCGCTTCTGCCATGAGTGGCTTTTGACATTAGGTAGAGTGGCACTTTTGTTTGGGTGCGAAGATTTGGGCATGACTGAGTGACTGAACTGAACTGAACTGAGATGTGTTACTGACAGACGAAGACAACGCTGGCCCTGTGTGGGTTGAGGATGAGGCATTCCGATTCTCACCCTGGATCTTCCCACTTCTGCCATGAGTGACTATTGGTGTTAGGTAGAGTAGCTCTTTTGTTTGGGTCCAAGCATTTTCCTCTGCCCTGGATCCCTCACATGCAGGAACCTTCATGTGGAGGTTACTTTCCACTGCTATTTTCTGAAGGACATGAAGAAAAGTAAAATTCTGGCATATTATTTTTGGAGTCAGGGTTCACACCTTGGGTGCCCCCTCCATTCTTCTGAGGATTGCTCATTAAATTCTGAAGGGAATGACCTTGCTATGAACCAGCTTTCTGAGGGCTATTCCTGATCAGCAGTGGTGGACCCTCCAGGGGAAAGGGTCCTTCAAGCAGCCCCACTTGGGGTGCAGCCTCCAACACACAGACCACCAGGACTGTGGGCTGGAGCTTGGATGGCCACCCAGTTCTCCTCAATTTTTAGGCTTCCTGAACCAGGACACAGATCACGGGGAAGGCAGGGAGGCTTCTTCACTCTTCCGTTTTCAGAAGAGTCAGGTTTCCTTGTTCCCATGACTTATTTATAAAATCCGATGGGCTTCTGACCAGCCCCAGTTTTCTTCCCCACCTTTCCTACTCCTTTTTCTCCCTCTTTTCCTTTCTTCCTCCCTCCCTCCTCTTTGTACATTATTTATTTGTCTCCCTTCCTGTTTCCTTCATTTCCTTGATAAGCCCCCTCCATCTGCCTCAGTCATTAGATTAGGTGTAGACATTCAAGGTGTGAAGGGACTTCTTTCTTTGAAGGGGACATCTTTCCATGGTACCCTGTGGGGTCCCTGGGACTTCATCCCATCAGGCAGGTAAATACCACCTCCTGACATAGAAAAGTCTTAGCTCTGAAAAGATGAGGAAGTTATAGGGAATTGAGACATGGGCATCAAACTAGGACCTCTTCTTTTGGTTTTATTCATCTCCATTTCCTACCTGTGATGAGAAAGCAGGGTATAATCAGGACAAGCAGAACAGTAGTTGAACATAAACAACAGTAGAGAAACTTTTCTTTTTTTTTCGTGGAACCAAAATGTAGGGTGATGTCAAATTCTCTTTGCCTCTTGGTGTTGGGAGGGTAGGGAAGAGGGAAGCCCAGGTTAGGTGTTTCAGGATATCCAACTCATTGCAGGAACATTTCTCTTGTTCTCTATGATTCTGCTCACCTGTCTGTGAGCCAATCAGCTTTCCTTGAACTCTTCCTGCTATATCCCCTATATGAACAACAATGCAGGATTTTCCATGACCCAGAGAATAACAGTTGGCAATAGAATTGGGAGGCAATTGCCAGGAATTTTTATTTGTAGAGAAAGCTCTAGAGAACCTCTTCTCCATCTCCACCCTATTCCCATTCTGATTGGCCCAACATCCATGGAACCCAGTCCAAGAAAATGGGTGAGTCTGTCCCCCAGAGGCCTTATAACTTAGAGTAAGGGAAAGTCTGGAGCTGGACTTCCATCTCCCACACTGCCATCTGGTACAGACTGGGTGGTGTCCCATGAATGAAGCACCTGCAGCAAGTCAGAACTGCTAGGACACTAATCCTGACATCACCTGGCACATGTAGAGCTGGGATCCCCGGAGCTGTGAGCTCATTCCCCAGGGCGGAAAGAGGTGGGTTATTTGTGTGTTTTCTGTCTATACATGGCTGCTCCAGGCCTGACCTTGTGGAGGCTTCTTGGCTTAGCAGGAGGTGATGTCACTCAGCACTTCCTGCAGCTGCTATAGCATGAGGAGTCCACCCCAAGGCCCTAGAGAGGAGCAGCTGTTGAGAGCCAGCGTGTGTGGGCTTTGCAACCCAAAGATGACTCTGCTTGGGGAGGCAGGACAAAAGTGGCTTTCAGCATAGCAAACGGGTTAACAGGGGTGGCCTGAGTGATAGAGAATCTACGTGACCCTGAAGCATATCCTTGTCTCCACCCTAACCCTCTGGGGTGTGGTCCACACCAGGCCAAGCCCAGAGTCTCTTTTGAATCCAAGTGGTCTACATGATCTGCTGAGTTTTTCTTACCAAAAAAATCCAATATTCCTCAATACTACCACTGAACTGAAGTTGTTTTTTTAAAATTACGTTCTTATAAGTAGTGTACAAGTTAAAAGTCTGATGTTCTAGGACTTCATTTTCCCCAGTTGATTATTGACAGAATCTCAGTGTGCAGAACACCTGGTTTACATTAAACACACAAACCAAAATAGAAGTACACTCAAAAAAAAAAAAAAAAGTACACTCAAACGTATTTGACAAAGGCTGAAAAGCATCGCCTTTCGGACATTTGAACTACATATTAGCATATTAGAGGATCAAAGAATCCTGCTGACATTTTAAAAGTCTAGTGTTTGTCTGAAGTATTTGACCATGCCACTTTCTGGCACGTATGTTTCAGCTTATGGAATACAACATTCCATGGGCTCTTCTCCAGGACATTCTCTCTTGGTGAGAAGACAAAGGCTATTCCTTTGGAGGCTCTTTTTCTCTTCTTACCTTAATTTGATATCCATTACATAGACATTCATAGGATCCATTTATTTATTCACTCACTTCTACATCACAGTGAAAATACACTAAGTGTTTCCTCAAGTGCAAGCCTTGAGGGATACATGCTGGTGAACGAGGCATGGTTCTCATCTCTGAGAGATGATCCAGTTAAGAAATCAAGGAAACCATTGGAGATGAAGTAGTCAATGGCGTAGAATCTGGTGCTCCGGAGAGAGATCTTGCCTGGAGCTATAGATCTGGGTTGTGTGAGCAAAGAGATGTGAGCAAAACCACGGAGAGGAAGGAAAACATGTAGAGGGGAAGAAGATTGGGACAAAGATGGAATCCCAGGAATCCAGCATACTTAAGGACTGGCTAAAGGAAGAAGAATCTGTGAAACACTCAGGAAACAGAGGGTGGAAGGCAGCCTCCTTACTATTTGAACAAGTTTGGGCTCTGAGCAATGGGATGGAGCATTGGATTATCTCCCTGGGCAGGGAAAAAATGGAGGATAGTTGGTGGTATGTGGTTGTGTGTGTGTGTAAGGGGGTGTAGTTAATGAGAGGTAATCTGGAGGAAATTTCTGCTCACAAATAGAAACAAATGTATTGAAGTCTGCACCAGAACACAGGGCAGTAGCTAACTGCACCCTGACCAGAGAGACTGCAAAGCTGGGTCTGCTCTGTGGATGCATGGAGCTCTTGGTCACAGCCTTGGGGGCGAGCTCCACAGGAGAATTGGGGAGGAAGAGGAGACAAGAGAATTTGTCTTTGAAGGCAGGACTCATGAAGGTACCAAAATGTCACAAGTGTGACATAAAACAAAAACAGCACTGGGTAAAAAGGCAGCAGACAGAGTCATCCATCTTTCCCTAACAAAAACCATTTTTAAGAACCACACACCAAAGCTTAACAATGCTTGGCATATAGCAAATGAGAAATTAATACTATATTATCATCATAGTATTAAAGAGATCCATATTAGCTGTTCTTGAGGTGTAGACATCTTTCTCAGGGTCAGAGGTGGCATGCAAATTCAAGTTGGATGTTTTTGCAAAAGCAGGAGTAATTTGTGAATCTTCCTCGCAGTGTAACCTTCCTTGTCTCCTTTGACTTGGTTGCTGTGTAGAAATTAGTAGTGTTGATAAATAAGACCCCTTCCTTGGTAGCTGTTTTAAAAACAAACAAAAACCACAATATTACTGCCCCCAAACCTTAAAATATCTCTAGCATCTCTAGCTGTATCATCACAGTCCTGTCTCATTGCCCAGGGATGACTGCTTGCTTTGTTGCAATTTTACCCTCCTGAATGTTCAGATAGCTGGGCTTATACAAGACAGCTTTAGGTAGTATTGATGAAATGACATCTTTTCTGATTCTCATGGCAAGTGCTGAGAGACTAGTAAGGCTCTCGTACTCTGTGGGGCCCAGTTGTGTCTTCGTCTTCCTCCTGGAGCCAGGAAGTCCAGTCCCTGAGCTCTGGGGTCTGAGATTGGTCTGGGCTCTGCTTCTTGGGATCTTCCCAAGGTCTGATCCCCTGCAGCAGCAACCAAGCATTTGCCGTTCCCTCAGAGCAGCTAGCTGACAACTCAGCTGGATCAGACCTCAGTCCTTGCTCTTCCCTGAACCCTATGGGGACTCAGATGAAGCTTTCCAAGTTGCCTTGGGAAACTCCCTTTCTTAGGTTTGAGGGGAGGGACCCCCACCCCCATGCTTCTCTCCAAGGAATGAGGCAGGGCTCACAGCATGCCAGAGCTATCTCCAAAATCTCTCACCTCATCTCCAACAACCCTGACCTGTTTATATTTTCAGAGAGGGTGAAGGGTTAAAAAAAGGATTATGCAACTAGTTTCAGAATACCTCCTTTGATCATTTTGCATTATGTTTGGAGTATATTCTATCCCTTGCCTCAGTACTTCATTCAAAACCTTCAGGAATCAAAATTTTCGACTCCACCAAAACCATCAGCCTGGAATTCTCTTCCCTCACCTTCTCCTAATGGGCACCCACTCATTTAGCCCTCAGATCTCAGGCCAAGCATCCCTTCCTCCATGTCTCTGTGACTCCTCACTAGTATAAAACCTCCAGATGTCAGTAACCTTTCTTTTGAGTGCTTATCACAGTTTCAGTCTGACCTTTGTATGGTTATTTGATTAGTGTTTGCCTACTCATCGCTGTATTCCTGGCATGTAGTGGTGTTCGGCAAATATGTCTGGAATGAATGGATGTCTGTTTTACCCACCAGACTGTGATATCTGTTGAAATCCTTCCCCTTAGACTTCAAGATACCCTTGTAATTGCTGCTGAATAACCTTTTTAAGTCCTAATCGACTCTCAGTGGCTTCCCATAATCTAAGAACACTACTTTTCTAGCTTCATTTCAGCATTTGTTGAGTATGTATTACATTCTCAGCCAAATTTAGGGTTATGTTCTGTACGTTATTTCATTGGTCCTCAGAGCAACCCTATATGGTTGACATTAACACCTTACTTTACAGGTGAGGAAGCTGAAGCTTAGAGAGGTTAAATGACTTGTCCAAGGCATTCAAGTAAGAAGTTACAAATTTGAATTTGCCCCCAGTTCTGTCTGACACCAAATCTGTTGTATTTTTATTACTCTACTACTAGTATTTCATATGTCTATAGTTAGGTATGAAATAATGTGCTATGAACAGATGTAAGAGGCAACCATAAAGTGTGAACTACTGATTCTCATGTTTGAAACACAAAACCCAAGAAATGTCCAGGAGAACTCTTTTTCATGTTGGAGGGTGAATGCTGCCCATCTGTGTTCAAGCCGTTGACTCAGCAGTGAACTCCTGATTTTTTGCATCAGGTTTTGCTGCTGTTGTTCACTCAGTCATGTCTGACTCTTTGTGGCCCCATGAACTGCAGCATACCAGGCTTCCCTGTCCATCATTGCCTCCCAGAGTTTGCTCAAACTCATGTCCATTGAGCCAGTGATGCCATCCAACTGTCTTATCCTCTGTTGCCCCCTTCTCCTCCTGCCTTCAGTCTTTCCCAACATCAGGGTCTTTTCCAATGAATCAGCTCTTCGCATGAGGTGGCCAAAGTATTGGAGTTTCAGCTTCAGCATCAGTCCTTCCAATGAATATTCAGTGTTGTTTTCCTTTAGGATTGACTGATATGATCCCCTTGCTGTCCAAGTCTTCTCCAGCACAATTTGAAAGCATCAATCCTTCGGTGCTCAGCCTTATCTATGGTCCAACTCTCACATCCATACATGACTACTGTAAAAACCATAGCTTTGACTATACAGGCCTTTGTTGGAAAAGTGATATCTCTGCTTTTTAATACACTGTCTAGGTTGGTCATAGCTTTCCTTCAAAGGAGCAAGCATCTTTTAATTTCATGACTACAGTCACCATCCACAGTGATTTTGGAGCCCAAGGAGACAAAGTCTGTCACTGTTTCCATTTTTTCCCACATCTCTTTGTCATGAAGCGATGGAACCATATGATGCCATAATCTTAATTTTTTGAATGTTGAGGAAAATCTCAGAATTCACTGATTAGATTTTAACTATCAAGCAGATAGCAGTATAGATGATTGAGTGCTGAAAATATCTGTAAAAAAAGAACATACTTTATTAGTGAATCATAGAATATTAAGGTGAAAGGATCCTCAGCTCTCATTTCATTGAACCATTTCAAGCATGAAGTGAGTAGTTAGATTCAGAGGTATTTAGGGTTTGTAAATTGTTCTACACAGTTGCTCCCAGTTCTAAAGCATTTGTGAAAATGCTAAGTAATAAATTTTTCTGCTGTGTGCACTATACATATGCTCAGTCCAGTGTGAACTCTTATCCCCCGCCATGGTGTTTAGCCATTGTTTGGACTCTGGTGAGACTTATGTTCCTAGAAGAGTTCTTGGCCATATTACAGTCAACAGCTCCTCAAATCACTGTACAATTGTAGTCACACAGTTTGCTAGTTTCCTTGGTTGAAATGAATAACTGTAGTTTCTAGTATTTAAAAATAAATTATTACAAATTAAGCAGATGCTCTGGAAAAAAAAAAAAAAAAACAACTGCCTGGCTTTTACTAAAGTGTGGACGTATCAGACCCACTCATGTGTGATTATTCACTGCTTTGACACATTCCTGAACAACCTGCAACTTCTTAGATGAACTTGATGGAAATTCACGTATATGGAACTTACACCATAGTCAGGCAGAATTGCTCTCCTATAGGCATGGAATTCTGTGTGGTTTTATTTTTATTTCACCTAATCCTCATCCTCACAATAGACTTTAAGGAGATATTAGCGCCTTTTGACAAATGAGGATCCTGTGACCTAAGAAGTAATTTACCCAAAATCGCATACCACTGACTGGCAGAATTGGGATTCAAGCTCAGGGTTTCTGGTCCAAAGTGTTGTTGATCACTCATTCCTGTCCAAGTCTTTGTGACTGTCTGGACTGTAGCCCGCCAGGCTCCTCTGTCCATGGGGTTCTTCAGGCAAGAATACTGGAGTGGGTTACCATTCCCTTCACCAGAGGATCTTCCCAACCCAGGGATTAAATCTGGGTCTCCTGCAATGCAGGCAAATTCTTCATCATCTGAGCCATCAGGGAAGACCTCTGGTCCAGAGTTCAGTTCAATTGCTCAGTTGTGTCCAACTCTTTGTGACCCCATGGACTGTAGCACGCCAGGCTTCCATGTCCATTACCAACTCCCAGGGCTTACTCAAACTCATATCCATCAAGTTGGTGATGCCATCCAACCATCTCATCCTTTGTCACCCCCTTCTCCTCCTGCCTTCAATCTTTCCCAGCATCAGCGGCTTTTCCAATGAGTCAGTTCTTTGAATCAGCTGGCCAAAGTACTGGAGTTTCAGCTTCAGCATCTAGTGAATATTCAGGACTGATCCCCTTTAGGTTGGACTGGTTGGATCTCCTTGCATTCCAAGGGACTCTCAAGAGTCTTCTCCAACACCACAGTTCCAAAGCATCAATTCTTTGGTGCTCAGCTTTCTTTATAGTCAAACTCTCACATCCATACATGACTACTGGAAAAACCATAGCTTTGACTAGACAGACCTTGTTGGCAAAGTAATGTCTCTGCTTTTTAATATGCTGTCTAGGTTGGTCATAACTTTTCTTCCAAGGAGCAAGTGTCTTTTAATTTCATAACTATAGTCACCATCTGCAGGGATTTTGGAGCCTCACCCCCCAAAAAAAAATATGTTCCAAAGCTCCTGTCTTATTAATAGGTTAGACTGCTGAGAAGTGCAAATACCCCCTTGCCTAACCACACTTGGAGCTTCAGGGAAAGCTAGGCTCCTAGGCCTCCTGCACAGGCTCAGTTCAACTCAAGGTTCTGCCTTTGACTAACTGTGTGACCTTGGGCGTCTTACCTAACCTTTCTGTGCCTGTCGCAAACTGAGTCAAATAACAGAACCCATTTTATAGGGTGATTGTGAGGCTTAAATATCTATAAATTGCATAGAACAGCACCAGACACATAATCAGCTCCCAGTACTTATTAGCTATTTATGACCTGCAGTTCTTTGCCCACTTCCTCTGAGCTCTCACTCTTCAACTACACCAGGCCTGTGTCTCTGGGGTGAGAGCATATGAGAAACATTCTGTTCTTTGGTACAATCAACTTTCAAGGGAGCTGTGGCCTAGTTTATCACAGCACAGACCCGTTGTGTTTTGAAGGCAGGATTTTTGAGTGCTTTTGTGGTAAATTTTTTTCCTACTTGTGTTTCATGTTGGCAATAAAAAAAAAAAAAATGCCAAACTAGCTTGCTTTTCTTCATTGTTGCCAGCTGATGATCAGGGTTGATGCCTGGCAGGCAGACTGAGGGCCAGCCTCTTATTTATTTTTTAAAATCTCCATTTCACAAAAACCAGTGGCTGCTTTTCAGCTTCTTCACTGACTTTTCAGGAGATGATCTGCATTTAATCCAGGGCTGCAGAGGGGTCTCTCCTCTCTTCCTGGACTCAGTTTCCTGTCTCTGTAATCTCCCTGCCTGGACTGTCCTGGCAAGTAGTGGGCACTCACGGAGTGTTTCTGGAATGAAGGAAGGAAGGAACCCACATTCAGGGCATCCCAAGCCTGTTTCTCCTGAGGAGGCACAAATTTCTCTGGTCCAGAGCAGAGAGAGGTTTGGTGCTTTCTTGGCCATTTGTTTCATCACCAAAAGCAAGAATTTTGACAATGGAGGAATATCAATAACTCCTAGTCTCACAGTTTTCTCAGCTCATTGCCAGTAACTTCTGAAAGAACCCCAGTGGGTTAGTCCAGGGTACCTGCCCTCCTTACCTCTTGACCTCAGTGTGGATATTTTTACCAGGCAGGCTCTGGGGCTCTCTCTCCCCTTGCCCCCCCCCCCCCCCCCCGCATCTAGTGTCATCGCATGACCCAAACGACTGACTGCCTTCATTCTATGCTGTTACATCAGCATGACTCATTTTTTCTTGAAAAATGTTGCTTGTTTTAAGCAAATGCTAACTGGCCTAGGTTTAGAAGGGTCCTGCACTGGATTAAGCAAGTGATATTACTATCTTATTTATATTGCTTTCTTGTGTGTGGTTATTTAGTTTAGACTTTCTCTGAGGCAGGAATAGCTAATTGTCTACAAGGAACATTTTGTTTCCCAAATAGGAATTCCACGGCCACCGCTTATCTCAGCAGGAACCATATATTTGTGACGACATGAACCAGATTCTTCTCAAACTGTGTAATTTTATTGGAATTCTCTGCAGTTTCTACAGTAACTTAATACTGACCTTAGGTTTCTTTCCTTGATGATACCCTACAGTCTCCTCTTGGAGCTTGGATGCTGACAAGAGACATTCAAGCTGGCTGAACAACATAGGATGAAAGTTTGTAAGTGGAGAAGGCCCCACCTAGATGAAGAAACACTGAGATGTGTGTTTGAGTGGGATGGGAAAATGTCCCAAATGGTTATACATTGGATTCAGTTAGACCATTTGGAGTGCATTTATTTACACGGAGAATGATAATCAGGGGGAGTTTGGAACCCCATTTCAGCAGGCTCATGGGCTCATATTGTTGATCCACATCAACAATATCTTGTTGATCCACAAGATTAAAAACCTCTGATCTGTCAGATGCTTATTTTACAGATAAAGAACCTGAGGGGAATTGACTTGTTTAAAGTTACACAGTCAGTAAGTGTCAGAGCCAGAATTAGAGTCTCATTCTGATTTGTTCTTCCTTTCTACCAACCCTTGCTCAGGCAGCTCAGCACCCCCATCTACCCCTCATGTGGCTCCATTATCATTAATTGCTCTAAAGTACCCTGGGATGCAGAGATCAAATAGAAACTATCTACATCTGGTGCAAGTTTTATTCAGGAGCCCATCCCTTCAGTTCTAATCGGGATTAGGTTCTTCTTGGCTAGAGGAAGTGGAGCTTGTCCTGATCTTTCCTTTTTCATTAGTCACTCCCCTCGACCTCACTCCCTTTCCCAGGACCCTGGTCCTCAGAGCTATCCATATTGATTGTGGGAGCAGCCGGGTCCAGCTGACTTCAGCGCTGGTTATAAGCCCAGGTCCAGGCAGAGGCAAAAGAGAACTTGGCTAGAGGAGAAGTGGGGGTTTGCATGCAGTGTTAACTGGGAAGACTGCTTCAACCCATCCAAGCTCCAGAAAACTGCCGCAAAGCATAACAGAGCAGCCACACCCAGGTCAAGTGATGGGAGCGGCAGGACACCCCCAACCCCAGATGCATCTTTCCTGAGTGAGCTGTCAGACAGTGTTGCCAAAGACCTGGCCTTAAGTACCCAGCTGTGATGCCCTGGCAACTGTGAGTGGTGTGGGGCACTGGTTGGAGGATGGAGGCCAGATGGCCAAGTTCTTGGGGGTAGAAGAGAGCCCCAGGCAAAGCCACCATGAAGCCCCAGGAGCTCTCATCTTGGGATGGGCTTTCTCTCCCCACAACTAGAGTTTCCAGGCACAAAAATTGATGTAGGTAATGGCATTTTGTCTTTAAAGAAGAAATGACCCCAACTTAAAAAAGCAAGTTTTAGTTTTTATTTTGTTTCAAAAACACAAAAAACTAAGTCTAAAAAGCTACTCAGGCACGGACTAAACTTCTCTTTTTCTAGAAATTTTGGCTGCTCAAGTTATGAGTTTCAGATTTCATTTTTGGTCACAGTCTAAATGTTTGAATAATAATAATAATGGTAGTATTGATTGTGCTAGTGCATTTTATGATAATCCTGACAAAAATCAAGAAAAACAGCCCATAACCTCACAAAAATGTAATTTTATTTTGAAACACTCAAAGTCAGAAAGATCAAATGATTCCTCATGAGAAAGTGGCCAAGCTAGGCCTGAAGTCTCAGCTTGTTAGACAAGACAGCTATTCTTAGGACTCTTAAAATGCCCCCAGGCAGCCACCCATTGTTTGTCTTGAATGCTGTTTAAGAGGAAGGCAAGCATCAATAAACTCACACAAGGTTAGTATTTGGATTCAGAATGGTTAGAATTACATCATACCCCACAGTCTCAACGTGTTTTTAATTTAGTTATCTCATTTGTCTTTTCTAACCAAGTCACTCTATCCTATTCCTATACTAGAGAAAAGGAAAGTTCCTTATTATTAGAAGCTTAAGAGGTGACTTGCCTGAGGCCACACTCAAGAGGCAGAGAATACACTCACATCTCACCACCAGCTCTTGGATCTACTTCCCCCTCCATTATACCAGACTGTCCTTCCCTGTGACAAGCACCATGGAGCAAATTGAAAAATTGGCCAAGAAGGGACCCCGCCTCCCTTGGTCCACACTCTTTACAATTCCATTTTGCTGCTCTTCATTAAGAAGTGGAATGAAAGTGGGTCATTTCTAGTGATGTGGATGAACTTTGTTGTTGTTCAGTCTCTAGGTCAATGCCAGCTCTTTGTGACTCCATGAACTGCAGCATGCCAGGCTTCCCTGTCTTTCAGAACCTAGACTCTGTCATACAGAGTGAAGTTAGAAGGAGAAAAACAAATATCATTTATTACTCTCTCTATATATGGAATCTAGAAAAATGGTACTGATGAACCTATTTGTAAGGCAGGAATAGAGTTACAGGAAGAAGGAAATGGCAATCCACTCCAGTATTCTTGCCTGGGAAATCCCATGGACAGAGGAGCCTGGCGTGCTGTAGTACATGGGGTCACAGAGTCGGACATGACTTAGTGACTGAATAACAACAGAGGCACAGATGTAGAGAATAGACTTGTGGACATAAGCAGCGAAAGAAAGGGTGGGAAGGGGTGGGTGGATGAATTGAATTGCATTTGCATGCAAGCAAATGGGTATTCCTTTAAGCATTTCGGGGTGGTTTGTGACACAGCCATGGACAACAGATGCACACTGGTCCCTGGCTTTGGTACTTTGAGACTGCAGAGTGACTAAGGTATATGCTCTTCCTTTAGAGCTTGTCAATTTATGTTCCAGTCTACTCATTTTGTCCATATCATTAATATGCAAGGAGTAATGGTTTTAGGACAAGCCAGGTGAAAATGACAATTGAGATGCATTGGGGAAAGGTGTCCATCTATTTTCCTGGACTACTTTGTTGACTGTCACCCTGATTTAGACTCTCCCCCTTACCCTAACCCTGCCATCATTCTAACACAACTCCTCCCATACCCTATTCAACTGAAGCAATTTCTCAGGACTGGTTGGATGCAGAGCAGACAGGCAAAACACAAGATTATATGGATACTAAGCTCTGAGTGTTTCGTTAGGTATCTGCAGTGTGGGGTGGGGAGGAAGCTGGGCCTGAGGTGAGGGAGAAGGTGATGCCAGATCCACTTCTTACTGTTAACCCACTGTGTTTTCAGACAAGTCCCGTCATCACACGGAGCCCTGGGTGGGAAGATAGGCTGTTGAATTAGATGTATTCATTTGTAACATGAACCCAGCCCACCTTGCCCTACGAGCCTTGTGGTTCTGAAAATCTCCAATAAGGTTTCAGCCAGGCTCTCCCAGGTTGGCTGAGTACCATGGCCCTTGGCAGCTTGCTGGGGGCACCTCCTTGAGAAAGAAAAGCATGTCCTGAGTGGCAATGGGATTTGCAGGCAGGTTATTTGAGAAATGTCCTTTTGGAAGAGATTGAAAGTGCCTCAAAAATGTAGATGGAAAACTGCTGCTGAGCCCAGCCTGCAGCACAGCTATACATGCTGTGTTGAAATACACACCTCCTTCCCTGCCAATCCCACAGTCAGATAGGAGGCCCCTCATTCTCTTCCTCAAAGGGAAGTTTCTGGACACCAGGCCTGTCACTTTATTTCTGAATGTCATGATTTCCCAGTTATTTTGATCCTGGGATTGTTTATCGAATGTTGATGGGTTATTACTGCCTCCTGTGTGGCCTCCAGTGGCTTCCCACTCAGGGCCCCCAGTGCTGCAGCCTCCCAGGCCTGTCTTTGGCACATGCTGGTAAGGGAAATATGAGACAGGCCCTCAGGGCCTTCCCTCTATGCTGCTGCTGCTGCTGCTAAGTCGCTTCAGTTGTGTCCGACTCTGTGTGACCCCATAGATGGCAGCCCACCAGGCTCCCGCATCCCTGGCATTCTCCAGGCCAGAAAACTGGAGTGGGTTGCCATTGCCTTCTCCCTTCCCTCTATAGTTGCCTTCAATTTTATCCAAACTGTGGCACATGCTGTCACCTCCCTGTGGGAGCTGGGAGCAGAAAATACCTTAAGGGGTTATGAGCAGGGTGATGCTGAAGCCATCAGAATGCATCTTATTTTAAAAAGGAGTCTTTGGAGCTGTTCCAAGATGATATCAAACCAAATATGATCTTCATACAATTGTGAACATTTTCCCTTATGAGTAATTCAGATCTCCTCGTTTCGAGGTGGGTCAACGTCATATTCCTTCGTGTTTAGGATTGATGATGTAGGGCTGTCTTCTCATGTTGCTTACAAAGGCTACCAGGGACCCTCTGGTGGGAAGACAGACATCAGAGAATAGGTTTCTTTTTTTTAACCAGGGCTTTTCCGGGTCTCTGTGTTGCTTACATAGCTCTTGGGGTTGTGTGAATCCTGTTGGAAGGGCAATTAGTGACGCTCATTGTTAGGGAAGGTTTCCCTGAGTGAGGGTGAGCTCATCAAGGAGATAGAGCCTCACAGTTCCTGGTGTGGAGAGCACAAAGGTCCAGACTTTCAGTGGTTCTTGGTGTCATTTTCCAAACCCTCTGCTCTCGTCCCCAAGCTTAGCCAATGAGCTCGGCTCACAGAGAGTTGAGCTGGGACACGTGTCATGGTCTCCATCCCTCCATCTCCACTTTCACTTCACTTTGGCAAACGAGTCCACGAGAGAAGTGATGATGGAATGATGGCAATGGGTATAATGATGATGATGATAACTAGGCCTCTTGGTCAGTTATCACTTTAGTACCACTCAGTTCCAAATCCATTGTTCATGGTCCTGCTTGTCCTATTGGAACATTTCTTCCTTTCTAGGTGCCAGAGAGCACTGGATTTCTTCTCTGGATCTTGGTGTGCTATTTTTGGACTGCTCTTAAGATAGCATCTAGACACCCACAGGTGCTCAGCTTCCAGCTAGTGGTTCCCCAACTGGCAGCATCTCATCAGGAGGGAGATTCCCTTCTTGTGGTTTGCTACCCTGCTGCCTGTTGACCAGTTGTGATCAATAGCTTCCACCCCATCCACTGTCAGCAACCTCCAGTGAGGTCTGAACCTCAACTTTGGGGAAGGGTCTGCTCCTTCAAAATTCTTCTTTCATTTGGTTCTGCAGTGTTGTGATTTATAAGAAATAGATATTTGGCCATTCCAGGGATCAAAATATATTTCTCCTATATATTTGGTCTTCACCCATCATTCCTGACTCACAGCTCCCCAAACCCTGGTTTCTTGTCTTCAATTCCTGAATTGCTTCAGAGTCATAAAGGTAAAATGGGTGTCTTGTTATGCATGACAGGCCCCTTTCAATAACTGGGTTTTTGTTAATAAGGTGACTTTCAGAAAGCGCCGAAGGATGGAGGCTGTTTGCCAGGGGAACTAACATTGCTTAGAAGGTTGGAATTTTCAGTCCCATGCCCTGATTTCCAGCAGGAGAGGGTGACTGAAAGTTGAATTGATTGCCAGGGGCCATGACTTAATCAGTCATGCCTGTGTAATGAAGTCTCTGTAAAAACCTGGAAGGATGGTATTAGGAGAATTTCGGTATCGGTAAACACGTGGAGATGTGGGGCACCTGGAGAGGGCACAGAGGCTCCACGATCTTTCCCCACACCTTGCCTTACATGTCTCTTCCATCTGGCTCTTCTTGAGTTATATCCTTTTATGATAAACTGGTAATCTAGTAAGTAAAATGTTTCTGTGAGTTCTGTGAGCCACTCAAGCAAATTATTTGAACCCAAGGAGAGGGTTGTGGGGGCCTCTGAGTTATAGCTGGTAGGTCAGAAGCACAAGTGATAATCTGGACTTGTGATTGGGGTCTGAAGTGGTAGGGGTGGGGAACAGTCCTGTAGGACTAAGCATTAACTTCTGAAATCTGATTATATCTCCATGTAGAGAGTGTTAGAATTGAGTTGAACAGTAGGACCACCAACTGGTGTCCGAGAATTAATTGCTTGCTGGTATGGAGGAAACCTCTTCCCCCACATTGGGATTGAGCCTCAGAATCCCTTTAGGTCCTCTCACTTAACACCTGGGGTGTTACAGTTCTCTTTTATCCTCTTTTCATAGCTAATCCCCTGTAGATAGTTAATGATTGTTTATATTAGCCTTCTCTGTCATATTACCGTGGGGTTTCTGTCTCCTTATGGGACTCTGACTGCTCCATCCTTTTACCAGATCACCTCATTGAATCCTAACAATGTCTTTCTAAGGCAAATATTCTCAAGAGTCCTGCTTCACCAGTGAGTAAACTAATGCCCAAATAGTATTTTTCAGATTCCAACCTAAACTCCTGATTCCACAGTGAATGACCTGGTTCAACACACATTCTTTTCATAATTTTCTGAGAAAATCCACAAGAAGTCCTAAACCTGTCATTGTTCTGTCAGCCTCTTCTTCCTTACTTCTAAAATTGGCACAATATTTGTCCCAGACAACACCAAGAGCCTCTGCAAAACCTTGGAGGAGAAGAGATGCAAATGGTGTTTATAATCCTGTTCAAGAGAATGAGTGAAAATAAAAACTTCTGGGCCGAGATACGAGGCTGTACCTGGCTCAGCACATCTTCCTTCGAGCTTCCCACCCCTAATGGATCTGAGTGAGCCTTCGGGGTCCCCTGTGGTGGCCACAACCTCCAGCCAAGTGTACATTTGAGGCTCTGAGAGGGACTCTTGAGTAGGAGCCTCAGGCTGTAATCTTGGAGTCCTGGTGTCTCCCACTGCTCTCCACCCTTGTGTCACCACGTCTCTCTTTGTATCCGGCCTCAAGTGAAATTCTCAGAGCTGCTGATTTGTCCCTTCTATTGGGTGAGAGACCCCTGGCCCACCTGTGCCTGGGTAGGCCGGCCGATGGGGCTGCACAGCCCCCGTACAGAGGAAGGAAGGGTGGGATTAAGGTCCACTGATGGCACTCAGTGGGGGCCAGAAGGGGCATGTTCCCCGGCTTTTGCTTAAGAGGGAAACATACTGAAAGGAAACCTGGACAGGGAAAGGATATGGGTTAAATCTAATCTTTTAATGAAAGAGATTGACTTTTTTTTCCAAGAAGAAATTGAGTCTCTTTTGGAAGAAACAAGAGCAAGAGGTTTATTTTCTCTCCAGGGAGACATTTGGAAGCTCATTGTCTGTGTTTTCTGGAGAGGAAGGGGGAAGCTTGAAGTATTATAGGGCTGAAGTCATTAAAAATACTTTCACCATGTAATGTGCAACTTGAAAATGCTGGGCTTGTCTTTCAAGCATGCAGGGAGGGGCAGACACTTCCCTCTCACTGTCAGGGCTCTGGCAGCAGGTTCCTGGGTGAGAATCCTACCCCTTGACAGGCAGGAGGCTGGTGTGTTAGGCTCTCCATTGGCTCCATGATTGGCTTTCAGGCACAGATGCAGAGCAGAGTAGAGGCCTCACCTTAAAGTCCTGCCTCATCACTTACCAATTACATCATTTCAGGTGAATTACTTTCATGTCTTTGAGTGTTGGACTTCCCTGGTGTCTCAGATGGTAAAGAACCTGTCTGTAATGCAGGAGACCTGAGTTCAATCCCTGGATTGGGAAGACTGCCTGGAGAAGGGAGTGGCTACCCACTCCAGTATTCTTGCCTGGAGAATTCCATGGACAGAGGAGCCTGGAGGGCTACAGTTCACACGGTCACAAAGAGTCGGACATGACTGAGCTGAACAACTAACACTTGTGCCATCTTATAGATTAGAAAACAGATACTCAGAGAAAGCATGTCTTGCCCACCAAAGTCACACAACTACTAAGATTTAGTCCATCTATAAGCATTTGATTCAAGTATTAAGGTCGTAACCATGTTGGAACACTGCCTATCTTAGGGCCTCCAGGAGGTGAAGGACTACGTTCTAAGTAGGAGGTTAGATTACTTTCAAAAGAGACTTATGTCTCTAAAAAAGTCATAGAATTATTTGTAGTTCCTATTAGAACTAGAGGCTGAGCTCAAAGTAAAGCCTCAACTCAACCTGAAGTTTTTGTTTATTCTCCCAAAGCCACACAGGGCATTTCTGATGGATTTGCATACACTCTCCCTAGAATTTGGATATAGTACTTGAACAGCCCCTTTGTAGAATTCTAATGAATGAATGAAGGTCTACACCATCTTTTAGAATCTTGACTTTCAAATACTTTCACTGACCGTAGTTTCACTGTTTTCTTCTTGGACTTTAAGTAAATCATGCTCCTCCCTGCAACGTGTCAGTAATGTTCAGCTCTGTGTGTTGGGGAGATAGAGTCCATGTATTTACCAAATTATATGGATTTAATTATGTAATACAGACATAGTGCAAATGTTTCTCGAAGGAATTTGTTCTAATCTCTTAAATTAGATCAAAGTGCACGCAGGCACGAATGCATATACTCACATGGTTTGGCTTTGTTTCTCTGTCTCTAAGGCTTTCCTCTATTGATTGACCTAGTCTAGTGTGTTCTAGAAATGGGTTTTTTCCTTAAGGACAAGCACTATGGCTTTGATTCCAAATCTGTACACTTGAACAACTAATATGTATAGAGAAGTGGTTGGTTCATATTAATACTTGTTGACCTTGCAATGGAAAGTATCTTGGAATTCACCTAATCTAGCGTGACTCAAACTTGGTTGGTCCCAGAATTGTCTGTATATTCTTAGGTTTGAGTCAGAACTTTGGAGTCAGAATCTGCAGGGAAGCTGCCTGATAATCTGTATTTTGAACATGTCAACTGATGTTTGTTACTATACAGGTTGAGGAAACTGATTTTCTCCACTATTACAAAGAGTATAAAAGTCTCTTCCACAGTATCAACAGTGATTTGTGTTTCATCTATCTGCCTTTAAGAGAGACCAACTCATTTTAGTCTATGGATAGATGGGTTTATTATAAGGACACAGAACACACTTTTGGGAATCCAGGAGTAGGCAATGAAGTACAGCCAGTTCTCATAGAATGAAGGCTCAATGGTCTTTCGTTTATGATGCCCTTGATTCTCTCTGTGCATCAGAGTCCGTTTTTCTTTTTCCACCAGCCAGACTTCCCATGACTTCAGCTTATCCATGGTCCTTAATACCCCATTGACCCTGAGTCACCACACCCTCAGATCTGTGCCCAGAGTCCAATGGTTCAGTGTTTCTTTTTCCCAGTTCAATATTTCTGAGAGATCACTTACAGGCTAAGCTCAGAGTTCTGAGCCCGGTTATCAGAGACAGTGTTGCAGGCAATCCATGGATGCATTTAAAAATAACACTGCAGATATGGTTGGGGAAGGCCAAAATATGCTAATTTTGACATTTGATATATATGGCATTGGAAATGTATTTCTAGATTGTAGATAACATTTGATAAAAAACCTCATGGTTTTAATTTTGCACTTTTGGTGAGAAGTTTGAAACCAGGTTGCACTATGGCTTATTCAGTTGTAGACAAATACTCTTAGGAGTTGTGAAACTAGAGGTATGCAAATAACTAGATAGCATGTAATGAAAACAATATGAGAAAAATTTGAATGGTAATAAGATTTTGTGTAGTTATAGAGTTCACAGTTTTCACTCCAGTTGGACTTCAGCTTGGGGGGTTTAAAGGGCCCTTCCAGAATGTATCTGGAAGTTATGAGAAAGATCAGAAACAAAGGCAATAGTCCAGGTGAGACTTGCTTTTCATAAATTTTCATAAATTTCATAATTTAGAGTGGATCAGAAGGCTTTCTAGTTCTTTTTTTTTTTTTTTAATTAATTAATTTATTCACCTGCTTCAGGTCTTAGTTACTGCACTCAGGTCTTTACTGTGTCATGTGGGATCTGTCACTGTGGCATGCAGGCCCAGCAGTTGCATTGTGCAGGCTTAGTCCCTCTGTGGCATATTGGATCTTAGTTCTCTGACTAGGGATTGAACCCACGTCCCCCAGATTGCAAGGCAGATTATAAACCCTTGAACCACATGTGAAGTTCCAGCATTCTAGTTCTTAAAGACCAAGTTAGAAATTCAGAATCAAGCCAGTTTATCTCTTTTGGTCCCAATTTTCCAGTCCAGATGGACTGCTCTCCCAAGGAAGAACTTAGTGCAACATGACTCCCTTTGAAACACTTCTGCTTTTTTGGTGGGGGTGGAGGGAGTGTCTTTTATGCACGTAATATGGCTGTCAGCTCAACCTCTAACTGAGTAAATGTTTAAATCAAAATAAATTTCCCTTCTGTCTGGTCTCAGACTTAACCGTTGTTCTGGGAAATGTTGCAGAAGCTAAGACAATGTTTTCTCACTAAAAATAGCTGTGTCAGAACCTAAGAGTTTTGTAAAAAACTTTTGGAGGTTTTGGCTCCAATAGCTCATGTGACGTCTGGTGACAAGTTCATTTCAGTCACAGAAGATAAAAATATCATTTAGAGGGAGAAAGAACTGACTCTTTATATTATCATTCACATTCTAATTACTCTTTATTTTCTGCCCTTTCCTTTTTGCATGTCCTCATACCTCTGGACTGCAGAGGCTTGAAAAGGAGGTCCATCTCAAAAGAGACAGATTTTCTTCTAGTTGAAAGTATGGTTGGCTGTTGTGGTTAAAGCTCACTATAATGAATTTTTGGATTTCTGAGGTTTTTAATTATATAGATCTGTTTTTAAACATGGATATTTGAATCTGGATACTCTGTCAATCACTCTGGTATGCTTGTGAAGTTTACTAGTTTCTTATTGTCATGAGGGCTATGAAAGAAACATAAGGCAAAACTCTGGGTCCCTGTTTGGAGTATATTAAGGAACATAGATATTTAAAGAAGGAAAGTTCTGTAATGGACAAATAGATTTACAAGGTTTCTTGAGGGGGTGATGAGATTATAAAGAAGTTTCACACTCTCTCATTTATATGAAACCTATTGTTGGATATCTTTTCAATCAGATTAGGAAAGTACACATTAAATTTATAATACTTTCATTTAAAAATACCTTAAGATATTTTCCTTACCAAGATTTTTAAAGGTACGGAGTGTGAGAAAATGATCCAACTTTTTCTCAGGAGGTTAAATTGTTGTAACAAAATACAAGATTTGTGAAGACAAGACATGAGCCTGTCATGTTCTCTGCTGTTTCCTAAGGGCCAGCACGGTGTGTATTACCTGGCAGGTACTTGGTGAATACTTGATTAAATGAATTGTGTCCACGTGGACAGTGACTGTGATTTGGTGAGATGGGGGCCAGTTTGAACAAAGATACCAAGATGGGTTAGCTTGATTAGAATAGAGGATAGGAATTACAGGGGTGGTTAAAAGTAACATTGCATTGTTAGGGAAAGATCAGACTATAGACAGTTTTTTTTTTTTTTTTTTTAAAGAGTGTATATCTAACAAGACAGGCAAAAGAGAGCCAAGAGTTTCATGAACAGGAAAATAATAATGCATACTTTTAGAAAAAATATCTTGAAGTTTACACAAAAGTGAGTTGGAAGGATCAAAGAGGACAAAGTATGGGCTAGTGAGGCAGGGACCTAGGTGATGAAAGCTGAAATAGACCTCAAAGCCATCCTAAAGGGCAGATGCTAGGACCTAGTGAGAAAAAGTAAAGGGTTGAAAAAAGAAGTGGAAAGTAAAGTCTGGGAAACTAAAAGAGTGTGGTTAGTATTATATTAAAGGGAAGGGGACAATTAGAAAAAGGAGCTATTTTGGATAGATGAGCAATTTGGAAAAGAAAGGTGCCTGGATCAGTTCATGCATGAAGCAGTGGTAGGATATACATGTGCACTTGTTGGGTATATATTGGGTTGGCCAAAACATTTACTTGGGATTTTTCCATAGCATCTTACAGAAAAATTTAAATGTACCTTTTGGTCAATCGATATAACCTGGGAGAAGTTGGAAGTCAGGGTCAAGTTTATAGATCCAAGGGGCGTCAATGTAGTGGTGACAGATCAAGACATGTAAGGGTGGAGGGAGAAGAGCAGAAGTCAGGGATCCTAGGCATTAGCCTGAGGGCAGTGGCTGGTCAACCTGGATGAAATTCACCCGGTGGCTCCCTTGAGAGTAGGGTGCATCTCCTATTCATCTTTGCATCCCT
Organism: Dama dama; assembly: GCF_033118175.1. NCBI lineage: Eukaryota > Metazoa > Chordata > Mammalia > Artiodactyla > Cervidae > Dama > Dama dama. The sequence goes on from NC_083692.1 coordinate 66,767,147, forward strand.
AACACAAAGTACCATGACTGGCTAAGAGTGGGAGTGCTCAGTAGCTATTTGCTAAAAGAGTGCAATTCATACCTATGCTGTATTAATCCATGGCAATCTGAGAAATTCAGCAGGTCCCATGTCTGAAGTCCTCACTGAGGTTGTGATCAAGTTTGAAGCAGGGGACGCAATTTTTTTTTTAACAGCTTTGAGGATCCATTTGATCTCTCCATGTGTCACTCTTTTTTTTTTTAACTAAGTGAAAAAGAATAAACAAGACATTAGCAAATCTCTGATTTATATTGTGTTTTGGATATAAAAGAGCAAGTTAAACACTGTCATTTTTTTTTTTTAAACAACAAAAAGAAACAAACTCAACAGCAAACTTATTAAGGATTTACAGCATGCTAGGTGTTGGGTGGGCCCTAAAAAAACTCAGTCCTCCTGTCCAAGATTAGAATCTAAGTAGTAATAGGGTCTTTGAAAACCAGCTCCAACCCTATTACTCAGGCTGCAATATTTTGTGTCCTGATTGACTGGCATCTTTCTTCCACTGTGGAGTGACAATATTGCATTAAATCAGCCTTTTAATTCATGGTCCTTAGTTGTGGCCATTCCAAATGTGCACATGCAAGAATAGCCCATAATATCACATCTCCAATAGATCATAATCATACCTACATTCAAAGTACATTAATTTGAAAACCTTCTGGACATAGTGATTTTTCTAGAAATATGCTCTGTCTCCTCAGACTCTTTGCAGCCACATGGATTCTAGCCTGCCAGGCTGCTCTGTGCGTGGAATTTTCCATTTCTAGGAAAGAATTTTCCAAGCAAGAATACTGCAGTGGGTTGCCATTTCCTACTCCAGGGGATCTTCCCAACCCAGGGCTCGAACCCACATCTCTTGGATCTCTTGCATTGGCAGGTGGATTCTTTACTGCTAACTCCACCTGGGAAGACTCCAGATGTGCATGTGTGAGAATAGCCCATGATATCACATCTCTAATAGATCATGTGGAGAAGGCAATGGCAACCTACTCCAGTACTCTTGCCTGGAAAATCCCATGGACGGAGGAGCCTGGTAGGCTGCAGTCCATGGGATCGCTAAGAGTCAGACACGACTGAGTGACTTCCCTTTCACTTTTCACTTTCATGCATTGGAGAAGGCAATGGCAACCCACTCCAGTGTTCTTGCCTGGAGAATCCCAGGGATGGGGGAGCCTGGTGGGCTGCCGTCTATGGGGTCGCACAGAGTTGGACACGACTGAAGTGACTTAGCAATAGATCATGATCATACCTATATTTAAATTACACTAATTAAAAAAAAAAAACCACGAAATGGTTCTTACAAATTGGAATTTCTTCAAACCCTTGCTTTATTAACTATCTATAATCCTGTCAAGTAGATCTTGGCAAAGTCTTTGCTTATGGAATTTCTAAAGTCCAGAAGACCTGCCAGAATATTTCCTTAGTTTTTCTTCTTTCTTTATTCCTTACCAGGCTTTGAGGGGAGCCTGTGAGTACAGGTTTTGTATGACAGCCATCTTGGGTGGATGTGAAATTTTAAATGGTGTCTTTCTTTGCAGATAGGTTGGCAGACAGAATATACTGGCAAAGTAGACAATTTCAGACTCTCAGCCTAGGGCAGGAAAGCCCATTTTGAATTGCTTATTCATTTTTCCTTTAAGGCCTAGTATCTCAACATTCTGTTAAGCACCCAGTTAGTTGGGATGAATTTATTTGCCACTTATTAAAGAGAGATTTTTGGTGTGAAAAGGTAAAATCAAGGAGTTTATTATTTTTTTTAAATGTTCTACTTTTTTTCCCCCTTTGACAAGAGAGTAGATTCACAGCCCCAAATCCTTTGATGTTCTTGGGCTTGGCCTCTCTTCTTAGGGCCTGCTTGTCCTATTTGTCTCTCTGTTTATATTACTGTGGACACCCTGGCTTCATTCTCCCAAATAGCATGTGACAGTTTCAGCTCAGACTTGGACCCTGGCCCCTGGAGAACTCAAATGCTCAGTGGCTATATAAAGAGGTGTATTAGGGAGTTGACAGAGAAGGCGATGGCAGCACACTCTGGTACTCTTGCCTGGAAAATCCCATGGACAGAGGAGCCTGGTGGGCTGCAGTCCATGGGGTCGCACAGAGTCGGACACAACTGAAGTGACTTAGCAGCAGCAGTAGGGAGTTGAAAATGCTTCTTTGGGCCAAGGCTCTCCCTAAACGTTACACATTGCTATCTTTTTCTTCTTTCTCTTTTCCCTGGCTAAACAAGCATCATGAGCTTCATTTGAGGACCTATATGATTACATGGCATATATTTGTGGTGTTGCTAAATTGGGGCATGATTAATGACTCTTAGTACCTCAGGAGTTGGTTGCATCTGAAAAGCTAAGTTTCCTTTGTACATTCTAGTTTGGAGAATAAAGTGTGGGCAGATGCTGGAAAGTACCTATAGGGTGTCATTCATTCATTCAAGGTACATTTACTGGGTACCTACCTCTGGTCAGCTATCTAGGGATTCCAAATTGAAGCATGATTCCTTTGGCAGTGTGACATGGCAGAAAGACCTTAGGATTTAGAGTCAGAAGACCTGATTTGAGGCTTGGATTTGCCACCTATTAGCTTAGAAAACTAATATGACTGTAGCTCATAGGGGCGCAGAAGTAGTGGTTAATTTGGCCTGGGATGGCTGGGGAAAGGATCAGAAGGATGAATTACATTTGAGTCTCTTCTCCAAGAATCACTGAGAGTTCGTCAGGTGGACAAGGTGAGGGGATAGATTCAAGGCAAATAGAATAGTGAATGGAAAATCATATATGGTGAAAATATGCAGTATCTCAAGAGGACAGTGAGCTGTCTGGGGAGGTCAGAGCCCCCAGTATATGAGGCGACACTATTGAGGATATTGCTGCAAAGGTAGATTGGCACTAGATTGTGAAAATCCTTGAATGCTTTGAGCGGGAGTTTGGACTTCAATCAACTGCCAGGAATGCTCTAGCCTCAGTATTAAATGAGATGGGTCACATGATCAAATTTGCACTATTTTTGCTCCTGGCAGCAGCACTGAGGTGAATTGGAAGGGTTGGCTCGAGAGGCACATGGCATTCTCTCTAGTCCTGTTAAGAGATGAGACATGATTGCTTCTCATGTCTATTTTTAATAAAGCACCGCTAACGCTTCTGCTACAAGGCAAGGCCAGTGAGCGTGTGTGTAGGAGTAGTGAGAGATTGTCTGAGAGAGTCGGTAATAACTGGCTGATTATCTGGTTGTATTGTGGTGGCTGAGAAGTCCCGAGGCGGAGGCTGCAGAGGTCCCCAGGTTCATTGGTGTCAGGTATCAAAGCCCATGGTGGTCAGGGCCCACCCACCTTTCTGAGGGCAGCAGGCTATCCTCTTGGGGTCCCTTGCCCCAGATAGGACAACTGAGCACTTAGTTTTCTCTTTGTGAGCCTTTGATATTCGTTGAAGTCAGGAAGATCTATTTGTAGAGCCAGAATGTTACTCCTCGTTTATGTTCTTTTGTCATTGGGCTCCCTGGGGTGTCTATTCTTGGCAATAGTCTTAGTTGTGCACTTGGCTGGAAGCCCCTTTTCTTAGATTGGTTGAATACAGCTGGTGCTCTATCAGGCCCAGAGAGTAAAAGTAGTGATAACCATGATGCCAGTCAGAGCTAACTGATAAATAATATTGTTCTGTGTAAAAGAAACAACTGGACCATTGGTCTGGCTATTGTGAAGTGGTGGTGAAGTGAGTATTTGCTGCAGGGTCTTGAGAAGACTGAATGGTGTCACCAGGGTTAGTGAAAGGTTCTACTGTGGTAAGAAGATGGGAAAAGGAATGAAGTAAATAGGGTTTCCCTGGTGGCTCACAGGTAAAGCCTCTGCCTGCAGTGAGGGAGACCGGGGCTTGATTCCTAGGTCAGTAAGATCTTTGGAGAAGGAAATGGCAACTTACTCCAGTATTCTTGCCTGGAAAATTCTGTGGGCCCAAATCCATGGGGTAAGCATAGTCCCCTGCAAATGTATGACTTTTTATGTGAAGGAAATGCCGTATGTGGCAGGAATTCTGGGCCAACTCTCAGGAAATAGTTTCATCTTAAATTTAAACCAGTGAGGTAATTGTAATTCAATATGTACAAGCTACAGTGAAGGCATTGACGAAGGGAATGGCAACCCACTCCAGTTTTTTTGCCTGGAGAATCCCATGGACTGAGGAGCCTTGTGGGCTACAGTCCATGGGGTCACAAAGAGTCGGACACGACTGAGTGACTAAGCATGCATGCATGCACGCACGCACAATGAAGGCATAAAAGAGGAACTTATCACTTAGACTTGAGAATATGCCAGGAATCAGGGAAGGCTTCACTGAGGAGGTGACATTTGAGGTGGATTGAGTAGGAGGGTTAGGCCAGAAGAGGGTGGGAGAATATTTCGTACATCTGCAATTTCTGTCTTTGCAAATTTGCATGTAAGATGTGGGGTAGGGGAACAAATGCAGTCTTTTGCATGTGAATTTCCAGTTATCCAGCACTATTTGTTAAAGATTATTCTTTGCCTTTTGAATTATCTTGGTCCCTTTGTTGAAAATCAAGTGAACATAAATATGAGAGTTTACTGGATACTTAATTCTATTCCATTGATTTATGTATCTATACTTATGCCAGTACCACATTGTTATGCTTACTGTAGCTTTATAGTAAGTTGTGAAATTGGAAAGTGTGAGCCTTTCAGCTTTGTTATTCTTTTTCAAGATTGTTACAGCTATTGTAGATTCCCTGTATTTCCATAGGAATTTTAGAATTAGCTTAGGGATTTCTGTGAGAAAAGTCAGCTGGAAATTTGGTAAGGACTACATTGAATCTGTAGATCAATTTGGGAATTTTTTCCATCTTATCAATATCGAATCTTCAGATGCATGAACATAGGATGTCTTTCTACTTATTTCGATCTTATTTAGTATCTGTCAACAGCGTTTTGTAGTTTTCAGTATATAAATTTTGTACACACTTTGTTCAATTTAAGGAAGCTTGTTAAATAAAATTCCTAAGAATTTTATTCTTTTTGATGCTAATTATAATGGAAATCTTTATTTTAGATTTTTTTTATTGCTGGTGTATAGATATACAGTTGATTTTGTGTTTTGATCTTGTATTCAGCAGTGGTGCTAAACTCATTTCTTTTTTTTTTTATTTTCCACGGTTATTTTTTTTAAATTTATTTTTATTAGTTGGAGGCTAATTACTCTACAATATTGTAGTGGTTTTTGTCATACATTGACATGAATCAGCCATGGATTTACATGTATTCCCCATCCTGATCCCCCCTCCCACTTCCCTCTCCACCCGATTCCTCTGGGTCTTCCCAGTGCACCAGGCCCGAGCACTTGTCTCATGCATCCAACCTGGGCTGGTGATCTGTTTCACCATAGATAATATACATGTTTCGATGCTGTTCTCTCGAAACATCCCACCCTCGCCTTCTCCAACAGAGTCCAAAAGTCTGTCCTGTACATCTGTGTCTCTTTTTCTGTTTTGCATATAAGGTTATCATTACCATCTTTCTAAATTCCATATATATGTGTTAGTATACTGTAATGTTCTTTATCTTTCTGGCTTACTTCACTCTGTATAATGAGCTCCAGTTTCATCCATCTCATTAGAACTGATTCAAATGAATTCTTTTTAATGGCTGAATAATAATCCATGGTGTATATGTACCACAGCTTCCTTATCCATTTGTCTGCTGATGGGCATCTAGGTTGCTTCCATGTCCTGGCTATTATAAACAGTGCTGCAATGAACATTGGGGTGCACGTGTCTCTTTCAGATCTGGTTTTCTTGGTGTGTATGCCCAGAAGTGGGATTGCTGGGTCGTGTGGCAGTTCTGACTCCAGTTTTTAAAGAAATCTCCACACTGTTCTCCATAGCAGCTGTACTAGTTTGCATTCCCACCAACAGTGTAAGAGGGTTCCCTTTTCTCCACACCCTCTCCAGCATTTATTGCTTGTAGACTTTTGGATAGCAGCCATCCTGACTGGCGTGTAATGGTACCTCATTGTGGTTTTGATTTGCATTTCTGTGATAATGAGTGATGTTGAGCATGTTTTCATGTGTTTGTTAGCCATCTGTATGTCTTCTTTGGAGAAATGTCTGTTTAGTTCTTTGGCCCATTTTTTGATTGGGTCATTTAGTTTTCTGGAATTGAGCTACAGGAGTTGCTTGTATATTTTTGAGATTAATCCTTTGTCTATTGCTTCGTTTGCTATTATTTTCTCCCAATCTGAGGGCTGTCTTTTCACCTTGCTTATAGTTTCCTTTGTTGTGCAAAAGCTTTTAAGTTTCATTAGGTCCCATTTGTTTATTTTTGCTTTTATTTCCAATATTCTGGGAGGTGGGTCATAGAGGATCTTGCTGTGATTTATGTCGGAGAGTGTTTTGCCTATGTTCTCCTCTAGGAGTTTTATAGTTTCTGGTCTTACATTTAGATCTTTAATCCATTTTGAGTTTATTTTTGTGTATGGTGTTAGAAAGTGTTCTAGTTTCATTCTTTTACAAGTGGTTGAGCAGTTTTCCCAGCACCACTTGTTAAAGAGGTTGTCTTTTTTCCATTGTATATCCTTGCCTCCTTTGTCGAAGATAAGGTGTCCATAGGTTCGTGGATTTATCTCTGGCCTTCTGTTCTCTTCCATTGATCTATATTTCTGTCTTTGTGCCAGTACCATACTGTCTTGATGACTGTGGCTTTGTAGTATAGTCTGAAGTCAGGCAGGTTGATTTCTCCTGTTCCATAATTAATACTTTTTAAAATGAAGTTTGCATCTATATTCTAAGGGATATTCATGTGCAGTTTTTTCCTTGTAATATCTTCACCTGGCTTTGATATCAGGCTTAAATTGGCCCCATGGAATGAGTTGAGAAGTATTCCTTTTGATTCTATTTTCTTCTTATTCACATTTTGTGAAGGAGTCATGTTAATTCTTTAAATTCTTTAATTCTTTAAATGTTGGGCAGACTTTACTGATAAAGTCTGCACTCCTGGTGAAGCCTGCTTTGGTAAAGTCTGCACTTCTGGTGAAGCCTGCTTTGGTAAACACTTCCACTTTTCTTTGTGGGAAATTTCTTGTTTACTTAACTCAATCCTTTTATTTGTTACAAGTTTATTCATATTTTTCTATTTCTTGAGTTAGTTCAGATAATTTGTGTCTTTCTAGGAATTTGTTCACTTCAGCTAAGTTATCTAATTTATTAGCGCTGAAGTTTTTCATATTATTCCCTTTTATCATTTTTTATTTCTATAAGATTATAAGATTCTATAAGATTTATTTCTGTAACTTTATCATTGTTAGTAATTTGAGTCTTCTCTCTTTTTTTTTTTGTGGTCAGTCCAGCTAACAGTTTGTTAATTTTGTTGATCTTTTCCAAAAAACCAACTTTTGATTTTATTTATTGATTTTGATTTTATTTATTAATTTTCTGTATTGTTTTTATTCTTCATCCTGTTTATTTACACTTGAAGTTTTTATTTTTTCTCCTTCTGTTTTCTGTGTTTCATTTGTTCTTCTACTTACCTAGGGTGGAAGGTTAGATAGTAGATTTGAGATTTTTTTTTAACATAATCATTAAGAGCTATAACATTCCTTCTATGCATGACTTTAACCACATCCCATAAATTTTGGTATTTTTGGTTTTTATTTTCACTCAAGTGCTTTCCAATTTTCCTTGTGATTTTTTCCTTGACTTGTTGGTTATTTAGGAATATGTTTTATTTATTATTACCCAAGTTTATTTTTTTCATTGCTTTTTAATTGAATGTCTGTGGTTAGAGATATAATTTACATGATTTCAAACTTTTAAAATCTATTGAGAATTGCTTTGTGGCCTAGCACACTTATTTCTGTAGAATGTTCCATCTTCACTTCAAAAGAATGTGTATTTTGCTGTTGTTGCATGGAGTGGTCTATAGATGCATGTTAGGTCTACTTGATTTATAGTGTTTTGAAGCCTTCTATGTCTTTGTTGATTTTCTGCTCCATTTTTCTGTTCTCTACTGAAAGGTCCTCAGTTATAATTGTTGAGTTTTCTATATCTCCCTGTAATTCTATCGGCTTTGGCTTCATGTGTTCTGGGATTCTGCTTATCCCAAAGGGTGAGGATGAAAATTTACTGGAGAACTGCAAGAAGAGAATTGTATGGGATTTTATATCTTGTTTTGGGAGCTGGACACACTGCTTGATATAATTGTCGACAGTCATTGAACTGACCGTTTAAAATCTCTGAAAAACTTATTTAAAAAGAAAGAGAAAAGTAAAAGGTAAAAGGATAGAAAAAGCATATCATGCAAATAGTGGCCATAAGAGAATTGACTATACTAATATCATGAAAAGATTGTAAGACAAAACTGTTATTTGAAATAGAGACATTTAAAGATGATAATAGTTTGCTCCATTAGGAATATATAATAATTATAAACATTGGCACCTATGTATTTCTTATTCTGATCACAATAGATTTTTTGCTTGTTCTAGTTGTTATAATGAATGTAACCATGCAGAGTGTATTCTCTCATGTCTGGCTACTTTCTCTCCACACAATATTTTTAAGAGTCATCCATGTTGCTGTGTGTGTCAGTAGTGTATTCCTTTTTATTGCTGAGTTATATACCCTTAAATAAATATAACTTAATGCAGCTCCAGATTTGCCCTCTCCAGAGAAGCTGATCATGTATTCTCTCCACTTCAGATGAGACACTGAGGAAACCTTAAGAGCATTAGTTCTTTCCTTACTGTGAGTGCTCAGTTGTGTCTGACTCTTTGTGACCCCCTGGACTATAGCCCACCAGGCTCCTCTGTCCATGATATTCTCCAGGCAAGAATACTGGAGTGGGTTGACATTTCTCTTTCTAGGAGATCTTCCTGACCCAGGGATCGAACCCACATCTCCTGCATTGACAGATGAATTCTTTACCACTGAGCCACCTGGGAAGCCTATATCCTTACTGACTTTGATCTAAATCATGAGGGCAGCTCTCAGAGCTTGGGGGAGGATGGATGACATGGGTAACGTGGAGTGTCCTTGTCCACATCCTCACACATCTCAACCACACAATTGGTCTCAGGTATAGTGTAAGAACATACTGAATTAAGAGACAGAGGATGTCCTGTCCTAGCAGTGTTCTAGCTTCATCATTATCTAGCTGAACAAGTTGTATCCCTTTTCCAGATCTTCTTTCCCCTCTATGTAGTGAGGAGCTTGAGTTGGTCATCTCCAGAGCGCTTTCCATCTCTGATTCACTATTCAGTTGTTAGTCAATGATATCTAGTTTGAAATAATTTATGAATCACTTTTCGTAATTTAAACTAGACTCTTTTTCAATGGGCTTCCTTTGTGGTTCAGATGGTAAAGAATTTGCCTACAATGAGGGAGATTGGTTTCAATCCCTGGATCGGGAAGACCCTCTGGAGAAGGGAATAACAACCCACTCCAGTATTCTTGCTTGGAGAATTCCTTGGACAGAGGAGCCTGACAGGCCACAGTCTATGGGGTTGCATAGAGTCAGACACAACTGAGTAATTAATACTTTGCAATGGTAACCATCCCCAAAGAGAACAACAACAAAAAGCAGAGAAGTGGGCCTGGAATCCTAATTTTCCCACCCCACAGTTATGTTGGATACCTGCTGCTGCTGCTAAGTCACTTCAGTAGTGTCCGACGCTGTGTGACCCCATAGACGGCAGCCCACCAGGCTCCCCCATCCCTGGGATTCTCCAGACAAGATCACTGGAGTGGGTTGCCATTTCCTTCTCCAATGCATGAAAGTGAAAAGTGAAAGAGAAGTCACTCAGTTGTGTCCAACTCTTCCCGACCCCATGGACTGCAGCCTATCAGGCTCCTCCGTCCATAGGATTTTCCAGGCAAGAGTACTGGAGTGGGTTGCCATTGCCTTCTCCGATGTTGGATACCTAGCCTCCGTTATTAAGGAAGACTTTTGTCTTCTCCAAAGTCTCCCCACTAACAGTGCAGGAAGGAGTCAGTCTGTCAGGAAAACCAGAAATCAAATGACTTGATTAAAGAAATTAAGATTCTTAATGTCTGCTCTGGCTTTTATAGTTAGAAGCTTCAAAGAGAGTTTAGAGTTAAATGGGTAATATTTAAAGATATATTTATGTAAGAGGTAGTGATGATGGTTACCTAAATGGGAAGGGAACCCAAAAAAGAGGGGGTGTGTGTGTGTAGCTGATTCACTTTGCCATACAGCAGAAACGAATACAATGTGGTAAAGCAACTGTACTCCAATAAAAAATTTTTTAAAAAAGAAGTAGTGAGGAAAGTACTGGCTATGATTAGATGTGATCTGGATTTTAGTTTGGCACTTCCATCTGTAAGATGTATTACCTTTAGTTTCATTCCTTACCCTCTTTGAACTACAGTGTCATCTATGAATAAAGAGCGGGTCTGAACCAGACAATCACTAAGGTACAACCCCTTTTTCTAATGCTTGGCATCAACAATCATGATGTGAAAAGCTGCCAAGACCCATGGCAAGGTGCACTGGCCAGTCCAAGAGCAGCCTGCAGAAAAGCAGCCTCAGTGTCCAGCAGCATAGAATTAGTTAAAACCACAGTGGCTAATTCATATAATAGAATGTTGAACTATGGAAGACTATATGAGAGAATGGAAAAATGTCCATGACATCTTATCAAGTGTAAAAGTAGATCACAAAACGTTATTGGTGTTGCCTACTTTAATAAATGTGTGTGTGTGTGTGTGTATATATATATATATATATATATATAATCTGAAATAGTGGACACAATCTGATTATCTCTGAATGGTGGTTAAAGGAATCTTTTCATTTTTTCTACCTATATTTTAACCTAAGAAATGTACAAACATCACATGTTAAGGATAACAAAATTATTTTTTAATATGAGAAGCAGTAAAAAGTAGTTTTGGGTTAATGTTCCTTCTTTAGTGTCCACATGAGTTTGAGTACCATATTGGTCAGAGAAGTGTGAGGAAAAGCCTTTAATATTTACAGAGTACTTGAAGGGTGGAGAAGGTGTAAGAATAGACTGCCTACATGAGCCATCTGGGTTTTTTTTTTAATTGATGTACAGTTGATTTACAATATTTTCATTTCTGGTGTATAGCAAAGTGATTCAGTTATATATAGAATATATTTTTTCGTGTGCTATATATTCAGGTTACTGAATATATTTTCCTGTGCTATACAATAGGCCCTTGTTGTTTATCTATTTTATGTGTGGTAGTTTGTACCTGCTAATCCCAAACTCCCAATTTATCCCTCCCCCACCCCCTTTCCTTCTTAGTAACCACAGTTTGTTTTTTATGTCTGTGAGTCTGTTTCTGTTTTGTAAGTAAGCTCATTTGTATCATGCTTTAGATTCCACATGTAAGTGATATCATATGGTGTTTGTCTTTCTCTTTCTGACTTACTCCACTTAGTGTGATTATCTCTAGGTCCCTCCATGCTGCTGCAGATGTGTGCCATCTGCTTTGAATAACAGGCCTTATCAAGAAGCGAGGATGGCTTCTTCCCTCCAGCCAGGTGTAGGAGTGTCTCTGAGCTGAGAGTCTTTGCTCTGGAGCGGGGTTCCCTGACTGCTCATCCCCCATCCAGTGGGCAGAGCTATGCTGGCTCCCCTGTGGGGTCTCAGTGGGCCCTCCCAGAAAGATTAGCAATGTTTCAATGGTGACATGTCCCAAGCACACTTCTCACTGGTATGCAACAAAGCCGATTATCTAAACCTGGCTCCTCCTTTTACAAGTTGGAAAACTAATGCTCAAAATGGCTAGTTAATCTCATCTTCCAGCATTAATAGCAGAGCTGAGATTAGAATCCAAGTTGCTTTATTCTCTGGGCAGTGACTCCCCCATATCCTGCTTCCTTACTTTCACATCTCAGCACAGCCAGGAAATGTACCTGAAACTGGCAAAAGAGACCAGAAACTAAGGTGATATCCTGGAAAGCTCCTAAGAACAAACATTTCTCTGTCTACATAATTGAGATGATAAAAGAGACACAGTGAACTTCCTTTTCATAAAACCTTGCTATACTTTTTTTTTTTTTTTACTATTAATTATTACTTCCCTTTAAAAAGTGTATTATTCTTATGAAATCATCATTTATCATCAGCCAATTGTAAACAGCCATCAATACATGGGGGTGAGCTTGCTTGATAGGAATTCTTGTGAAAAAGACGGAAATTCATTACATTTCCCAACACCAGTTAGTGTTGAAACTCAGCTTGTATGCTATCACTTCTTTTCTGAGCTATGGATAAATAGACAAAGTGATATTGTCTCAGTCACAAAACAGTCTCACCATGCTTTAAGACCATCACCAGAACCATCCCTTGTCATGGGCATCACTTAAGATATTGACACTTGAGAGCTCCCAGAGAGGCAAACTCAGAGCCTTCTACAGCTGCAAACTCCACACAGCACTGGGCCCTTGGGAAGAATTCAGGGCATGTGTCCAGACAGTGGAAGTGTGAGGTGTGTAGAAAAGTGAAGAGAAGGCAGGATGAACATAAAAGGATGACATTTTCAGAGAGGGAAAATTGACCCAATCTGAGGAAGATATTCCTAATAATCAGCAGTCTCCATCATGGAGGGTCTGTGAACATTGCTTAAAGATATTGGAGGGAGATTTCCTGCCCTGGAAGGGTGATGGGAGAAGTGGTAGAGGCTTGAACTACACCATCTTTATTTTACCTTCCAACCATGAGAGACTGGGGCTTCTGTGGTGGCTCAGACGGGAAAGAATCTGCCTGCGATGCAGCAGGCCACCTGCAATGCAGGAGACCTGGGTTTGATTCCTGAGTCCAGAAGATTCCCTCGAAAAGGAAATAGACATCCACCCCAGTATTCTTGCCTGGAGAATCCCACTGACAGAGGAGACCAGTGGCCTACTGTCCATGGGCTCAAAAAGTTGGACATGACTGAGCAACTTAAGCATGCATGCAACCATGAGAGATTATAACTCTAACAGAGATTTCTAAGCCAAGGTCAGAGACAGCAGACGTTAGAGTCAGGAGGAAAAAGGGAAACACCATAGTTTGGGTTAATAAGAATGGCAGGAGACCATAAAGAAAAAAGGATCTTGAGGTCTTACTTACTGACTGGCTGTTTTATGCAGATTTCTTCTCCTGGCTCTGGTTCACAGGTTAATTCTTGCATGTCCAGTTCATAATTTTTTTTTTCCACAAAAAGGAGTAAAACGGCAATGAAGCACCTTTTGAGAATAGTTTATTATATCTGGTCTGATAAATCACTACTTTATTCATTAGATATAGTCCATCTCTTAAACTCTAGGAGGATTTCTGATCAGTGCCTGGCCTCTCTGTTAGCCCTTATCAAACATGTAGTGCATACCTAAGAAGATGCATTCTATCAAAACCCACTCCTGGGAAACCAAGAGGAGTAGATCTATTTGCAGGAAGTGTGTGGCAGCTCCCTCAAATTTTTATTAGAGCTTATCAGGCTTGTTAGGCTACAGAGAGACTGAGAGTTCAAAGGCAGTTTCCATTCTCAAATGAAGTGCCCGTATTTACATGAGGTAATGCACAATGTCTCTCGGGCATTGAACTTGATTACTCAGATGATTATGATCACCAGAGGATCAAAAAGAGAATGAAGTTTCCAAGGTATACTTTTTATATATAGTCTTTGTCAGATGTGAACTTGTACATCAACAGTTGTCCCATAGATTGAATGAAAATAAATGTGCATAAATGTTACTTCCAAAACATGTTGAGCTAGTAATTATAAACTATCAAAACAATTATAGTTACCTTTTATTAAGGATGATGTTATGCAGATTTCTATATGGACTAAACTAAAGAAGAGGATCCCTGTCCTTGGGGTTATGTTAGCTCTCAGCTTAGAAGATTTACGTAAAAATGTCCATCACCCCATAGACAACACCCTAGAGACATCCAGGTTGTTACTGAAAAACTCAGTGAAAAAGATTTTTAGGTCATGTGCCAGAAATGAAGGTGGTAAAAGAGTGTCTGCTCATGAAAAAACAAAAGAAAAATCCCCTAACCTCCACAGTTTATTGGTAACACAGGAAGAGAATCCTGGTTATTCAGGGCTCAGGAAACCATAAATGCATAGGCTTGAATCTTTTATTATTACATGGACCTCTGGGTTAGATTGGGATTCAAATAAAGCAGGTGTTTGGAAGAAGGCAAAAATCAAATGAGCCAGTAGAGCTAATGGTGTGTCATACTGTCATATTGTGAAAGTCCTCCAAGTTTATTTTTGGTGAATGGGTAGAAGTTTAGAATCTATTTATGGGACTCAATTATTACCCAGGAGGAAAAGATGTTCTTTAAAGCAGGAGCGACATAAATATCTATGAACTTATTGAGTCATCGTTTTCCCTGCTGAAGGCTGACTTTAGAATCTCCCATGGGACCTCCTCCCCAGCTGGTGAACCCTCGTGGGGAAGTACAGCTTCTCGGGGTCCTTGTTATCACCCCCTTCCCCAGCTGCCAGGACTGTGGGATAGGATAAAGAGTTATAATAATGATGATGTTTAATGAATATAATAATAGCTTCCATTTTGAAGACTTACTATGTGTCAAGGGCTGTTGAAGAAAAAGCTTGAAACAGAGCTCTGAGTGGTTAACTTTGTGTTCATATCTTATGACTGTGGCAGCTAATGATGACACATCTTTCTATTATAAGCTTTGATAAAATTGTTATTTCACACATGATGCTGATAACTTCAGAAAATTCCATGTTTAAGCTCAAGCAAAACTACCATTTGCTGGATCTGAACATTTCCTTGTTCATTTGTGTACATTTCCTTGTTCATTTCCTTGTTGTTCACTTTTGTGAGGAAACGGGACCTGGCCAGTTTCCTTGTGGTTCTGGTTCCACTGAGTGTCCACTGCTCAGGCTTTAAGGTCCCCAGGCAGTGCCAGCCTTCTGCTAGGCGGAGGCAGAGAGACCTTACGATGCTTCCAAGGATGCCCTGGTGTTGCTGGGGACCTGGCAGACGCTATGTGTCTGTGTGTGTGTGTGTGTTTCTGTGCGTGCATGTGTGTGTGTGATGGAGAGCACTGGGCTAGGACCTTCCCAAGCACACCAGCTCTTTGTCATCTCATAAGTGTCTTTTCTGTACCCCAACAAATGTGTCAGCAGAAATAGGCTGTGCATAAAGCCTGGGCTTTCTCTTTGACTTTAGAATATAAGTGGGAATATTTTAGAGTCCACTTTGATGGCTGAGGTGTAATGTTAACAACACTGGTTTTAGAATGAAATTTACTTGAGTATGTAACCTCTCTAAGGTTCTTGCATAATAGGGGGATAATGCCTTCTACTTTGGGGCTTCCCTGGTGGTGCTAGTGGTTAAGAACCTGCCTGCGAATGCAGGAGATACAACAGATGGGTTCGATTCCTGGGTTGGGAAGATCCCCTGAAGGAGGGCATAGCAACCCACTCCAGTACTCTTGCCTGGAGAATCCCACGGACAGAGGAGCCTGGCAGGCTATATTCCATGAGGTTGCAAAGAGTTGGACATGACTGAAGCGACTTAGCATGCATGCACACCATCTACTTCACATGTTTGAGGTGTGGATTAAAGGAGATTAAGTGGACTGTTCACTGATCGCTTGATTACCCAACTAGCTCTCCCAGTTCTTGTAGATCTCTACCATTATATTGCCTCCTTACATGAGTTTCCTTGCTACTCCTTGTAAAATGCACTCTACCCCTCTATCTATAACCTCTTGGCACCTTACTCTGCTTTAGTTGTCTTTATAGTATTTATCATTACTTAAAACATATGTCTATGTTTGCTTTCTTTTAAAAAATTATTTCTGTCTTTCTCACTAGAGCACTAGTTTTATGAGGGCTGGGACTTTTTAGTCTTGTTTTCTCCTGGAGGAATGATGGCATAGGGTAGGTGCTCAACAGACGTGTTGAATGAATAAACGGATGGAAGAGATGACTGAATGTAAAATGCTTTGTGCAATGACTGGTACAGAATGAGCGCTTGATGGATTGAAGTTCCAGCTGTCAGTTACATGTGAATTGGCACTGGGTAGAAAGCTGTTCTCTGGGGAGGGCTATCATTCTACTTCTGGATGAACCAGACAAAACATGGAAGGTCCCAGGGCTGGTGATTGATGTGTCATCATTTAGAGAGTGTTATTAGGCTTTGATGGTGTTGGATTCAATAAATGGGATCTGGAGAAATTTCCTTAACTCTTCACACACGGAAGCCAGTCTGTGCTTGCAGGTCACAATGGGATATTAGGAATGCTCATTTGGGAGGTCAGCCACGGCCAAGCAACCTTGGCCTTCTCCCTGGTACACATCATCTCTTCTTGCTTTCCCTTCCGTTACTGGAGTAGGGAATGGCCTTTTGCTTTGATGCTTCCCATTGCGCCTAAACTTGCATAGCAGATATTTATTTAAAGCGTTGCCTACAAATAAAGTCACAAATACAGTTGATCAGTTTGAACCTGTCTATAGTGTTCCCTGGCTTCCATACTTATGATAACCTCAAGGAGTCTTCAGGATACTGTTTTATATCCAGGATGCTATTTTAATATATATCTGAGCAATAATCCTTGCCTCTTCCACTTCGTTCCTGCAGACACAATTCAAATGTTTCTTTTTATGTTAGGGTACTTGAGAAGCAGACGCCAAGATAATGTTAAACATTGCAAAGATTTTCCTGGGGGACTGCTTGTGTGAAAGGACTTAGGGAGGGAAAAGCTGGGTTTAGCAGTCAGGTCACGATGTGAACCTGAGTGGGTGAAAGGGATCAGGAGAGAAGGATAGGTAGAAGCTGGCTACATTTCTCTGTAGTGTTGGCACCTGGGAAGTTCTTGTGCCCAAGTTAACTGACAAAGGGTATGCTGTCATCCAGAATGGAGTCCCCGTCAGGGGCAGGGAGCAGCTCTCAGAAAGTGGACTCATGGTGTGAACACAGCAAGAGACTTAAAAGTGTAGTAGTTGATAGCCTGGGTCGATTCCATCCCCAGTGGAAGAAGGATTGCATGACACATTCTGATGGCTGCTATACTCCATGAGGCTAGAGGGTGTTATAGCCACCCCTTAAGCTGGTAGCTTTGCAGTGTGGACCAGGCTGCCAGGTGGGAGAGCTGGTATCAGGCCTCTTACTCAGGAAAATGCAAATTAAGTGGATTAACACAGACATGATAATGGAGGGTAGCACTCCTTCGAGCAGCAACCCTGGCAACAGTGATTCTCCAGTATTTCCTGACCAAGAATGAGTCACTCTAAAGCTGGTCCATGTCTTTTCGATTCCCCTATGTCTGTCTTCCCTAGGACACAAGCTTATGCTCAGTGGGGCTGGGTCAGTAGTAGTTCTGAAGGTTATAGCTTTAAAGACCCAGAAGCACTACTCTGTCTCAGAGATGAATCTTGGTGTACAAGTCTGCACACTGGTCCAATATCTTTCTATCATGATGTTTCCTCTTAAAGGGGCTGGTAGCCTTTTCTTTCCTGGGCTTTGGTTGGGGAGGTGGTCATCAAAGTCCACGCTGATGATGTTCCACTAAGAAGAATCTCAAAGATTAGACTTGCAGTGTCTTTCCCCTTAGAAGGACATTTGGGTTTCATCTGAAAATTTCCTCATCCTCTCCCTAGCACCTGACATTTCAAGATCAACAGTTTACTTCTGGGGGGAAATGATGAACACATGCTTCATGATAGTCCTACTATACTTACTGAGAATGAGAGCAGTTGAAATAACATCTCAGAAAAATATTTTCCATAATCTGTAGAGAGTAATGATAACTGGAAGGGAAGTTACTTGGCGATGGCACTAGTTTTCCATTTTTGGAAGCACTCTCGTGTGCTCAACTTTGAAGCCTCAAACCTTTTCACTGTTTCCCAACCTCTGGTCGAGGTGGCTTCTCAGAACCAGGCAGTTCTCCTTGTGCATAGTTGTAGAGCTGATTTCTGCTAAGTTCCTTTTATTTTCCTAGGGTTTTTCTAGGTAAAACTCTATTTTACCTAGAGTTTTACAATGGGACTAGGTCTAATGGAAAGGAATCAAATGAATGGCTGATTTAATTCCCCAGAGCCCACTATTTTTCTGGAACACTGACTGTCTAATTTGTCCATCGGAAGGCACAGCTGCTCACAGGCAGCCTGTGTACCCCAGAACAAATGAGGAGAAGCCTTCCTGTGAACTTCAGAGCACATGCTGGATGTGGGTGGGAGGCAGACTTTGTTTTTCATCCTTTTAGAGTTTGTTGCTCCCCAAAATGGCCGTAAGTGGAGATGAAGGAATGACTTGTGACTAATTTCTCTCGGGAGCCTAAATATCTCCACTCCTGACCCCAGCTTGTTGCCTCTTCCATCTTCCCACTGCAAGTCTCATAGCAGCTTTATGACAAAGTGGGTGTTTGTGATCCAGTTCACCAGTCCTCCTGGCGATGGTGTTTTTTCCATGACGGGGCTGATGCTCTGCCAGTGGAATCCCAGTGAGCTAAGAGAACAGGCGGTGTGTGTCAGGTTGATTCAGCAGAGGAAGTCATTGGCCTTGGTTTAGCCTTATAAGGCTGTGGTTCCGGTGGAAGTGAGGCTGTCTCAGACTGAAAATTCGAAGTGCTGAGCATTCCCAAATGACATCTGTAGTTTTTCCAACACACATGTGGCTTCCTTGGTTTCTTGCAGCCCTTTGATTGTGCAATCACAACTTGGCAGATTGTTTGTCCTGGGAAATCTGTACATTTTCAATTTGACATCTCAAAAATAATCACTGAAGCATTTTTATTAGGATGGTTTATCGTAAAGCAGTACCACTCCCACTGGCATTTCTTGTAACCAGTATGAGGAGAGGGACAATTCAATGGAGGAAAGTGTTAATGACGGGGTGGCTGGCTTTGGAATTGGATGGACCAAAGTTCAAATTCTGATTTCTTTCTTTTTTATTTTTTTAACTTGTTGAAGGATCTTAGATCTTCAGGTGCTCAGCTTAAACTTCTGTAAAATGGAGAAAAAAGCATCAAACTTGCAGGGCTGTTGTGAGGATTAGATATAATGAACACTAAAGAGTTAAGGAAATAAATGGACTCAGTAAGTTTTGTATTGGGTTGGCCAAAACCTCATTTGGGTTTTGCCAAAGCATATGAAAAACCTGAACTAACTTTCTGGCCAACCTAATATAAATAAGTAAGTGATGTGTGTGTGTGTGGTGATGGTCCTAGTGTAGAGATGGGAGTGGCTATAAGCCAATTGGCTATGTCAGGAATCTCAGCTCACTTTTTGATCTTCAATAAATCACATGCACATACTCACACATTCTTGCATGCACACTTACACACACCACATGCGCATATGCACGCACACATTCCTTGGAAATCTCAACATTACTCTTGATAAACAATTTGCTTCTGAGGTTGGTCCAAGACTACATGTCTGTGAGTTATTCCCCAAAGCTCCGTACTGTCTAGAAATATCTGAACTGGGTTCTGTGCTGATATTCACAGGAGCAATCTTAGACTTTTCCTTTCAGCCATCAACTGGTAGTAGGTACAATTAAAGATGACCAATTGCTACTACGTCTCTCACTGTTGTCTAAAATCTGAAGACAGAAATTCTGAACCTAGTTTGAGACATCTGGGAAGTATTTTTCTCTGTTTCTTGGAATACTTCCCTCTCCTTGCAGCATATGTTATGTCCAGATAGAATTTATGATGAGTCTTCTTTGGCATAGTGGAAAAAGATACAGTCCCTTTCATTATATACATTTTGTTTCATATAGTCCATTTCATATATAGTGAGGGGCCTGATGCCTCATAATTTGAAATGGAGCCCCAGGCAATATACTGATAACTCCTGCCTGGAAGAAACTTTGTAAATTTGACTTGTCATTTCTTTTAGCTTTAATATGTTAAACTTTAGTTATTATCAAAGTGATTAAGCAGAATATCTATTAATAATTTGCTGTATTCCAGGCACCGTTGAAAGGCTGGGAATACAATGATGGACATGATAAAGAAAATAGTTTTTTAGGGAGACTATAGTTTATGAATTGTGGCCATGAGGTGAGGTTATAGAGGGGAGGCAAGGCCAGATCACCAAATCTCCTAGGACCTGAAGCCATTGTGGAGAGTTTGGATTCTATTCTGATGTACTGGGGAATGTACTATGGATTTTTAATGCTTGTAATGGGGGAGGGAGGTCAGCATTTCATCTTAGAAGGATCTATCTGGTGACAACAAAGAATATAGGTTGGCAGGGTGTAAGTCTGGAAGTTAGGATATTTGGGATTTGTTGCTGTGATCAGTTTAAGAGGGGATAGTAGCCTCAACTTCGGCAGTGGAAATAGAAAGGAGTAATAGACTGAAAAGATTATTTAGCAGATAGAATCAACGCATGCTTGTTATGGCAGAAAGTGAAGAAGAACTAAAGAGCCTCTTGATGAAAGTGAAAGAGGAGAGTGAAAAAGTTGACTTAAAGCTCAACATTCAGAAAACTAAGATCATGGCATCTGGTCCCACCACTTCATGGCAAATAGATGGGGGAACAGGGGAAACAATGGCTGACTTTATTTTTCTGGGCTCCAAAATCACTGCAGATGGTGAGTGCAGCCATGAAATTAAAAGACATTTACTCCTTGGAAGGAAAGTCATGACCAACCTAGGCAGCATATTAAAAAGCAGAGACATTACTTTGCCAACAAAGGTCCATCTAGTCAAGGCTATGGTTTTTCCAGTGATCATGTGTAGATGTGAGAGCTGGACTATAAAGAAAGCTGAGTGCAGAAGAATGGATGCTTTTGAACTGTGGTGTTGGAGAAGACTCTTGAGAGTCCCTTGGACTGCGAGGAAATCCAACCAGTCCATCCTAAAGGAGATCAGTCCTGGGTGATTGTTGGAAGGACTGATGTTGAAGCCGAAACTCCAGTACTTTGGCCTCCTGATGCGAAGAGCTGACTCATTTGAAAAGACCCTGATGCTGGGAAAGATTGAGGGCAGGAGGAGAAGGGGAGGACAGAGTGTGAGATGGTTGGATGGCATCACTGACTCAATGGACATGGGTTTGGGTGGACTCTGGGAGTTGGTGATGGACAGGGAGGCCTGGCGTGCTGCGATTCATGGGGTCACAAAGAGTCAGACACGACTGAGCGACTGAACTGAACTGTGTGTACTAAGTCACTTCAGTCATGTAGGATTCTTTGCAACCCTATGGCTGGTAGCCTGCCAGGCTTCTCTGATCAACAAGACTTAGTAATTTATTGGATGGACAGACTGAAGAAAAGAAAGAACAGGGAAGATGCTAAGTTTTTTAACTTAAGCAACCAGTTGTATGGTGCTGCTGTTGACTGACACAGGGAGCAGAAGAGCAGGTTTAGGGGAGAGAGTGAATTGCATTGTACATAATTAGATATATTGAGCTTGAAATGTCTCTGAGATCAAGGGGAGATGCTATATCGATTCTCTCTTTCATTTTTTTTTTTTTTTTTGCCACTTGGCTTGTGGGATCTTAGTTCCCTGGCCAGGGGTCAAACCCTTGCCCCTTGCAACAGAAGCACAGAGTCCAAACCACTGGACCACCAGGGAAGTCCCTCAAAGGGAGATGTTGAGTACACAGAGGGCTATTCAAATCTGAAACTCTGCAGGAATATCAAGCCTATCAATGTAGATTTGGAAGTTTATCAACAAATAGATGGTCATTTAAGCCATGAGGATTCACCTACTAAGAAGGACTGGAGTGAGAAGCAGACCAAGGGCAGATCTCTGAGGAACGTAACGGTCAAAGATGGACAAGGGCAGAGAAACAGCCAAAGGAGGCAGGAATGAGAAACCAGAGAAGCAGGAGAAGGATGGGGAAGTGGAATGCAAGAGGGTGGGGAAGGGAAGGGTTCAGGGAGGTAGTGGTCAAATATGTCTAGTGCAAGTTGAGGGTCAAGGGAAAGAGAGACTGAAAGTTTCCTTTGGGTTTTATGGAAGGGGTGGTGGTGGGGGTGGTTTATCTTGGCAATAAGTGAAGAGTGCTGAGGGAAGCCAGATTCATCGGGCTGGTGGGAGGTGAACAGGTAGTCGAGAATGTGAGGGTGGTAAGCTGGGGCAGTAGTTAGAAGGGCACAGGGAAGAGAGCAGATTTACTTCTCCTTTTCTTTATTCTTTCTGCTTATTTTTTCTAGTTAGGAGAGACTTGAGAGAATCTAGATGTTACGCAGAAGAAGCTCCTGGGGAGAAGTTAGGCTGTGAGAGGGCTAACTGATTGGGGGAATCGGGTTGAGAGGGAGAGGGGAGGTCCCGGACCACCTGCGGAGGAATTAACCTCATAAGGGGGGCACCTTTTTTTTTTTTATGTGGAACATTTTTTAAAGTCTTTGTTGAACTTGTTACAATATTGCTTCTGTTTTACCTTTTAGTTTTTTGGCTGGCAAAGCACATGGAATCTTAGCTCCCCAACCAGGGATTGAACCGTGTTTCCTTGTTTGGAGTCTGAACAACTGAACCACCAGGGAAGTCCCGAGGGGAGTTTTCTACTATTTAAAAAAAGGGAAAAGAGGATTATACAAGCTGGTATTGGTGACTGAAAATGTAATTTTTCCTGTCCTCACCTCCCCTTCCTCCAGATCATGGACCCTTACCCTCAGCTTTATCCTCGTATTTATATATACTTTAAAAGTACAAAGATTTATTTACCTGGGCAATTTCCCTTGCATTTTAGGTCCTCGGCTAGTGTCTTTAATGACTTAACTGTATGTTCTAGAGGGCTGGGCGTGTGTTGGCTCACTTGGTCATGAAGGGAGTATCTTATCTTTGCTGAACCAGTAGCTAGGGCTTAGTATAAAATCCGAGGCCTCGAAACAGAACAAAAATGAGATTAGGACCTGACCCTCATTCATCTAGTGTTCTAAATGGCTGTGCAAATCAGCCACAGACACCAGTCAGCAGTTTATGTGGGTTGGTGCTTCATCCTTCATTCTTGAAAAATACTTTGAGCTATTTTCAGCTCATGAAGGGAAGGGAGTCTAGGTTAGTTTTGCTTACTTTTTAATTGCTCAAGCAGTTTGAAAGTATGCCAAACATAAGACTTGTCGTTTGAGGAATGATTTCCTTTAAAGTTATCTGGTTGGCTTGAATCTAAGCAGATTTATGTCTTAGGGTAGGACTATTCCGGGGCAGTGGCACCGTGGCAAATAATTAGCTTCTGTCTCTATATGTATATGCTTATATGTGTGAAATTGGGCAACAAGGAGTATTAAGGGCAACACTGAATGGTTGCCATGGTGTGGCCTTGGTTAGTGTCCTGAACCGATTGTGGAGGATAAATACTAAACCCTCAGGTGTCTTTTCATCAGCAGCAGGCAGATTCGCCTCCTTCTCTCCATCCCCCTGTTGTGTGATTTGGGTTGAACCTAAAATATGTGGCCCAGACAAGTACTCTCCAGACTTTGAGGCACTCAGCCCTGGGAATCTGTAACCAGGGGAAATTAGTTTTGACTGTTGTCTGTGATACTCAGGCCCCCACATATTCTGGTTTATTTGGTCTAGGCTGTGTTCAGGGGACTGTGATTAAAAAATTAAAAAGAAATTCTTTCTAAATTATTCTGATATGCAGCTAAATGTAAGAACCACAGCTCTAAATCACTGGGGCTTTTCAGAAATTGGTTGGGCTCAAGATCACAGACTTCAAGA
Source organism: Dama dama (assembly GCF_033118175.1). NCBI lineage: Eukaryota > Metazoa > Chordata > Mammalia > Artiodactyla > Cervidae > Dama > Dama dama. Next base: position 66,790,804 of record NC_083692.1, read on the forward strand.
GGACCTTAGATAACTGATGAGTTCTTAAAAATACATTCTACTATTGGTAAGTTATTGCATAATGGACTCCTATACATATGTGTTTTAGGAGTGCATTCATGTTTATTTCCTGGCCACCCTTTAGGGTGAAGGGTTCATTCATTACTATAATTCACTGCGATTACTATCCTACATTGCAGGCTTATTCACTAATGTGGCACTTGGGACAAAAGAAAAGGGACTATCTCTAGGGGAAGCAATTTGTTTTCCATGTTAAGTGGCTTCTGTGGAGAAAATGGAAACTAAGGAAATGTACCTTCGAGGGTCTGAATCTGATTTCAATGGGGCTTGGTTTGGCAGTCCAGTGGTTAGAATTCTGCTTCCATTGCAGGGAGCATGTATTCAATCCCTGGTTGGAGAACTAAGAAGCCACATGCTGTGAGATGCAGCCAAATAAAATAAATAAATAAAATAAAACAAATTAAATAAATAAATAAAACATTGCTTAAAGGTGAATTTAGATATGGTTTATTTGCAGGATCAGAGTTCCTGAGGAAATGGGGGTGAAAGCAGGACCCCATATACACCCCAGAACACGGAGTGTGATATGTTCAGATTCTCTACTGCCTAATTCTAGCCTGCCTGTAGAAATGAGCCAAGCAACTGTGCAATAGCCCAGATTTTACTTGGTAGCATGACTCTTAGTCTTAAAATCTATATAAACTCTACAGGAAATAAAATTGTAGTCATTTCTATTGGAGCCAAATGTGATTTTTTTTTAGGTGAAATAAGTAAAACCAAAACACATCTGCTTAAGTTTCCATACTCCAAGAGGTTAATCCAGCAGCAGTGTGGCTCTTGGAGAAAGTACCAGAGAGGACTGAACGTCTGAGGCTTCTTTGTGAATTGAACAAATCTGGTCATGAACATGACACCTAGCTTCTCTCTTTTTAGCTTTATCCCACTCCTGAATTTTCTTTGATTCCTTCAAAGACTTACTAACATGCTATTGAGAAAGTCTTAGTCTTTTATCATTAAGAACAACTTCAGAACTGGTAGTTCTTCAGAAGAAAGTCTCTTATCTGTGGAAAATAAGAACTTCTCCTCAGTGGACAACTTCTTTCATTGCTTTAAGTTCTAGATTGTTTCTGTGGTAGCTAAGTTATTTTCCCTTTCTACTCTGTTAAGTTTATGATTGTCATTTTCTTTGCCTTAATTCTTCAGACCCATATTAGCAGTTTTTAGAAGTTTTGAGGTCATTTTACAGCTCTTCGCAGCCTTGCTTCTAGGAATTACACTAATCTATCCCTCAGGTACTCTTTGAGAAGGAAGACAGCAGTGCATTAGAATTTCTCCTTCATACAACTTCGATTCCTTTGGAAGTCTAGCACTAAACATGATTAGGACTGGTGCTCCTTGTGAATGTGGTCAATAAAAAACACCTACTTGATATAAAGGAGATGGAAATTTCACACAGGAAATTTGGCCGTCATTTCATAATCTAACCCATGGTGCCTCATGAACTGTCTCCTGGCAGCCATTCAACCTCAGAGCTTTCTATAGAAGGAAACATGACCAGAACACTAGTCTTTTAATTCGTTAAGCTAGAAACATTGGCTATTACAATTTACAGGAGACCTTTTATATTTTTTGTGACAGGCTCAATGATTAGGGTGCAGGGTTTCTGGGTTTTAGTCTCAGAAAAACTGTGGGACCAGGCAGGAGTCTACAGGCACACCTCATCTTATTGTGCTTCACTTCATTGTGCTTCACAGATAATGCATTTTTCACAAACTGAAGGTTTGTGGCAACCCTGCATCGAGCAAGTCTGTTGGTACCAGTTTTCTCAGCATTTTCTCACTGTATGTCTCTGTGTCACATTTTGCAATATTTCACACTTTTTCATTATTATTCTATTTGTCATGGTGATCTGTGGTCCATGATCCTTGATGTGACTATTGTAATTGTTTTTGGGGTGTCGCAAAACACATATAACACCATGAACTTAACTGATAAATGTGTGTGTTCTGACTGCTCACTGGCTGGCCTTTCCCTCTTCTTGAGCCTCTCTGTTCCCTGAAACACAACAATATTGACATTAGGTCAATTAACAACACTATAGTGGCTTCTTAGTGTTCAAATGAAAGGAAGAGCTCCATATCACTCGCTTTAAATCAAATCTATTAACATCTAAGCTTAGTGAGGAAGGCATGTTGGAAGCTGGTATAGGCCAAAAATGAGGCCTCCTTAACCAAGCAGTCAGGCAAATTGTGAATGCAAAGGGAAGATTTTTGAAGGAAATTAAATGTGCTGCTACAGTGAACATATGAATGATAAAGTAAAACAGTCTTATTGCTGACATTGAGAAATTTGTAGTGGTCCGTATAGAAGATGAAGTCACACAACATTCTCTTAAGCCAAAGTCTAGTCCAGAGCAAAGCCCTGCTGCTAAGTCACTTCAGTTGTGTCCGACTCTGTGCGAACCCATAGATGTCAGCCCACCAGGCTCCCCCATCTCTGGGATTCTCCAGGCAAGAACACTGGAGTGGGTTGAGCAAAGCCCTAACTCCCTTCAATTCTGTGAAGGCTGAGACAGGTCAGGAAGCCACAAAAGAAAAATTGAAACAGGCAGGGATTGATTCATGGGGCTTAAAGAAAGACGTCATCTCCATGACACAAAAGTACAGAGTGAAACAGCAAATGCTGATGTAGAAGCCGCAGCAAGTTATCCAGATCTAGCGAATATAATCAAAGAAGGTGGCTACACTAAGGAACAGATTTTCAATGTGGACAGAAGAGCCTTCTATTGGAAGAAGATGCCATCTAGAACTTTCACAGGTAGAGGGAAGTTGATGTCTGACTTCAAAACATCAAAGGACAGGCTGACTCTCTTGTTAGGCCTAATGAAGCTGGTGACTTAAAGTTAAAGCCATTCTTCAATTACCATTCTCCAAATCCCAAGACCCTTAAGAATTATGTTAAATCTATTCTGCCTGTGCTCTATAAATAGAACAACAAGCCCGGGATAGCAGCACATATGTTTACAACATTGTTTACTGGTCATTTTATGCCCACTATTGAGATGTGTTGCTTTGCACAAAAAATAAAGATTCCTTGCAAAATATAACTTTTCATTGACAATGCACCTGGTCACTCAAGAGCTCTGATGAAGATGTAAAACAAGATTAAGATTGTTTTCATGCCTGTTTATACAGCATCCATTCTGCAGCCCATGCATCAAAGAGTAATTTTGATTTTCAAGTCTTATTATTTGAGAAATACATTTTGTAAAGCTATACCTGCTATAGATAGTCATTTCTCTGATGGTTCTGAGCAAAGTCAATTGAAAAACCTTATGGAAAGAATTAGTTACTCTAGATGTCATTAAAAACACTGTGATTCATGGGAAGAAGTAAAAATATCAACATTAACTGGAGTTTTAAAGAAGTTGATTCCAGCCCTCCTGGATGACTTCAAGGGGTTCAAGCCTTCAGTGGAGGAAGTGCTGCATGTGTGGTGGAAATAGCCTGAGAATTAGAAGTGGAGCCTGAAGGTATGATTGAATTGCTGTAATCTCATCATCAAACTTGAGCAGATGAGGAGCTGATTATTACAGATAAGCAGTGAGACTGGTGTCTTGAGATGGAATCTACTCCTGGTGAAGGTGCTGTGAATATTGTTGAGATGTCACCAAAAGATTTTGGATATGACTTAAACTTAGTTGATAGAGTAGTGGCAGGGTTTCAGAGGACTGTCCCTGATTTAAAAAAAAAAAAAAAGTTCTACTGTGAGTAAAATGTTATCAAACAGCATTGAATGCTACAGAGAAACTGGTCATAAATTGATGGGCCATACTTCATTGTTGTCTTATTTTAAAAAATTTCCACCACCCCAGGCTTCAGCAACCATCACCCTGATCTGTTGACAGCCATCAACATGGGGTATGACTCTCAAAGAGCAAAAATATAACTTGCTGAAGGTTCAGATAATGGTTAGCATTTTTTTAGCCAGAAGATTTTTAGATTAAAGTATATACATTGGTTTTTTAGACATAATGCTGTTGCACACTGAATAAACTAAGGTAGAGTGTTAATGTAGCTCTTATGTGCACTAGGAAACCAAAATTTTTGTATGACTTGCTTTATTGTGATGTTCAGTTTATCGTGTTAGTCTGGAACTTAACCCTCAATATCTCCGAGGTCTGCCTGTAGTCACAGGAAATACATATTTCAAGGGAAAAACAGAACTTGCAACAAGGTCAACTTGTACCGAACTGATGAATTCTTGACCTTCTCATTTTCTCTTTAGAGCATGTTTGAACTGAGGGTTTGGGATAGATCTGCCCCTACCAGTGAAGATCAAGTGGCCCGGTGGTGAGGGTTGGAGGTAAATAAATCCATATCCATGTATTGCTGCAATCATACTGTTTATGCTGTGGACCCTTTAGCAGTTGGAGAAGCCTATAGTACCCTTCTCAGAAAAAAATATTTTTTAAAAATTTAGAGTATGTAGGATTGCAAAGGAGACTACTACTTTATTGAAATATAGTTTAAAAATGTAATATAGCAATATATGTGCTTCTTCATGAATGCATTATATGACAGTGGGTTTAGCAGTTGTGGTTAATTTCAAATTAGTAATGCATAAATATGGTATTCTGAGATTTCTATGGCAACTGTAAGATGATACATGTATTTAAAGTGTGTGAATTTTCATGTGTGAAGTTTCGTGAATTCACAGAGGGTAGACTATGTGAAGACAGTGGAGAAAGATGGCCATATGTAAGCCATCTTTCTTTCTTTAGAAGAAACCAATTCTGCCAAAATCTTGATCCTGGACTTTAAGCTTCTAGAATTGTGAGAAAATAACTTTCTATTGTTTAAGCCATTTAGTCCATAGTATCTTGCTATGGCAGTCCTAGAAAATTAATACAATTGATAAAGCCATGCAGCTGTTGTTTCTCCATGGTTTCACTAGTAACTGATTCTTGGGTTCCTTTCTTCAGCTCAGAAGAGGAGGATGTTGATAGAAATGACCTCCTGCCTGTAAAAACCATGGATATTTTGGGACAGTGGTTCTTAACCACTTAAGATCATAGACCACTGTAAGGTCATAGACAGACTTCAAGGATTCTTTTTACACTGTTTTCTCATTTTCTTAAAATATGTAACCATCATTTTGGAATTTGTACATTCTGAGCCTCTTTACCTTGATTCCAACTGTTCATGGAGTGTGCCTAAGGCTTTTGACCATCTCTGCAGTGAAGTTGTCCATTTATACAGTCCTTATGAGTGGGGCTGCCCACATGCTCTGAGGAATATATGAAAGCTCATAAAGCAAAGTGAATACATTTGTTTAGGTGTATGTTAAGAATAAAGCATGGTATTATGTGAATAAATGTATAAGGCAATATCCCTAGCTTTGTATGTTGTGAGAGTTTCAAATTGCAACTCTTTTTGAATTGTATAACCTGTGCGTCCTGGCTTTTTTCACTGAGGCCATATAGATAACCCTGCTTATTCCTGACCCTGTGAAATACTTCGGGCTATCCAAGCCTATGACTGCCCATGTAAGTCCATGGACCTTCACCTTTTTCACAAGAGTATCTTTGTATAAGCAGTTTCATAATTGGCCTATTGGGAGAGGAGAAAGAGAGAAGGAGGGAGATGGGGGAAGGGGGAGAGAGAGAGAGAGAGAAAACCTGACAAAACCAAGTGCTGGTGAAGATGTGGAGCAACTAGAACTCTCATACATTGCTGATACGGATGTAAAAATTATGCAACCCCTCAGAAAATAGTTTGGCAATTTCTTATAAAATTGAATATACGTTTACTATATGGCCATTAATTGCACACTTAGGTATTAGCACCAGAGGAGTGAAAACAGGTTTATATTAAACCTGTATGCAAATTTATAAATTATATAAGAGAAGATTTATTCACAACAACCTGAAAATGTAAACCACCCAAATGTTCTTCAATTTGGGAATGGATAAACAAACCATGGGGAGTTCATCCAACAGAGTAGTGCTCAATAATAAAAAAGGTGAACTATTCATATAAAAAAGGCCTGGCTAAATCTCTACTGCTTTGTGCTAAGTTAAAGAAGCCAGACTCAAAAGGCTCCATAGTGTATGGTTCCATTTAGGTGATATCTGGAACAGGTAAAATTGCAGGGGCAGAGAATAGTTGGCATTGACAGGGGTTAAGAGTGAAAGGAGGATCTGACAACCAGTGGGCATCACCAGGGATTTTTTAGATACAATGGAATGGCCCCATGTCCTGATTTCAGTGGTTACACAACTCTGTCAAAACTTAGTGAGCCGTAAGCCAAAAATAACTGATTTTTACTGTATTCAAACTTAAAAATAAATTTACAAAAGCAAAGAAAAAGAAAAGAAAGTATCTCCTGGCTGGAGCACAGCTTATTTCTGAGCCAAGAAGGGAGCTTGAGGTCACAAGGGGACATTCCTCTTGCTACTGCGTATTCTACTGGCTTTAACCAAACTCTTGGTGTGGACAGGCAGTGGGGAGAAGATGGCTATTTTCAGGGTGCAGAAGCCCTAAATTCTGACACTCGAAACTAGAAATAGAGAGAAAGCTCAGGAACTGACAGATGTGTTTAGGAGGACAAATTGGTCTTCTCAGAATGAAGTTAGGGACAAATACTTTGGCATTCCCTTGTTGGGTAAGAACAATGCAGATCAGGGCTCATTGTGTTTGGCTAAGAGATTTGAAAAGCTGCTGGGAGGCTTCCAAAACTTGGACCCTTCTCCATGTCTTTCTTCTTTGTTGGCAATTCAGTGAGTAAAGTCTGTGTCTGTAAAGGGAATTAACTCTTTGGGGAAATCAGGCGGCAGATTTTATTAATAAGTGGCTTTGTAACAGTTGTTGGACTCTGCTTTTACTCTCAAATGTCATGCAGGGGAAGCAGCATGTTATTGTGGAGAAAACAGAGGGTTTAACTTTAAGCTTACTTGGGTTACAACAGGCTTTGTGATCTTGTGCTGGTTACCTACCTTCTCTGATTCACCATTTCTTCCTTTTGGGTAAAACATTGTGGAGATCAGAGATGAGGTTGCCTCACTTAGACACACACACACACACACACACACACACACACACCCCAACACTATGAAAGGGTTGGGGGAGCCATCATTAACTAATAAATTCATGAGGAGCAGTTCAGGGTCAAAGCCACATTCACAGCAAGGACATCGTTTCCTGGTATGAGATGGGAGATGGTGGTGAGGAGTGTCTCCAGAAAAAAATACAGTTTCCATCAGAGCATGGCAGCATGCATCTTAGGTAACTAGTGAGCAGTTCACTGTAACTCTTTTCAGTGGGAAGCTGGGCAGGAATGAGTGCCTGCTATCCTGCCAACCCCTGGATCAAGATCTACTCTTTTGCCTTTGGGTTTGGCAAAGTGTGAGCGGAAAGAACCCTCCATCTCTCTCCTGATCAAGCTTGGGGGCTACAGTTTGGAAACCTCCATTTTTGTGGGGGGAGCCATTAGGTAGAGATACAGAAATGGCGAGTCAAATGAGTGGGTTATGATAGGAAGAGAGAGAAAGCACATGAGCACACCATAATGGGTTATGGTGCGTTCTGACCCCCACTTCTGTCTCTAAGTTTTGTTTTCTTTGTTTGGTAAAAGGCAACAAAATTAGAAAAGAATGACACCCTCATTCATTTTGTACTGAACTGTTCAGTGTAGTGGTCTAAGTGACCCTTCATCTTCATTTGCTTATTTACATCCTATTTCTGTGGGTTAGGTCTGAAAAGGCTAATGAGGTAGTGATACTTGGTGACAGGGACCTTTTCCAGTGTGTGGCCATTACTATCATCACATCCATTAGTGTATAACCAGCACTTACTACATCACTTACACAGCAGCTATATTTGAAGACTTTTAAACATTCACCTTATATTTCATCCTCACTTGAACCCCAGGTGTGTATTTTTATTTTAGAGATGAAGAATGTGGATGAGGCACAGATGGGTTAAATACCTTGGATTTGATCACACAGTGAGAGAAGAATGTAAACCTAGGCCGTTTGGACTCAGAGCCCATACTCTTACACACCATCCTGTTCACAGAGCCCCAGCCACATCCAGCCCACATGGGAAGTGGCATGAATTAATTCTCAGAAGCTCCAGATTTGGTTTTGAGACCACGAGGATGGGTGTAGTAATAATTAACAGCTTGCAAGTGAACCTAAAAACACGAAGCTGGTGTTTTTTATCATCAGCACTGACATTGTTGTTCATTGTTCTGTCTGTCTCTCAGGAAAGATAGCCCAGTCTTCATTCCTGGTTATTTTTGTGTTCTTTCCATGGCTGTAGCATAATGAATTGCAGTTTATATCTAGATGAACTTTTCACTAAAAGCAGTTGGTTTAAAAATAGGTAGAAAAAAATCAGATATTGTTTGGGATTGATGATCAGATAATATAAGATTCCAACCTCAACTGAAATGATCACCAAGAAAATAGGCAGTCCTTTTAAGATTCTGAGGAGCCTCAGTTTTTGCTTATGTAGAAAGAAAGGCATCAGTTTGTTTCTTAAGGCTGTTTGAGCATCACATTTCTCATTAAGAATTCTTGGTGACTGACTGTTTTCTACTCACATGTTCAATTTGTGCCTGGTGAGTACAGAGCAGCAGACTTGTGGAGCATATCCCATCTCTTGAGGAAGATGCTAGAGGAAAACCATAGAGAGTTCAGTATGGACACAAAGCCCAGATAGAGCAGGATTTAGAGTGAGTACTCTGACCATCAGTTCAAGGCCTTCCCATCTCAGGTCTGAAGTCCAAGTGTTGAGAGGTGGTCACACTGCCCTGAAATTTTCAGAGCCTTGAGGACAGAAGTTCTGTTGTGTGGTCTATGGAAGGCTGTTGTCAGCGGCTTTTGCCTTGGCAGATTAAAGTTGTGTTCAAGTTTGGGCCAGTCCTCCTGATGTTAACGGTTAACACAGAGATATAATTCTTTTCTTTTGAACTTGCAGGCAAGCATTATGTACTAAGAATGCTTTGGTTTTTACCTTTGTCTCAGGTCTACTTTACAAATAAAACAATAATCTAGCTATGAAGGGCTACTGGTATTTCCTTCAAAACACTATTATATAAGAATTTTTGTTGCCATGGAATATTTGACATTTTGCAAAACTCCCACTGGACCTACCCACAAAGAGCTGAAATTTCCACAGCTTTTGGAAAGGATGGCTTGTTATCAGTGCATTATCAGTGAGGTTTGGAAGTGATTTGTTTTAGTTTTCAATTGATGCTCTTCTTTCACAATGAGTATATTTAAAGATTTATGGATGTATGTTCGTTAAATGTTTCACCTTAATGTAACTGAGATATTATTACCATTTTGATTTTTTCATGCTTCTCTTTACCTTTTTTCCATCATTGAGATCTTTTCCTTAGTAAGTGGAAATTGGTGGTGTAGATGGGTCACGGATCTTTTTGGCTCAATCCATAAGAACCATTGGGTGGAACATGGTGTTAAGGTTCCAGTATCAAGTTATTTCCATTGATACATTCTTGCTTTTCTACCAGGTTGTCCTTCTGGGTTTGCATGTGTGAGCAGAGTGGCTAAGTCTATGAATGTGGGGCCAGCAGGGCAAGGCAGAAGCACAGCTTCTGCCAGAAATAACAAACAAAAAGACCCAAGCCAAACCACCATCATTACCACCACCACCACCAACAACAGCAATAGCAAGAAATTCCAAAGGACATTTTTGTTTGCTGCAGAAAGGCATTCTTTCAAATAAGAACCAAGGTCTTAGTATAACTTTCCCTTGAAAATCTGGAGACACATGTTATACTGTACATACAGTGAAATCTAGACTCTATTCTTGTGATGATGCTTTGAGGCTTTTCAGTTGGCTTTGTCCAGCTGTGAATCCTGCCTCTCACTCATCATCTCACACTTTGGCTTGGCAACAAGACATGCACAGCCATCTCTGTGCCTTTGCTGAGGCTGTACCCTTGGTGTGGGGTACAGAAAATGTCTGTCTTCTCTCCCACGTCTCTAGATCTCCATGTACCTACCTGCAGTATGCAGACACACATGGATACACTCTCCTTGACTGTCTGATGAGTTCCAACACATCCTTTAAGATCAAGTGCAGCCTTTCATGATTCTCTTATAGCATTTATATTGTAGTCCATGTTCAGGTTTAGCAGAGCTGTTTTTCTTCTTTGTTCCATTGTGCAACTAGATCAAGATTCTCCTCTTTTTTACCCCCTGTAAAATGGCAGCAACATTCCCTTTTGTCAGATGAATGTTATTAAATATTTGTGGGAATCTTCAGATAAATGAATCAATTTAATGAAAGGAGTTTTGTGTACTTTGACCCACAATTTGGCCAAATCCTTTTTTTTTGATTGATAAGCTTTACTTTTTAGACAGCTTTTTATTATAGTTAATTTATAATGTGTTAGTTTCTCACATAAAGTGATTCAGTTATACATACATACATATATATTTTTTATATTTTTTCTATTATGGTTATTAAGATATCAAATATAGTTCCCTGTGCTATACAGCAGGTTCTTGTTGTTTATCTATTTTATATATAGTGATTTTATTTATTAATCCCATATTTAAAATTTATTATTCCCTCACCCTGTTTCCCCTTTTTAGTAACTGTAAGTCTATTCTCTGTGAGTCTGTTTCTCATTGTAAATAAGTTCATTTGTGTCATATTTTAGATTCCACACATAAATGATATCATATGGTATTTGTCTTTCTTTCTGACTTACTTCACTTAGTATGATAATCTCTAGGTCCATCTACATTGCTGCACAAGGCATTATTTCATTTTTTTATGTGAGCCAAATTCTTTCTTGCGTTTGTCTCTGATTTATGTCTCTTTGTGTGTGTGTATGTGTGTGTGTGTGTGCGTGTGTTTGTGAGAGAAAAGGCCTAATGTGGAATGTATGGATGTTGTTTCCTGCTTGCTCCTCAGTAAGTCAAATGAACCCTGTGGTATTTCCATTTTATTCCATGCATTATAGAAAATACTGGCTCTTTAGGCAGTGACAAGTTTCCAGTGAACAACATCTCTGGGAGGGACAGGTTGTTAGGAAATGTACAAAGATGCATAATAGGCCTATAAAGTTTGATTAGTCCACATGGAACATTCTGTACTTTGCAAGGGGAGCAAGACAGATGCTTGTCTCCATTTCATGTAAAAAACATTTTCCTTGGATTTATACACTGAATCATGTGACCCGTATTTTTTTTTTTCATAACTGCCTCACACTATGTGTTACCCATTATAGATTCCGAACGTCCAAACACCAAAGTCAGGGAGTCAGCAGAGGTCCTATGCGGATAGGAGGTTATATTGAGTTACCTCCTCTTTGGGGCTTCCCTAGGCCCATCTGACCACCACACACAAGGTGCCCTCCAGAATCTGGAATGGGGTTCTCGCGCTCCTGAATGCAAATGCTAGGAATTCAAACTGGATCTCCAGCTTATTTCTTCAAGGTCTTTCTCTTAGTTAGAATCCCATACTAGGAAGCATTCTTTTGTTTTCTAAAAAAAGGGAAATTTTTTTTTAAAAGTTTAAGATTTTCCTTTATTCAAGAAACATTTTTGCATCTAATATGGACTGGGTACTGTGCTGGGTATGAAGGATATAAAGATGAACAAGAATAAATCTTTGTCCTTCCAGGGCTCCTGTCTACCCCTGAGAGAGTGTGGTGTGTGGAAAGCCATGACACAGATCTGGGTCAGTTGTCATGGGGGCTCACCTGCCTCGTGAGCCCAGGACAGACTCAATGGAGGAAGTAGCAGTTGAGTTGGGTTTTGAAAGGTGAGAATAGTGTTTTGTTGATTTTGATCGTATACATATAAACAAAACATTAGCTTTTTTCATTGGAGAAAAGAGAAATCAACATATCAAATTTGAACTTGTATTTGGCAGAAGGTCAACAATAAGATTTGTTAGATAATTCCAATTCAGTTGTCAAATATAAGCCACTCAGCCATTATAAGCAAATACTGATAAGACATGATATTTGGTTTCCTATCTAGGAATTCACCCCAAATATGAAAACAAAGATAAGAGATTTCAGGACCTGCTTAATGGCTTTTAGCAGAATATTTTGTAACACAGACAGTCCTCACTTTGTATTGTTCTGACATGTATGGATTTCAGTTACCATGGTTTACTTAAATTACACTAGTCCTCCAACAGCACAGTTCACGTTTCAGTTTCCATGGTATAGTAACTATGAATAATTGCATAAAGAACAAATTTTGCTGCTACCTCTTCAGTCTAGATGTACGTTATAATGCACCCAATCATGTTGGCTCCTTATCACATACCTATCAAGCAAAATTTTACAAATATGGGTAATTAAAGAGGAAACTGGCCAACAAAGATAAAAAATGCAGCAAAGAACAAAATTGGATAATACTGGAAGTGAAATTCAAATCAAAGATAAACAGAGTTAAAGAAGCAGTCACTGACTGAGGAGTTGATTGTGCCACTAAGGCACTCTAGAAATGCAGTCAGAGGAACTTAGTGAAGATGAACTTATAAAGGAGGAGAGCATCTGAGAAGAAAAGGATCAAGATGTTCTAGAGGAAGTGACGCCAGCAAAGAAAAAAATGTTCACATTAAAGGAACTCTTGGAGATATTTCACAATATTGAAAGCACAAAGGATAAAATGTTGGAAGCTGACCCAAATTTAGAAAAATTTAGGGCGATTTGTCAAGGCAGAGAAAGGAAAAACCTATTCTGTAGTTATGCTATGAAAGGAAAAAAATCAAACTTGGTTCAATCTCATGTGGAGTTTGTTTTTACAAAGAAATAAAATATTTTAATTTTTTAGTTGAAGTACAGCTGATTTATAACATTGTGTTAATTTCTACTGTATAGTAAAGTGATTCAGATATATACACATGTGTATATATACATACATTTTCTTTTTCATATTCTTTTTTGTTATGGTTTATCACAGTTTACTGATCTAGTTCCCTGTGCTTTATAGTAGGACCTTGTTGTTTATCCATCCTATATACACTAGATTGCATCTGCTAATCTCAAACTCCCAATCCTTCCCACCCCCTTGGCAACCAGAAGTCTGTTCTTTATATTTGTAAGTCTGTTTCTGTTTCATAGATAAGTTCATTTATGTCTTATTTTTAGATTCCACGTATAAGGGATATTATATGGTATTTGTCTAAGAAATAAAATATTCTAGTATTCAATGATTCTAAGTTTTAAATTATGGTATACTAAGTAAATATTAGTTTTACACTCTTTTCATTTCCTCTACTACTTATAACCAATAGTAAAGAAAGATTTAAGCTTTGATAAAGCTTCTTTATAAGCTGTGGAATAATTTTAATTTTTCCTATTGATTATTCAGATCACTTTGCATGGTCAGCCTGCACAGTCATTTTTATGGTTCTGTGCACCATATTAAGCAGGAACTTCCTATATTTTCAATAGTCCAAAGACACTAAGTACCAGTAAAATCCATAGCAGGGAAATAGGTGAATCTGCTTTTGTCAACTCCATTCTTAAAGGTTCTAGCTATTTAAGTAGGGTGCTTTGGTGATATATTTCAGAACTGTTCCAGTTCACAGGGCACGGGTACTTCCTGGGTGCAACACTAATCTCAAGAAGTTGTGTATAAATTTTGCAGCATGGACAGTTTTCATCTTTTTGGCCTCCTCAAGACTTTCTCAGTTGCTATTTGGACATGTTATTGGAGTTCAGCTCCATGGAGAGCAGTTGTGTTCTTTTCTTTGGGTAGAGAAAAGTTCATGGTGAGATTCAATTTTTAATTGTAGGTCATATATGGGGAGAAGTCACTAGGTTAGTGAAGGCTGTTATAAGGAATGTTGGTTTTTGCCTGTTCAGGGTCCATTCCCCAGGATGCTGGTAATAGTCCCCTGCTTTGAGACTTGCATTTCCTCTTCGACACAGTATTGTTGGGAATCTCTTAAGGGGCCTTACACTTTCTTAACCTTTCTCCCTGGGATTCATGGGTTGAACAGGATGACCAATGTAGCTGATTCTCCCCAGACAGACATACCCAACAATTCTGTTCGTTAATTTTGCTCCTTATAGTGACCAGAACTGCCTTAATTCCCTTTCTTTCTCAATCTCATTATTTGATTTTCCCCTTAATTATGTAGGCTACCAAATTTTGTTCATACAATAGATTTCCATTTTTTTGGTCCAAATTAGAGTTAGTTTCTTTGCTGGTTTAAGAAATGTAAATTCGTTTGCTCTTAAACTTGGCTTATTTAAGATGTAAAGACAAAACCTTCATGTAAAGGAGCTGTGTTTCCAAATCATGAGCTGTGTTTCCAAATTTTAATAAATCAAAGACTAGGAAATATCAGAAACTCTTTGCTCAATTCAGTGGATTTCTCCTTGTTTCTTGAGATGGAGAATTGTGCTGGGATACCAGGTTCAAACTCACAAAAAAGTAAATAGATATAAAAAAGAGCGGTATGCATGAAATTCATTATTTTGTTCACTAGAGGTCCAACTGAGATGAGAAATATGCATTCTCCTACAAAAGTCATTTGTTTATTGCATTGTTCGGTGAGCACTTGCTATGTAGCAGGCACTGTTCCAAGGACTTGGGATAAATCGGTTAACAAAATGGACACAAATCTCTGCTGCTTTGAGCTCCTGTTTTAGTGGGTGAAGACCTAAAGGGCACTCTTCTCAGTCATTGTTATTTTGATTTTGGGTCTATTAAGTATGATGCATTTGTTGTTTACTTGCTCAGTTGTGTCCGACTCTTTGCGACCCCATGGACTGCAACATGCCAGGCTTCTCTGTCCTTCACCATCTCCCAGAGTTTGCTCAGACTCATGTCCATTGAGTTGGTGATGCCATCCAGCCATCTTGTCCTCTGTCGTCCCCTTTTCCTCCTGCCTTCAGTCTCTCCCAGCATCAAGGTCTTTTCCAATGAGTAAGCTCTTCAAATCAGGTGGCCAATGTATTAGAGCTTCAGCTTCAGCATCAGTTCCTCCAGTGAATATTCAGGATTGATTTCCTTTAGGATTGACTGGTTAGATCACCTTGCAGTCCATGGGCTCTCAAGAGTCTTATCCAACACCACAGTTCAAAAGCATCAACAACATAGGTCAAGTCAAACTTTACTCGAGATTTTTGACTTTTTGCCTCAAGTAGAAATAAAATCCAAACTAATAAACTAATCAAATCCAAACTAATAATAACTTTCAGAAGTGCTCAATTATTTTCATATTTCTGGCTTGTGCAGCTATTTTCCCTCTTGTCAGTCATGACCAATATTGAAAAACAGGCAAGCCTAGCCCAGTTGAATTTAGAATAGCACAGAGATTTAGCAGTGTCTTGTGCCTGGAGCTTCTTGTTCAATAAGCATTGAGTGATGGATACTACTGATCTGAAACTGGATTTCTCAGTAGAAGGTAGGAGTGATTCTGCCCTGGGGGATGGAAAGCTCCTTTGCCCTCTCTTCTTTCCCCAACTTCTGGGATGAGGAAATGAGTACCCAGAAGATATTTACCGGCTCCATTTCGTCATATTAAAGGCAAAAGGATGGGTCCTTTAGCATTTGATGTGAATTCTAACATCTCTAACTGCCTTTGGCTGGTGAGCCGTAGCTATTGAAGGGAAATTGAATGCAAACAATTCTATTTTTCTAAAGCTGCCAATCAGACTCCATTATGAATCCCTAAAGAAATATGTTTTGAAAAACAACTTGCTGCTCTACTTATAGAAACATGTTATTTGGAAACTGTTTGGTGGAAACTGTGAAATCTAATGTACACAGCATAAGATGGGGGTGTCAGTGAGCACTGGGGGCTGGTAGAAAATAGGAGACAGAAGGAAATCAGCAGATGAACACTCTATTTGTTCTCCCAGCAAACAGTTCAGAGGCACTGTTTTATGTAGTGTGTCTGTGGACATCCTGCATGGATGAGTGATGGGCTGTGTCTCGTCATGAAGCAGTAGAGGCTCAGTAGCCCATCACCTCATGCTGGTTCCCCACCCTTCATTTTATCACTTCTTTGCCCTATTCTTTCACTTATGGCATTGCATTTTCAAAAAGCATTAGCATGAGAGCCTTGCTTCAGGTAGTGTTTCTAGAATACCCAAGTTATAAGAGAAGGTGATCTATTTTTTCCTGAAAAGATAGCCCCTTGTCTTCAAACTGCTAAATAATCCATTTTTCCTCCGTGTATATACAGCCCTGTTTCTAGACTCTGATCTGTTCCATGGATTTATTTGTCTTTTTCTACAGTGTGATCAACTTTTAATTTCTATGGCTTTAGGGTTTGATATCTGGTAGGTTCTAAATAATTATTAAATTTACTATCAGCTTCTTTCCTTCCCTCATGTTCAAAGGCCACCTCCTCCAATTTTATTTTTCTGTTTCAGCCTCCCTCTCTTTCTCACCTTAGAATCTATCACTGAGTCTTCTGATTTAGTGCCAGCATTTTAGCCAGATTCATCTCTTAATTGGAAATTTTTTGTGATTTGAATATTATAATAATTGGTAACACAAATGGGTTTGCTAGTGACCTCCTTTTCCCATGGAGATAGAACCTCTGACTTTTACCTGCTGATACTATTTTCAGAATGGCAGTCTCACTCCCTGGCATCTAGGTTTGGCCATATTATTAGGTTCTGTTCACTGGGGTATAAACTGAAATGTTGTCTAGCAGCTTCTGAGAAACTTCTTCAGGGATAGTATGGTTGCCCTTTCCTTCATCCTTCCCTCCATCCTGCCACCTCAAGTGTCCCAGCTGCCATCTTGGATCACCAGGCTAAGGTTATACTCAGAGGGGCAATAAGGTAGACAGGACTTGTGTTTCTGGCTCTGTGGAGAACCACTCCAGCTCCAGACCTCTTACACTGAGACATCCATCAGCATTTATAATGCTTCAGACACTGAAGCAATTTATTTAGCATTTTCTGGTTCATAGAGAAACTGAATCTGTGCTAATATGTTGGAGAAAAGAGATGAAGACTATGGAGTAAAAGGAAAGTATTGGCCAGAGGTGCAAATTAAAGTTTTCTTTCCTAATCTTACTGAGAAATTTAGGGACCTTAAAGAAAATTCTAACTGGGCTCTAACATGACCTTTGTGGACTGTGAGCAAGTCATGTGACAAATCAAATGATCAAAAGGCTAAGAAAGAGTCACCCAGACCTTATTACAGCCTAAAAGCTTAGAAATTCTCACTACCATCCCCATATGAGGAACTGCTGAATGTTTCACATGAGTCAAACACTGTTTTTTACATAGTTTCTTGATAAAGGGTAGTGAAAAGAAAGAAGTTTTCTGGTTAAGTTGCATTGGGTAAGACTGGTTGAGAAGTGCTTTATTACTTTTTTTTGTTGAAGGATATGCACTTTCAGTTACATAAAAATGGAAAGGAAATACGTTAGTGAGGGTTATCTCATTACTGTGAAATCAGGTCTCCTTTTTCTGTCTCTGTATGTTGTCATCTCAAAAATGAGCTCTCCCTACACCAGAAACTAACACAACATTGTAAATCAACTATAATTTTTGAAAACAAGTACTTTCTTCCAACTATAATGCTGGGCTCACTAATGAGAGATAATGCTGACATAAGCCTACTTACTGAAAGGCTCAGGAAACCTTCTCTGAAAGACATGATAGATTTTAAGTGAAGGGAAGAGAACTCTGGCTCTGGGGTTTAACGAAACGGAAGTTTATATCTCCTCTTTGGATCATATGTTTATGTGGACTCACCCAAGGGCCTTGATCTCCCACATACCTGCAGATATGCTTACACAGAAGATTCCAAGGAATCAGAGCTAAATATTTTCCTATTTTAATAATGATTATCAGAGTGAAAGTATCAGAGACATGGGGGAAAAAAGGGGCAAAGATCCACTGCTTGGGACTCTGAAGAGTTCATTCAAGTTGTGGCTGGTGTAGTAAAAATGACAAGGGTCAGAAACAATGGATAAATGAGGACTAATGGAAAAAAACCACCAAAAGTGAAAGCAAATGATGGAATGTTTGTTTTGGTGATTATTTTGTTTACCTTCTGCTGGAGATAAGAAGAAAGAGATCACAATAAAAATAAGACAGGCTCTGCAAACACTGGAGGGTGGTGAGCAATAGGGAGAGGTCCAGTATTCCTGTTGTAGCTTTCCCATCACCCCCACTCCTGTTCCACACCACTCCCCCAGGCCTTCAGGTGAAGCTGTTGCTTCTCAAATACTCTCTTTAGTTGTAACTGTGAAACCTGAGAGGGTTAGTTTTTCATTCCACCCTTATAATGAGAGATTAACTAGCTAGTTTTAGGGACTCAGGGCCTGTGGGAGTTGAACCCAAGACAGATACATTAAAATTTTTTTTTTTTTTTTCACTTTTTCACTGAGCCACAGGACATATGTGATCTCAGTTCCCAGACCAAGAATTGAACCTAGGCCCTCTGCCTTGGAAGCACAGATTCCTAGCCACTGGATGGCCAGATAAGTCTCACAGATGCATTTTGAAATGTGTTTATCAGCAGGAAAATTTAAGACTAAGCCACTATTGGGTAAGAACAGAGGGAAGCCAGGGCAGTGCCCATCCAGTTGGCAGAGAGCCAAGGGCAGGGTGAACAGTAAGATACAAAAAAGTGGGGTGGGGAAGATCAAAGGCAATATAGTTTGATATCAAGGCTGCTTTAGAGTCAACATTTGGTTGAGAAAGCATATTTCAAATTCTCAACCTTTCATTTGTTCATTCACACCTTTAAAATGGTGGGCTTTGTGGATAATGAGTATCAGGGATCTCTTTTTCTTTTTCTCATAGGTGAAGTTCAGATTCAGAGCTTTAGAAATCATATGAGAAGCAGGAGGACTGAAAAAAATTACTTTTATCTTAGTATTTGGGAAGGTTTCAGCTTGATCTTAGCATACTCTCAGAGACATGCTGGGACTTCTGGTAGGGCAGAAATGCAATTGCATAAATGCCTAATGAGCCTCCCAAGAGAAAACTCATCTCCCCCCCTCTCCAGAAAAAAAACCAGTCAACTGGATACACTTGATCTGGTGAAAGAGATTCAGTCCATTGGCCATCAGAGGGGAGAAGGAGATTTATGAATGATTTGTATTATATGTGACTTTTTTCTGGCCCAGCTTTTCATGGAGTACTGTCTGTGTCCTAGGGGAATGGGAAAGAGGGTGAAAATTGAGTCCTTCATGAAACTCTCTGTACCATATTCTTGCACAGCGGGATTGTGTTGGTATCCAATTGGCCAAGGCAAGTCCACAAAAGAGATATGGATCCCACTTGGGTGTGGTGTCAGTGGACTGAGGACCTTAGTGGACATGCTTTGGAAACTTCAAGGATATCAACCTGTTGGTTCCGGCAAAGCTTGGAGGAAGTTGTCTTCCAGGGAGGTAGCTGCAGTACTCAACAGAGAGCACAAAGACATAAAAGACATAAAAGAACCCCACAGACAGGGGATTGCATAGGAGAGAAGCAGAAGAAAAATAGGAGCACAAGACCTGACTTGATTGTGCACAGAAAAAGATCTCCTGGGGCCTCAGGTTCTTCATGAGAGGGAAACTGTCAAAGATACTGGAGTGATGCAAAAGTCAGTGAAACAGAACAAGTGTGTGTGTGTGTTAGAAAAGAAAGAAGAGAGCAATTTTATTTTCAGCTTTCTTTAGAGTCTGATAAGTTATATATTTATTTTCATTCCAACACTCTCTTATCAGTTACAGTTGTTCACAATGACAGTGATTGTCAAGTGTTACCCAATGGAGAGTGATGGAAGAATTCCTCCTTGGGCAATAAGAGTGTTGTGTAGCTGACTTCCCAGTGAGTTGGGTAGGTTGGAAGAGCCTCTCCAATATTTCTGTTAACATTCCTACTTCTGGAGTGTGTGTGTGTGCATGTGATGTCTCATTGATAAGGTCATTAATCACTAAAAAGTCTTGGGAACATTCTTATCTCTAGAAGGGGAATTTTATATTCTTATTTCCAGAGCTATAGGGTTATAGGACCAATCTCTACAGCCATGGATTCTAGATAACTACAGCTCATAGTATCTGCTTACTTGCGGTTTGATGCAAGAGGTGCTAAATGAGGTCAGCATCATGGACTGTATCAGTCCCCATATTGTCCTCTTTACCCCTTTTACCCACAAGTACCATAATGGCAGGAGACTCAGCAAAGCAAGTGTGCGTGTGTGTGTGTGTGTGAAAGGGGAGTAGGTTTACCAGATAAGTCATCCTACTTTAGGACTGCAGATCTGTGAATGTCTACTTGATAAGTGTATCTTCATATATAAAGGGGCATGCTACCACAAATAACATCAGTGCAATTAATTGAATACTTATTATGTAAGTACTTTATAGAGACTGTATCATTTACTCCTTCCAATAGCCCTATTGTGCGTGCTCTGCTTAGCAGCTCAGTCATGTCTAACTCTTTGCACCCTCATGGATTGTAGCCCACCAGGCTCCTCTGTCCATGGAGATTCTCCAGGCAAGAATATTGGAGGGGTTGCTATGCTCTCCTCCAAATAACCCTGTTAATAGATATTAATATTGTCTTCATTCTACAGATAGGAAAACAGTGGCTTAAGAGATTTAAATAATTTGCTCCAAAATACTTAACTAGTAAGTAGCATATTTTAGAATCCATAATTCTAATATCTGTGTTCATAATCATTGTGCTATGCCACCTCATTCTTTAACAGTGATTTTTTAAATAAAAAATACTCTTTCTTATTAAGTACCAGCAAGTCTATATAAATATATGGATCAACAAAAGGAGGGTAACATTTAAAAAAACCCTCAGTTCTCCCATTTTTTTCTCTTGCTCTCTTTCTCCATTTGTGTGGTTTAAGGTGCTTTGGTGAGATATTTCATGATTCACTTTGGTTGACAGCTGGACTAACCAAGGGCAGTGAGGAAATGAAGGGTTATCTCTAGGCCACCTTTGGAGGTGAGGCAGAGACAGGGTCAGCTCGCAGGGTGTCTCGGCTGCTTATACAACTACTGAGGAAATTGGACAGGACAGGTCACATTCTGCCAGGAAGCTGAGTTTGGGGCTGTTTATGCCACAGCAAAGAGCAGAGGACAGCAGGAATGTGAATCACTCACAACCCTCTGAGCTCCCCTGGAGGCTATATCTTTCCAGGTTGCTGAGGAGTGTGTAAGGAACGACAGAGGGACCTTGCCATCCTCACTGGGAGCTGTTTACAGACCATGCCACTTCCCCTGGTTCTTGGTTCCTGCTTATCGGAACCCACTCTTCTGTACCACCATTGTGAATTGTCTCTGAGTTCTTTCTTGCAGGTCTTTCTTGACCCCTTTAGCTTAGGGCTCCAGAACTGGGGGCCTCTCCAAGCAGAAAGCTCTTGGCACAGCCCTCTAATTCGTGAGAGAAATCACAAGACTCAGTGAAGAAGCACGCAAGCTTCCCAGTTTCTGGAGGGTCTCAGCAGCAGGGTCTGTCTTTGTGGAGTCTGATGCTCCCGCTGGAATGTGCATCTGAAGCCAAGAATGAGGGCTCTGTTTTTGGCACACAGTTCACTGGGAAAGCAGTAAATGTCCTCTCCACTGAGACATGAAATGTCAACAGAATGGGCAGATTGGGATTAAGCTGGGCTCCTGGTAACTGGTAGCAACAGAACAAAATAACTTCACTAAATAAAAAGAGACAAGAGGATGAAATTGGCACCCTTTCCCTGGCTGTCACTGACGGCTTTGGAGGAAAGATCTCAGAGATTCCTGGGCTGTTATCTCTTCAGCTATTCTCTTGATGTTGTAATCTGTCTTCCTTAATCATGGAACTTTAGGATGCTTTGGAGGTCTCAGCTTCTGAGAGCTGACCTGCCCACCTGTTGTGTTTATATTGTATTGTGTAGGGAGTGACACGTAGGAGAGTTTTTCAGGATGTGGTCTATAGACTTTTTGTACTATCAGATGTAGTTTCTCTAAAAGAAGATTCCTGGGCCTCTTATTGTGCCTATGGAATCAGAGGATTTGTGTTTGGTACTTAGGAATCTGAATTTCAACAAGCTCTAGGTGATTCTTGTATTCATTAGAGTTTGACAACATTGATATTATATTTAAAGCACTTACCAGATGCTGGGCCTAAAATAAAAGCACTTACCAGATGCCATGCTTCACATGGGGGAACTCATTTGATCTTTGACAAACAATCACATACTTATTTTATAAGGAGGAAACTGAGGCATTGAGCAGTTAGGCAACTTATCTGAGAATACACACTTAGAGGCAGAATTTGGACCTAGATGTCTCTTTCTGCCCATCTACATAACACTGCATCAAGAAGAAATGTCGAAGAGCATGCAGTGATGCTGGAGAGAGTCAAGGTGAATCCAGATGTACAGAGACTGAGAGGGAGAGTGAAAAAATGCACAGATGTGACTAGTGATGACCTTCTGAAATGGTTTTAAAAATGGATGGACATTATTCAGTCAGTTTTCTCTTAACTACATTAATTGTACTAAAATCATCCCTATTGGATCATGTATATGACTGGCTGAATGCAGAAGAATAACTAATGATTTCTGGCCTAGAGAGCACTAAGAGAGTGAGGAATACTGAGGACTCCCACTAGGTAGAATGGGGTAACCAGAGCCTTAATCAAGTTTGAATTTTTTCCTACATTTATTTTCCCATGTTGCTAAATATTATTGACTTTGACCTCCACAGTCTCAGAATGCCTTGTCCACTATGTTTTTAAGTTTTAAAGTTCTTATGGATATCTGGCTATCATAGTATAGATCCAGACTTCAAGGGATGGGGACCCAAGGGGTGTTTCATGTTTTTCCTAGACCCAGGTTGGCACTTACTGCACACCCTCATAGTAGAATTGTTCATTAGCTCACTGAAATGAAAGTCTGAGCCTGGAGGATTGAATTTGGGTCTGGGTCTAGGGTCACCTTGGGATGACTGTCCTTATATCTTCTCTGACTCTTTCTTGGTTGCCATCACCATCATTTTGGGAAATATTTAGTTCTTACATATTGAACATTAAGAGAAATCAAAAGAAGCAACCTGTTATCCCCTCTCTTCTTCCCTCTTTCCATTCCCTGTTTGCGTCTTTTTTTCCTCTGAGCTTCCAAAGCAATGATATTAACTGTTCATGTCATAATCTTGGGTTTAGACAAGGAAACTGAATGTCAAGTTAATCAGCAAAGAAATAATTTCTTTTCAGGGCAATATTCCTGACTCATCTGATAGAAATTTAAAAACAAGTGAAAAGATACTGTCTTCTTAACATTGTGAAATCTCCCTTAGGTCCTGCATAACTAGTACGAAATACTGAATACAATAGATTTTGTAGAGATCCTAGCTCCTTCATCATTTGTGGGTGTAGGTTGGAGAGCCAGTCTGTTGGATTTCTCAAACACTTTTCTAATGACATCAGGGATCTAAAAGGTGCACAGGATGCACGTGTGTGCACACACCTACCCACATACTCTTCTACTTGAATAACCCAAGCTTCCTGGAAGAAGGAAGAGAAAAGCAGATTTAGAGATTCATATCCATCTTGCGGATGTGATCTGTAAACATAGATAAATTCCTCACATCACTTTGAAGAATTCTCTGTTGTGCATCCTGCTTTGTAAAATGAGGATCTCCAAGAGTCTTCTTGCTAAACTTCTCTGTATTGTTCATTACTTGCTCTCTTTTTAGAAAATGTTCAACCAACTCGTGTTTACAAGGATTATTTTACAGTGAGAGGTGGTCAGGGTCTGTCTTATCAGGTCCATGGGCAGCTGTTGCCTTCTGGAAATGACATACCTTAGACACTGTTTGCCATCATTTAGACATTCCATCTCACCCTGTGATGTGGGGTGGAGGGCACTGAATTGGGAGTAGGAGACTCCCAATGGCTCTGCCATTAGCCTGTGATGCCAGCTTAGGGCAAGTATATTTCCTCTCTGAGAATTAGTTTCGTCTACTGTTTCCAGTGTCTTTCCTTTCCAGTCCATCTCCATCCAACTGCCAGAGTAATTTTTCTGAAACATGGCCAGAATGGTATAACATCTTTGTTTTAATAGCTACCTATAGCCTAAAAGAGTGACTTGAAACCCTGGTTGTGACCCTGAATCAACCGCAAAGCAAATCACACTTCTGGGCATGAAAAGCAGGAATCCAGATTCAATTAAAAATACCTTTTAACCCTCTGAACCCCTGCCTCCCAAAGATATTCAGATCTGGATATAGATTTCCATTCTAGCAGCATAGCCTTCAGTATCTACTGCTCTTTTTTCAAAGCAATCTGTTCTTGGACCTCGCTTGTATCCCTCCAGTTCTTGGACCGCCACCCTTTACCACCAGTGAGCCCCAAACATGGACCAGCTTCTGCTTTTGCAGGGCTTCCCAGCCTTCCAAAAGGAGAGGAGGAAATCCCTTCCTGCATCATTAGAGCACTTTGTCTTAATGTTTTTTTGGTACAATTGGTGTTATTGCTTTAACTGACATTCATTTTTATGTCTAGTTCCCTAAAAAGAATGGGATCTCCTTGAGAATAACAATATTTTGGACAATTTTGTGCACCTTGCACCCTCCACCAACATCATCATTAGCTGCATACTAATTGATTTAATATTACAAGTTCAGGTTATACCATGTGTAAGTCCTCCCTCCTTACACTTCTTTAATAATTTTTTAGTTACCATGTTTATTTTTTCAAGTGAACTTCATATTCATTTAAAAATTTCAACAACAATGACAATAGCAGCAATAACAGTAAAGAACATTTCAAAACAATAATGACAAGAGAAAGCTTGGATGGAACTGCATAATATTAATGTGTGTGTGCACTTAGTCACTCAGTTGTGTCTGACTCTGCAACCTCATGGACTGTGGCCTGCCAGGCTTCTCTGTCCATGGAATTTTCCAGGCAAGAATACTGGAACAGGTTGCCATTTCCTACTCCAGGAGATCTTTCTGACCCAGGGATCAAACTCATGTCTCTGGGATCTCCTTCATTGATGGGCAGATTCTTTACTACTGTGCCACCTAGGAAGCCCCATAATGTTTATAGATCAGCTTATAAATAATTGGCATTATTTTTCCATCTATGAATACTGCATATTTGTGTATGTATTCAGCACTCTTTTTATTTCCTTCAGGAATTTACAGTTTCTTTTTTAAAAATCTTAGATTTATTCTTAGTTTATTCTTGATGCATTTATTCTTAGTTTATTACTATCTTTTATGAATTCTTCTGTTTTATGCTGGGGTGCTATTGCATTTGTTCTGTCTTGTAACTGGTTTCAGGAAATTCTAATGGTCTCTCAATTAAGTATTGTGAATTTTACAAATGAATAATCACATCTTTTGCTAAGAATGTTTTATCTCCTTCTTTCTAATATTAATATCTCATTTTACAACAGTTCTTTGTCTGGTTATATAGACCAGAGCTTCTATAACAATGTAAAATGATTGTGGTGGTAGCAGGCATCATTATCTTTTTCCTGACCTTGAGGGGAGTGCCTCTATTATTTGAGTCTTATGTATGAGGCTGATTATTGATTGTTAATAGATATAATCATTATCATTTTAGTGAAAAAAATTTTTTTCCAACTTCACTCTGACTTTTTAAAATGAAGATATGAAAGTTAAATTTTGTCAAATGTCCTTTAGTCATCTGTCGAGATGGTCATCTGTTTTCCTTTGGTCTCTTAGTGAATTATACAGTTCCTAATATGGAATGATTTTTGTATTCTTGCAATAAAACTTACTTGACCATTTTGAATTATTCTGTTAATACTTAGCTAGATCATATGACACACTATATTTGTGACCTCTGTGTATCATACAAGCTATTAATATTTATATAATGTATGTGTGTATGTCTGTGTTGACTTTGTCAGGTTTCAGATATCATGTTTCTACCAACTTCATAAAATTAATTAGAAAGTTTTCCAGCTTTTCAAATTCTCTGAAACAATCCAGAAAACTCAGGAATTATATACCACCTAGGGTTGGTGATTTTCTAAATGGTATTCTTTTTATCTTTCCAATTTCAATTGGCATATTAGTTGAATATGTCTTGATGGGTCATTTTTTTCCATTTAAATATTCTAGAAAATTTTCTAATACACTGATACTCTAACATGTATTAACATCAAGTTACATGAATATTCCCTTATAATATTAATTTCTTTCTTAGCCATACTTGTATTCCTTTTCTCTTTCCTAAAGTCATGTTTATTAATATTTTCTTCCATTTTCTGCTCAGATTATTTTCATTCTTTAATATTTAAGACATTTCTAAAACCAGCTTTTCCTTTGAATAAATTTTGACTGCACACTGTGCATCTTAATATGTAGTTTTGTCAATATTATGTTTCTTCCTAAAAATGCTGCAACTGTGATTTGATTTCCTCTTTGACCCAGGAGTCATTTGGGGAAGTGTTATGTCAGCTCCTTTCTACCACTGACCCTTTTCTTGCGGTAAAATGAAAGGCACCCAGAGTGCGTTTCAGCAGCAGGAGATCTGGAGGGAAGTCCAGACTGAGACAAGTGCTGGTGCAGGCAGCGCGGGTGAAGTGCTTGATAAACAGTCTGGGGATTCCGCAGTGCGGATGTAAAAAGTAAGGCAGTAGATGTTAAAAGGAAAGTTGGGTGAGAATAAAAAGCAGACTCCAAGATGTAATCAAGGGCTGGCCGTGGTTCTGGCTTCTGTGCTGTCGTGGTTGATGGACACAGTCCATCGCTTGTTGGACCATCTTTCCTCTGGGATTAGCAGCTGATGAGTGCTGCTGGGGACATCAAGAATTGAAAATCATAGCACTGATCTCCCATCTCTGAGTGTAGAGCAGCTGCTTGGGAGGCCAACGAGACAGGGTGCATATGCCCCCCAGGAAGTGGAGGCCTTAACTGAACCTTCTTTCTTTCCTCACCTGCAGGAACCTCCTCTCAGGAAGGTCTGAGAGTGGGCTCTTGCCTGTTAGTGGGAAAAGGTGGAGAATCTGGATAATAAATTTTTCTCTCTCTCTTTTGAAACCTATATTACCTTTATTTATATTTTTCTATTCCTTTTTTCCAGTTTTATTGATATAATTGACAGATAACATGAATTTAAGATGTACAACATAAGAATTTGCTATATGCACATATTGTGAAATATTCACAAGATTTGTAAACATCCGTTACCTCAAGTAGTTACACATATTTTTTCTTGTAATGAGAACTCTTAAGATTTACTCTCTGAAGCAACTATCAAATATACATTATTGTTAACTCTAGTCACCAGGCTGTATGTTACATCCCCAGGACTTGTTTACCTTATAACTGAAAGTGCGTACCTTTTGACCATCTTCAGCCACTTCTCCCCTCCCGCATACCCTGTTCTCTGTTTCTGTGAGTCTTGATTTTTTATTTTATTTCTATTTTTAAAAGATTTTTATTGGAGTATAGTTGCTTTACAATGTTGAGTTAGTTTCTACTGTATAGCAAAGTGAATCAGCCATATGTATATTCCCTCTTTTTAAAATTTCCTTCCCCTTTGAGTCACCACAGAGCATTGGGTATAGTTCCCTGTGCTATACAGAAGGTTCTCATTAATTATCTATTCTATATGTAATATCAGTAGTGTATATATGAAAATCCCAGTCTCCGAATTCATACCCCCCTGAATTTTGTTTTTATAGATTCCATCTATAAGTGAGATCATACAGTATGTGTCTTTCTCTGTCTGAATTTTTCACTTAGTGTAACACTCTCAAAGTCCATCTATGTGGTCACAAATGGCAGGACTTTCTTCTTTTTTATGGTTAAATAATATTCATATATATCATATTTATACACACATATATGCTACCTAGGTTAATTTCACCTATTGACTATTATAAACAATACTGCAATGAACATAGGTATGTAGATATCTTTTAAGTTAATGCTTTTGTTTCCTTTAGATAAATACCCAGGAGTGGACTTGCTGGATCATATTTTAAAATTTTTGAGGACCCTCCCTTCTGTTTTCCATAGTGGCTGTACCAACTTACTTTCCTACCAACAGTGCATAAAACTTCCCTTTTCTCTACATCCCTACCAACACTTGCTATCTCTTATCTTTTTGATAATAGTCACTCTAACAGGTGTAAGGTGATAGCTGTTGTGATTTTGACTTGCATTTTCCTGATGATTAGTGATGTTGAGCACATTTTCCTGTACCTGTGGGCCATCTGTATGTTTTCTTTAGAGAAATGTCTATTTAGTTTCAATGCAGGAGACATAAGAGACGTGGGTTTGATCCTTGGGCAGGGAAGATCCCCTGGAGAAGGGTATGGCAACCCACTCCAGTATTCTTGCCTGGAGAATCCCAGGGACAGAGGAGCCTGGCAGGCTACATTCCATAGGGCCACAAAGAGCTGGACGTGACAGAAACAGCTTAGCACAGCATGATAATCAGTGATGT
This sequence comes from Dama dama, assembly GCF_033118175.1. Classification (NCBI taxonomy): domain Eukaryota; kingdom Metazoa; phylum Chordata; class Mammalia; order Artiodactyla; family Cervidae; genus Dama; species Dama dama. The sequence goes on from NC_083692.1 coordinate 66,819,202, forward strand.
TGAAGCCTTTTCATGTACCTGTTGGCCATCTGTATGTCTTCTTTAGAGAAATGTCCATTCAGTTCCTCTGCCCATTTTTTAATCGGATTGTTTGTTTTCTCTTTTCTACTTGGATGGCATCAGCAGCACCAGTGCCTTTTGCCACAAATGACAGAGTAACTCCCTTTGGCAAAGATGGTCTTCATTTTTTGGATTGTTTTTAATGTTCTTTCTTTTTGGTATGGCTTAAGCACTGCCTGTGTACGTCTTGACAAGTAAACCTTCAAAATGACAAGCAGTGGGAAGAGGCCTGAAGTAAATGAAATGTGGGATCAGCCTGTACCCCTTTCTTCATCACAGGTGTCAGCATTCATTTTTTACTTTCTCTCTTTCATCTGGGGCAGGTTGGCTGCATACTAGGTGTGGGGGGAGCATGTCTGCCCACCTCTTTCCTGTTGTTTTCCATTTACTGGGTGGACAGTCTCTCAGAATTCTGGCGGAGGTGGTAGCCATGCTTTTGCCCTGTCCGATGGCTTTGGAAGTGAGCATCCTGGTTGTTCTGACTTGGCGTTGGCACTTTTGAGTTACAGACTCAGAGCAGGATGTCACATGATGGCTGGTGCCTCTCACCAGATATAGCCTGGATTTTAGTGGTAAGGTCATGTCCTTTGGTCTGAAATCAGCCTAGGAACTACATGAATCTTGAGACAAACTTTATGGGGGTAGAAGTTTGGGGAAGTTTATTATCCGGCCCCATTCTCTTTTTTGTAAGGTATTTTCTCCAAATATGATGGTGTCTCCTTTTTCCTTTTAGATAATTTATTATCTCTGTAAATTGACAACTGCCTTTGCAACATTTGTTAGACTCACCCACCCAGAGGCAGTGTTTCTTCACTGTAGAAAATGCTATTGTCTGCTTATTCTCATCCTTCAATCACTAGAAAGCCTTGAGTTTTATCTGGGCCCGTGACTGCCCAGAATAAAACACTGCATTTGTCTGGCTTCAGATGCCTCCTTCCCTCTCCCACCCTCCATCCCATGGAACTGAATGTGGATGTGCTGGGTGCATCTTGGGGCTTATAAAGGAGGACTGCAGAGTAGAGATGACAGAACGGTGAGACAGAAGGAGCTGGGGTCTCAGACTCTGAGGGGCTTCTGTATCAGCCCAGCTTATACTCAGTCTCTGAGCTCTGTTCCAGCAGTTGAGCCTGATCCTTATGAAAGTGGCCGTGGACGTGGGTTGATGGTGTCTTATTGGCGAGGCAGCACCTTTTTTGTGAGAGGGAGTAAAGGCAGGAGTCTGTCTTTCTATTGCTGCACTGAGGGGGCTCCCCACATACTTGCCCATATCTGTGCCCCAGGACCTTTTTTACACTCTATGATGACAGTCTTTCCATCAAAGTTCTCTACTTCCGAGCCTCCTCTAAGGCTCACCCCACATAGCACCTGTAGGCAGGAGAGAGTCACCTTCCTTTCTGAGCACAAATTTTGAGCTGCCTTTTAAAACTGTGTTCTGTGTATTGACTTGAGAATTGGTAATCATCTCTTTCCTTGCATATAAAAATCAAGTGTTCTGTTTCTATAAAAAGCAGTTGTAATTTTAAGTGCAATTCTTCTCTGGCATGAGATGTATCAGGTTTCAATAAATAATCAGAGACCACAGTTTGAAAAGAAGTTGTGTGAAACAGTTTTGGGCCAACGTTGGCAAACTGTTACTGGAAGGGGCCAGATAGTAAATGTTTGAGGCTTTGCGGGGCCAGTAGGATTTCTGTTGAAACTGCTCAACTCTGAAACCATTGCAGAGTGAAAACAAACACAGGCAGTACATATTAATCGGTGCATGGCCAGGGCCCTGTGCCTGAGAGAGTTTATTTACAAAAACATGTAGCAGCCTGGATGAGGCTGGTGGACAGGAGTTTGCTGACCTTTGACTTAGGAACTTTTAAAACTATCCCCTTTTTAATGATTTTGCTGTTAAATTAGGAGTGGTGTCTACCAACAGGCAAACTCCCCATAAAGGCCCTTTGCTATAGACACTTGCTGATACCAGCAAGGGAAGGGCCGAAGCTTGTACTAAGAGTCTTGGCTCCTGGGTGTTGTGGAAATATTTTGGAGGAAAGTAGGCTTACTTAGGACAACACAATCTGAATTATAAGTTTCTTTGTTTCTTATAGAATGCCACTTAAAAGTTTTAAATTTTACTTAAAACAGCTCTGTGGAAGATGTGGAGCCTGAGAGAGAGTTTGAAGATTTGTACGTTGTCTTTGCATTCAGGGTCACAATTTTAACATGTGCCTTCCAAAGTGGGAACTCAAAGATTATTTTTTTGGCCCTTTTCCCTGCAAGGGAAGAACCAGAGATGGTTGGGCATTTTTTTGCTTTCATTTTTATTTAGCAAATCCTGACAGGAAAGCGGCACACCCACTGAGAATTTAGTAAAACCGGAGACCCGTGCCATAATATGGGGGGATTTATGGATGTGCTTTCTGAGGTATTTTTGTAGTACAGTGTCTCTGTGGTTTTGGAATGAGGAATGAGATGTTTATTTTCCTCTTGGCAATGTGTGCCCACACTTTGATTTCAGTTCCTTTAAATTCAACAAGTCTTCATTGAATACTTTCTATGTGTTCATTCCCTATGGGTTGAAAGGGGAAAAAAAATGGGAGATGGATCCAGGCGTTTCCTGGGTAAAGGGGGCTCATGGGTTTTGGCTTGATGTCTTATTTCCCACTGTTTGCATAGACACGGATCCTAATATAGAATAACCATCAAGGGTTTTTTCCCTGTTGTTTTATTTCCACATGAAATGAGAAAGCATGCAACCCTATGTCCCCTCAATCCATCCCAATTGGTTGGAACTCTGCAGGGCATAACTCTTCTTTCAGATGTGTTTTGGGAGCATGCGGCTTTTTTTAAAATTCAATTTTGTCACAGGTCCCCTTAGAGGAACATTACTCTGTGCTAGCGAAGGGATTCAGTATCACCTCATCAAACTCCTGCTTCAGACCCAGAGAAAACAGAGTATGTGGACACAAGATAACCCCCTCTACAAACAAGGCATCCTTTGAAAGCCAATACTGCACATATTCGAGGTGCTTTCCTTCCTACCTTTCCTCTCCCAAGCCATGTATGGTAGAGGAGCTGGGCTGCTTTCAATAAAAGGAATTCTTTGATGTAGGATACTGAATTGGGCTGTTTTTGGCCTGTGGTAGGAGGGAGTCGGGGAAAGGGGAATGAAAGTTCATGGAGGAAGCTGTAGCCTTTAGGTCAAGCTGAGATGTGACCCTCAGGGCTTGCCAAGTCCATGAGGGAACATAAGTTGCCTTTGGATGGCTTCTCAACGGCTCCTCTGTGGCCTTGAGTCCCAGGCCTTAGTGAGACACTCTGTGATGTGAACGAGGAGGGTCAGCCCACACAGCAGGGACCTGCCCTATCCACACAGGAGGCTAACCAGTGGCATCTTCTAAGTAGAGACTTGGGGAATGGAAACATAGGCACAAAACTCTTATCCCATTGCTCTGGCTACCTAGATCTGATAATTTGCCTTATTTTTTTCTACCAGTAAAGAGGAATGCTGACTTGTTTTTTTTAAAGTTTACACTCCTATGGAGTCCACTGGGGCAAATCAAGCTATCTTTTCTTACCTAATTTTCAAGCTTTCAGACCTCCCTGAATCCTGCTAAAATATCTCAAAATGTTTTTGACTGATCCTGAAACTCTAAACATGACCATTGCTTTCTCTGACCCAAACTCTTGTTTATTTAATCCTCTTAAAAGTCAGAATTTTTGCCAAACCATAGTTTTTGTTTGATTTTATGTTTTGCATTCTCCCAGGGACACTAGCAACATCAATTTTAAAAGGGGCCATGTTTATGGTTATTGTCCAGTCGGCTTACTTTTCTAGTTCTCAGGCAATGACCTAAGACTGTTGTGTTTGGGTTCCCAACACTACCGAGAATGTTGACATTTTAAAGTCCTTCTCAATATTCTCTCTCTCTCTTGCATACACAAACATGTTCACTCCATACTAAAGAAAAATACTTTTGAAAAAGAGATTTAGTTTTAATTTTGCTTTTGTATCACTAGTGCATTTTTAAGGCAATTTTCTCTTTTGAACTTTAAAATTAGTTTCTGGAACCTAGAAATTTGTGGTGACATATTGGTGGCCAGTCAGGATGTTTGGGAGAAGTTTTGGGTCAACAACCAGCATGCTGTTTCAATTTGGTTCTTTCCTAGGCCTCTTGAGTTTGGAACACAGGTTAAAAGTCTTTTGAGTCCTGGTCTCATTTTCTCAGGAAAGTTTCAGGCGGAAAAACAAAGACTTTGGTATCAGAAGGACTCGGGCTAAAATTCTCACTCACATTCTCTTTTGTAATCTTGGAAAACTTACTTGATTTCTTTACATCTCAATTTCCTCATGTGCAAAATGCAGGAAAAAAAAAAAAAAAAAAAAAAAAAACACCTGCTTGAGATCCTTCTGAAGATTCAACGTAGTCATATTTATGAAGTGGCCAGCCCAGCGTCTGACATTTAAGGGCATGAGAGGTGTTTTCCTTGCTCTTCCTTGCCTCTCTCCTGGTTCCTCTACTTGTTGCTCTGTGGACTGTGACCTGGCTAGTCCATCACTCTGTAGTAGCTCTTGTGAATGAAGAGAAGATGTTGAGACTTGGCATATGAGGTTACATGGCCAACCAAGGTAGGGGACAGGATTCTTCCTGGACATGCTGAAGACAGGGAAGCAAGCTCATGGTTACATCAGGCACCCTAAGGCCTTTCCTTTGTGTATTCATCCGTGCCAGGGATCAACAGGGAGACTGTTGATTCATGCATCCCAGGAATCAGCAAGGAGACACTACCACATGGGCTTGTTTAGCTAGATGGGGCATGGCTGCTGCACACAGGACAAGAATGAAGGGCGATGCCCATCACTGCTGATGTGGTGAACACTATGGAAGGTACATAGCAGATTACCTATCTGAGGGCCCACGGGCTCCTTTAAGATATTCCTTACTTGAGGGATAAGAGAAGTGACAGCACAATGTTTTCTGGAGGCAGGAGGTCAGATCATAGCTGCTTTAGCAATTCCCTCAGAACATTTGCTTCCCAGGTGGCTCAGTGATAAAGAATCTGCCTGCCAGTGCAAGAGACATTGGAGACCTGAGTTCGATGTCTGGGTCAGGAAGATCCCCTGGAGTAGGAAATGGCAACCCACTCCAGTATTCTTGGCTGGAAGAGGAGCCTGGTGGGCAACAGTCCATGGGGTCTTAAAGAGATTTAGTGACTGGACAATAGCAACTAAATATTCAGTGTGGTGTGATCATACTTGAGGGCAGATTTGATGTGTGAGTAGCATTGGGTGTTTTTTTTTTTTTTTTTAATAGCACTGAACACACTTTTGGCTTTAAAAAGGGTTATGTTGAATGAAGAAAAGAAGAACTCTCTCCCCCAATGCTGGTAGCCTCTTCTACCAAAGACCATTTACACCACATATCTTTTCTTTTCATACTTTTTCTCACTCTTCCTATGTAGGAAAGTATCAGCTAACAGGCCATCAACCACTGTACTGAGTAGTATTCTGAGAGGAGTTTATACATAGGATCTAGCCCATATTTACCCAACTAGATGGTTTTTCACTAAGGACCCCTTCATACTTCTTGACCTTTGAACTATAACTCCAGTGGTTGTGTCTACCGGCCTAGACTGTCTTAGCTTGCTTATTTATATGGAAGCATAACTGACAGTCCAACACACCACAGACCTGGCCTTAAAATTAATGGAGACATTCAAGAAAAATTAAGCTGGAATCAAGTGAAGGCATCAAAAACTGAAGGATGTCACCACAGCAGCATATTAGTGAAGGTCACCAATGCTCAAGGCTCTTGGCTACCTCATATTGTTGTATAGACTAAGAATGTTGATTAAACTAACAGACTTAAAAAGCATCTTATAATGTAGGATCCTATTAAGTAAACTGAGCTTGTGAAAGATCCCCAAAGAGCTGATTCTGCCCACCTATTCATGAAAATATACACATGAAGTGACTTGACTTCTGTTTATAGATGATTGCCCAAGAAGATGTTGGACATGTGGGACTCCTTTAACCAAGAAAATAATGTACTCTGAGAAGACTCTGGCAGAGGGCCCTGTATAGGAGGAGGAGGTGGTCCTCAAAGACACCTCTGAGGAGTCAGAAGGGAGAGGGAGGCTTGAGGAGTGTGGAGCAGGGCAGAGGAGACTTAGTGAGCTGGTATACAACATGGGAGGAAGGCAAGAAGATACCAGGTAGTAAGGAGAGTCCTTGAAAGCCATTTTTTCAGGCCCTGTGAGATGGACTAATGGGAGATACTTTCTGTTTAGTGGAGGACATTTCAAGGACTGCTTGACTTGCTGCATCTATCTGTCACATCAGTGATTACACTGCCCAAGACACCATGATAGATCCTGAGGTTGTGAAAGGCATGCATCAGATTATCCCTACCTTCATAGAGCCAGTGACATCTCTGAGGGGACCAGACCTACACAGAGATAGGCACAATCTTATCTGCTGAGTAATAGAACTTCACAGAAAGATGGTTTGTGCAGCAACATGCTATGGAGAAGATGAGTCAGCGTGGGAAAAACCACTGTCTGATTCACTGCTTGACAATCTTTTTCTCTAACAATGAGCTGTTTCTCAAATGTAAACTGCATTTCACGTTTCTCTGAAATGACCAAAGACCACGTTTTGCTTTCAGAAAGGAAACGTACAGTACAGCAGGGAGTGGCTTCTAGGTTTCCTTTTTACCTCTGTTCATAAAGACAATGGTGGAATAAGAAAGAAGAGGGCTCCATGTTCAGAGATGCCACATGATGTGGGTGGCAGAAGCCACACTGAACTCTTGGGCAGCAAAAGCAGAGATACCTAGACATTATACCTAAACTGGTGTGAGCTATTCTCTGGGTGCTTTTCCTCTTGAACTTTCCCTCTTGCTACCAAAGCCTCTTATGGTCAATCTCATGAATTTACACATTTATTTATTCAGCACATATTTTAACCTCCAACTATGTGTCAGGTAGACCATAAAGTACTAGGTATACAAGAATATACAGGCTCAGACCGTCTATGCCCTCAAGGAACTTAAAATCTAGTGAGGGAGATATCATTGAAAGTGAAAAGTGAAAGTGAAAGTTGCTCAGTCGTGTTCAACTCTTTGCGACCCTATGGACTATACAGTCCATGGAATTCTCCAGGCCAGAATACTGGAGTGAGTAGCTGTTCCCTTCTCCAGTGGATCTTGCCAACCTAGGGATCGAACCTAGGTCTTCCACATTGCAGGCAGATTCTTCACCAGCTGAACCACCAGGGATTCCAAGAATACTGGAATGGGAAGCCTATCCCTTCTCCAGAAGATCTTCCCAACCCAGGAATCGAACTGGAGTCTCCTGCATTGCAGGTGGATTCTTTACCAGTTAAGCTATCCATTAGCTTAAGAATAATTACACACATTATTTTTATTGTGTAATATTGCTGCCTAAAAATTATAATTAGGTCTATATAAGCTCATTTACTATATCCACAGCTAATGAATATGGGTGATTATTTTCCAAGAGCCACAGATACATCATAATTGTAGTACTGAGATGACAGCTACACTGGCCAAGTGCAGAGTGTGATGAGAGGATAAAATGATGACTGTCCTAGCCTGAGGGGACTGGGAAAAGCTTTTCTGAGAGAGTGACTTTTAGTAGAAGACTTGAAGAGTGAATAGATATTGTCCAGTGGGAGGGACTTCTCTGGTGGTCCAGTGGAAAGAATCCACTTTCCAATGCAAGGGATGCAGGTTCAGTCCCTGGTCAGGGAACTAAGCTCCCACATGCCACAGAGCAACTAAGCCCATGAGCTGCAACTAGAGAATCCATGCCACGACTCGAGAGAAGCCAATGCACCACAATAAGAACCCACATGCTGCAACTAAGACTGACACAGCCAAAAATAAATAATAGATATTTTTTTAGAAAGTTGGCGAGAGGAAATGAAAGTAGAGATGAAGAATAGAAAGTGATCTAGGCAGAGGGAACAATATGAACAAAGGCCTGGGGGTCTTTGAAACTAGTACCAGTGTGGATTTGTAAACCTTTCCAGGGGTGTTCCAGAGTGGTCCCCTTATCCCATTCAAACAGAGTTCAAAATGCCTTCAGTTGTCCACTCAATGAGGTGTCAACCCATTCCCAGCCTCTGCTTTTTCCTCATCCCCCATACTCCCAGCCCCTGCCTGGAATGTCCAGTCATCCAAGACAGCCTGCATGCAATAGTGCCTCTTCCTTGACCTTGGTCAGTGAGCTTCGGCAGGAGACATGTGTGTCTAGACAAAAGATTGGTCTTTGTGAGAGTAAGTGTTCCAGGTCTGACTCAACCTGACCCAAAGCCAAGAAAGAGATAAGGTTGATGGAAAAGATCTCCTTAGTGAACTGCAGTAAAATAACAGCCCAGAGGCGAAGGCGCACAACAGCTTCGGGATTTCCTGGGGCTGCTGGCCCCAGACAGGCTCTCGAAAGCACTCGAGGATAAGAGGTAGGAAGGCTATGTCATTTCCTCTCTGCTACTTGCATTTTAACATTTTCCTGCCTCTCATACTAATCATGATTCCCCACACCCACGCTCCAGTCACCCTATAGCTTTGGGGGATAAATACTATTCCTCTTATGTGGGATAAATGTAGAGGTGACATTTATAGGACTGAAGATTATTCAATCAGCTTTCCTGGTGGTACCCTTTATAAAAAATCCTTTTAACCTCAGAGTGTTCATTTATAAGATGGTTGGAAAGATGAGCCTATGATGTTACCGAGAGGACTTTGAGTATAAACAATAGATTATTAATGATGTGGAATGTTAGATATTAAAGAAGAAAATTCCCATGTTTCCAAGCATCCCAGGTGGCCATTACCCACAGTGGAGTTGTCTTCATATGTGTACTCACAGGACCTCACTTTAGGGGACCACCAATGTAACAGTAAAGAAGTAAATGTAATAGTAAAGAAGTTGGGCTTCCCAGGTGGTGCAGTGGTAAAGAATCCCCCTGCCAATGCAGGAAAGGCAGGAGACATGGCTTCCATCCCTGGGTCAGGAAGATCCCCTGGAGAAGGGAAAGGCTATCCACTCCAGTATTCTTGCCTGGAAAATTCCATGGACAGAGGAGCCTGGTGGGCTATAGTCCATGGGATTGCAAAGAGTCAGCATGACTGAACATGTAGGCATGCAATGTAATAGTAATCTTGCAGTTTTTTTTTCTTCCCAGAAATAGACGATATAAACAAGATTTAAATTAGTAGCCAAGAGACATACTTTGTTCTTAATTTGAATGAGAAAAAAATTTTCAAAGCAACATCTAACCTTTTTGTAACATTTGGAGCCTTTTCAGTATATAAGCATACCTCAGAGATGCTGTGCGTGCAGTTTCAGGTCACTGCAATAAAGTGAATATCCTGATTTCTTTACTAGTAAATTTACTTCTTTGCTATTACATTGGTGGTCCCCTAAAGTGAGGTCCTATAAGTGTATATATGATGACAACTCCTCCACAGTGGATAATGGCTGCCTGGGATGCTTGGAGTGAGTCACATGAATTTTTGGGGTTCCTAGGGCATAAAAAAAGTTGTGTTTATATTATACTGTAGTCTATTAAGTGTGTAATAACATTATATCTTGAAAAAAAATAAAAACCGTGGCCACTTTAGTAGAAAAGTAATGGGCTTGGAAAATGGTACCTATAGACTTGCTGAATTCAGGGTTGCTACAAACCTTCACTTTGTGAAAAACAGCATTTGTGAAGTGCAATAAAACATATCAGAGTTACTGCTCAAATGTCATTGGTACCCACATCCTGCACACAGGATCACATGACAGAGTCTTATTTTGGGGTTATTTGCTTGTTTTACTATCTGATGATTTATGATTTATTATCTGCCCCCTTCTTCCATACTTGAACATAAGCTCCAGATGGGCATTTAGGTTATCTCTGTTGCCTTCAACAGTGCCTGGAACATGGTAGATATAAAGAAATACAGAAATGCTTGTTTAATAAATAGTTTTAATCAAATAAACGTGTCTCTCCTAAAGCAGTGAGACAGAACACTTAGAAAACGAAAACAAAATTTAGCCTCTCAAAATATGGCCTTTCTGGCCCTATTTCTCCCTACAGGATGTCACCCTGGGCTTGTTAGAGTGGCCTAATGTGAGAGTCCTTTATTCCCAGCAACAATACGGGAAGCACAGAATCAAACCACCTGAGAAGAGGGTACCTTCCTGGGTGTTGGGTTCAGGATTGTGCCTAGGCCTCTGATCCTCACCCTCAACCATCACAGGTCTTGTGGCTTCAGTAAATGTGGTGCCAAGAAGCCCTAAAGGCAAGAGGGAAGCACAGAAGGAGCTGTCTGTCAAGGCCCCAGGCCAGCCAGTCAGAGCCAAGAGTAACCTCCAGGCAGGACTGGTGATCCTGCAAGCATGCCCCTTCAAGCCAGCAGAGTAAAGGGAGATAATGTACTTGGTATTTAAAAAGCAAAACACTGATGCCAGAATTTTAGGACATTTCGGAGGCACTTGTGAGGCTTCCCTGGTGGCTCAGTGGGTAAAGAATCTGCCTGCAATGCGAGAGTCCTGGGTTTGATCCTTGGGTTGGGAAGGTAACCTGGAAAGGGAAAGGCTACCCACTCCAGTATTCTGGCCTGGAGAATTCCATGGACTCTATAACCCATAGGGTCACAATGAGTTGGACACGATTGAGCGGCTTTCACTTCACTTCACTCAGTGGCACCTGTAACCATAACCCCCTTTTACCCTTCTATTTACAGTGGCATAAAATTTTTGCTTTCTCCACACCAAAACAAAACAAAAATATGGAGCATGTCAAAACTGTGAGTGACCCAGGGAAAGACATAGCGGTCTTGGGTCTCTGTGTTCTGGTGTTCTCTCTTGAAGCCCAACCTCTCCACAGCTCCAGAGCTGATCTTGGAGCAGGGACCGCAGGAGTTGGGCTGAGCACAGAGCAAAGGAAAAGCAGCTTCTGATCCAACACATGAAGGATCTACCTTTTCTCCCCCTGGGTCGCAGGGTCCCGAGCTGGATAAACTTGTTTTGATGGTGAAGATGGGTAGCTTCTCTAAGGCTCTCTTCAGCATGAGGTTGGAGATGTGCTTTGCCCCAGAGCAGAAACTTATCAGAATCCTTGGTTTAGAGCCAAATGTAGATTTTTGTGAGTGGGTGTATCTATTTGCTTATGGGAAAGTCCAACTTTGTGTGAGCTTCCAAAATGCCTGCTGACACAGTCTTGTTTGGAGGGCAAGCGTCAGTGAAGCAGGACCCACGGACAGCATTTCCCAGAAAACGTGCCACAGACTCATCGCCTTTGTCAAAGGTGGCGGCATGTGTGAAAGCCGTGATGACACATGGGGTAGGCTTTGATATTTGCTTAAAAATAGCTGAGGGTTTGGTTAACCACAGCAGAGCTGGGGTAAGGGGTGGTCCCTCCCCTCTCATGTTCCCTCCCCGGATGATTCAGGGTGGTCCCAAACTCAGTGTCAGAAAGCCAGATCTCTGCAGGACACTTGTTGTCAAGCAACAAGAATCATTTGACGTTAGTCATGACAGTGACCAGAGAGGGCAGGGCAGAAAGGTGGCACTCCGAGGCTTCAAGGAAGCTGCCACAGCCTCATGCACACAGCCTTATGCTAGAGCTCTGTCCCCGAGAAGCCAAAGAGGCATATGGTTGACAGATGCTATTTACAGCCGGGACTGAACCGACTCAGAGAAGCAAAATTCTGTGTAGTCCAGTCAGAAAGAAAACTTTTAAAAACACCAGCAATCACCATTCAGTTCAGTTCAGTTCAGTTGCTCAGTCGTGTCTGACTCTTTGCGACCCCATGAACCGCAGCATGCCAGACCTCCCTGTCTATCACCAACTCCCAGAGTCCACCCAAACCCATGTCCATTGAATCAGTGATGCCATCCAACCATCTCATCCTCTGTCAATCATCAGTAGCATATTGGGCACCTACCGACCCGGGGAGTTCATCTTTCAGGGTCCTATCTTTTTGCCTTCTCATACTGTTCACCATGCTCATGCCATTTACATACTTGTGTTTGGGGTTCACTTCTGAAATTCACTTTTCCCTGTGGGCTGGCCCTTTGTTCAGCCTGGTCTAAAGCTTGGCATTAGAAGGCAATTTCATGAGATGAATTGTTGCCACTAGCCATGGAGAGGGATGAGAACACAGACAGAGGGGCCGGGGTCCTACTCTCGAGAATGGGGGTCCTGGTCTCTGTGTTACAGTCCCTTAAGCAGAGGTTCTTCACCATCGCTCCTCAGACTCCACCCAGGGCTCTGGTGGCCCAGTCAGCCTGCAGAAGTGGAAAGAGCAGGACTGGGACTGGGATACCCAGGGACCAGCTGGAACTCTGCTCTGTGCCTACACAAGTCCCATTACATCTTTGTGTTTCAATTTCCTCAACTAAGAAAGAAAGGCAGGGATTGACGACCGACCATCATGGCACTGGTAGCTCAGGATGGAGCCTACCGTCCCCCCATCCAATGCTTTGTCTCCTCCTAAAGTGTCTGCCTGCCCAGAGCTCTCTGGGCAGAATGCGTGTGTGCTAAGTCACTTCAGTTGGGTCTCACTCTTTGCGACACTATGTACCATAGCCCATCAGGCTCCTCTATCCATGGGATTCTCTAGGCAAGAATACTGGAGTGGGTTGCTGTGCCCTCCAGGGTTTCTTCCCAACCCAGGGATTGAATCCATATATTTTACATCTACCTGCATTGACAGGTTCTTTACCTCTAGCACCACCTGGGAAGCCCAGGCACAATGACTCCCTATAACAACTGTGGTGACTTTTAGAATTGTCTAGCATATGACCTGATTCTCCTTGTGTCTCTTGGGAAAGGTCCAAGTATACAAATGTAGGGGCTGGGAGTTGGGAGAGGATTGAGGAGTTGGAAAGAGAGTCTTCTACGGCATAATGTGCTCTTCCTGTGGGAAGAGGTGTCAGCTGATTAACCAAAATTGTGGGATTTTGCAAACTAATGTGTTTTGACTTTGGTATATTTCTAGCATTTTGTGTAATATAGCTGATATGAAGAAGCAAACTTATAATACTTCAGTTTCATAGACTTCCAAATTATCATCTAAACCCACTTACTAATCCCTCTCCATGGTTCTCAAACTTTGAAGGATGTACAAGTGATCTAGGAAACTTCTTTAAAAGTTTAATAAGCAGAACAGTTTCCAGAATTCTCAGGGCTGTACTCTTTCACCTTCAGAATCTGGATGGATAGGATCCGATTCGTGCCTGTGGTCCAACTTGAATCAGATTGATGTACCTCATGCCAATTTACAAGAACAAAAAAGTAGCAACTTTGAATCCACATGTGTGTTTCCTATGTTAGGCTTAGAAAAATAAGTCCAAGGGGATGTAAAATAATATAACCTTGCAAATGCAGACTCTCATAATTCTGTGTGTGACCATGGTTGGCAATTTTATTTCAATATGTCCATTAGAGTCCTCTGCAGTAGGTATTTCCCCAGGGGATTGTCAGTCTACCCCTTGCTCTCCTCCTTCATATCTCTGTATCTTCCCCCATCTGACAGATGGAAATGCAGTTAAGGGTGAAGACCCAGAGACTAGTAGCTTTTTCCTGGACCTTATCCTATTCACCTGGGAATGGGGGTAAATAAAATTCCTTCCCTTCAAGATTCTTGTTGTGAGTAAATTTATGCATAGCCTACAAGGAAACTGGCTGCAATCCAAGGCTTTAATCTGCCCATTTTGACTGTTAAGGACCATTGCCAAGAAGCATCCACGATTTGAATTATGTCAATGCCAACGCAGAATGGCTCAACATAGAACCCATGTGGAAGGCTGGATCAGGTCCATGTGTGCAGAAAGGCTTAGTGCTCATTCTCCTTCTCTAGCATCACTTCTGCCTCACCAAGAGACAGAATGAGCCATTGTCATTGAATTATGAGTGAGGGGATGAATGTGCAGTGGTGTTGGGATGGGGGAGGGAGGGTCCTATCCAAAGTGAGGATCATTCCAGGTACTGCTTTCTGGATTAAGTACCACAAAACTTGGCATTTGATTCGACAATTCTCTTTGTTCCATTAGGACACCTGGCAGGGATGTAGTGAATGATCATCTTATTTGGAGTTGATTAATTCCACAAGCCTCAATTTTTAAATATCTGCACCAAAGAGCAAGCAGATAAAAGTGAGAATTGACAGATGGAACATCAATCCTTTGATGTCAAGGACCAAACAGCCAAGTCCTTATAACTGATTTTCCAATTGGCCCTGCCAGGCCTGGTGGAGCAGGGCACTGGGACTTTGAAGAGGAAAACTGGCCTGTTTTGCAGGCCCCCACCCAGGCCTGTCTCATACCCAATCTCTGGGGATCTGTTAGAAAGGTCAGACTTGGCAACCACTTAGACATAAGGTTGGGGTCTGTTTTAGACCTTTCTGGAAGTGAAGGTGGGTTCCTGGGTGGTTTACAATACATTAACTTTTTAGAGAGATGAGAAGTTATGCAACTTTAATACACACACACAATCTGGAAACTATATCTAGGTTGGCAGAAGAAATTGCTGTCTCATCTTTGAGGGGTAGTCTGCCTGCACATCTGGAGGTTTTTAATTTCTTGCAAGGAATTCTTATTGGGTGCTTGAAAAAGCCATCTGTTCATTTTGTATGGGCCTTGTCTTCCCACCTAGACAAGAGCCTTCTTGAAGAACAGTGATTTTATCAGATATCAATTTACATCCTCCACTGTACTGAGCACAGTGCTTGCCAAAAAAATGGTGCTCTGTGATGTTTGAATTGATGCACAATAAACCTGCTGTCTCTTAGCGTCCCAGTGGGTCCATGCAGATGTACAAAACAGATGACTAGGAGATGTCTTTGACCCTCTGTGTGAGCTGAATTCCCTGCGAAGCAGACCCTGAGATGGAGTTAGAAGTGCAGGAGGCCTGTGGAGTGGAGGTATAATGCCTGTAAAAGATACAAGAGGGGAGGAACAGGATTGAGCAGGGAAGGAATTCTGAGACCGATGCAGAGCCCACACCTATGAAAGGAAAAGTGAGGAAGGCAGGATGGAGCAATACAATGCAGATGTGACAGTGTCTTGGAAAATCCAAAAAGGAGTTGCTGAGAAAGAGATGGTTATTGCAAGAGTCCTGCCTTGGGCACTTTCTCTCCCTTATTTCTCTGTCTTTGTCCGTTCTACCCATCCGGACCAAATTCATCACCAACTGCCATTACGTTTATCTTGAAGGTAGTTTTCAGTTTGGTTTATTTCTCCATGTCTCCTCCACTAGCCCAAGTAACATCCTCTCCTTTAATCTCATGGCTAATTTCATAAGCATGTGACCAGTCACACAGGGACCCACACTCTAAAGGACCCTTCACTTAGGTTTTAATGCCCAACATTAGCCATCCTGAAGTTCTTAGCTGTAATTTTACATTTGAATTTGTGTCTTGTAAGTGAAGTCAAATGGTACAGTGGGGCAGGTGCTGGCAGCTTGGAGTCTTGGCTCACACGTAAGTCCAACTCCTGCTGTCTCCCCCGCCTCCTCAAATAATTATTCGCTACTCATTCCCCTGTCCCTGGCACCCCAGACTCTGCCTAGTCTCGTCATCCCTTCTGCCTCTGATGGGGACTCTTTGGGGAGGTTTGGTGCTGAATGTGAGATCTTGAGACAGGAAATGGAGATGCTCATTCCTGTGCAGGACTGGCAGTGCCAAGGTGCATTTGGCAGGTGACTCAGTGAGAGTGAGTCCACTCACCCCCAATCCAGGACCCAGCATGTCCTGGCATGGAGGGTGCCATATTTTTGAAGGTCGCCTTTTGCTATGAGTTGGGAGGCAGGCCCATGAAAAGGGGAGATACCTGGCTCACTCCCCAACTCCTAGCTGGAGCTTAGCACTTTGGTCTGGAAGGTGGCAGGACAGGACCCCCAGGTGCCTGTGAGGGTCACTTCATGCTATCCCCATGCCCAAGGGAACATGACAGCAAATAAAAACCACCAGCACAGGTTAAGAGACAGAGAAACTGCAGAAGAAAGTGAACAGCTTTATACCTTTAAAACCATTTTCTGTTGTTGCTGTAGTTGTTGTTTAGTTGCTGAGTCATGTCTGACTGTGACCCCATAGACGGCAGCACGCCAGACCTCCTTGTCCCTCACCGTCTCCTGAAGTTTGCCCAAGTTCATGTTCACTGAATTGGTGATGCCATCCAATCATCCCATCTTCTCTTGTCCTCTTCTCCTTTTGCCCTCAATCTTTTCCAGCATCAGTGTCTTTTCCACTGAGTCAGCTCTTTGCATCAGGTGGCCAAAGTATTGGAGCTTCAGCTTTAGCATCAGTCCTTCCAATGAGTATTCAGGGTTGATATCACTTTGGATTAACTGGTTTGATCCCTGTGCTGTCCAAGGGACTCTCAAGAGTCTTCTCCAGCACCATAATTCGAAAGCATCAATTCTTCGGTGCTCAGCCTTCTTTATGGTCCAACTCTGCATTTTTAAAAGAACTCTTCATAAAAACTCTCATATTTTAAAAAGAACTTTTATCCTTCTTTGTGAACAAAGGGCTTCACTGTGTCATTTTGCACTGATTCCTACAAATGAAATAGCCAGTCCTGCTTGGACCACTGCAGTAATGTCCTAGCTGTCTTATGATATCCACCCAGGCTCCCTCCAACCTGTTCTCCACATCAGAGTCAGTGCCTCAAACCTAAATTTGATTAGGTTACCACCTTCCCCAGTCAGGGCCCTTGACTAGCTCCCCAGGGTCACAGGGTGGAGTCCTGTGGGGCCAGTGGATACTAGCCCTGCTCGGCACACTTACTACACCAGGGCTGTTTCTCTCCCCACCAACTGTGCCCAGCTTGCTCTTTCCCAGGTGGCACTGTTGAATTGCCAGGAGCACCCTGAGCCAGTGGGGGTGAAGAATCAATAGTTCAGCTCCCCTCTTTTCTCTGGCAGTGGGACAGATATGAAGTATGTTGTATGTCATCTCTCAGAGGTCCTGGTTGAACTGGGCTCACGTTATTGCTTTCCTTCCTTCCCTCTCTCTTTCCTCCTTCCTCACTGAGTGCTCCAGAATCATTAATTAAAATATCTGAACCCCATGTTTGTCTCCAAAATCAGCTTCTCAGGAACCCAAACTAGACCAGTTCCATCTGCCCTCTAGTCTCACAGCCCTGCTGTCCTTCTGCCCCTTTGAGTTTGCTGACCATGCTGTTCCTTCCCTCCATGGCCTCTCTACAGGCTATTCTTTTTGAAATGCTTGCTGCCCATTCTCTGTTCCATGGTAGGTTTGATGCTCTGCTTCTTCTTATTTTTTTTTTTACAGCTTAGCTTGTTTTATTAATTTATATCAATTATAATGATAATTTCATTAATACCTGTCTTTTTCTGTAGGCTAAAATCTTCCTAAGAGGAATGTTCATGTCTGTTATTGCTTTCCATTGTTTTTCTTCAAAGCCTGGCTCATTGTTGGTACCCTGTAAATATTTACTAGGAGCCAAATGAGATCAAAGACATCTTAAAATTGTGACAAGGCCATTCACCTCTGATAAGAATGCTGAATCATTTAAGCTGTGTGATCCTGAGCAAGTTTCTCAAATTCTCTGAGCCTCAATCTCCTCAAGTGAAATTGGAGGTAAAAATAGCCCTTTAGGGTTCTTGTAAGAATTAGATGAGATAATGCAGGTAAAGTGCTTAGGAAGGTGTCTGACACACAATAAGTGCTAAATAAAATGTTAAGTTTGTTCCTATTTGTACAGTTTGTGAGGATTAAAGATTATATAGAAGGATGGCTATGCAGCAGAGAATTGAATCTATGAGAAAAGGTAAAAAGGATGGAATCAGCGTACCTGGGGAAAAGAAACATGAGGGATTATGAAGGACCACATCAAGAATAAATAGGAGTCCACAGGAAATTATGATGGGCTCTAGTTTTCCATCTTCAACCAATGTGGGATATGAGGAAATTTTAATAAATAGCAACATGTTAGATATGTCGGTTGTCAAGGACCCAAGTTTAATGCTGTCTCCCACTCACTTCCTAACTATCACCTTGATGATTTGGTCCCAGTTACTCTACACATTAGTGTCTCTGTGTTGCAAGAGGTTTATAATGTGTCACTAAAAACTGAAATTGGTTTTTATTCTAGTACAGTCAGCCAATGGCACACTCTATCCTTGCGTGTTTTCTGTTTCATGTGTTCTCCAGATGAGCAATTAACATTTCAATGCACATTTCAGTACTTTTTTAAAGAGGAGGAAATGTTGGACATTGGAACATGCTTGTGACATGAATTTTCTGATATGATTAAAAGTTGAGGTGAGTGAACAGTTGACTAGGCTTAAATTTCTGCGGCCTCAACCTTATTTCATTTTTACCCATGTATTTCAGTTGTGCATTTATTTAATATACATTATATATATTTTTTGCATTTGAACATGCAAAATGAACAAAAAAATACAAACATGCATTTGAACATACCACGAGACTGTTGCCACTGCAGATGCCAATAGCAAGTCCAGGCTGTTACCTGTGCTTCTGACCAACCAGCTATAAGTCAGGAGTTCCTCTGAGTTCCTCCTTGGGTTTGACTGCTTTGCTAAATAGACTCACAGAACTCAGGAGAGCCCTTGACTCGCTAGATTACTGATTTATTACAAAGGATAGTAAAGGATTTGAAAAAATAGCCAGATGAAAGGATACATAGAGTAAGGTCCAAAGTAGAGGATCTTTTGTCTTATGGGATTTAGGCCCAGCATGGTAGCACATGGAGTTGTTCTGTTTCTCCATCTTGGAAGCTCTCTGAACCCCATCCTTTTTTGGGCTTTTATGAAAGCTTCATTACCCAGTCAGGACTGATTTAGTCATTGGCCATTGGCTATTGATTCCAACTCCAGCCAATCAATCCCTGATGTCTCTGCAGGTCACTGGGAAAAGACTGAAACTCCTAATCTTCTCATTGCAAGGTTGGATCCCCAGGCAATCAGACCCCATCCTTAGGTGTTTTCCAAAAGTCACCTTGTTAACACAACAAAAGACAGCTTGATTGTTCTTTTCATTTGGAAAACCCCTAGAGTTTTTGGAGCCTGGTGTCTGGAGCAAGATCAAAAACCAAATACATATTTATGTATGTATATATATATGTATTGTTATATATCACAGAAAGCTGGAGGGTTTGAACCCATGAGTCACCATCTAGGGCATTGTAAGTCATCTATTGAAGAGTTGACTGTAAAAAAAAAAAGAGTGGAGAGAGCATGGTGCAGAGTTTCTCACCTCTGCTCTGCTGACTCTATTGACATGGGCTGGATAATTTTTTGTTGTGGGGTCTGTCTTGGGCATTGTAGAATGTTTGGCAGCAGATGCCAGTAAAGAGCCTTCTCACAGTAGTTAAATGTCTACATTTAACTAGTTCCACTGCCACCCCCCTGCCCCCCAGCTTGAGGATCACCAGAATAGACTGAGATCAGGTTGTGGGGGCCCTTAACTACCATAGTAAGAAGGACTGATTTTAATTGGCTATAAAGGGCCCAACAATATCAACTAAAGAATTGAGTTGTTGGATTTGTGTATCAGATTGAAATTAGGAGACACTGAAAGGGTGATGGGGAGTTTAATGAGAAGAGCTGGTAGGAAGGGATTCACAAAGTCATAAAAGAAAGAGAAAAAAAAAGAAGATGGGACAAATTATGTTACTTGTCTACCGTTCCTCCGTTTCCAAGTTTTTTGCATCTGTTGTTTATTCTTCTGATTGTTGAATGCTAAAATGTGCTTTTTGAGGAGAAATACTACACAATGTTGTAAAAGTAACCTGGAATCATTTCTTTATTTTAGGTGGAGCAGCTTTCTGTTGTTGTTGTTGTTGTTTTTTGAAATTATTTATTTCAATTGGAGGCTAATTACTTTACAATATTGTGGTGGTTTTTGCCATATATCGACATGAATCAGCCATGGGCTACATGTGTCCCCTCATCCTGAGCCCATATCGCACTGCCCTTCCCACCCCATCCCTCTGGGTTGTCCCAGAGGCTTTGTGTGCCCTGCTTCATGCATCAAACTTGCACCGGTCATCTGTTTTACATATGGTAACATACATGTTTCAATACTATTCTCTCAAATCATCCCACCCTCTCCTTCTCTCACATAGTCCAAAAGTCTGTTTTTTACATCTATGTCTCTTTTGCTGTCGTGCCTATAGGGTCATAGGGACACTTCTTCCTTGGGAAAGTGAAGGACAGAAAACTGTATAATCATCCAGCTTGTCTTGGGACACTAGGAAATTGAAAAGCAAGTGATTTAGTCCCTTCTGGGCTCCCTGGTGGTAATTTTATGCTGAAAAGACCTGAAAAGATGTGCCTATCTCTCAAACTGTAAATTCAGCCGTCTTTATAGAAAACTTGGGAAGTGAAACTCTCCATCCATTCTATGGTATATGGTATCTCTGTGTGTGTTTGCGCAATTCCTTCCTCCAGCCTTATACAACTAGGGCTTGAACTGACTCTGTTTACCCCTGCAGAGTTCTCTGTCTCAGAGGGATGGTAAGCAGGAAATATGGAAACCTGGTGGTTTCCAAGCCTAGTATTTCTGCTGATACACTGCAGGATATTGGGCAAAACATTTAACCTCTCTGTGCCCCTGCTTTAGGTCATTGAGAATGAGGAAGCAAGATTCCATGAAACATTTAACTTTAAAAATTGGTTGTGGTCAAAGAGATTGAGTATTCTGGCTACTTGACGCTCCCTTAGTAGTTCTCCCATTTCTGAGTCATGATCAAACTTTGGATTGTGATGGAATCAACAGTCACATAGTGCCTATCCATGACTTGACCACAAGTCTGATCTTGAACCTGGACACGAAGGCCCAAATCTTAGCCTTTTATGAGATTTCTCCAAGTCTTTCCTGAGGCTCTGCTATTGGGGAACAAGGTGCATGATGCCAGAAAAAAAGAAAACACTGAACAATCTGGAGGACAGAGTCAACTTCTAGATCTTAAAAGCAGATTGCTTTGTCTTACACTTTGGGGAGGATTTTCTTGGTGGCTCAGATGGTAAAGCGTCTGCCTACAATGCGGGAGACCTGGGTCGGGAAGATCCTCTGGAGAAGGAAATGGCAACCCACTCCAGTACTCTTGCCTGGAAAATCCCACGGATGGAGGAGCCTGGCAGGCTGTAGTCCATGAGGTCGCAAAGACTTGGACATGACTGAGGGACTTCACTCACTTGGGGAGGGTGGTTAAATCAACATATAATGTTTACATGTTTCCTAAGTGCCAACAACTGAGCAATCTGCAGAACAAAGAAAACATGTGAAATTTCTATTGTCATGGAAGTTACTTCTAGTGGGAGGAGACAGATAATAAATATTTGTGGGGTTTTTTGTTGGCGATAGGTGATAAAAAATAAATTACAGTAGAGGAGCAAGGATGATGAGAAGACTCAATCTTTTAGAAAGGGCGGTCACAGGAGGCATTTCTTTCTTTTTTTTAAAAATTAATTGGGCTGCACTGGGTCTTAGTTGTGGCACTTGGGATCTTTGATCTTCATTACGTCATATGGGCTGTTTTAGTTGTAGCATGTGGGATCTAGCTCTCTGACTAGGGTTGGAACCTAGGCTCCCTGCATTGAGAGCTCAGAGTCTTAGCCCCTGGACCACCAGGGATGTCCCAGAAGAGGCATTTCTGATAAGGTGTTGGTAAGCAATGACCTGAAGGCAGTAGAGAAGGAATGCCACAGTCACGGGGAAAGAGCACCCAGCAGAGATGTAGAGAAAGCCTGGTGTGTTTACAGAGCACAGGAGGCCTTTGCTTGAGGCCATGAACAGGTTGAGCAATATCTTGAGATGCTGGGATACAGGCAAAGGGGCCCAGTGATATAGCTGTGCCTTTTCCCTTTTTCTATTCTCTCCTCAAAAATGCACAAAAACACCAGTTGCCATAGAGTCCACTGGAAAAAGTTAAGTGGCTCTTCTAGGTAGATCAACCAATTTGAAGTGAAAAATTAATGGAGGAAATTATGAATGATGTAGCTTTGTACAGACTAGAGTAGGAGCCACTATAAATGGATTGCGGGTGAAGAACTGGTGACTGAAAGATATTTGGGGTTTGTGTTTTCCATCTGTGAATATTAGTGCCAAGACCCTGTGAGGGTTCAGAGGGCCCAGTAGGCCCACAGACTCCAGAGAAGGTTGACAATAGGTAACACACGTCTCCAAGTCCATGATGTGTAATTTCCTCTTAGAGCAGGGGGCCGTATCTTCATTTACTGGCACCTCTCAATGCACAGTACTAGACAGATCATTAGCACGTATTCAGTGTTTATTGAATGAATGTGTTGTAGTAATTGCATCATAGACTCAGGAATCTGGGGAAGCGGGGAGAATCTTTGGGGAGTTTCAGGTTCTGGCTTTTGCTTATTGAAATATGACATTGCTTAAAGGCCAATATGAAAAATGTCTTCTAAACTCATGTCAGGATGGACTCAGTAGTCATAAACCAAACATTTACTATAAACTGAGATTTTATCCTGAAGAGGATTTGTTACCAGAGTTGCAGTAGTCACAGGATTCTGATCTCATATCAACAATGACTTTTTGATGATCGCATTCACGGAACATCTGTATCCTTGCCAAAATTGAGAAACACATTAGAGAACGTGGTTTATTCCTGTGCTTGTATAGCCTGTAAGATCTCATTGTCTGGCGGAAAATTCTAGCTGCTTTCCTTGGGAAATGACTGTGTATTTTACATTTATCAGTCTCTCTTGGAAGATCTCAAGTGAAGGGCATTCCACAAAGTCACTTGGAAAAAGTCTAAGAAAATAATGAAAAAAGTGAAAGTGTTAGTCGCTCAGTTGTGTCCAACTCTTTGTGACCCCATGGACTACAGCCTGCCAGGCTCCTCCATCCATGGGTTTTTCCAGGCAAGAATACTGGAGTGGGTTGCCATTTCCTTCTTCAGGGGATCTTCCCAACCCAGGGATCTAACCCAGGCCTCCTGCATTGTAGGCAGATTCTTAACCATCCGAGCCACCAGGGAAGCCTTTTTTATTTATACTAGCTCTTCTTTATTATCTTTAATTCCTCATGCTGTAATTATACTCTCATCATCATTATTATCACCACTACGACTGCTATTTTGATTTTTTAAATTGTTTATAGTGACCTTTAGTTATTTTTCTTACAGATATATTACTGAATATCCTCTGTCATTGGGTAAGTTAATGGAATGCTAGTTTTGTTTCAAGAATTCAAAATTTGAATCCTTGATTTAAATTTTGTCTATAGGAGTAATAGTCCATATGGTCATACAGAACTGATACTACAATTCTCCACTGTTCTGCAAAAATTGCATAGCACTTGTTTGTTATTGTCTGAAATCTCCTACATGTTTTGTGAACTTGGGCATGTTACTTAGCCTCTCTGAACCTTATTTTTGTCATATGTAAAATGGGGAAAATAATGGTAACCATGTCAGAAATTGTCCTTAAAGTTGGCTGAGATGGTATATGCATACCTCCTAGCCCTGTGCCTGGCACAATCTGAGGTTCAGTAATCATGATCTGGAATCATGAGCTATGATAATAAACAGAACTGGAAAAAAGAAAGTAATATACAGTATACACATATTACTTACACTTCTTAAATGTGCATGAATTCAAAGAGCTCCTAAGTAGATAAAGTCTCCAGAAATTGGGTTAATCTCTACATTATTGGACCAGGGCAGGCAACTTAGCTTAGTGAATTTTGAAGGCTTCTAAACACCTGCAATAGGGGAGACCTGGGTTCGATTCCTGGGTTGGGAAGTTCCCCTGGAGGAGGGCATGGCAACCCACTCCCGTGTTATTGCCTGGAGAATTCCCATGGACAGAGGAGCCTGGTGGGCTACAGCCCATGGGGTCACAAAGAGTCAGATATGACTGGGTGACTAAGCACAGCCATGGCACAAACACTCCTCATATCTAATATCCCAGTTACTCAGTTAGCCTTCCCTTAGCATTATCACCCAGGTTTTGGCTTTTAAAGTCTACATAAGACAATCTCTAGGTCCGTCCATGTCCCTGCAAATGGCATTCGTTTTTCTTTTTTATGGCTGAGTGATATTCCATTATATCATACTGAGTGAAGTAAAGTCAGACAGAGAAAGACAGATATCATATGATATTGCTTATATGTGGAATTAAAAGAAATTGTACAAATGAACCTACTGACAAAACAAATTTTCACAGATGTAGAAAACAGACTTACATTACCAAGGGGGAAAGAGGTGGAAGGATAAATTAGGAGATTGGGGTTGACATGTACACACTACTATATATAAAATAGGAAACTAATAAGGCCCTACTTATAGCTCAGGGAACTCTACCCAATACTCTGTAAGGACCTGTATGGGAATAGAATCTATAAAAAGAGTGGTTATATGCATATGTGTATAAATAACTGATTCAGTTTGCTATACAGCAGAAAGCAACACAACATTGTATCAAATGTACTCCAATAAAAAGTAATTTTAAAAAGTCATCATAAGGAGCAATCTCTGCAACTATAATTAGATGCTCTGTTGGATAATTTAAAGACCTCACTTAACTCTGGGATTCCATGACCCTCAACCCTTACATGGTACCATTAGCTGGTATAGTGAATCATACCTATCATTGTAGTTATTTTATAGAAGAGCATATTGATATGTAGAGAGAAAATAGTCTTTCAGTTTAAGTTCACACACTTCATAGGTATTCACACTCAGATTTGCCTGACAGTAATGATGATTTCTATAAATACTATGTTATATTGTCCGTAACAGAAGAAATTTTAACCTCTCAAAAATATGCAAATTTTATTTTAAACGGTCAATACAGTATCACTATAAAATAATGGAGATTTAAAATAAAGCACCAAACATTTTATATGCTATCTGGGGATATGGGTGGGGCTTCCCAGGTGGCACTGGTGGTAAAGAACCCACCTGCCAATGCAGGAGACATAAGGGACGTGAGTTTGATCCATGGGTCAGGAAGATCCCCTGGAGAAGGACATGGCAGCCCACTCCAGTATTCTTTCCTGGGAAATTCCAGACAGAGGAGCCTGGTGGCCTGCAGTCCATAGGGCTGCAGAGAGTTGGACAAGACTGAAGTGACTTAGCAGACATGCATGGGGATATGGGTATATTAGACAAATCAAATAATATCAAGGTTTTTAGCTACTGTTTTTTTTTTTTTAAATTATTACTCTAGAGATAATCTAACAGCCGTAAGTCACAAGCTAAGAATAAACATTTTCAGTTTAGCATTGCTCTTTGATTAAGGCTACAATAAATTTGACCACATTAAGATACACATAATTTCTACTGTATTTGCTCCATAATTGGCCATACTCTCATGGGTGTATGTTTACATTTAATATCCCAATGATTGCATTTACTATTGCTTTTACAGGAAAATTACAACTTTTCTTCTCTCATTGCTTAGTTCACCAGTACTAAAAATTGGTCTCATCAGGAACCGTTTTCCCTGGTGTTATGGTCTTTTTCATTGTTACCATCATCATGATGCATATATTCACACTCATATCTTAGATGTTACTCTCTGATAAGTTTCTCATGTCCTGGGCAGTACTGGGCTTTTCTGTATCCCAACCCAATGTTTCAAGGTACCTGTGCTTCGGTCCTATTGGATCATCTCCAATGTTAATTTCAAGTACTTGTTCTTTCCCCACCCCCCCTAGGTTATGGGTCCATGGATCTTGTTCAGAAAAACAGAGTTACTGATTAGAGTTAATCTCAGAAGGTTCCCTGGTGGCTCAGCTCCCAAAGCAGAAGACTTAAGAGACAAGGATTCAATCCCTGGGATGGGAAGATCCCCTAGAGGAGGGCATGGAAACCCACTCCAGTATTCTTGCCTGGAAAATCCCATAGACAGAGGAGCCTGGAAGACTATATAGCCCATGGGGTTGCAACAAGTTGGAGACGACTGAATGCATTAGTCCCAAAGACCTGGGTGATCAGGAACCCTAGAACGTGAAGTTTCCTGGGGGGCAAAAGGTTGGGAGAAAAATAACCCATGACTCTATCTGAGGGAAGTGATATTATCCTGTATTGTACTGGCCTCAGGAAGGGGAGAGGACTCAGAGAGATTCCTGGACCCTGATCCTAGGCAAGTGTTGTAGGAAGATGGGAATAGGCCAGACACTTCCCTGCTGGGCTTCTCTCATAGCTCAGTTGGTAAAGAATCTGCCTGCAATGCAGGAGATCCTGGTTTGATTCCTAGGTCGGGAAGATCCGCTGGAGAAGGGATAGGCTACCCACTGCAGTATTCTTGGGCTTCCCTTGTGGCTCAGCTGGTAAAGAATCCCCCTGCAATGCGGGAGACCTGGCTTCGATCCCTGGGTTGGGAAGATCCCTGGAGAAGGGAAAGGCTACCCACTCCTGTATTCTGGCCTGGAGAATTCCATGGACTGTATAGTCCCTGGGGTCGCAAAGAGTCGGACATGACTGAGCGACTTTCATCATCATCATCATCTACCACCTTTCAGTCCACCTCAACCCCCAGACCAACAGGCCACTGAAAAGTTCATACAGGAAGGTTAGGTTTTAAGATCAGTTTTAGGGGTAGTAGCGTGAGAGGTATGAAGACCGCTCTGCCTTTCACTGAACCCTCCTGCCAAATATCCTCTCATCTGTTTTCTATTGTCTGAAATTCCTTTAACAGATGTCTTTGATTGAACAATAAGAGATTAAAGGCTTAAACTTGCAATTATGATAAATGATGAGTCTTTTGTTGAATTCGGGGAAGGGGTTAGAAAAGGAACTTTGGAAATACAGAAAAAATGCCTGACCTTCACAATTTTCTTGGGCCAGCCCTGTCCTGTCTATTTTTATCTTGGTAAGAACCAGAACCTCTGTGTAACAGTTTTTTGTTTTTTTTTTAAGAACAAAATGGTTCTTTAGTTTTTGAACCTAATCACAAGTCATCACTGCCTATCTCAACAGTCTTTTCCACACACTTACATTGTCATCAGAGGATAAGTCTGACACATTGGATTGTTCACAGATATTTTTTCTAAAAGTTTTTGTTCAAAGATTTATGTTACCTCTGGTAGGTGGCAATGATATCCAGTGTACCAGCTCAGTAAGTCTAGTAAGAGGGTAATTTAGGGTCTCATCTAGAAAATTGAGATAAAAATGAAAGGGATTTTAATCAAGGGAAAAGAGGGGTGTTTGCCCTGAATTATATGAAGCATATAATTGCATTGAAGCATACTTTGCATTGAACTTAGCATTTTCTGTTCAGTCATTCAAAAAAAAATACCCATTCGGCACCTGTTGTATTTCAGAAAAGTACTCAGTGCTGGAGTTAGAGTGATGAACAAGGAAGGTGTGGTTCCTTTTGCACAGAGCCATCATCTAGTGGCTTGAAGTGGAGCCAAAGGAGTCCCTGAGATCATCTGGTCCAAACCTCCTCACTTTTCAGATTAGAAATGGAAGCACCAAGACGTAAAGGAAATTGCCCTTTGTCTCAGCTGGTTAGTGGCAGGGCCAGGACTGTAACAGACTCTTACAACTTGCAGATGGATTTTCTGGTGAAACTAACCTGGTGAGTTAGGACAAGCCCACAGGCTGTGGCAGCAATCTGCTCTCACTTCCCTGTGGCCTGAAAGGGACCCTGCCCTCCCCTCAGTCTCATGAAAGCCCAGAAAGCAGCTTAACTGTTGTGTTAACTTGTTTGTGACACTTGAGCATGTTGGGGGTGTGATGAGGGGGCAGAACCACGGAGCATCATTCATTTGTGGGGAAAGTTGTCTTCCCCCTAACCACCCCTCCCCCAGTGCATTTCTGGGCCTGCCTGAACAGAGGATCTTGGCTAACTACTGGATGTTATTAAAATTATAATTAAAGAGGTAACAGGAAAGGAGTATGTTCCAGTACCATACAGAAGAGTCAGCACTTTCACTGGATAATGAGTCCTTTATACCTCACGTTATTACTCACCTGAAGGGAAACTGTAATACTGTTGTGTCTGAAACCAATAAAAATACGTTGCAGGAAGGGGACCCCCTTCCAAGGCTCAAGAGTGGGCTCTTGTCTAACACTTGGAAATGAATTGTCAGAAGACACGAGTACTGACAAATCTAAAGACTCTATTGGGAAGGGGCGCCTGGGCAGACAGCAGCAGGGTAAGGGGACCCAGGAGAACTGCTCTGACGTGTAGCTTGCAGACTCAGGTTTTATGGCAATATGATTAGTTCCTGGGTTGTCTCTGGCCAGTCATCTTGCTTGGCCCATGTTGGGCGACTCAAGGTCCTTCCTGGGGATGTGTTCATCTCTCAGCCAAGACAGAGTTCATCATGAGGGTTTCTGGGAGGTAGGCAGGACATATGCCTCCTTTTGGCCCCTCTCAAATTCTTCAGAGTTAGTTTTACAAGACATACTATGGGCTAATGTGTCCTCTCTCCTTTTGATCCCTCCCCAATTCTCCCGGTTAGTTTTTCACTTGCAGCACCCTGTTCTTTATCGACCTCCTGTTGTGAGACAACTCAGGCAAGCAGTTATCATCATATCTGGCCACGGCCAGTGGTTTCAGTCATTGGCTCCCTAACAGATACTCTGATTTAATAACTCATTTGTTGCTTATAGAATTACATCTTAGAACAACAGGAAGGTGGGTGATGGTCTTGTATCAGCATACAATACAATCATATTGTATCTGCTGCTGCTCTTTTTCAAGACTTGCAGGCAACTTTCAACTTTTTCTAAAAAAAATTATCTTTTAGAGACATACATATTTCTGGAAAATTGCAGTTTGAAGAATCTATTGGGAATATTCAGATTTGTTTCATGTGGTCACAGGAAATGCATTTTCACATGGAGGGTCAAGAGTTGTTCCTGTAGGTTACCCAAAGTCACCAGGAGGAAGAGTCCTTCCCTGAGAGGCCCTGATGCGTTTCACTGATAACTTTTGCCTGTGTGTGCTGCTGCTCCAGGGCTTGAGCCCAGAGTCCATGTAATCACTGGACCACGGCTGGCATTCCCTCCTTTCTCTCCTGCTCAAGGTGGTGTACTCAGACAACTTTCCGAAACGCACTTGACTTCTGAATCCTTGCTTTCAGAAATTTCCAATTAATATTTCATGGAACCACGATTCTTTAGGACAAAACTTGGGAAATCATGACAAAGACACCTGAGCCTGGGTGAAGGGGATGATGTTGCAGGATTAACCTTGCAATGGTTCAGTTTCTAAATGAAATATGGAATTCACAAAATTATGCACTTTAATGTTTACTGTCAGTCTAGCATTGGTGTTGGCACAGACCTCACAGGTGAATGAAAGTGTTAGGTCTATCCCCTTTAATTCTGAAGATGTAGAAGCAATGGTGAGCCCAGTACTGAGAGCAGCATGTCCATTTCTGTCTCACAAGACTCACCCCAGGGAGCGTGTCCCTCATCTTATCTGGGTTTCCTCAAGCCTGTGCATTCCTGTTGCCTCATTTCCCATCAGCATGTGGGGCAAAGCAGGCAGAAAGATAGTCACTCAATAAGTCAGTCATGTTGGGAAACATCTGTTTCAGGCACTAGTTCTTCTCAAGCAAGGGGTGATATATGTGTGGTCCAGCTTACAGATTAAAACTCTTTCCCAGTACTATCACGAATACTCAATGTGTGCTATTTCCAGCTTGTCATTTGTCCACTGGCTTGCGAAACTACCATCTTAGAGAGCAAAAGCGTTTCTACTCCCTTGGGCCATTTCCTCCTGACATTCTTTCCTGATTACCTCTGAAGCAGCTGTGATCAGTTCTTTGCGTGGTCAAAGCATAAGCTGATTGCTCTTTGTCTTACCAGAAACAGACCAGCCTTGTCTGGTCCCAACAACATGCCTGTGGGTGAAGTTCAGGGATATACGGTCACAGTTTATTAACTGCGTCTTAACAAATCAAGTTTCGGCAACGTGATGATCTGGAGGTGTTATGATGGGGTGAACTGGTGAAACTATAAATATTTAATCCATTGTTCAACTTCTAGCAGGAATGAGTCTCAGCCAACCCAGACTTAGAAGCAGCAGCAAGGTTATCAACGATTCATTGAGAAGGAAATTCTATAGTCATCCTCTTTGTATTTTGGTAGGTACAAACTGATGTTCCCTGGTGATGAAAGGATAACAGTTCACCATCTTCATAAACTTTTCCTTAGGGTCCACTAAAGTAGTCCACACACATTGTGTGTATGCATGTGTATATACATATGTGTATACATATTATATATGCCTGTATTATACACTGGGCTTCCCCGGGGGAGCTAGTGGTAAAGAACCTGTCTGTCAATGCAGGAGACATAAAAAACACAGGTTCGATCCCTGGGTCAGGAAGCTCCCCTGAAAGAGGGCAAGGCAAACCACTCCAGTATCCTTGCCTAAAGAATCCCATGGACAGAAGATCTGGGCAGATTACAGTCCATAGTGTCTCAAAGAGTGGGACATGACTGAAGCGACTTAGCATGCATGCACTTATTATACATTAAACATATTATAATGTATTTTATATACATACATTTTATATCTATAGGTTATATATATTTATCTATAGATATTGTAGTAGTATAGGTAACATATATAATATGTATATATAGAATAGGTAATATAGGTAACATGGGTAAATATAGGTATAATAACTGATATGTACATAGTATATATCCACATTATATAGACAGATATGTACCTATCTATGCATATATAGATATTATGCATATATATATATAAATATATTCTATATATCTCAGTTACCATTAGGCACTGTGGTACACATGTTAGCATGTGTTTGGAGAATATAAAAGTGTAATGGTCTGCCTCTAAGGGGCATTTAATCTATTTAAAGATAGAAGACATGCAAGACTGCATTGGAGTCTTGGACATGAGCTGGAATGATCATGGAAAGCATTATAAAGGAGGTACATCTATGACTGAGCATTAAACTACTACTGCTGCTGCTGCTACTTTTTAACAGTGATTGAATACCTACCAAATTCCTGGTAGGTTCTAAGTACCTTTAAATACCCACATAGCTGCTTTTTACATGTGTTTGATCATCACAACATAACACTATAAGGATGAAAAAGGAGAAAACTGAGGCATAAAGAGTTTAAAAAATTTGTCCCAGTTCACACAGCTAGTTAGTGGTGGAGCTAGATTTAAATGGAAAGCATTTAAAAGCAAAGGCGCAGCTTCTAGAGGGATTTTAGTCTGCACAGAGAGGAGCGAGGCATTCCTGTTGGAGGAGCCTGGTCCGCAGAGCTGCTGCAGTTTTTAACTGGAAAAGGCCTGGTGAGGGTGGCGGCGGTGGTGTGTGCTCAGTGTAATGATTGGCACGATGCCTGGGAGAGAGCTAAGTGTTTGATAAATGTTTGTTGAGTTATTGACTGCATGGTTAGAGAGAGAATTCTGGAGAAAGTAGGCTGTTATCAGATTGTGTAGGGTTTTGAATTACAGTCTAAGTGGTTTAAACTTAGTACTACGGGTAATAGCTTCTCTAGTGCATAAATTTCTTGAAAGGCCAACATGCTAGTTCATAAACATGTGTCATTCTAACTTGTATTTTCTCCTTTTCAGTGCTTTCTACAGAATGTCTACAAAAGATAAATTGAAACTATGTTAACGAAGCCTATTACAAAATCATGCTTTCTGTGTTGTCTTGAGACTCCACTGCAAAAGTAAGATGCTAGCTCGATTTTCCAGGTCAGTCTTTGCAATTATGCCCTAAGTCCCTTCTAAATGCATGTCAATGGGCAAATCTTTAGGAAGTCCAATTATAGATATGGTGTGCTCCCTCCCCCCAACTCCTGCCACTGGTTATAGGTGACTGGACTTCTGATGGGCATTGTGACAAGGCAGTGCAGTGTCCTGGGAGAAGTCAAGAGTACAAAGCGTTTAGTAGAGGGTGTAGGAACTGAAAGATCATCCTGAAGAGAAGAACCAAAGAGGATGCAACAAATTCCATTGTACTAAAATGATGAGAGAGCAGGAATAATGCAGGAATAAGCAGAATGTATGACATAGAAAGAAATTATTTTATGTGTGCCTTGAACCCAAGTCTTTGGATTTCAAATTCAGTTCTGTATACTTTCTAAAATTCTTTAGAAAATGAAAAATCCTTCCATCCTTTCTAGTATTCATTCATTTTATATACACACTCATTCACTTTTTTCTGAAACTCTTTCCACTGAAATGCGATCCTCTCCTGATCTCTTTTTTCTTCTCCTACCACTCCTTTTCTTTACTTAAGCTCTTCTTCCTCTATGCCCAAGGCTTTTCTGAAGCATGTTTCTCTTCTGTTTTTCTGTCCATGTAATTTTATCCATCTTCAGGGAAGGTTTTAGGCCTTCCCTGGTGGCTCAGATGGTAGAGTCCACCTGCGATGAGGGAGACCTGGATTTGATCCCTGGGTCGGAAATATTCCCTGGAGGAGGGCATGGCAGCCCACTCCAGTATTCTTGCTTGGAGAATTCCATGGACAGAGGAGCCGGGTGGGCTCCAGTCCACGGGCTTGCAAAGAGTCGGACACAACTGCATGACTAACACTTTTACTTTCTTTCAGGTTTTAATCTTACATTATTTGCATAGGGTGCCCCCACATACACACACAATCTGGACACCCTTTCTGAGCTCTCAGGGGGCTCTCATTTCCAATTGTTTGCCCCATACCTCCAACCAGATGACCCTCCACCAATTAGAAAATGTTCCATGAAGTCCCATGGCCATGCCTTTCTTTCAGACTTTATTCCCTCTTCCCTGACATCTGCATGCCCAATGGATTTCACATGCTGCTGCAAAAATAATCCCTAAAGCACAGCTCTGCTTTTATCACTTCCTTGCCCCTAAGTCTTAGCGACTCCTCATCTACCAGGAAAAATTTACATTCCTTAGCTTGGTACTTTTGTCCATCTTATATATGATTCCAGTACATGATTCCAGAATATTTGCCTACCTTAGAGACTTTTGCAAGGTAGAATTCTATCTCTTCTAGTTTTCAAAATTCTATCCATTGCTCCTAGATTTCCCAAAGTGATACCTCTGTCATAAAGTATCAGCAATTCTAAATTATATTGATGTGTCTATTTATTTATTTTTGGCTGTGCGGGGTCTTCACTGTTGCATGGGCTTTTCTCTAGTTGCGGTGGGCAGGGGCTGATCTTCACTGCAGTGGGTAGACTTCTCATTGTGGTGGCTTCTCTTGTTGCAGAGCATGGGATGTAGGGTGTGTGGGCTTCAGCAGTTGCGGTGTGCAGGCTCCAGAATGCAGACTCAATCGTTGTAGTGCATGGGCTTAGGTGCTCCAAAGAATGTGTGGGATCTTTCTGGACCAGGGATCAAACCTGTGTCTCCAGCATTGGCAGGTGGATTTTTTACCCCTGAGCCACCAGGGAAGCCCCCAAATTGATACATCTTTTCTCTAAATTTTCATTATTTTCTGTGACCATGTTAAGGCAACATTATTGACCATTTCTTTTACTCTTTCTATATATTCCTGATATTGCTAATTTGAATTTGCTACCACACAGGTGTCAGAGTTCACTGTGTATGGCCTGCTTGCTCTCAGATCCATTCTTTACCTTTTCTTACTCTGCCCTTTATCACAGAGGCTGAACCTGTGGGCTGTACAGCCCAAACTCCTGTCAATGGGTGGGTTTCATACTTGGTAGTACTGGCATCAGAAACTGGGGTCTTATCCCCACCCCCATGCCCTGGGAGATGTCTCCAGGAGAAATGTATCTTCTTTGAGGCTCCAACTTTCACTCATAGTTCCAGCTTTGATAGGTGGGCCTCACCCCTGAGTTCTGGAAACACAACCTTCTTGTTCTTCCTGCCTAGGGATGGTGAGGCTACCAGCTATTTTCTATTTCAGTATTGCATCACCATCCTCTGATGGGCTTCCGGTTCTTCCATCACCTGAATAACCTAATCCCATATATTAAATTCATTTTATTTGAAATACAATGGTTTCTGTTTTTCCCAGGATGGTAGATAATAGATAGTTCTTCAAACTATTATCCTGGGATAATAGTTTCCTAGCAAACTGTGTTGCATCCTTACATCCTTCATAGTCTGGTTCAGTGACTTGCATACGTAGGTGTCAAATAAATGTTTGCTAAATAAATATGCAGAAATTAAGGAAAATTTTGTTAAAAGTACCCTAGTTAATTTTTGAGAAGTGACAGTACTCAGAAAAATTTAAGAGGCACTAACTGTTAACATCAACTCAAGGAACATGAGTTTGAGCAAACTCCAGGAGATAGTGAAGGACAGGGAAGCCTGGTGTGCTGCAGTCCATGGGGTCGCAAAGAGTCAGACACGACTGAGTTACTGAACAACAACAAATTATTAATATATTAGCCATCAAGACATACCTGAAGTGAAAACTTAAGGACAGTATCCTTGTCACTAAGAATTAACAAGGTTACTGGGAAACTTAAAAAGGGCACTAAATTTTGCGTTAGAAAATTTAGTGGACTGGAAAATACCAACTTAAAATATTTCTTTTTTACTTCTCTTATGCTTTGAAGAATGCTTATAAAGTGAAGGAGCCAAAATTGTTCTTAAAATTAGCCATCCAGTCTCTTTTCAAACTCCAATATTGGTATTCTCCAACTCCGCCCTAGGAAATGATAAGACAATATTAGAACATTTAGCATGTTAATTGTTGTGCTGACTTTGAATATTTTCTTCTTTGAGGTCCTTAGACCTAGAAAAACTCATAGGTTCTCTGAGTCACAGTCACTGTCCTTGTTTGTTAGGGTTCCCTCTCCTGAGTGATGCAATTATAGGGGTGAATAATCAGGAATATAGAGTACACAGCTGATGATGACCCATTGCTTCTGGAAGCACGCCCACTGCCAAGGAAAAGTGAACTTGCGGTTTAAATTCTTAATAGAATTCCCTACTCTGCCTTTGGATTGACCCAGGGGCTTGAACCTTCTCTCCCAGCCTTAATTTCCTCATTCATCAGAAAGTAGCTCAAGTGATAGAAATAATTCTGTTGGAAAATTACTTGATAAAGTAAAGGATGAACTGGAAGTGCGAGATAATTTAACCACTGCCATAGATGGACACTGCCACACAAAATTGTGAAAACTAATGAATTTCCTTCAATGTGTTTTTTATCAGCAGTTTTTATTGAAAGCCATTACGTTACTGGCACTGTGATCAGCACAATAAGTTGAAAGAATTTACTGTAAGTCTTCTGCATTTCTTATAGGAAAATAGTACCGAAAATAGTTTCTGAAACGATCCATAAAACAAAGATCGGAATAACCAATTTGTTTGTTCATATTCTTGGAGTTGAAAGCAGGGGGAGAAAGCATTCACTCTGCCTCCTGAAATTATTCTTATTGCTTTGCCTGCAGAGATGGCCAACTTTTTGTCCCTGTAACAATGCATGTTGTCTAAGTCTTTTCAAAATATCTCCCTGAATCAACAGGGAACATAGACATTTACTGGGAAAACTGGAAAGCTACATGTAAAAGAATGAAATTAGAACACTTCCTAACACCATACACAAATATAAACTCAAAATGGATTAAAGGCCTAAATGTGAGACCACAAACTATAAAACTTTTAGAGGAAAACATAGGCAGAACACTTGATGACATAAATCAAAGCAAGATCCTCTATGGCCCACCTCCTAGAGTAATGCAAATAAAAACAAAAGTAAACAAGTGGGACCTGATTAAACTTAAAAGCTTTTGCACAGCAAAGGAAACTAAAAGCAAGGTGAAAAGACAACCCTCAGAGTGGGAGAAAATAATAGCAAATGAAACAACTGTCAAAGGATTAATTTAACAAATATACAAGCAGCTTATACAACTCAATGCTAGAAAAACAAACAACCTAATCAAAAAGTGGGAAAAAGACCTAAACAGACATTTCTCCAAAGAAAACATACAGATGGCTAACAAACACATGAAAAGATGCTCAACATTGTTCATTATTAGAGAAATGCAAATCAAAACCACAATGCTTATCACCTCACACTGGTCAGAATGGGCATCATCAAAAAAGTAAATGCTGGAGAGGGTGTGGAGAAAAGGGAATGCTCTTGCACTGTTGGTGGGAATGTAAATTGATACAGTCACTATGGAAGATGATATGGAGATTCCTTAAAAAACTAGGAATAAAACCACTATATGACCCAGCAATCCCACTCCTAGGCATATACCCTGAGGAAACAAAAATTGAAAAAGACACATGTATCCCATTATTCATTGTAGCACTATTTACAATTGCTAGAACATGGAAGCGACCTAGATGTCCATAGATAGATGAATGGATAAAGAAGTGTGGTACATATACACAATGGGATATTACTCAGCCATAAAAGGGAATGCCTTTGAGTTAGTTCTGATGAGGTGGATGAACCTAGAACCTATTATACAGAGTGAAGTGAGTCAGAAAGAGAAAGATAAATATCATATTCTAATGCATATCTACAGAATCTAGAAAAATGGTACCGAAGAATTTACCTACAGGGCAGCAGTGGAAAAACAGTCATAGAGAATAGACTTAGGGACATGGGGAGAGGGGAGAAGGGGGTGAGATGTATGGAAAGAGTAACACGGAAACTTACATTACCACGTGTAAATAGATAACCAATGTAGAAACTCGATCAGGGGCTCTGTGTCAATCTGGAGAGGTAGGATGGGGGTGGGGATAGGAGGGGGGTTCAGGAAGTAGGGGATATATGTATACTTATGGCTGCTTCATGTTGAGGTTTGACAGAAAATAGCAAAATTCTGTAAAGCAATTCAGTTCAGTTCAGTTGCTCAGTCGTGTCCGACTCTTTGTGACCCCATGAATTGCAGCACGCCAGGCCTCCCTGTCCATCACAAATTCCTGGAGTTTACTCAAACTCATGTCCATCGAGTCGGTGATGCCATCCAGCCATCTCATCCTCTGTCGCCCCCTTCTCCTCCTGCCCCCAGTCCCTCCCAGCATCAGGGTCTTTTCCAATGAGTCAACTGTTCGCATCAGGTGGCCAAAGTATTGGAGTTTCAGCTTCAGCATCAGTGCTTCCAATGAACACCCAGGACTGATCTCCTTTAGGATGGACTGGTTGGATCTCCTTGCAGTCCAAGGGACTCTCAAGAGTCTTCTCCAACACCATGGTTCAAAAGCATCAATTTTTCAGCGCTCAGCTTTCTTCACAGTCCAACTCTCAGATCCATACATGACCACTGGAAAAACCATAGCCATGACCAGATGGACCTTTGTTGGCAAAGTAATGTCTCTGCTTTTTAATATGCTATCTAGGTTGGTCATAACTTTCCTTCCAAGGAGTAAGCATCTTTTAATTTCATGGCTTCAATCACCATCTGCAGTGATTTTGGAGCCCCCCAAAATAAAGTCTGACACTGTTTCCACTGTCTCCCCATCTATTTCCCATGAGGTGATGGGACCAGATGCCATAATCTTAGTTTTCTGAATGTTAAGCTTTAAGCCAACTTTTTCACTCTCCTCTTTCACTTTCATCAAGAGACTTTTTAGTTCCTCTTCACTTTCTGCCATAAGGGTGGTGTCATCTGCATATCTGAGGTTATTGATATTTATCCTTCAGTAAAAGTATAAATTAATTTAAAAAAAAATATTTGTTTCATCTGGAGAGAGGGTATCTGGGGAGGGAAGTCAAAGTCTCTGCCTAGAGGGCTGGCCCAGGAATAATTTGTTCATTGTTGAGTGCATCTGGAAATCTGCTGAAGCTTCAGCTTTAATAGAACTTTTTTTCCTTTTTCTCCCCAAAGGAGACTGTGTCCATGACTGTTCACCTAAAAAGCACGTCATTTTGATATTAGATATGTGGGAAGTCTTTCTTTCCCCACACCTGAGGAACCTCACTGCCTTCATCAAAATGATAACAGTAGGCTCAACTCAGCAGCCTGAGACCTCACACCTTGCTTGGCATCTCTAGTTTTTCCCTAGTGACTTTGGGATGCATCAGATTTCATATCTACAACACGATACAGCTTGCACATGCTTATGCAGAATTGCTTATGTTGAGGTCACTGCATCTTCATGGCACTCCTATCTCAAGGGAGGAGACAAAAGGACTCCAGGACACCGAGGCAGGACTTGGCTTTTCCTCTGCCCGATCATGCATTTAATAACATCTCCTGAGAATCTTCTGTATACCAGGCCAGTGCTGTGGTTAAGGACAAATAAGTCAGGGGAGTTAGACTTAAGGAATTGTGACAATAATATTAAATTGTCTTTGAAAGTGAAAGTGGCTCAGTCATGTCCAACTCTTTGCAACCCCATGGGCTATACAGTCTATGGAATTCTCCAGACTGGAATACTGGAGTGGGTAGCCTTTCCCTTCTCCAGGGAATCTTCTCAACTCAGGGATCAAACCCAGGTCTCCCACATTGCAGGCAGGTTCTTTACCAGCTGAGCCACAAGGGAAGCCCAAAAATACTGGAGTGGGTAGTTTATCCCTTCTCCAGCAGATCTTCTCAACTCAGGAATCAAACTGGGGTCTCCTGCATTGCAGGCAGATTCTTTACCAACTGAGCTATCCGGGATTTATGATTAATTAAATTACACAAACTGATCAGGCTAACAGTTGATAATTTTCAGCATAAGCTAAAGGATAATGGGATTAGAAATCTACTTGTAGATAATTCTCTTCATATGCTAAGGTCAAATTTATGAAGAGGTTAAAGAGTTAACCCTCGTGGTGGGGAGAGGGTGTTTTTCATTGATGAAAGACCCTTTTTTCCAAAAGTGTCTCCTTTCACCCCTCATGTTCCCACAATATTTTTTCAATTCTTGTTTCAGGCAATAAAAATATTTAACTTTGCAGATTTTTTTTTTTTTTTTTTGGAGTGGCCAATTCATTAAGCTCAATAAAATGGCAGCTCATACTACTTATCACTTTAACCCTAAAGCTCTAGAATTTTCCTTTATGAGCCTAGGAAAGTTGTATTCTTCCTTCCTATCATGTGATTCTGCTTCCTGGGCTCCTGTATTTTGCCATGTATGAGAATAGAAAACTAGAAGTGGTGGGTGAGAGCTTCCTGAATTCTAAGTGGAAGGGGAGAGAGTTGAGATAGTTCTCAGAGTGGATTCAGTTCCCTGATTTCAGAGCTGAGGAAATTGGAATTGAGAGATACTGAGATGACCTGCTCAGGGCCATGCAAGTGGCTCATGGCTAAATGAAGACCATGGAGAGGGCATCTGTATTTCATGACTACTGCGCCCTTCACTCCCCTGCTATCCATCAGTAAGCACTGGTTCATCCCATCCTTCTCATCTCACACATCTGTTCCTCATCATATTTATCTCAGCTGTGTTAGTTTTTCTTGAATTCTTTACCTCACCCTCACATCTGGACCACTTTTCTTTCCTTCCTCTTCTCAATCACACACATGACCGAGCACCCATTATCCTTCAGATAATGCACTCAGTCCAGACCTTACAAACATGAGGAACACCATGCCCATCTCCCTGCTCTTTCCATATAGCCACTGGCCATTCCTATCCTTGGAATGTAATACATTTCTGCGACTGCCTTGCCCACTTCTCTGACATTCACAATCCAACCCTCGTGCAAAGTAGTCTCACCCACTCCCTCTTTTCTGGCACTTAACTCTGCACTGCTAGTACCTGTGTACCCGTCTTACTCCCTT
Source organism: Dama dama (assembly GCF_033118175.1). Classification (NCBI taxonomy): domain Eukaryota; kingdom Metazoa; phylum Chordata; class Mammalia; order Artiodactyla; family Cervidae; genus Dama; species Dama dama. The sequence continues at coordinate 66,858,889 of NC_083692.1, forward strand.
ACTTAAAGATGAACACTCAAACACTAGCATGGTTCCTATCACATAGTAAGTTTTATCGTTAATAAATGCTGGATGAGTGATTGAATAAGGAATGGATGAAGGAATGAATCCATCATTGACTGCTTTTGAAACTATTTACTTCCCCTCTTTCCTGGAGTTACCTTCCAGCCAATCTCAGAAAATCAGTGCCTTTACTATTATTTGTGGAGCATCTATGACTTTTGCTGTTGTTCAGATGCTCAGTCATGTCTGAAGGACAGGGAAGTCTGGCATGCTGCAGTACATGGGGTTGCAAAGAATCAGAACCATGGCTTACCAAAAGCCGATTTAGTCCCCATTTGGCAGGTGAAGAAATTGAGCTGCAGAATAAACTAACATGCTCAAGGTCACATGGCCAGCAGATTTGTGCTGAAATTTCACCTCAAGACTAACTCTAATGAAAAGATGCTCAACATCACTCATTATCAGAGAAATGCAAATCAAAACCGCAGTGAGATACCGTTACACACCAGTCAGGATGGCTGCTATCCAAAAGTCTACAAGCAATAAATGCTGGAGAGGGTGTGGAGAAAAGGGAACCCTCTCACACTGTTGGTGGGAATGCAAACTAGTACAGCCACTATGGAGAACAGTGTGGAGATTCCTCAAAAAACTGGAAATAGAACTGCCATATGACCCAGCAACCCCACTCCTGGGCATACACACCGAGGAAACCAGAACTGAAAGAGACACGTGCACCCCAATGTCCATTGCAGCACTGTTTATAATAGCCAGGACATGGAAGCAACCTAGATGCCCATCAGCAGATGAACGGATAAGAAAGCTGTGGTACATATACACAATGGAATGTTACTCAGCCATTAAAAAGAATTCATTTGAATCAGTTCTATTGAGGTGGATGAAACTGGAGCCTATTATACAGAGTGAAGTAAGCCAGGAAGAAAAACACCAATACAGTATACTAACGTACATATATAGAATTTAGAAAGATGGTAACAATAACCCTATATGCAAGACAGAAAAAGAGACAGAGATGTATAGAACAGACTTTTGGACTCTATGGGAGAAGGCGAGGGTGGGATGATCTGAGAGAATAGCATCGAAACATGTATGTTATCAAGTGTGAAATAGATCGCCAGTCCAGGTTGGATGCATGAGACAAGTGCTCGGGGCTGGTGCACTGGGATGACCCAGAGGGATGGGATGGGGAGGGAGGTGGGAGGGGGGGTTCAGGATGGGGAATACAAGTAAATCCATGGCTGATTCATGTCAGTGTATGGCAAAAACCACTACAATATTGTAAAGTAATTAGCCTCCAACTAATAAAAATAATTGGAAAAAGAAGAAGAAAAAAACAAAAAAAATACTAACTCTAAGCAGATGAACTATGCTATATTACCTCACATGTCTTATGCTTATATGAATATATTCACTTATTACTTGTAAACTTGAGATTATTTAATTAAAATCCAATATGAGAGATACTCTTCTCCAAGCCACACTCATCCTTTGTGCTGTAAATGTAATTGCTGCCCTCTGCTTTATTTTTTATGGTGCTTAGATGATCACCATGTTCCTTATGCTATATGACTTTCAAAGATTAAGGTAAATATCATGTTGTATATTTTCAGAAATTTATAGGTGTACAATGAACATTTTTTATGATAGTGTGACATAATAAGTTTGAAATCTCTGTTTTTGAAAGAGGGCCAAGTTGAAATCTGTGCAGTTAGGTAATCCATCCAAGGTCTCATGAAGTATGGTGGCATAATCTTGACCACAACTGGGGGAAAAAAATGGGAAGTAAATACAATTGTTTCTTGACTTACTTATTTCAGTATTAGACCTTTCTGAGTCTTAAATAATGAATTATATAATCTAATGGAGCTGGAAGGTGTGGTCCCTCCTAAAACAAACTTCATTTATAAAAGGGTATCTTTAAGATCAAAGAAACTTTAAAACTCAGCTGTTAGACCACAATGTTAGAAGGATGGATAATCCCATCAGTAACACAAGCAGCAACCAACTGCTTGTACTAAGAAGTGATAAAACTGGGCTACTCAGGAGTAAGATCTAAGTTTCTCCCATTATCTGATTTCTTAGTAACAGCCAATGGGATGTTGATGCCAGTTTCCAATCTTGAATTTCAATTTTTATTTTGTTATCTATGGAAAGCAAAGAAGAAGTAAAGAGTCTCTTGATGAAAGTAAAAGAGGAGAGTGAAAAAGTTGGCTTAAAACTCAACATTCAGAAAACTAAGATCATGGCATCTGGTCCCATCCCTTCATGGCAAATAGATGGGGAAACAATGGGAACAGTGACAGACTTTATTTTTGGGGCTCCAAAATCACTGCAGATGGTGACTGCAGCCATGAAATGAAAGGACGCTTGCTCTTGGAAGAAAAGCTATGACCAACCTAGACCACATGTTGAAAAGCAGAAACATTACTTTACCAACAAAGGTCCATCTGGTCAAGGCTATGGTTTTTCCAGTGGTCATGTATGGATGTGAGAGTTGGACTATAAAGAAAACTGAGCACTGAAGAATTGATGCTTTTGAACCGTGGTGTTGGAGAAGACTCTTGAGAGTCCCTTGGACTGCAAGGAGATCCAACTAGTCCATCCTAAAGGAAATTAGTCCTGAATATTCATTGGAAGGACTGATGCTGGAACTGAAACTCCAGTACTTTGGCCACCTGATGCGAAGAGCTGACTCATTTGAAAAGACCCTAATGCTGGAAAAGACTGAAGGCAGGAGGAGAAGGGGGTGACAGAGGATGAGATAGTTGGATGGCATCCCCGACTCGATGGACATGAGTTTGAGTAGGCTCCAGGAGTCGGTGATGGACATAGAAGCCTGGCGTGCTGCCGTCCATGGGGTCACAAAGAGTCGTACATGACTGAGCAACTGAACTGAACTGATCTGTGGAAAAGCACTGAGGTAACAACTGAAGTAAACCCAGGGATGTCCAAGTCCAGGAAAGAGAGCCACCCTGACATGGTAGAGGTGAAGCATAATCCTGTTGAAGAAAACCTCAGTACAGACAAAGTTTAATGTAAATTGTTGGATTCTAAGAGTGACTCTTATTTTGTATGGAAGACAAACCCAGAGATAAGGCATTTAATGAGAATTTGCTTTGATAGATCCCTAAACTATAGCTGGTTAAATGATTCCATGAAAAGCACAGAAACTCTTAGGTCTTCAAATGTATGTGTCCAACAGAGAAAGGGAGATAGAGAGCTGGTTTTTTGTTTGTCTGTTTTGTTTTGTTTTAATTGTTAAATGGATTAAACCTTGCTTCTTGATTAAGTATGGAAGCAATCGTAATTTGGCCAATGTAACCCATAAAGTATTTCCTAGTTAGATATTATGTGAATAAATCTGTAAATCATCTATAAATATTGGTGAAGAATATGCTCCCTCTTTATGCCAGGATTCATTTTTGCCTATTTATTTATTTTTGGGGTATAGTTGATTTACAATATTGTGTTAGTGTTGTGTGTATAGCAAAGTGATTTGATTATGCAAAGATAAGTATATATCTATATTCTTTTTAAAATTTTTTTCCATCATAGTTTAAGATATTGAATATAGTTCTTTGTGTTATACAAAAATCCTTATTGTTTATTTAGAGATAACTATTTTAATCAGTACCTTTATGGTCTCTAACACTAAGGTACTACCATTGTTGTTATTTTGGCGGGTGTGTCAGCTGACCCCATCAGACGCCAGGTCAGCAGGTGCTAAACAAGGATGATGCATCTGTGAATACTAACATAAGGGGCCCTGGCCACAGTCCCAGAGTGGAGTGGTGGGTACACAGGAACAGTTGCCAAGTAGGGAGGACCAGGGAGTCTGAGTTCCCTGGTAGTGTGGGGACTGGGGGGTTATATGAGGATCTGGGCATTATTAACTTTTTGGCTTATTTATACTCCATGTGTTTAAGTGTGCATAAGCGTGTGTGGGCTTTGTCTTTCTTTCAATATTTTAAATGGTCTTTTGCATTAATTCTGCACTTTAGAACATCAGATGCTAAAGAAGGATGAAGATTGGGGTGTTAGTTTCTCTCATCTGCCCAGCTGAGTTACTGCCTTAACCCCTTCACAGACTTGTCCTTCATGTACTTGCCTTTTTGTCCTGTCCTTTTACATCATTTCTTGAACATCTGGCAGTTATCTGCAGTACTGGGAAATACTTCCTTGATATATACTAAGAAATGAGTAACTTTGCTCTTAATTGCTGTTTTCTTATTTCAGTGCTGTCTCTGCACTGTTGTACTGCAATCATCTATATGTAGACTCTGCCATGGTTACCACTAGGTATATGGACTGTGCAGAGGTCTGTGGGCCAGGAGCTTATTTGTAACACTGCCCATACCTTATAGCCTTCTCTGGGTCTCCAGATTCCTGGGATAGAAATAGAGTTTTTGCCCCATAAAAAGAGGTTAAACCTCTCAACATGCTGTTGTTTTGTCTTTTATTTTTTAATTTTGGAGAGTATAAGTAGATTATGGTCTTTTCTTTTTTCATTGTTATACTTTTCATTTTATTTTTTAAATTTTGTCATGGCATTTTCTTAATCGACAAATGAAAAATACTTTTTAAATATACATGCTCCTGTGTGAGCAATAGATTTTAATATTTGAAATCATGAACTAAGCTTTTGGATATAAAATGTGGGGCTTTTCCATAGGATTTCAGATTCCAATGAAACAAATATTTGTTAAAGGGCTAATTTTGTGTAAGGCAGGGAATTTGCCTCTTATGGTCTGGTGTCATGTGCTGAAGACATGAGTTTGGTGCTTATAACCCAGACTGTGGATAGTGCCATGAGCACCGTCTTGCAGGTGAGATGCCATGGCACCAAACTGGCAGTACTAGGGAGCATCTCCTCGAGGGCAATGTGTCATCCTCTGACACAGGAGAGGTAATTGGACATGCAGAGGCAGACCCTCGGTTTGGGAGGAAATGTGTTTGGGATTATCCCTAGATTATTAGAAAACAAAATATTTCAGGGCAAGGATAACCATGTTCATTCATTCATTTATTCAACCAATATTGAATGAACAACTTAATGAATCAATATAGAAGTCACTTTTTATTCAGTTGCTAAGTCATGTCTGACTCTTTGCGACCCCATGGACTGCTGAACACTGGGCTCCCCTGTCCTTCACTCTCTCCTTTTGCTCAAATTCATGCCCATTGTGTCAGTGATGCTATCTAACCACCTCATCCTAAGAGACAACTCACTGGAAAAAACCCCCATCCTGGGAAAGATTGAAGCAAAAGGGGTGGCAGAGGATGAGAAGACACTTAGAAATAGAGAAATAGTGTTATTTTCCTGTGCTCTCATGAAGTTTACCTTCTAGTAAGAAAAACAGACTTTAACAAAGACTTACATACTTAAATGTTATATTCAAATTGTGATTGTTTTGAAAGGAGAAGAGTGGGGTGCTATGACAAAATATGAGGAGACACCTAACTTGGATATTTTGAATATGTGACATTTAGGGATGAAATTATGACATATGAGGGATGAAATTAGCCTGGTTAAGGTGGTGGGCTGGGGTGGGGAGAGTCATGATTCTGGCCAGATCTTGGCATGTGATATGGTCCTGAGGCAGGCAGGTATGGTTAGGAAACTTTAAAAAAATAGGACAAAATAGACCTTGATGAGTGTGAATTAAGTAACCTTATACTAAGAACAATGGAAACATTTTTAGCTGGAACTCAACACAGACAGATCTATGTGTTTCAAGAAGAGGGTCTGCCTGCTAGTGGGAAGTGGGTTGACATGTGGTGAGGAATGTGGGGATAGCAGGAGTGAGGCAGTTCTGTGGTTCAAGATATTTTTGTCAAAGGCCTCTTTGCTATCAATATCTTTGCCACAAGAATTTTTGCCTGAATATACTCGCTGCATAATTAATTGGCCAGAAGGCAATATTGCAATAAAAGATAAAATAATAAAACAAAAAAGGGGGGAATGAAAAAGGATATAAGTGTAAAAAATGAATAACAAACATAAAAGCCATCATTGCAAAATACTAAATATTTGAATACATTTAAAATATGTATAGATCCATCGCAATACTGCACAAATAACTGATTTTATGACTGTACCTAAACACTTGTCTTCAAAGTTTTTCATTCATAATATTTTATACATTTTTTTTTGCTTGTTAATTTGTCTCTTTGTTTGGTATTGCACATTTTGTTTTTCACTAAAATTTCTCTTGTCATTAACAGTGGTAACAACTTCAAAGAAGACATAGATGGCCAACAGCCACACGAAAAGATGTTCGATATGACTAATTATTAGAGAAATGCAAATCAAAATTACAATGAGGTATCACCTCACACCAATCAGAATGGCCTTCATTAAAAAGTCTACAAATAATAAATATTTGAGACCCTCAGGTTTTTTTCAGATTCATGCAGTATAAACATGGGAGTACTGAATCAATCAAAAAATGGAACCAAACTGTCAAGCAGTTATTTTTTGCAGCAACAATGCCTTATGGCCAATGAAGTTACACAGAGAAAATGTTTGCAGCAAAAGTGTTTGCGGCAGAGTTCGCAGCAAAGACTCTTATGGTAAAGTTACCGTCCATACATTTCATCTGTGTAAGCTAGGGATGATGCTGATGCTTTATGTGCCTACTGTGTTTGGCATGGTCCATCAGGATTAATTGGTACTAACCAAGATGTATGTTTCATGGGTAGCTTCTCAATGTTAAAGTGAGAATAAATTCTGGCACCCAGTCCTCTGAATCAACTACATATCTCTCATTTGGGTTGTATTGAAGGATGGGATGTATAATTCTACATGTTTCCTTAGCACTTGTGTGTGCTAATTTGCTTTAGTCATGTCCAAGTCTTTGTGACCCCAAGCACTACAGCTCTCCAGGCTTCTCTGTCCATGGGATTCTCCGGGCAAGAACACTGTAGTGGAGTGGGTTGCCATGCCCTCCTCTAGGGGACCTTCTCCTCCCAGGATGGAGCTTGTGTCTCTTACGTCCCCTGCATTGGCAGGCAGATTCTTTACCACTAACGCCACCTGGCAAGCCCCTCCTTAGAGCTCGTGCTATTCTGTGCTTAGTTGCTCAGTTGTGTCCGACTCTGTGCAACCTCACCAGGCTCCTCTGTCCATGGGGATTCTCCAGGCAAGAATACTGGAGTGGGTTGCCAAGCTCTCTTCCAGAGGCTCTTCCCAACCCAGGCATCGAATCCAGGTCTTGTGCATTGCAGGTGGATTCTTTACCTTCTGAGCCACCCGGAAAGTCCAGGAATACTGGAGTGGGTAGCCTATCCCTTCTCCAAGGGATCTTCCCAACCCAGGAATCAAACTGGGATCTCCTGCATTACAGGCAGAGTCCTTACCAGCTGAGCTACCAGGGAAGCCCGCTTAAAGCTTAGGACTCTGCAAAATTTAAGGCAGCAGCTTCTATGAGCTTTGGCTTTTGTAATAGGCAGTGAAGTTTTGATTATTTAACAGCCATCTTGCTGCCAACATTTTGCTCTTACAATTTTTTTTTTTTTTTGACAGTTAGCGTGCCATGCTTTGGAAATGCCATACCTGTTATGCAACATCAGAGTGACTAAAGGAGGCAGGACTCCCCACACAGGGGTCACACTCCCAGTTTGGATGAACACATGAGGGTAAAGATCAAATGCCCCCTGGCTCTGCAGGGTCAGGTGTCCTGTCTTCCTGCCTGTGCTCTGAGTACTGCTGCCAATCATGTAAGCCACACAGCTCTGTAGTCACTCAGGTGCCCTCTGTAAGGACAGAAGCATCTAATTATGTTACACCAGGTTTTCTTGTATTTGGATTGGCTGTGAAAAGCATAATATAGTGGAATGACTACAAGCTTTGGCGGTAGATACAGCTCAGTTCTGCTGTGTGGAGCTCTGTAACATTAAGCATGTTATTGAACTTCTCTGAGCCTGACCACCCTGACCTGTGGAAAAGACCTCATGATACCACGACCCTTTGGGGATTCCCATGAGGACCAATTGTGATGGCGCAGGCAGTGTCTCCCACAGGGTTTTCCTACTGCAGACATCCAAAAACTGTGAGTTTCCTTCCCCATATTAATCATGTAATAACTAGCTTGCCTAATGTCAGCAGGGGCCCTAGGCCTTTTGTGGTAATGGGACCGTCACCACATCCTCATTTTCTGTAGCTGATTTGTGTGAATTTTACTTATCTGTGCTGTTCCTTCCCTCTGCAGGCACGGATAATCAAATTTTCAGTAGAAGGTTGAGGTGGATAAGACTGTAAGCTCTGAGAATATCTAACTATAATTTGTTGATTGTTGGTAACATAATACAACCAGCTTGGCCTTTGGATTTTGACAAATGTGTAAGAGGTTTGCTCTCAAATAGTTTAAAGAGTGTGTTGAGCTGTGCAAAGTCACTTCAGTTGTGTCTGACTCTTCAAACCCCACAGACTGTAGTCCGCCAGGCTTCTCCGTCCATGGGATTCTCCAGACAAGAATACTGAAGTGGGTTGCCATGTACTCCTCCAGGGTATCTTCTTGACCCAGGGATCAAACCCAAATCTATTAAATCTCCTGCATTTGTAGGTGGGTTCTTTACCACAAGCACCACCTAGGAAGCCCAAAAGAGTGTATTCTTCATCTATCAATGTATTGAAATCTCCTCCAAACGACAATCACCTTGCATGTCTTCAGGTTAACAGGTCCATGTGTCAACTACATTCAAAGAATCACCTTTTCATTGAACTTAAATGTACCCTTTGCTACCCTCAAGTCATGCTTCTTGGTTCCCATATTTTCTTGTATTGGGGAAGAAATTCTTACTCATTTATCCCTGTTTTTATTTTCGGTGACTGAGCTACAATAAAAGAGCATACAACCTGGGTTCAGCAGATCGGCTTAGAGTCTCAGTCCTGCTACTCATCATTTGGATAGAGGTGATTTCTTTGAGACTCTATTTTTGCCCATGTGAAATGGTGATAATTCTGTTTACTCTGCTCCTTATCTACTCTGGCTGTGAGGATAAAAGGGTAACATTGAAAGGTATGTGAATTGTCAAGCATCACACACATGATTTTCATCACACACCTGAATCACCACCGAGATTACAAAAGAAAATCTGATGTCTACTGAGTCAGAGTCTCTGGCTAGGGTAGGGAATGGTGGGCAGCAGGCACTTCTATTTGAAAAAACTTATCAGTATGTGCACCAAGGAAGGATATTCACTGCCCTTTTAGCGTATAGGATGACATCACTATTCACAATGTTATAGACTTCATTGGTCTTAACAGATGAGCTGGCATCCTTTAGGCTCATTTTCAGCAGCAGCTCTTTACCTCTCCCACTTTATTCTCAGACCCTGGCTCATCCATTTCCTCTGTGTGCATCACCTGTATCTTCTTCGTATAGCCCAGTTCTCCAGTCACATCAGACTAGCTGCTGTTCACTGAACACTCCATTCACTTCCCTGGCTTTGATTCTGCTCATTGATTCCCTGAGAGGATGTCTTACTGGGTGTGGGGACCTGGTCTTCTTGTAGCACTAACGGAAACATAGATGCTTCAAATAGGAAGTGATATTGTAAGTTTTCAATTTATCTTTCTGCTTTATAGAGGAATGCTTTATGACCAAAGAAGTTAAGTGACACATCTAGTTAATGAGAAGTTCAGGATTAGAATTCAGGTCTCCAGACCAGTACTCTTTATATGACTTGTTGTTAGTTGCTTAGTTGTGTCTGACTCTTTGCAACCCACCACAGACTGTAGCCTTCCAGGCTCCTCTGTCCATGGGATTCTGCAGGCAAGAATACTGGAGTGGGTAGTCACTCCCTTCTCCAGGGGATCTTCCTGATCCAGGGATCAAACCCAGGTCTCCTGCATTGCAGGCAGATTTTTTTTTTTTTTTTTTTTTTTTTACCATCTGAGCCACCAGGGAAGACCCTTCTAAAAATATTAACTGAACTCCTATTAGGTTCCAGGCACTGGCTTTGGAGTTGTACTATAAATATTAATCAATCATGCCAAATACAGAACATTTGTCTCTTGCACTTATAATTTAAACACAACCATTTTTAGTATACATAAGTACACAGTCAATCTTTAAGTCTTTTCAGGATACTATCTCCTATAGTATATTATTCTCCTTCCCATAGCCCAATAACATCTGCCTTGTATTACACATTTGACCTGAGTTCCATGAGGTCACGGCCTGCTCTTCAGGGATTTCAATTCACTCTTCTCTGCCAAAATTCAGATTATTAGCAGAGGTGGGACTGCTTCTGGTCCCCTTTCCTCAATCTCAGTACTCATGAACTGCTGCCTAACTGTCATTCCCTTAAACTGCTGGAAATAGTAGTTTCTAGCAACATCTTTGGGCTTCAAGTATTGTCTCCTGACCCCATATCTGCAGGATTCAATTACCTGAAATTTGTTCTTAGTATTTCAATTTGGGAGAAATTTGTTAAATATATCAAAAGAAGAATTTGTTTAAGGATTTTATTAGAATTTACAGAGACTCGTTTGGGCCAGTGCATACTCAATCTAATCTCCAAAAGTATCCTATTTACAGCTATGGAGTGATGCAGTTAATCTGACTCTCAGTTCAGATTCCAACAGAAAACCACTAAGTATATGGATTAAAGCTATAGAGGAATAAGTGTAGGAAACTGATTTTTCTTCTCGGCCCTCCTGATTCAGTTTGGTTTAGGAACAGAGGTGCGGGGATTGGAATTGCTGATCACTAGAGAGTTCTTCCTGGAAATCGAAAGAGTGGCCCACACTTCCCTATTTGACAACCCAGTATTTGAAGGATTCCATTGAGCAATGTGTGCCAAGTTCATTCTTTTCAGCATTTCCTCTGTGTCTTTTCCTTTATGAGGCCCCTTTATTTCCAGCACATCAGCAACATCACTTTAGAAAATGAGCAATAGTGATGGATCAGTACTACATGTTACAAGATCACGTGTTGATTAATATCTATAGTGAAGAAAAATGAGGAAATTCACGATCTCTGTGTTTCTAATACCAGAACCTATCAAGTGTTGTGTGAAATAGGCCTGCTTTCATTAAAACCACTGGAACTAGATTGTGAGTTTTAAATCTTGAAAGATCTGTAATTCCATCTAAGGGATCAAAACTACGGGTTGGTGTAAACAGTGGACATACTAACTTTTAAGCTGTTATTTACTTTTTATTCTTGAAAGAAAGATCCGTGTATTTATAGTTATTGTTTTCTGCTTTGGAAGTTAGTTCAAACTTGATCTTTAGCCACATTGTCTCATGCTTTTCCCATACTAACACATATATATGGAATTTAGAAAGATGGTAACGATAACCCTATATGCACAACAGAAAAAGAGACACAGAAATACAGAACAGACTTTTGAACTCTGTGGGAGAATGTGAGGGTGGGGTATTTCAAAAGAACAGCATGTATACTATCTATGGTGAAACAGATCACCAGCCCAGGTGGGATGCATGAGACAAGTGCTCCGGCCTGGTGCACTGGGAAGACCCAGAGGAATCGAGTAGAGAGGGAGGTGGGAGGGGGGATCGGGGTGGGGAATACGTGTAAATCCATGGCTGATTCATATCAATGTATGACAAAACCCACTGAAATGTTGTGAAGTAATTAGCCTCCAACTAATAAAAAAAAAAAAAAAAAAGAAAATATTAATTGAATACTTTGAGTGCTCTAAGCATGATTCTAGGTGCTGAGGAAACCAGAGTGGACAAGTGGGTTCTAGCCAGTGCAGGAGGGTTATATAGAAGACTTAGTAATCTTGAAAAACTCATGACAGAAGTGATGAGTGGAAAACAGAGAGAAAGAAAAAAATGGAATGAAAAGGGAAATATAACCACAGATTGTGTATTTATTAAAAAGATAATATAACATTTTGTAGACCTTTATGCCATCAGATTAGGAAAAACTAGATGGGTATATGAATTTTCAGAGAAAAATATATGAAAATTTAATTCAGAAGAGATTAAAAAGTCTAAATGATTCTATAACTAGTAAAGGAATGTAAACAATTATTTAAAATCTTCCTGCAAAGAAAATACTAGCCCCAGTAATTTTAAAGGTGAGTTCTAATAATCTGAGGAACAGATTATTCTAAACTTTCAGATAATAAAAAAGAGGAAATATTTTCTCAGTTGATCTCATAAGGTGACTAAAAACTTGGTTCTAAAACTAGACAAGGACATACAAGAAAGGAAAATTATATGTCAATTTCAATCATGAACATAGATAAATGAATGAAAGGGCTAAATGAAAATATTAGCAAACTGAATCTGGTGACATATTAACAAAACAAAATAAATAAAATTAAAAAAATCAAATTATATGTTTTTCAAAGTGCAAAGTGAATTAAATGTTAGAAATTATATTATTGTGATCACCATCCTAAAGTTTGAAGTGAATAAAAATATGGTAACCTTGATAAATGCAGGAAAAGCATTTGATAAAATCCAACAACCATTCATTATAAAAATGTATAGCTAACTAAGAAAGCAACATTTCTGAAGCGATTTAAAAGTAGTCACAAAGAGACTTCCAGCAAACTTAATACAAAGTGGCAAAATGTTAAAAATGTCATTCTTTTTAAAATCAGGAACAAGACAAAAAATACTATCACTGCTTCAAACAAATGGTAAAACATGAAAAATAAAAACATGTGAAAAGATTAGGAAAAAGACAAAGTGTGTCAGTAATTGCAGATGAAGGACATTTTTGAATAAAAATATGAAGACTCTGTAGACACACTTCAGAGATACTGAGGATTCAGTTCCAGATCAACACAATAAAGCAAATATTGCAATAAAATGAGTTAAGCATTTTTTTTTGTTTTTCCAGTGCCTATAAAAGTTATGTTTATACTATACTTTTATTAAGTATGCAATAGTATTATCTCTAAAAATACAATTTATATAATACAATTAAAAATACTTTATTGTTAAAAATTGCTAGCCATCATCTGAGCCTCCAGCAATTTGTAATCTTTTTTTCTGGTGGAGAGCCTTGCCTTGATATTGATGACTACTGACCGATCTGGGTGGTGGCATGCAACATTGTTTGGTAACTGCTCCTGCTACTAAGGCACTTCAGTCTTGTCCGACTCTATGCGACCCCATATACGGCAGCCCAGCAGGCTCCCCCATCCCTGGGATTCTCCAGGCAAGAACGCTGGAGTGGGTTGCCATTTCCTTCTCCAATGCATGAAAGTGAAAAGTGAAAGTGAAGTCTCTCAGTCGTGTCTGACTCTTCGAGACCCCATGGACTGTAGCCTACCAGGCTCCTCCGTCCATGGGAGTTTCCAGGCAAGAGTACTGGAGCGGGTTGCCATTGCCTTCTCCATGTGGGTTTCCTACTCACTGTTTGATAGCATTTTTACTCAAAGAAGAACTTTTTTCAAAACTGAAGTCAATCCTCTCAAACTCTGCCATTGCCTTGCTAAGTTTATGACATATTCTAAATCTTTTGTTGTCATTTCTACAATATTCCCAGCATCTTCACTAGGAGTAGATTCGATCTTAAGAAATTAGTATCATCATTGCTCATCCTAAACAAGCATCTCCTCATCTGTTTTGATCATGAGATTGCAGCAATTCAGTAACATCTCTGGGTTTCACGTCTAACTCTTGTTCTCCTGCTCTTTCCATCACATCTGCAGTTATTTCTTCCACTGAAGTCGTGAACCCCTCCCTCAAAGTTACTGGGTATTTGAGGGTTGGAATCAACTTCTCCCAAACTCATATTAATGTTAATAGTTTGACCTCGTCTCATGAATCACAAGTGTTTTTAATGGCATCAGAATAATGAGTCTTTTCCGGAAAATTTTCAATTGACTTTTCCCAAATCCATTATAAGAATCACTCTCTATTGCAGCTGTGGCCTTACAAAATGTATTTCTCAAATAATAAGACTCAAAAGTCAAAATTACTCTTTGATTCATGGCCTGCAGAATGGATGTTGTGTTAACAGGCATGTTTTCAACATGAATCTTGTATATCTTCATGAGAGCTCTTGGGTGACCAGGTGCATTGCCAGTGAATAGTAAGTCTCAACAGTGGGCTTAAAAGACTCAGTAAACCATGTTGTAAACAGATGTGCAGTCATCCAGACATTTTTGTTCTATTTGTAGAGCACTGGTAGAATAGATTTACAATAATTCTTGAGAGCCCTAGGATTTTCAAAATGGTAAGTATGCATTAGTTTCAACTTCAAGTCATCAGCTGCACTGGCTCCTAACAAGAAAGTCAGCCTGTCATTTGAAGCTTTGAAGCCAGGCATTGACTTCTCTTCAGCCATGGAAATCCTAGATGGCATCTTCTTGCAGTGTTTTGTCTACATTGAAAATCTCTTGATTAGAGTAGCCACCCTCATTATCTTAGCTAGACATTGCACTTTTATCTTATAGAGGTGGCTTTTTTCCTTAAACCTCAGGAGTCAGCCTCTGCTAGCTTGAAACTCTTCTTCCCACCAACCCCCGACTGTCATTCTGCATTTTATTTATTTTTATTTTTAAAATTTATTTATTTTAATTGGAGGCTAATTGCTTTACAATATTGTGGTGGTTTTTGCCATATATTCACATGAATCAGCCATGGGTGTACATGTGTTCCCCATCCTGAGCCTCCCTCACCCCCCTCTCCCCATTCCATCCCTCAGGGTCATCCCAGTGCACCAGCCCTGAGCACCCTGTCTCATGCATCGAACCTGGACTGGCAATCTATTTCACATATGATAATATACATGTTTCAAAGCTATTCTATCATCATCCCACCCTCGCCTTCTCCCACAGAGTCCAAAAGTCTGTTCTTTACATCTATGTCTCTTTCACTGTCTTGCATATAGGGTCATTGTTAACATCTTTCTAAATTCCATATATATGCATTAATAAACTGTATTGCTGTTTTTTTTTTTTCTGACTTACTTCGCTCTGTATAATAGGCTCCAGTTTCATCAACCTCATTAGAGCTGATTCAAATGCATTCTTTTTAATAGCTGAGTAATATTCCATTGTGTGTATGTACCATGGCTTTCTTATCCAGTTGTCTGCTGATAGACATCTAGGTGGCTTCCATGTCCTGGCTACTGTAAACAGTGCTGCAATGAACATTGGGGTACATATGTCTCTTTCAATTCTGGTTTCTTCAGTGTGTATGCCCAGCAGTGGGGTTTCTGGGTCATATGGCAGTTCTATTTCCAGATTTTTAAGGAATCTCCACACTGTTTTCCATAGTGGCTGTACTAGTTTGCATTCCCACCAACAGTGTAAGAAGGTTCCTTTTTCTCCGCACCCTCTTCAGCATTTATTGTTTGTAGACTTTTTGATAGCAGCCATTCTGAGTGGTGTGAGATGGTACCTCATTGTGGTTTTGATTTGCATTTCTCTGAAAATGAATGATGTTGAGCATCTTTTCATATGTTTGTTAGCCATCTGTCTTCTTTGGAGAAATGTCTTTTTAGTTCTTTGGCCCATTTTTTGATTGGGTCATTTATTTTTCTGGAATTGAGCTTCAGGAGTTGCTTGTATATTTTTGAGATTAATTCTTTGTCTGTTGTTTCATTTGCTATTATTTTCTCCCATTCTGAAGGTTGTCTTTTCACCTTGCTTATAGTTTCCTTCATTGTGCAGAAGCTTTTAAGTTTAATTAGGTCCCATTTGTTTATTTTTGCTTTTATTTCCATTACTCTGGGAGGTGGGTCACCGAGGATCCTGCTATGATTTACATCAGAGAGTGTTTTGCCTATGTTTTCCTCTAGGAGTTTTATAGTTTCTGGGCTTAAGTGTAGATCTTTAATCCATTTTGAGTTTATTTTTGTGTATGATGTTAGAAAGTGTTCTAGTTTCATTCTTTTACAAGTGGTTGACAAGTTTTCCCAGCACCACTTGTTGAAGAGATTGTCCTTTCTCCATTGTATATTCTTGCCTCCTTTGTCGAAGATAAGGTGTCCATAGGTGTGTGGATTTATCTCTGGGCTCTCTATTTTTTTCCATTGATCTATGTTTCTGTCTTTGTGCCAGTACCATACTATCTTGATGACTGCAGCTTTGTAGTAGAGGCTGAAGTTAGGCAGGTTGATTCCTCCAGTTCCATTGTTCTTTCTCAAGGTTGCTTTGGCTATTTGAAGTTTTTTTTGTACTTCCATGCGAATTGTGAAATTATTTGTTCTAGTTCTCTGAAAAATACCATTGGTAGCTTGATAGGAATTGCATTGAATCTATAGATTGCTTTGAGTAGTATACTCATTTTCACTACATTGATTCTTCTGATCCATGAACATGGTGTATGTCTCCATCTATTTGTGTCATCTTTGATTTCTTTCATCAGTGTTTTATTGTTTTCTATATATAGATCTTTTGTTTCTTTGGGTAGATTTATTCCTAAGTATTTTATTCTTTTTGTTGCAATGGTGAATGGAATTGTTTTCTTAAATTCTCTTTCTGTTTTCTCACTGTTAGTGTATAGGAATGCAAGGGATTTCTGTGTTAATTTTATATCCTGCAACTTTACTATATTCATTGATTAGCTCTAGTAATTTTCTGGTGGAGTCTTTAGGGTTTTCTATGTATAAGATCATGTCATCTGCAAACAGTGAGAGTTTTACTTCTTTTCCAATCGGGATTCATTTTATTTCTTTTTCTTCTCTGACTGCTGTGGCTAAAACTTCCAAAACTATGTTGAATAGTAGTGGTGAGAGTGGGCATCCTTGTCTTGTTCCTGACTTTAGCGGAAATGCTTTCAATTTTTCACCATTGAGGATAATGTTTGCTGTGGGTTTATCATATATGGCTTTTATTATGTTGAGGTATGTTCCTTCTGTGCCTGCTTTCTGGAAGGTTTTTTTTAAAATCACAAATGGGTGTTGAATTTTGTCAAAGGCTTTTTCTGCATCTATTGAGACAATCATATGGTTTTTATCTTTCAATTTGTTAATGTGGTGTATCACATTGATTGATTTGCAAATGTTGAAGAATCCTTGCATCCCTGGGATAAAGTTCACTTGGTCATGATGTATGACCTTTTAAATATGTTGTTGGATTCTGTTTGCTAGAATTTTGTTAAGGACTTTTGCATCTATGTTCATCAGTGATATTGGCCTGTAGTTTTCTTTTTTGGTGGCATCTTTGTCTGGTTTTGGTAGTAGGCGATGGTGGCCAAATAAAATGAGTTTGGAAGTTTACCTTCCTCTGCAATTTTCTGGAAGAGTTTGAGTAGGATAGGTGTTAGCTCTTCTCTAACTTTTTGGTAGAATTCAGTTGTGAAGCCATCTGGTCCTTGGCTTTTGTTTGTTGGAAGATTTCTGATTACAGTTTCAATTTCTGTGCTTGTGATGGGTCTGTTAAGATTTTCTATTTCTTCCTGGTTCAGTTTTGGAAAGTTGTACTTTACTAAGAATTTGTCCATTTCTTCCAAGTTGTCCATTTTATTGGCATATAGTTGCCAATAGTAGTCTCTTATGATCCTTTGTATTTCTGTGTTGTCTGTTGTGATCTCTCCATTTTCATTTCTAATTTTGTTGATTTGATTCTTCTCCCCTTTTTTCTTGATGAGTTTAGCTAATGGTTTGTCTATTTTATTTATCTTCTCAAAGAACCAGCTTTTAGCTTTGTTGATTTTGGCTATGGTCTCTTTTGTTTCTTTAGCATTTATTTCTGCCCTAATTTTTACGATTTCTTTCCTTCTACTAACCCTGGGGTGCTTTGTTTCTTCTTTTTCTAGTTGCTTTAGGTGTGGAGTTAGGTTATTTATTTGATCTTTCTCCTGTTTCTTGACGTAGGTTTGTATTGCTATGAACCTTCCCCTTAGCACTGCTTTTACTGTATCTCATAGGTTTTGGGTTGTTGTGTTTTCATTTTCATTCATTTCTATGCATATTTTGATTTCTTTTTTGGTACCTTCTCTGATATGTTGGTTAGTCAGAAATGTGTTGTTTAGTCTCCATATGTTTATATTTTTAATAGTTTTTTTCCTGTGGTTAACCTCTAACCTTACCGCATTGTGAACAGAAAAGATGCTTGAGATGATTTAAATTTTTTTGAATTTACCAAGGCTAGATTTATGGCCCAGGATGTGATCTATCCTGGAGAAGGTTCCATGTCTCCTGAAGCTTCCTCACCTCTCTCAGCCTTCATGGAATTAAAGAGAGTTAAGACTTTGTTCTGGATTAGGCTTTAGCTTAAGGGAATGTTGTGGCTGGTTTGATCTTCTATTCAAACCACTAAAACTTTCTCCATATCAGCAATAAGGCTGTTTTGCTTTCTTATCATTCATGTGTTCACTGGAGTAGCACTTTTAATTTCCTTCACATTCACAACTGACTGGTGCAAGAGGCTTGGCTCTTAGCCTATCTTGGTTTTTGGCATGCCTTCCTTGCCAAACTTAATAATTTCTAGGTTTTGCTTTAAAATGAGAGACATGCAACTTTTCCTTTCACTTGAATGCACAGAGGCTATTGTAGGGTTATTAATTAGCTTAATTTCAATATTGTGTCTTAGGGAATAGGGAGACTTGAAGAGAGGGGAGAAATGGGAATGTAGTTGGTAGAGCAGTCAGGGCACACACATGTTAAGTTCACTGTCTTATATGGGTGTGGTTTATTTCTCTCCATCTCCAATGACAATATCAAAGATCACTGATCACCATAATAAATATAATAACAAAGAAAAAGTTTGAAATACTGTGGAAATTTCAAAATGTGATGTAGAAACATGAAGTGAGGAAATGCAGTTGAAAAAGGGTGTTGATAGACTTGTTCCATGCTGGGTTGCCATAAACCTTTAATTTGATCCTTGGAGTACCAAGGATCAACTCTTGTTAAAAATCAGAAATATTGGCCTGATTGAAGCAGTTATCACTTTCCAGGGTTTTGGGTTTACTGTGCTCTTCCTATTGGGACCATAAGTAACTTTCTAGGGAGTTTATGCTGTCTGGGTGTTAGAAAGCATAGAGGATATCAGTAGTAGTTTTCTAGGACTTCTATAACAAAATAGACAGATTGAAGACTTAAAGAACAGAAACTTATTTTCTCATCATTCTGGGGCCAAAAATCCAAGATCAAGGTATTTATAGGTTTAGTTTCTTTGGAGGTCTCCCTTGGTTTGTAGAGGGTTGCCTTCTCATTGTACCTCTCACATGGTTGTTTCCCTGTGTTGTCAGTCTCCTAAACTACTCTTCTTATAAGGACACCAGGCATATTGGATTAGGGCCCACCATACCAACCCAGTTTAACTTAAGTATCTCTTTGAAGGCCCTGTCTCCAGATACAGTCACCTTCTGAGGTACTAGAGTTTAGGATTTTCACATAAAGAATTTTGAGTGGGACAAAATTCAGCCTATACCACCATCTAAGGGAAATAGTAGGGTGGATTTGCAGCCTTAGACAGACTGGATGCTTTTAGGGTAGATGTGGTAATGAGTCCTTAAGGACATTCCTCTCTGGACAAAGAACAGCAATAGGCAGCCCTCCAGGTTCCTGGGCAGTTAACAAGAGCATGGTGGCTCACACTTCAGGCCCAGAAAACTACTCTAACTGGAGTCACTGATGAAAAGGCAAATGCAAGGTCAGCTCCCCACTGAGAACAGAAGCCATCAACAGGATATCCCTCCCTTCTTGTTTTCCCTTTATCTTTTATGAACCTCCCAAGGCTTGGTGAGTGGGAGCTTCAAAACACCCACCCAGTCAGCCATGCATTCATCAATTCACCAACTCCAATAGGACAACAGGAACTTAAAAGCAGTCCCAAATTCCCAGACGGGTTTAGAAAATAATAAATCTTTGACATTTCATGAAGCCTTCTTTAAGGTCATGTTTTGGCATCAGGAGCCATAGAGGGGCCAGGCAGAGGAGCGCATGGGAAGAAACCTGCATAATAGTTACACTTGACATCACTAATTCTACCTCTCCCCTATTCTTAGCTTCTCCCCATGTTGCTTATAAAATAGAAACAGAATTTTCTCCTTGGAAGATAAATCTGGAGGCATCCTTGAACCCAGCCCAAGAAGAATTTCCATCAGAGCCAGGACAATTTAACTATTGCTCAGTCCTTCAGTTTGCTCAGGAAACATTGAAACTGTCTTTTCCTGCTGAATGGAGACCTTGGGTCTCTAGAGAACTCCTGTAGTCACCATTTGAATTGATATTTATCATCAGTCTCAAATTGATTAACTTGTACATTTGATTGATTGATTGATTGCAGTTTTCTTAATTGAAGCATAGTTGATTTACAATGTTGTGTTAGTTTCAAGTGTACAGTGATTCACTTGTACATATACATATATATTCTTTCTTACATGTTCTTCTGTTATAGATTATTACAAAATATTGATTATAGTTCCATATGTTATACATATGGTTCATATTTTATTTTGTTGTCATTGTTATTTATTTCACTGTGCTGGGTCTTCATTGTGTCATTCTGGGTCTTGAGTTGTGGCGTGAGAGCCCTTAGTTGTGGCATGTGGGATCTAGTTCCTTGAGTGTTTTATGAAGCAGCTTTTTCATTATAATTTATTTTTATGTTTTGTCTCCAAAT
The DNA here is from genome assembly GCF_033118175.1 of Dama dama. Classification (NCBI taxonomy): domain Eukaryota; kingdom Metazoa; phylum Chordata; class Mammalia; order Artiodactyla; family Cervidae; genus Dama; species Dama dama. Next base: position 66,879,427 of record NC_083692.1, read on the forward strand.
TTTCACACTGTATTCTTTGACATATGGATTATTTAAACATTTTTTCCAAAGTAGAGTTATCCTTTGGTTTTGACTTCTAACTTTACCATATAGTAGTAAAATATGTTGTCTAACACAGATTTTTTTGACCTGAGATTTGCTCTTATGAAGCAGTATTTTCATTATAATTTAGTTTTATGCATCATCCCCAAAATTTCATTCTGTGTTCTTTGACATGGGGATTATTTAAACATTTTTTTCAAAATAGTGCTATTCTTTGGTTTTGATGTCTAACTTTATCATATAGTAGTTAAGTTCAGTTGCTCAGTCATGTCACTCTTTGAGACCACATGGACTGCAGCATGCAAGGCCTCCCTGTCCATCACCAACTCCCAGAATTTACTCAAACTCATGTCCTTTGAGTTGGTGATGCCATCCAACCATCTCATCCTCTGTCACCCCTTCAGGAAGACTGCCTTAAATCTTTCCCAGCATCAGGGTCTTTTCAAATGAGTCAGTTCTTTGCATCAGGTGGCCAAAGTATTGGAGTTTCAGCTTCAACATCACTCCTTCCAATGAACACTCAGGACTGATTTCCTTTAGGATTGACTGGTTGGCTCTCCTTGCAGTCCAAGAGACTCTCAAGAGTCTTCTCCAACACCACAGTTCAAAAGCATCAATTCTTTGGCACTCAGCTTTCTTTATAGTCCAACTCTCACATCCATACATGACTACTGGAAAAACCGTAGCCTTGACTAGACAGACCTTTGTTGGCAAAGTAATGTCTCTTCTTTTTAATAAGCTGTCTAGGTTGGTCATAACTTTTCTTCCTTGGAGCAAATGTCTTAATTTCATGGCTACAGTCACCAGCTGCAGTGATTTTGGAGCCCCCCAAAATTAAGTCTGACACTGTTTCCACTGTTTCCCCATCTATTTGCCATGAAGTGACTGGACCAGATGCCATGATCTTAGTTGTCTGAATGTTGAGTTTTAAGCCAACCTTTTCACTCTCCTCTTTCACTTTCATCAAGAGGCTCTTTAGTTCTTCGCTTTCAGCCATAGGTGTGGTGTCATCTGCATATCTGAGGTTATTGATATTTCTCTCAGCAATCTTGATTCCAGCTTGGGCTTCATCCAGCCCAGCATTTCTCATGATGTACTCTGCATATAAGTTAAATAAGCAGGGTGACAATATACAGACTTGATGTACTCTTTTCCCTATTTGGAACCAGTCTGTTGTCCCATGTCCTAACTGTTGCTTCTTGGCCTGAATGCAGATTGCTCAGGAGACAGGTTAGGTGGTCTGGTAGTCCCATCTTTTTAAGAATTTTTCACAGTTTGTTGTGATCCACACAGTCAAAGGCTTTGGCATAGTCAATAAAGCAGAAGTAGGTATTTTCCTGGAACTCTCTTGCTTTTTCAATGATCCAGTGGATGTTGGCAATTTGATCTCTGGTTCCTTGGCCTTTTCTAAAACCAGCTCAAATGTCTGGAAGTGCGCGATTCATGTACTGTTGAAGCCTGGCTTGGAGAATTTTGAGCATTACTTTGCTAGTGTGTGAGATGAATGCAATTGTGCAGTAGTTTGAGCATTCTTTGGGATTGCCTTTCTTAGGGATTGGAATGAAAACTAACCTTTTCCAGTCCTGTGACCACTGCTGAGTTTTCCAAATTTGCTGGCATATTGAGAACAGCACTTTCACAGCATCATCTTTTAGGATTTGAAATAGCTCAACTAGAATTCTATCACCTCCACTAGCTTCGTTCTTAGTAATGTTTCCTAAGGCCCACTTGACTTTTCATTCCAGGGTGTCTGGCTCTAGGTGATTGATCACACCATCATGGTTATCTGGGTTATGAAGATCTTTTTTCTATAGTTCTTCTGTGTATTCTTGCCACCCCTTCTTATTTTCTGCTGCTTCTTATTATCTTCTGTTAGGTCCATACCATTTCTGTCCTTTATTGTGCCCATCTTTGCACGAAATTTTCCCTTAGTATCTCTAATTTTCTTGAAGAGATCTCTCATCTTTCCCATTCAATTGCTTTCCTCTATTTCTTTGCATTGATCACTGAGGAAGTCTTTCTTGTCTCTCCTTGCTATTCTTTGGAACTCTGCATTCAAATGGGTATATCTCTCCTTTTCTCCTTTACCTTTCACTTTTCTTTTTTTCCACAGCTGTTTGTAAGGCCTCCTCAGACAACCATTTTGCCTTTTTGTATTTCTTTTTCTTTGGGATGGTCTTGATCGCTGCCTCCTGTACAATGTCATAAACCTCAGTCCATAGTTCTTCAGGCACTCTGTCTATCAGATCTAATCCCTTAAATCTATTTGTCATTTCCAGTGTGTACTCGTAAGGGATTTGATTTAGGTCATACCTGAATGAGCTAGTGGTTTTCCCTACTTTCTTCAATATAAGTCTGAATTTGGCAATAAGGAGTTCATGATCTGAGTCACAGTCAGCTCCTGGTCTTGTTTTTACTGAGTGTGCAGAGCTTCTCCATCTTTGGCTGCAAAGAGTGTAATCAATCTGATTTTGGTATTGACCATCTGGTGATGTACATGTGTAGATTCTTCTCTTGTGTTGTTGGAAGAGGTTGTTTGCTATGACCAGTGCATTCTCTTGGCAAAACTTTGTTCACCTTTACCCTGCTTCATTCTGTATTCCAAGGCCAAATTTGCCCGTTACTCCAGGTATTTTTTGACTTCCTACTTTGCATTCCAATCCCCTATAATGAAAAGGACATCTTTTGGGGGTGTTATTTCTAGAAGGTCTTGTTTGTCTTCATAGAATTGATCAGCTTCAGCTTCTTCAGCATTACTGGTCGGGGGATAGACTTGAATTACTGTGATATTGAATGGTTTGCCTTGGAAACGAACAGAGATCATTCTGTCATTTTTGAGACTGCATCCAAGTACTGCATTTCAGACTCTTTTGTTGACTATGTTTTGTACTCCATTTCTTCTAAGGGATTCTTGCCCATAATAGTAGATATAGTGGTCATCTGAGTTAAATTCACCCATTCCAGTCCATTTTAGCTCACAGATTCCTAGAATGTTGATGTTCACTCTTGCCATCTCCTGTTTGACCACTTCCAATTTGCCTTGGTTCATGGACCTAACATTCCAGGTTCCTATGCAGTATTGCTCTTTACAGCATCAACCTTTACTTCCACCACCAGTCATATCCACAGCTGGGTGTTGTTTTTGCTTTGGCTCCATCTCTTCATTCTTTCTCGAGTTCAGTCAGTTCAGTTTCTCGAGTTAGTTCTCCACTATTGGGCACCTACCAGCCTGGGGAGTTTATCTTTCAGTGTCCTATCTTTTTGCCTTTTCATACTGTTTTTGGGGTTCCAAGGCAAGAATACTGAAATGGTTTGCTATTTCCTTCTCCAATGAACCACGTTTTGTCAGAACTCTCTCTCATAATCTGTCTATCTTGGGTGGCACCACATAGCGTGGCTCATAGTTTCATTGATTTAGACAAGGCTTTGGTTCATGTGATCAGAATGGTTAGTTTTCTGTGATTGTTGTTTTCAGTAGTAAAACACATGGTCTAACACTGATTTTTTTTTACCTTAAATTTGCTTTCAAGAAGCACTATTTTCATTATAATTTAGTTTTTGTTTTGTTCCCCAAATTTCACTCTGTGCTCTTTGACACATAGATTATTTTTATATGGATTGTTTAAACATCTTTTTCCAAAATAAAGTTATCCTTTGGTTTTGATTTCTAATTTAATTGTATAGTAGTAAAATATGTGGTCTAACACTGATTTTTTTGACCTGAGACTTGGTTTGTGATCTAGAATGTATTTGATTTTTATAAACACTTTATGCATAATGAAAGCATATATATTTTTCCAAATATTGGGTGCATGTTCTAAATATTTGCACTAATTTAACTTTTTAATTTTGTTACTTGATTCTTTTCTATCCTTACTGTAATGGTGAGATGGGTTAGGTTGTAATAAACTGCCCTGCAATTAAAGTTTACTTTTGACTCATACTCACATGATCTTTATTGAGGAATCAGGCTGACAGGATCCACCTCTGTGCTTCCATGATTGACACAGCAGGGAAAAGGCTTCTGCAGTGTCACATTGGCTACTAAATGCTTTTGCCTAGAAGTAATACACATAATTCTGTACAGATATTTCTGACCAAAGCAAGTCATCTGACCAAAAAGGCCACGCCTAACTTCAAGGGGTGGAAAATGTATTCCTACCCTGTAGTGTGAGGGAGGAGAATTGGAATTTTGGTGAAACAGCCCTAATGACTGCCACATTTTTTGATTTATTGTGTCTGTTTTATTGATTACTGGAGAATAGGGCTTAAATCTCCTGTCACAATGCTGAAGTAACCAAGATATCCTTGTATATTCTGTGCATTTTTTCTTCATATGGTATAATCCTATCTTCTGAGATGGCTGTATGTTAACATTCCAATGTCAAGGGAATTGTGCACTGATAATTTTTGCCTTTCAAAATCTTTTTGTCTTAATCCCATACTCTTTTTTATTAATAGAGATTCACAACTTAGTGTATTTAGAGAGCCTTCTATATAATCTCCCTCTTTTTATTGTCAACCTTTTAACTTCCTTTTGTCTTAGGCATGTCTCTTATGAAAAAAATAAATATGTATACATATGAATATTTATGGAATATATATCAATATATATCCAATTATATCCATGTATATGAAAGACATTAACCCTAAGGTTCAAGAAGCCTAATAAACTGTGATTACATATGAGTTAGGATTCTTGATCCTGTGCATTGGTATCTTTTATCAGTTCTGAAAAGCTATTAGTCATTATATCTTTGAACACTTTTTTGCATCCATTTTTCTTTCTTTTCCTGAAACTCTCATTATGTGTATGTTGAATCTTATACTCTATCATCTCTCTTAAACTTTTATATTTCCCATCTCTTTGTGTGCAAATGCCTTCTAGGTCTTTTCTCACATCTTCTAATTCACTAATACTCTCTTCACCTGTATCTCCTGAAAGGAATCTGTGTCTCATTCAGATATACAAATACTCTCAGAGAAAATATTAGCTCAAGCACTGGCTTATTCTTCTGTAATCACACTTTCATATTATTTCTGGGCTATATTTCTATTTTATGTGCCAATTAGCTATAATTAGGAGAAATGTTTCTAATCTTTACCCAATATTTTTACATATTCTATCCCAGGATATATTCTGGATATAAAATAACACTGCATAAAATTCTACAAATCTGTTTTACCATATTGCCAGAAATGGAATCTGAATTTCTCTTAAACTTATCCTATTTTGCCTAGCAATTTGGTTATGTTTATAATGTCATCTATTTTTGTTAGATTTCATCCTTTGTCAGCAAAACTTCACGATCTGATTCATTTGGAAGTCCCCAAACTAACTAGTGTACTTGAACCATATCTGTTGAATGTATGAATTCAGTAGTTAATGGAACGTTCTCATATTACCCAAGACCTGATTGCGGGGAAATACCCAGAAGAGGCAATGCCACAGATTTAACCATCAAGAACTCAAGCACACAGCTAGTTAATTGGGAGAAAATGCCTGTTCAATTCCCAGTCTTTCTTTCATCTTCTAGTAGACAGCATCTTAGGGCTGAAGAAAACAAAGTATTTTCTCTAGATGCTGATGGAATTGTACAAAAATTTGTTTTCCATGAGTTGTTTCACATTTAAAATTGTTTTTTAAAGACTATTAAGATTGTTTTCAAGTTCCAGACCACAAAAATTAAAATGCAAATAAATCATACAATCAAGGAAGACACTGAAAGTGAGATGGCAAACAATCTTAAAAAATTATCCTCCCTCTCCTCTTCTATATCATCTCATCGCATAGCAGCTGTTTCTTGGTCATATAAATTCCAGTTGAATGTGGGCTTTCCAATTTTTCCAGATTTAATCAATTAAAGAGTGAAATCCCAACATCTACATAATATTTGTTCCAAATATGAAGATTTATTATGGTTAACAAAGGGTAACATATTAGCAACATCTTCTAAAGATGTCCAAGATACTCAGTGACTAGATTAGATGCACCAGTTCCCTCATTATATGATTTACAGACCTAGAATAAGGTTTACCTCAAAATGACTGTCCCCTCAGTTTCCCAAAACTGCCAAACTTGGAGCTCACTTCCCTGTATGACAGAGCAATAAAATGTTCAAGACTATAGGTGTGGCAAAAAGAAAAAGTTTCCCTAAGATTGGGAAAGGTTGTTGCCCAGTTTAAAGATCAGTTTTTGACCTGAATGAACCCAGGGTGAGATATTCATTAGGACTTCAGTTCAGTTGCTCAGTCATGTCTGACTCTTTGTGATGCTGTGGACTGTAGCATGCCAGGCCTCCCTGTCCATCACCAACTCCCGCAGTCCACACAAACTCATGTCCACTGACTTGGTGATGTCATCAAATCATCTCATCCACTGTCGTCCCCTTCTCCTCCTACCCTCAATCTTTCCCAGCATCAGGGTCTTTTCAAATGAGTCAGCTCTTTGCATCAGGTGGCCAAAGGATTGGAGTTTCAGCTTCAACATCAGTCCTTCCAATGAACACCCAGGACTGATCTTCTTTAGGATGGACTGGTTGGATCTCCTTGCTGTTCAAGGGACTCTCAAGAGTCTTTTCCAACACCACAGTTCAAAAGCACCAATTCTTTGGCACTCAGCTTTCTTTATAGTCCAACTCTCACATCCATACATGATTACTGGAAAAACCATAGCTTTGACTAGACAGACCTTTTTTGGCAAAATAATCTCTCTGCTTTTTAATATGCTGTCTAGGTTGGTCGGAACTTTTCTTCCAAGGAGTGAGCATCTTTTAACTTCATGGCTGCAATCACCATCTGCAGTGATTTTGGAGCCCCCCAAAATAGTCTGTCACTGTTTCCACTGTTTCTCCATCTATTTGTTGTGAAGTGATGGGACCGAATGCCATGATCTTAATTTTCTGAAAGTTGAGTTTTAAGCCAACTTTTTCACTCTCCTCTTTCACTTTCATCAAGAGGCTCTTTAGTTCTTCTTCACTTTCTGCCATAAGGGTGGTGTCGTCTGCATATCTGAGGTTATTGATATTTCTCCCGGCAATCTTGATTCCAGCTTGTGCTTCTTCCAGCCCAGCCATTCTCATGATGTACTCTGCATATAAGTTAAATAAGCAGGGTGACAATATACAGCCTTGATGTACTCCTTTTCCTATTTGGAACCAGTCTGTTGTTCCATGTCCAGTTCTAACTGTTGCTTCCTTACCTGCATACAGGTTTCTCAAGAGGCAGGTCAAGTGGTGTGGTATGCCCATCTCTTTTAGAATCTTTTCAAAATATATGTTTAGCCTATACTATATTTAGGGCATTAAAGGGGAAAATTACAAATGAGACAGTTTTCAAAGGAATTCCTTTGCCGCTCCATTTACTTTATCAAAAAAATCTTCTCTTTAAGTTGGAATGACTCAAATCCAACCAAGGAAAATTTAAAATGATATAGTTGGCTACTCACAAGATAATTCAATTTTCATTAACATTATTGGCTACTTGAAATATAGTTGCATTTTCATAGAAACAGGCTTGAAGGTGCCATGGCAGTAGAATGGCTAAAGATAGAAATGTGGATAACTTTAGGAATATTTCAAGATAACACAGAGTGATATTCACTTATTTTTATACATGTCCTAAATATCAAACTTAATTGAACTTGAGCCCTCCTTAAACAAGTGGTCCAAAAGTGGTAATCCACAAACTTTCTTCAATGACTCCTAAAGTATGAGCACAGTAATCAGTCATACAAATCTAAATTACATGCAAGATCAGAAATAAAAAGTCTTCTTAAATTGACTGTCTTTAGATTTACTACCCAATTTCAAGATCATTGCCTCTGTGAACCACAGTGTACATGCTGTAATGTTTACCACCAACAGGAAAAAAATACTTCTTGACACATGCAATTTAACAATAATAGCTGAGACAATTCATGTCTGAGTCCTAGAACTGGAATTTCCTGCATTGTGTATATTCCATGTTAGGAATATTGCTGGTTTGACAGAGTGCAAAACAGCTTTGGGCTTGTTGGGAAATAACACTGAACTGGGTCACTGTGATGTCTTGGAGCTTCAATATCTAAGTTTGGTGAGTTGGACTGAATTCTGGAAGATAAGCATCCTTGGTAGACACTGGTAGATGTGCTAGAAAAGGATGAATGGAGGAAAGCATTTAAGCTGTGAATTCATGTAATATTTTATCTTACATTAAGGTTGTCTTAATAATGATCCAAGAAGGGAGAGTTATGTCTCATGTCATGTCTGTCTGTAAGCAACTACTTCATTCAGCAAATGCTTCTGATATGGTGGGGTTGTACTAGAGATGAGGACGCAGAGTCCCATGAGCCATGACACTGTGCTTAATGAAGTGTCATGAAAATAATCCTCTAGTGACTTTAGTTACACCAAGTCCTTTGATGGCCATTGCATTAGGTATTGGTTGTGAAGATGGGTTGCATTTCAAGTGAAAAGATAATTGAGCTTCTGAACTTCCACAGTAGTGTATCAACCTCCCTCCTGCTCCTCAAATATTTAAAACTAGGGTGACCAAAACGTATCACCTAAATTGAGGTAGTTTTGAAAGTGAAAAGAATAGCTACTCATAATTATGCTGGGATAGCAGCCATAAGCCAGGAGAGAACCTAATTTATATTATATATGGTCCCCTTATTTAAAGCAAGAGATTATCTTAATAATTTATACTATTCAATTTGGGGATATCATGGAGAGAAACTCCAGTTTATCAACTGTCCTCAATGAATGGCTGAGAGAATTGGCATTAGATGGAAAGAGTCTGAAAGACATTTTATTCATTCACTCTTCCAAGTTCATCATTTCCTAATAACCAGGAAAGATCAGAAACCCATATATATGAGTCATGTTTATCCTAGCCCCCGATATAGCTGTCATCTTTCAATGATGCTTTACTGTTCTGGGGCTGTATTAAATGTAAGTACAAGGAAGAACTGAGCAGCTGTTGTAACTTCACATCCATGTATGAATTAAAAATATCTTTGCCTATTTTTCCTATGGTCCTTTCAGTTCAGTTCAGTTCAGTTGCTCAGTCATGTCTGACTCTTTGAGACCACATGAACCGCAGCATGCCAGGCCTCCCTGTCCATCACCAACTCCCGGAGTCCACCCAAACCCATGTCCATTGAGTCAGTGATGCCATCTAACCATCTCATCCTCTGCTGTCCCCTTCTCCTCCTGCCCTCAATCTTTCCCAGCATCAGGGTCTTTTCAGATGAGTCAGCTCTTTGCCTCAGGTGGCCAAAGGATTGGAGTTTCAGCTTCAAAATCAGTCCTTCCAATGAACACCCAGGACTAATCTCCTTTAGGATGGACTGGTTGGATTTCCTCGCAGTCCAAGGGACTCTCAAGAGTCTTTTCCAACACCATATTTCAAAAGCATCAATTCTTCGTTGCTCAGCTTTCTTCACAGTCCAACTCTCACATCCATACATGACCACTGGAAAAACCATAGCCTTGACTAGATGGACCTTTGTTGACAAAGTAATGTCTCTGCTTTTTAATATGCTGTCTAAGCTGGTTATAACTTTCCTTCCAAGGAGTAAGCATCTTTTAACTTCATGGCAGCAATCACCATCTGCAGTGATTTTGGAGCCCCCCAAAATAGTCTGTCACTGTTTCCATTGTTTCCCCATCTATTTACCATGAAGTGATGGGACTGGATGCCATGATCTTAGTTTTCTGAAAGTTGAGTTTTAAGCCAACTTTTTCACTCTCCTCTTCCACTGTCATCAAGATGCTTTTTAGCTCCTCTTCACTTTCTGCCATAAGGGTGGTGTCGTCTGCATATCTGAGGTTATTGATATTTCTCCTGGCAGTCTTGATTCCAGCTTGTGCTTCCTCCAACCCAGCATTTCTCATGATGTACTCTGCATATAAGTTAAATAAGCAGGGTGACAATATACAGCCTTGACGTACTCCTTTTCCTATTTGGAACCAGTCTGTTGTTCCATGTCCAGTTCTAATTGTTGCTTCCTGAGCTGCATACAGATTTCTCAAGAGGCAGGTCAGGTGGTCTGGTATTCCCATCTCTTTCAGAATTTTCCACAGTTTATTGTGATCCACACAGTCAAAGGCTTTGGCATAGTCAATAAAGCAGAAATAGATGTTTTTTTGGAACTCTCTTGCTTTTTCGATGATCCAGCAGATGTTGGCAATTTGATCTCTGGTTCCTCTGCCTTTTCTAAAACCAGCTTGAACATCTGGAAGTTCACGGTTCATGTATTGTTGAAGCCTTTAATGGCTTGTAAGAGTTAACAGGGTTTCTCCTAGGATGTTTGCTCTCTTTGAAAGAACTAATGAGCTAATTTCTATCAGATGAAGATTATATGTTTCCACTTGTCCTTGTATACCTGGCTCCCAGTGTTAGTCACAGGAATCCATCGTTGAGGTGAAGCATTCCTATTGTCCTAATTCTCATGCTTAGCTTTCTCTCTTTTATGATGTGATATCATCTTTCTTCTAAATTGGTTATTTTTCCAAATTTCTATCTTTTAATATTAAATTTAGTGTTTCAGTAAGTTCCCATCAACAAAGTTTGAACTTTTTGGCCTTGTGCTCATGGTCTGCAAATCCGAGCCTAAATTCTTGGTTATTCTTACTTCCTCATACTATCCCTCATATTCTCTGTTTTCCAGTTTAATTGTTTACTTTTCCCTATAGATGCTGCATATTATCTTTTCTTTGTGCCTATGTTTATGCTGCTATCACTATTTGGGGGATTTGTAGAAAGTTTATCAATATCAATGGGGAGGAGTGGAGTAGGGAGTTAATAGAGGGAGAATAAAGATTGTCCACCTGTTGGAAGAGAAGTTGTGCAAAATCCCGAGCCCTTCTTCAGTGTACACGTCCTGGCCTGATACCATTATTCTTTTCATATGGAAGCCTCTTGTCCTGTGAATTCACGTCATGAGTGAGCAAAGACTCATTTTTCATGTTTTCTCCCCAGGTTTGTGGAAAAGTGAGTGGCATCATGTACTGGCACAGGCCTGCTAAAGCTGTCTGCTTCTCTTTGGTCTGTCATTCAAACCTCTTAGGCATTTGCCATTCCACCCTCCATCCCCAAAGTCAGAAACCAGGGTGTAGGTCCCAAGGAATAGGAGCATGGGTATTTGCCCCATGTTTATAATCCTATAATTTTCTTGGGTGGGAGGGGAGAATGGGAGGCCCTTGGGGTCATTCCTGCATATAACTGTGCATTCAGGCAGGGTCTAGAGATTTTTATAAATATGTAAAAAGAAAATGTGATGTATGGGCAATATTCACAAGCCCTGTTTTCTCCCCATGGCTGCTGATTTATTTATTTCCTACATTTCTACCCCCCCTTCCTCTTCATTTTGTAGGATGGGCTCTTGGCTCAAGTTCAAGCACATTGCAGAGGAATGGTGGAGAGGGATTGTGGTTAGCTAGGTTTTACTGAAAGACAACAAAGAAATCAAATCCCTAACTTGGCACTGGCCCAGACCCCTTCCATTGGATACTGGTTTGCTAGTAGCACAAAAGACCCATGCACAGGGGTTTGAAAATGTGGTCAAACCTATTTACTTTTCAGCAGAGAAGGAAATTGGAAACAGAAGTCTGGCTTGCCATTGAGAGGCAATTTTGAGTTAATTAATCAAGTGAGGGAATCCAATGGCCAGAAAATGGCAGCAACAGAGCCAATTTTGCATGGGGCCAGTACACAGGGCCTCAGGAGAGCTTAGTAATTTGACTTTTGTGGGGTCCCAGAGGGAGCTGTTTACCATCTCAACATACCTGGTTGAAAGGCTGCAGAATGCAGATTTTTTTTTAAACTTGTTTTTATATCGTGCTATCACTAGTGGTTAAAAAATATTATGCAAAGGTAGCTGTATAGTGACAGTGGTACTAGGATGGAAATACATGTGTATTAATGATAACAACAACAATTAGGATAAATGACAATGGTTAGGACAGCAATTAGGATAATAATAACATGTGAGGAAAAATTTGTAAAACCTGAGAATGTGAAACAAGGTGCTAAGGTTTTATTATAATGAGAAATAAGAGTAAACTATTCTTCTACTAGTTGGCATGTTCATTAAAGGTGGAGGGCATGTTCTACTCAACTTTGAGAGCATGCTGAGAGCATCAATAAATGAATGAAAGGCTCTTCCAATACATCTTCTTGCCCTTTGCTATGCTCTGAATTTGCCCCCCCAGTACTCATTCCTAAAATGAAAGTGTTGGGAGGTGGGGACTTAAGAGGTATTTCGATCATGAGGGTGGAGCCCATTATAAACCACTCCAGAGGGTCAGCTTATCTCTCTACCCTGTGAGGACACAGTGAAAAGGTACCACCTATGAGCCAGGAGGTGGGTGCTCACTAGATACTGAACCGGTTGTCACCTTGATCTTGGCCTTCCCAGACTCCAGGACTGTGAGGAGTAAATTTCTGTGTTTTAAACACCCTAGCCTAGGTATTTTGTTATAGCAGCTTGAATGAACTAAGTCATCCTTGAGCTGTCCTTTAACAGATGTGTGCCTGATAATATTCTTAAATATTACTCATCATTTAAAGGTCTTTGTGAGAGAATATTCCATAACCAACTCAGTAATTCATATTCCCAACTACTTTATTTTTAAAGCTCTTTTCTCATTCTAACCTAGATCTTATCTGCTATTTTTAAAAACCTTTGTTTTGTGCTGTCATTCGTGAAGCTGGAACATGTCACCTTCTGTCACATAAAATGCTCTTCTTAAAAAGTGAATGGCCCTACTGAGCCAGTACTGTCCTCAGGCAGGGAGACGACTAGACCACCATCTGTACAACAGTCACGCATGCTGACATGAATAACTTGTATGCAGCAGGTTCTAGAGAAGCAGCAATGAAAGTCATTCACATGACTATGTACATGGATCTTTCCTTGGACCAGAGTGCTATTCCTACTGTTGTTGATGCTTTACCTCTAAATATGTATGTTTTATTCTTGCAAATTTTTAATTTGAAAATTTTCGCACTTAAAGACCAGACAAAGAAAGGCACGCATGCATGCCTAGTTGCTTAGTCGTGTCCAACTCTTTGCGACCCCATGGACTGTAGCCTGCCAGGTTCCTCTGATCCTGGGATTTCCCAGGCAAGAATACTAGGAAATTTCCTTCTCCAGGGGATCTTCCTGACCCAGGGATTGAATCCTGTGTCTCCTGCATTGCAGGTGGATTCTTTACCTGCTGAGCCATTGGGGAAAACACAGGCTAGACTTAAAGGGGATTCCTATATTTTCTTCCTTTACATGAGTTCAGTTTGGTTTTGCTTTCTTCCCCCCTCACCTCTCTCTTTTTTTTCATTACTTATTCTTTCAGGAGACATTTTAGACAATTATTGAAGTCATTTACTCCATGAAAATTTCAGACCACAGCTAAAAAAACTGTGCATCTGTTTATAACCATTGTAATATCTAATAACTTTCTGGCCCCACCCAGTGCTTACTCTCTTGTTTTTCTGTACTATTGGCAAATAAGTTGGAGACATTGCACACTTGCCCCTAAATATTTCAATACTTTTTTCCTAAGAAGCGCTTCCTTTTACATAATCAAAATATAAATATCAAGATCTGAAAGTTTATCATAGGCACAATATTATAATCTAAAATCTGCAGCCCATATTCAGGTTTTTCAATCATTTTTTTTCCCTGCCAGGTGTACATATGGTGATTTATGTTTCAATGTATTAGAAGCAATGTATTATGGTGATTTATATTTCAATGTATTAGAAACAATGTATTATTGAAACAATGTTTCAGTGTATTATTGTTCCAGTGATCTTTGTAGCTTTTTTTCCCCCTGCCTGGCCAGTGTTCAAACCAGGAGTCCATGTGGCATTTGATTGTTATGTCTCTTTAGTCACTCTGACTCTGGAACATTTCCTTAGCCATTTTTGACCTTGACATTTAAAAGAGTACAGACTATTTTGTAGAATGCCATTCAATTTGGGTTTTCTGATGTTTTGTCCAGATTAGTTCAGACTGCCATCCATAAAATAGTCACAAGTTTTACACTTTTGACCAAAATGCCAGGAAAGTGATGTTATGTCTTCCTCGGTACAACCATAAGGAGACACATGATGTCAGTGTGTCCCAGCGCTTTGTGTTTAAGGGGATGCCTGCCAGTTTCTCCACTGTAAAGCTACTATTTTCCTCTTGCAATCAATGCTAAATAATTAATGGGGAAATACTTTGATACTATGTAAATACTTTGTTTCTCATAAGACTTTCACCTGCTTAGTTTTAGCATCTATTAATGCTATTTTAACCATGCCATCCTTTCTATAGTTTTTACTTGGAATTCTGCTGTCAAGAGTTACTTTCTCTTCATCTTTCTTTATCCATTTTATTTATTTATATTAGCATAGGCTTATAGGTTCTAATTTTATTCACTGAGTCTAAGTCCATTTCTATCCTTGCTTATTTCAGTGCTCAAACTGTGCCAACTTAGGCCTGTGGGAACCAATTCAAGCTGGCTCCTGTGGTCTCCGACTCTTGATTTTGAATAGTAGCCATTCTTTTCAGTACTTGAGATAGTTCTTGCATGTCTTTCCCCCTTTGTGGAACTTTCCCACAGTGGTAGACAACAGAAAAGGGATGCTAAATCTATAACTGGACTTCCCTGATAGCTCAGTTGGCAAAGAATCTGCCTGCAATGCAGGAGACCCCAGTTCGATTCCTGGGTCAGAAAGATCTGCTGGAGAAGTGGTAGGCTACCTACTCCAGTATCCTTGGGCTTCCCTTGTGGCTCAGCAGGTAAAGAATCCACCCACAATTCAGGAGACCTGAGTTCAGTCCCTGGGTCGGGAAGATCCCCTGGAGGAGGGAAAGGCTACCCACTCTAGGATTCTGGCCTGGAGAATTCCATGGACTGTACAGGTAGGTCAGGTTCTGTCATTGACAGGTAGGTGGCCTTCAGTTTTTGAGCCTTGGTTCACTCGTTTGTAAAATGCAGCTAATAATAGTGTCCTGGGTAGTTGGGTGGTATCAAATAAAATATTGCATAAGAAATGGGGGTTCAGGATGGGGAACACATGTAAATCCATGGCTGATTCATGTCAATGTATGGCAAAAACCACTACAATATTGTAAAGTAATTAGCCTCCAACTAATAAAAATAATTGGGAAAAAAAAAAAAAAAAAGAAATGCCAGACAAGCTTCAAAACTTCAATCTTATGTGAGATTTATTATTGTTCTTATTATGCTTTTCTGATGAACATTATATAAACCTTATGTTAGCAATAAAATACTTTGCATGATACACTAGGCAGTGGCCCAGAAACAGGCATACTTTTGATAGATACTACGAGTCTGGATATTATAATGAAGTCTTTCAGATCAGTTCCATATTTGAGAGGACTTCATATGCACTATTTTCATTCCTTTGATGAAATTCCACATCTTGAGGCATGGAATAGTCTTTGTAGACTATTACTCTCTTAAAGATCCCTGCCTTTCATTTAAGCATTGGCCCTGCCTGCTGCACAGTTCACTAGAAAGGCATCCACACACACACACACATGTGCACACGCACACACACTACATTAGTCTTCCTGTCTGGAAGCCCAAGAGATTGCAGTGCATGTGGGGCTGCTTGGAGTAGCCTCCTCTCCTGAGAGGAGAACAATTTTTGTTGCTTTTTTGTTTGTTTGTTTTCAGTGTGACCCTTATCTTGTAGTCTCAGAAAACCCTTGGAAAATTTGCTACACTGGGCAAAAGGCCTTTGTGTCTTAGTAGTTAAGCTTTTCCTTGAAGAATTTTGGGCTAACTTACGATCCAGTGAATAAAACTGTCTATTGCTTGGGTGCAAACATATACACCATTATGAGGAAAGGGGGATTAGATTTGGTAAGTGTGCATCACAACCAGGAGCCTTTCTCTCCTTGGGGAGTCCTAGTAGGGCTGAGAGTTTGTTACATATCACCTGAGTTATACTTTGAGTTCTGGCAAAAACCTGAGAACCCAAGGGCAAGTGCCCCTTGGTGTTGCCAGGGCTTATTGGCTGTCAGATGAGTCTCTTGCCAGATCTCTAGCTTCTGGGCTCAAGTTGGAGCGGTCTGAGCAAAATTTAGGTCAGGTCCTTCACTTTCACAATTTGCCTAAGCCTAGTAATTATTCTTGCAACTACATTGAGAGTGTGTGTGTTAGAGAAGTTTAAAGTAGGAAAAGCCTAAACATTTCCAACCTGGAAAAGATTCCTAATTTTCAACCTACCTACCCTTCACAAATTCCATGCACTAATTAATCTGTTAGAGGGTCAGTGATAATCAGGCCAGGTCTGTGGTGGAGTTTCTACATTTAAAAACCATATTGACTGATCATGAACTGTGTATGTAGTGCTTGTAAGGGATATACCAATAAATGTCAGATGTAGTCCCATCCCCGAGGGAGCTTTGTGTTTAATCTCTTATTCTTCCACATCATCACTTTGATTAGGCTTGACCAAGACAGTTCTAGTCTTTGGACCTTTTGAATCTGTTGGCCAAGTCCCTGAGGATGGGAAATTTTCTGCTACCATCTTTCCATGCTTTAAGAAAATATTTCTTAAAAAAACATTTCTTTTTATTTATTTATTTTAATTAGAAGAAAATTACTTTACAATATTGTAATGGTTTTAGCCATACACCAGTATGAATGGCCATAGGTATACTTGTGTCCCCTCCATCCTGAACTTCCCTCCCACCTCCCTCTCCACTCTATCCTTCCAGGCTGTCACAGAGCATGGCTTTGGGTGCCTGCTTCATATATCAAACTTGCACCAGTTATACAGTTTACATATGGTAACACACCTGTTTCATTGCTATTCTCTCAAATCATCCTACCCTCTCCTTCTCCCACTGAGTCCAAAAGTCTGTTCTTTATATCTGTGGCTCCTTTGTTGCCAGTACATAGGATCATTGGTACCATCTTTCTATATTCCACATATATGCATTAATATACAGTATTAGTCTTTCTCTTTCTGACTAATTTCACCATGTATGATAGGCTCTAGGTTCATCCACCTCGTTAGAACTGACTCAAATGTCTTCCCTTCTATAGCTAAGTCATATTCTACTGTGTATATGTACCACAGCTCCATTATTCATTCATCTTCCAATGGACATCCAGGTTGCTTCCACATTCTACCTACAGGTTGCTACAATAAACACTGGGGTACATGTATCTTTCTCAATTCTGGTTTCCTCCGGGTATATGCCCAGTAGTGGGATTGCTAGGTCATAGGGTAGTTTTATTTCTAAGAAAACATTTCTGTTCCCTTCTTTTCTCCATGTACTTACTGTCATTCAGGATTGGGAATGTATGAGAAAGGATCACTAGCAAACTGGAGAAGTGTAATCTTGAACTTCCAAATCAGTTTCTTTCTGTACTACCCAGAAGTACGCTGTGACTGTGGTAGACTGAAAAACAATAGCCACACATTTTGCAGCTCCTCCCATCATAGCTGAGTCTATTTCCCCTTGGAATTTAGGTTGGATTTGTTTTGCATAGTAGGACTCTTAGCAACTTGATACAGAGAGACATTTATGATGAGCTTGTGCATTGGACCTTACTCTCTTGCTGCCTTAGGAACCCTGTAACTGTCACCTACAGGGTGGCAGGGATGGTCTGCTGAGCAGGAGAGGTGTGTGGCCTGGCAGCCCTCATCACCACAGCCAGAAAAGTCCCAGAAGCAGAACTAGTCCCTGAGCTAACTAGTGAAAGTGTTAGTCACTCAGTTGTATCTGATTCTTTGTGACCCCATGGACCGTAGCCCTCCAGGCTTCTGTGTCCATGGAATTCTCCAGGCAAGAACCCTGGAGTGGTTTGTCATTTCTTACTTTAGGGGAACTTCCCAACTCAAGGATCAAACCTGAATCTCCATGTCTGATTGCAAAGGCATGAGTTATCCGTACTGAGACTGGCTGAAGAACTGGTTGATTCCAGCCAGAATTGCCAACTCTTAAGAGTGGTGAAGCTTCTCAGGTGGTGCTAGTGGTAAAGAATCCACCTGCCAATGTGGAGGACAGAAGAGATGCGGGTTTGATCCCTGGTTTGGGAAGATCCGACTCCAGTATTCTTGCCTGGGAAATCCCATGGATGGAGGAGCTTGGCAGGCTACAGTTCATGGGGTCACATAGAGTTGGACATGACCGAAGTGACTTAGCATGCAGGCAGAGAGTGGTGTGCTAGGTAAACAATTGTTGCTTTAAGACAAAATTGTCTTAAACTTTTTATTTTGAATTGAAAAAACTGAAGAGTCTGGTATATTCTTCACCCAATTTTCCCTAACAATGGCATCTTATATAGTTGTAGTATAATATCAAAGGCAGGAAATCCACCTAAGTACATTGCTGTGAAGTAGAGTAAGCTTAGTTTTATCATGTTTTTAAAAAATCAGCATTCATTTATGTGTGTGTATGTGTAGTTCTACGTAGTTTTCTTCTACATATAGATTTGTATAACCATCACCATCTCCACAAAAGCTTTTTTTCCTGCTCTCTCTTTGTACTGGCATATACCCCCTCCCCGACTCCTATCTTTGTCCCCGGGCAACCACTCATGTGTTTATCATTTCTATTGTTCTGTTATGTTAAGTATGTTATATAAATTGAATCATATAGTATGTGTACCCTTTTGAGGTCCATCCAAGTTATTGTATGAATCAGGAGTTCATTCTTTTTTATTGATGAGTGGTAATTCATTGTATGAATGTACAAAGTTTCTCCTAGGAACTTGTTCTTTGACAGATCTATGGTTTGCAGATATGTTCTCCCAGTCTTGAGCTTATCTTTCCATTCACTTAATAGGATCTTTTGTGGTACAAATGTTTTTAAAGTTGATAGCATCCACTTCATTAATTTTTCTTGTATGTATTGTGCTTTTAGTATCATATCTAAGCACTTCTCACCTAGCCCAAGGTCCTGAAGATTTTATTGTTTTCCTCAAAAGCTCTTTTAGTTTTACATTTAAGTCTAGCATCAATTTGAATTAATTTTAAAATGTGGTGTGAGTTTTAGGTTGATGTTCATTTTTAGTTTACGTTTGTCTCAACACAGTTTATTGGGAAAATGATATGGCCTCCATTGAACTGCTTTTATACTATTGTAAAAAGAATCAAAATTATTGTAAATGAAATGAATCAAATTTCTTGGTTTTCAATATTGTTCTATTGATCTGTCTACTAATTTACCAATACCACACAGTTATTATGTGATTATTACGATTGTTTAGATGACTATGTGCTAAGTCACTTCAGTCATGTCCAACCATTCACAACTCTACAGACTGTAGTCTGCCAGTCTCCTCTGTCCGCCGGATTCTCCAGGCAAGAATACTGGAGTGGGTTGTGATGCCCTTCTCCAGGGCATCTTCCTGACTCGGGAACGGGACCTGAGTCTCCTACATTGGCAAGTGGGTTCTTTACCACTCGCACTATCTGGGAAGCTCACAATATGGTAAGTCAGATGGTAAAGAATCTGCCATTCCTCTGCCCATGGGATCACAAAGATACAACGATACAACTGAGTAACTAACACTTTCATTTTCAATTTTTCTCACTCAATTCTTTTTTTCCCCCAAAATTGGTTAAGCCATTCTAGTTCCGTTTCCTTCCCATATAAATTTTGGAATATGTTTTTCTATGCTTACATGGGATTTTGATAGGAATTGCTTTAAATCTAAGGAAAAATTTGTGGAGAATTGACCTCTTTACTACACTGAGACTTCTAACCTGTGATCACAGTATAGTAGTCATTCCGTATCCATGGGGTTTGATTCCAGGACTCCCACAGGTAGCAGAATCTGTAGATGCTCAAGTCCTTTATATAAAATGGTATAGTATTTGCATATAACCTATGCACATCATCCTGGTTATTTTAAATAAGTAATCTCTAGATTACTTACAGGGCTTCCCCAGTGGCTCAGCAAATAAAGAATAGGCCTACAATGCAGGAGACACAGGTTCAATTCTTGGGTCAGGGAGGATCCCTTGGAGGAGGGCATGGCAACCCACTCCAGTATTCTTGCCTGGAGAATCCCATGGACAGAGGAGCCTGGAGGGCTCCAGTGCAAAGTGTTGCAAAGAGTTAGATATGACAGTGACTAAACCCACACACAGATTACTTACAATACCTAATACAAGATAGATGTTACTTAAATGGTGTAAATATGATGAAAATAGTTTGTGTAAATAGTGGCAAATTCAATTTTTGCTTTTTAAAATTTTCTTCCTTACTTTTTCTGAATATTTTCAATCTGCAATTGGTTTAATCCATGGGTGTGGAACTGATGTGGAGAGGTAAATACATATATCTGTCTAGCTGTTTATAGTTTTGTTTTTCAGCAGAATTTTATACATTTTAGTTTATGGAAACTGTACAAGTTTTGTTAGATAAGCTACTAATTTGGCAATAGTTTTCATGCCAAAATAGATGACTGACAGCAAAAGCAGGAAATTAGCATAGACATATTGTGGCCTTGACAATATAGATTGTTTAAGTCAAACATCTTTTAGTTCCATGGGCCATTATACCACTCATATAAGCAATTAAAAAGTTAACACTGGTGATAAATTATATTTTTCCTTATCATGTTGATATAGCTGATTTATCCCCTGCTTTTACCTTGTATCTCATTTTTTAAATAGGGAAAAAACAAGCAAAAAACCCTTTAAAATGCTTAATTATTTTTTAAACACAGCCAAACTAAAAAAAAGAGGCTAAGATCCAATGATCTGGAACTAACAGAAACCTATATTGGGAAACAGAGGGTAAAGGTGATTGGTTCATAGGCAGCAGATTCTTTATACAAACAGTGGAGGCTGAGCTTCAAAGGCCATTTGGTGATGAAGGCATTGCTCATCCCACAAAAGGCAGAAACTTGAGCTGGGCTTCACAGATGAAGCTGAGATCAGTGTTTACAGCATCTGGCAGTCAGTAGACATGAAAAAATTCCACTAACTACCCATCACTGGATCCTGCTTTGCTGTGGTTCTGGGATGGAGAAGAGACATCTGGGTTAGAATGGGAACCAGGCCCTGTTGCACATAGCCACGGTGTTGATGTGACATTACTGGTGGTGGCTGGTAATGAGATACATTTCAACTTGGTGATGCACATCTGGAGTGCCAGGGCAATATTATGAACCATAAAAACCACTTGACAGGCAGGGGAGTTAACCAGAAACAAATCTCCCAAGCAAGATGAGTTTTCAGACAAAAATGACAAAATAACACAAGGATGTTTTCTGTCATGATGCTAGTTAGCAGACTCAATAATCTACAGACACTACACATAAGGAAACAGAAACCTATAAATTTGCCTATAGATTTTATGGTGAGGAACTAGAAATAATGGTGCAATATGAAAATATGTTAAAATAATTTGCAATCATCAAATAAGAGAGAAAGTGAGAATGAAGGATTATTAATAAAAAACAGTAAGGTATTTAAAAATTCATCTAGAAACCTTAGGAGTGGAAAGTGTATTCATTGAAATAAAAACTGTGGCTGATAAGATAAACTAGAGTCTAGTCCCCTGATCCAGTTTAATTGAACTGAGAAAGTTCTATTTAATTTCGAGGTATTGCCCATTGAAGAGGATTGTGGGTGGCTCTGAGGGATTATGCCCTGAGTTTCACTTGTCTGACTGGTAAACACTCCACAGATGCTATGCTAGTATTCAGCTGCTTCCGAGCAGCAACGGCTCAGCAGTGAGTTGACCGCTCATCACTCCTTGGGGAGATTCAAGTCTAGTTTGCAACTAGTAGTTTGAAGTTAGGCTGAAGCATGTTTGGGAACCATTCCATCTATAAGTCTTTCTTGCTTAGAATTGTATACAAATGTCTTTAGCCCCAAATTCCTCCTTGCTGTCGCATCTGCCTCCTGTGACAAGGGAAATCTGTGTTTCTCATTAGACTACAACACTAAATAGCATAAATTGCTCAGTAAGGAGAGTAACACTCTAGTCCTTAAAAGCTCTATGCTTTGCTTTGCTTCTTATCTCAACTAAATATGTAACTAGAGAAAGGAAGTCTGACCATTTTGGTCCAATGATGGGTCACTGGTAACTTCTGTGCTCACATTAACCCTCATGCAAATTTAGGACTAAATTACTTCCCTTGTTCAGTGGCTTTGTCACCACAGCAGGGGTAGAATAAACAAAGGCTCAAGTCTTGAACAACACTGGGGCAGGTAGAAATACTTAGCATGTAGGAGACAGGGAATTTTGAAAAAATGATATGATTAGCCTGGCCAAAGCTCTTTGTTTATTTCAAGGATTAAAATGTTTTGAGTTTGAAGTAGAAAATAATGCTTTGGGACTTACTCATTTAGTATGTATTTTTAAATTAAGGGTTTGGCATCTCTTTCCAGGAGTAAGTAATTTCTTTTGTGGTGTCTGTATACAGATAACAACAATCAAAATAATCCAGAGTCTTCCATAGATATGTGCCTGAGAAGAACTGAAGACTGTCACACTGTACTCTGGGGCTCAGCAGATGTTCAGTGAAACATCTTATGTGGAAAACATAGAATCTAAATTAGGACACTGTAGGATTGGGTGTGTGCACAAGTGTGTGTATGTTTGCAAGAAAGATGGAGATACAGAGGGACAAAATAACAGAGACAAAGGGATAGAGAAACCAAAAGACCAAGAGAAAGAGACAAAAGCAGATAATTCATGAGAGTTCAGTTAAAAATCAGGAAGCTGAACTAGGTGAGAGAAAAATTGCCTGGTGATCGTTAACGTTCAAATATAAGACATAAAATAAAGATTGTTTGCCAGGTACCAAACATAGTGTATGTGTGTGTTAGTCCCTCAGTTGTGCCCAACTGTAATCCCATGGACTATAGCCAGCCAGACTCCTCTATCCATGGGATACTTCAAGCAAGAACACTGGAGTGGGCTGCCATTCCCTTCTCCAGGGGATCTTCCCGACCCAGGGATCAAACCCAGGTTTCTTGCATTGCAGGCAGGTTCTTTACTGTCTGAGCCACTGAACAGTAGCCTACCCAGGCCCCTCTGTCCATGGGATTTTCCAGGCAAGAGTACTGGAGTGGGTTGCCATTTCCTTCTCCAGAATATAGTATAGAGTTTGTAAAACATATAAAAATGCATGGCTCCTTTCTAAGTAGCAAGAGTGGGATATGGAGAGAAGAAGTAAGTTTGGTTGTGGTCATGTAATATGATTATACAGGATTAAAGGACAGCACACTGCAAGGTCAACCAAGATCAACTAACTTTTCCCCATTAGATCCCAAGACCTTACTTTGGCTGCCTAGGATGTTTGCCATGCTGGACTGCATCAGGAATCACCAGAGGAGCCTCATAAAAACTTTGAGATAAACATCTATCTAAAAGTTCATCTTCCCAATTCATGCCATTCTAATAGGAAATAGATTGTGGGTCAACAAAAGAGTATACTCATTTTGAACTCAGTTAATATGATAATATTTATATTAGGATCAAGTTTTATATCTCACAAATTGCTTTCACTTACAGCATCTAGTTACATCTTTGGCATGTTTGTGTGGGGGAGATACCATTGTTTGACAAGCAAGGAGACTGAAGCACACACATATTGAAGTATTTGCCCAAGGTCACAGAGCTAGGAAATGGCCAAGCAGGGCTTGAAGTCAAGTTCAGGATTCCTCCACTGTGCCACATGTCTGATTGCCTGACATATGAAAAGCTATATATGATTCTGCATTTTGTTTAATTTCCTGTTATAACTGTGTTAACAAAACAGGGCTGGAGACCAGGTTTATAGAAAATTACCATATCCAAACTCTGTGGAGGTGTATAGCAACCCGTGAAAGTGTTAATCACTCAGTTGTGTCTGACTCTTTGTGACCCCATGGACTGTACTCCACCAGGTTTCTCTGTCCAAGGAGTTCTCCAGGCAAGAATACTGGAGTGTGTTGCCATTCCCTTCATTTTCCCCACCCAGGGATTGAACCCAGATTTCCTATATTGCAGGTGGATTCTTTACCATCTGAGCCATCAGGGAAGCCCAGTCATAGCAACCCATAGTAAGTGGTTTTCTGTTTCCTTTTTCCCAGTCATGACTTTGTCAGAGGGCCAAGAGGTTTGGTGACCTTATGCTGCAGTCCATGGGTCGCAAAGAGTCAGACACAACTTAGCAACTGAACAACAATGTGTTAAAAATTATTGCTGCATAATCATTTCCCTTCAGGGAGGCTGTTCTGAGTTCCATTTAAGATTCTTTCAGTGCTGAGTGAAGTGGGCTGCCGTCCTGTCACATTTTGTACAACCAGAGGCAGAATGAGTTCCCTGGGCTTGGCTTTTCTGTGCCTTGTTTGTATATTTGGAGGAAAATGGCTCAGAAGACAACACAAGAGTGTTATACATGTTTTCACCTCAACAAGGGTGGTTTGGGAATTAGAACTTCATTCTATTTGAAACTTTCAGCTTCATAACTTCAAATTTTCTGTTTGAGACCCAGTAAGAGACTCAGAGGGCTTCCCTGATAGCTTAGTTGGTAAAGAATCTGCCTGCAATGCAGGAGACCCCAGATTCATTCCAGGGTAGGGAATATCTGCTGGAGAAGGGAAAGGCTACCCACTCCAGTGGGTATACATGGGACTATACAGTCCATGGAAGCGCAAAGAGTCAGACACGACTGAGTGACTTTCGTTTTCACTTTCAATAAACTCAGGAACAGAAGCTTTGAGAGTCAGAGAAAATTTAAGGGAGGCATTGTCACTTTGAACTTGGACTTACATTTCACATATTAAAGATGGAAATAATGACTGAATAAGTGATTAAAGATAACATTTGGTCTCTTTCTTGGCAGTGCAAATTAAATTGCCTGTGTGTTAGTATTTATCCCATGGTTGTTTCTTTCATATCGATGGACACATTTATGATAAAGAAGATTGGACAGTTGTTTTTCTCTTTGATTCAGGTGTATATTCTTGGATAAATGACTCTCAAGTAAATAATTTCACCTGTTTGAATCTCCTATGGGTAAGTCTTTGGCAGAGCTATCACTAATCCTGGCACTTAAGTCCCTTGAAACCATTGTGCTTGCCGCTGGATACTTCTTAGAAGATCAGATTTCAGAAGGGAGACAAGTTCCCTATGTCTGAGGAGTCCTAATCCATTTTCTCAAGAGGAAAATGCATGAATGTTAAGGCATCTCAGGTTTGTCTTGCCAGAAATCTTAATCAGAAGAAACAAGTTCATGCTTTTCAATTCTGTTATCAGTTGTATATCTAGATCTCTACTAAGTGATTTAACATCACCATATAGGCATTGTAAGGAGATCAAACCAATCAATCATAAAGGAAATCAACCCTGAATATTCATTGGAAGGACAAATGCTGAAGCTGAAGCTCCAATACTTTAGCCACCTGATGTGAAGAGCCAACTCATTGGAAAAGACCCTGATGCTGGGAAAAATTGAGGGCCAAAGGAGAAGAAGCTGGCAGAGGATGAGTTGGTTGGATGGTATCACTGACTCAATGGACAAGAATTCGAGCAAACTATGGGAGATAGTGAAGGGTAAGGAAGCCTGGTATGCTGCAGTACATGGGGTTGCAAAGAGTCAGATATGACTTACTGACTGAACAACAAAATATTCATTATTGCCTGCATTGCCCAGACTGAGGATAAAGACACTCAGAAACATGTCCTCTGTGTTGACTTACAGGCAACAGAGGCCTGATTCCTTCAGACATGAAGACTTCACTCTCTGCTACCCCTGTGGAGCCAGGGAAGCTGCATGTGGTCTGTGGACAAATGAGCTCTCAGACACTAGAGAACCTTTGCTTCTTCCAACATTATTTTTCTAGAAGGCAGGAGAAAAGGTATCCCTAGAACTTGAGCATCACACCATTGGTTTTTCTAAAAAGCAGGCTTCTGATGCAGGAGCTGGGGGAGAGGTTCACAGGGCCTTACCTTTCTTACCAGAGAGGGATTTAAGTCATTATAAAGCATGATGTAAAATATTCCCCAAGGGATGCTTCCAGGAGGAAATGGAATTGGTAGGTTATCTGACTGACTTACCAAAGTAGACAACTGAACTGAGAAGCATTTTACAGAGCTGTTTCAGGATACAAAAAGGCTTTCTTAGCTGATGAACTGAATAGCCAAAGAAGAGGGGGAGAAAAGAGTCAACTCTGGGGGGGAAATGTTCAAGAAACAACAAAAGCAATCACAACAGGCTGCTGGGCTTGGCAATGAACTACATTTCCATAGTCATAATAATCATCATGATAAAACTACAGGGAGGCTAGGGGAAGGAAGAAAGATGTAGTCATGGAGAGGAGTCGGTGATGTTTTGGTCTCTGACACCATCACTCTTGTCCAAAGTCTCTGTGCTGTGAATACAGTTTCTGGGTAAAATGTCACCTGTAGAGAGCAAACAGCCCGATTTCTAGATGATTCAGGAAAGTTGTTCTATTTTGATTTTTAATGCTTGAGGCCATTCAATTCTTATAAAATAAACTGTAATTTTCAGCATATATTCTGAAACTAGAAAAATGCTTCTAATACAGTTTCTCCACAACTTTAATTTAGAAAACTAACCAAAGGGATCTTACCATAAAATTTTTTGCTTCTGTCAAAGAATATTAAATCTTTAGTTTTTAATTGTAGTATAGTTGATCTACAATGTTGTGTTAGTTTCATATATATATATATGTATATACGAAACTGAATATAGAACAGAATATATATGTATATATACCTTTTCAGATTATTTCCCCTTAAAAATTATTATAAAATATTGAATACAGTTCCCTTTATTTTGCAGTAGTTCCGTTTTGTTTTTCTATTTTCTATGAAGTAGTATGAATCTATTAATTCCATGCTCCTAATTTATCCCTTTGCTAATCATAAGTTTGTTTTCTGTGTCTGTGAGTCTATTTCTGTTTTGCAAATTAGTTCATTTGTATCATTTTTTAAGATTCTGCATAAAAGTGATATCAAAGGATATTTATCTTTCTCTGATCAGCATAAGTTAGATCTCTAATTATTGACATGGATTAAAAAAAAAATCTGTTTTTACAAATGCATAGATTGCGGTAAACTTTTTTGGATTGAAATTTGAGTCAAGAAGTGATCAGCTATGAAACCAGTTGGCTGTATATTGGCAGGTCACTTTCCCTCTCTGGGTCTCAGTTTCCTCTTTGGTGGAATGAGGTGATTGACCTCTAAAATCCTGACAGTTTCTTCCAGCCCTACAATAAACGGTGGCAAATATGGAGACCTCCATGTTTCTGTAGGCCTGGACCCCTGACCTCAGTTCGGACAGGGTCTCCAGGACTCCTGGTCCCCTTGGGTAGCCCCTCTGGCCCAGCCCTGGGGTAGTGCCTTCCAGAGCCGGCTGTTCCCAGCCAGAGGACAGGGACTCCACAGCAGGCCTCTGAAGGAGGACAAGGGGCTCCAAGAAGCTGGAGCCGGGTCTCTACCACAGACGTGAGTGCTGTGTAAGGGATGCTTGCGTCCCAGAAGGCTGACTTCCAGCAGCGCTTTTCTGGGGAAGCAGTCTTTGTTGTTATCAGGAAAAGCAGGCCAACAATATTCTTGCATGTTCGCACTTGGCCCTTCATCTGGACAAGGGAGTAATTTGAACTTGCAGAGGGAGTGTTTATAGAAAACAGCCAATGAGAAGGGTCTCTTGGAGCCAGAGATAAACACAAAATGGCAAAAGGCAAAGCTTTTCAGAATTCCACTGTCAAGCCACGGGCCAACTGATGCTTCTGGGAATGCTTCCACCTACCAAACCGAGCGCCTGCTGGTTTCTCAGCCAGACTTTTTAACTGCCTGCATTCCCCTCGGGGCCTGAAGAAGCAGGGTGGTCAATGGGTGGCTACAGCCTATGCTGTGCTGATAGAAGCCTGCTAGTTTCTCATCATTTGAGCACCATGGCTAACTGTAGTGCTGCTTCCACACTGTTTAACAGTCCCCTGGCACTGGGACTTGAGGTCTTGGAGGGTCGAGTCCCTCTAAGGGGGTGGCATTGCCATGACGCAGATGCTTGAGGGCTGGTGTCTTGGTGTGTACAGTCATCCATGGTGGTGGTAGGAGACAGGTGAGAGGCTGAGAGACAGGGTGTGGAATATTCCTACCCACTGTTCTAGGACCAACCATTCTGGCTCAAGATTTTGAAAGGAACCTCTATTTATACTTTTCCCTTTTACCTTTCATATCGAGCCTCATTTTCCTTCATTATCCTCTCTGAACTTCACTAAAACAGACTATTTACTGTTGCCAAAGTCCCCCAGGGTTTCCCCATGTCTGTACCTTAGCTTAGGGTTTTTTTTCCTCCCCTGAAATACCTGTTTCTTCCTTCTTTAGTCACAAGTCTCTGATTCCCTTCAAATATTAACTTTATGTGTTTGTTTTTAAACAACTTATCTTTTCCCCCATTCAGAAGACATTGCCTCCTTCCTGTGAATGTCTTTGCATAGCCTCTATTTTTAGGGCTTCTAGCAGTTGGAGCTTATGTGAAGCAACTAGCCTCTCTCCCCTCACTGCCTACACTGGCTTCTGGCAGACTTTCAAAGGGATCATGTCACGGTTGACCTTTTGGGAGAAGTCTTGCTTTACTCCTGTGGTTCCCCCACTTAGAATGTTCTGTCCCCTAACCATCCCATCACACCCCTTTGCCTGGGTAACATCTACTCACCTATTAAGTGTCATCTTCAACAGCACTGTATCAGAGAAACTTTCTAGAAGCCCCAGGCCAGCTCATATCCGCCTGTTAGGTGCTCTCCTAGGACCCTGCAGATCCCTTCATAGCATTTATCATTATCTTAATGAATTGTTTAGTTCTATGCCCATTTGCTTGATGACTATTCCCCAGGCTAGATTAAAACCTTTATAAAGATAGTACAGTCTTTGAATTCTTAGTTCTCAGCACAGGGCTTAGCATGTAGTAGATTGTTTACTGAATTAATGGATGTGTGGATTGTGTTTCCTCTACTTGACTCTGAGTTTCCTCACAACAGATGGCTGATGTTTGCTTCCAGGGTCAGGACTAGGGACTATGGTTGGACCCGGGATTATTTTTTTATAGTGGTAAAATATACATAAAATTTATCATTTAAACTATTTTAAAGTGAACAATTCAGGGGCATTCAAGACATTTAAATCTGAAGCCATCACCAGTCTTGGGATTTTTGTAACCAGAGCCAAGTGTGAGAAAAGCTGGAAGCAAAGGAGAATCAGAGGGCAAGGTCAAAGAGAGCTTTGGAAGTTAAGGGAGAAAAGAAAAATGTAATAGGTCAAGTCTATGAGGTAGGTCTTGCATAGGAAAATCTAGATGCCTGGGGAAGGGATTTGAAGTGAGGTCAGGGTGCAAGTGGGTACCAAAGAGACCCAGGAAGCACAGGTGGCTTGTTGTGGAGGTGCTGGGATTACTGAAGCAGTGGGGCACCAGAAATCATGTCTCACTCATCCCTCTGTACCTAGAATAGTGTTTGGCATATAATGAACATTTTAATTTGCAATGAACTTGGGCTTGATGGTAATGGGGTGGGATAGTCAGGATAGAATGGATGTTAGGATGTGACTGCTGTCTCCTTGGACCATAGGTAAAGGATGTTTAGGATCATCTGTTGTCTCTAGCCTATCCTTTCACTCACCTCAAAAACTTTGGCTCTGCCACTCTTGAAGGGCTGTTTCAGATTCTTTGTTTTTCAGATAATAACAACACAGAGGGAAGTAGAAGGGTATCGAGATGAGAAGTCAGGTTTCCAAGTGCCTGATTTTTACCCAAGGAGTGGATCAGCTAGGGAAACAGGAGGCAGATGAGCACCTGTGTCTTGCTGCTGCTGCTAAGTCACTTCAGTCATGTCCAACTCTGTGCGACCCCATGGATGGCTGCCCACCAGGCTCCGCTGTCCCTGGGATTCTCCAGGCAAGAACGCTGGAGTGGGTTGCCATTTCCTTCTCCAGTGCATGAAAGTGAAAAGTAAAAGTGAAGTCGCTCAGTTGTGTCTGACTCCTAGCAACCCCATGGACTTCAGCCTACCAGGCTCAAAATCCCATCCATGGGATTTTCCAGGCAAGAGTACTGGAGTGGGGTGCTAACCTCTGGCAAACCTGACAGGCTGTGACCTCCCTTGCCCCCTTCCTCCACCCACCCTGTTGAACTTGGTGTTGCAGGAGTGGTGCTAAACTAAGCATCTCTTGTGGCCTCTGATAGATTTTACTTTCTGCCCTTTGACTCCACTCACATCACTAATGGACTTGGACTTAACTTGCCAAAACCTTAAGATGAAAAGAACACGTCCTTTCACTGACACTGGAAGTGCGGAGGGGCCAGAGAATACTTCCTGGGGAAGGAGGAGAGAGGAATGGCCATTATTCCTCAGCCTCCTCCCCTCTGGAGTTGGAACACTGCCACAGCTGGTGCTGAGTCAAGATCCCCTGAATGAGAGAGGAAAAGGGGATATTCCAGGCAAGAAACACTAAAGATAAGTGTGTGAAGGTGATATTAGCACAATAATTGTAGGGGTAGGAGGAAATGGGCTTGAAGTGTGCAAGAGAAACAAGTAATGTGAAATAGGGTTAAGTATTAATAAACAAATTTTGGCCAGACATTGAAGGACTTTGAAAGCTAAGCAGAGACATCAACTGGTTTGATGCAACCAGTTGTAAGGGGCCTTGGAAAGCCTTTGAGAATTTATTTAACAAATTTTAAAGTTATTTAAAAATTTTCTTGGATACTATTATATTTCAGACACTAATGCAGGCTTTGATGATACAACTGCAGGTGAGCCTACCCTTAAAGAGTTTACTGTCTAGAGAAAGGGAGACTGTTAAGCACTGGATAATTATAATGCAGGGCCTACTAGAAAGTGATAGGTTAAAATTAGTCTAGGGACTAATGGTTAAGACTGTCCTTTCAATGCAGTGGGCACGAGTTTGATCCTTAATCAGGGAACAAAGATCCCACATGCCAAATGGCATGGCCAAAAAATAAAAGTAAATAAAATAAGAATGAAAAAATAATTTAGAAAATTAATCTAAAGATGTGAATGGATTAGAAGGAGTAAAGTCAGAATCATGAAGGCCTTTTATGAAACTTTTGAAGGACCTGAATACCTAAGTTAGATTATCTTGGATGTGTGGTGGAAAACAGGAAAGAATGTGAGATTCTTACAAGAAATATATACAAGAGAGAAAATATACAAGAGAGGAAGTGTATTTCAAAGGAGGGTTGACAGTACCTGCAGCATAGCTTAGCACTAGTTTGCATTCAGTATTATATTTAAATGAATAAATGCAGATGTTTGTGATTCTGGATTTCTAAGGAGGTGGTAGAGAAAAATAGCTAAATTTTGAACTCAGGTGGTAGAGAGGATGTAGATACCAATGACTGAACAAAGAAATTGGGGACAAGGGAAAGATGGGTGATGGGAAGAAAGAGGTTGCATTTGGCTTATGAGGATGTGTTGAGTTTATAATGATGGTGAGGCATCCCATAGGAAATGTCTAGTTTGTAGTTAAGAGAATAAAGTGAGCAAGCAAGGAGATAAACACCCCTAGAGGGAAATCTTGGAGATGCATGTTACAACAGGCATGTAGATCCTCATTTGGAGTAATTAGTCTAGCAATAATAATGGAATATATCAAATTGAATTCTCTGAGAGAGAAAAATAAAACTATAAAATAGGGGTGAGAGCTAAGGACCATGACTTGGAAATTACTCACCCTTCTCTCCTGATGACTGATGTCTGATCTCAGTCTTGCTGCTGGACTTCTTGGTTTGATGAAGCAGGAGTGGATTTTCCCCCTGGTCTTTTCCCCTGTACCTGCTAAGGTTGCCTGCTCTGTTGCTGGGGCTGCATCTCAACCCAGATTTGCACACAAGTATCTAAACCTCAGTGATTTCCAGCCTCTTCTTTCCAGCATCTGGACCCTGTTCCAGGGTCACTGAGCTATTGGTAGGATCCTAATTTACATTAGGTTGAAACCGTCTACTCAAAAATGGCCTCTGACCATACTTCTTCCAGACCTGTATTTCACCACTTCTTAGAGATTTCTGCTGCTATTCTTTGCACATCAGGTCAGATGGCCTGGACCCAAAGGCTGGGACACAGAGACACACTCTGCCTGCCTTGGAACCCTGTCCCTCACTCCACTGATGTTCACATCTCAAGCTCTGACATGCCCTGTGATTGTCTTCTGTCTCTTTCCCCACTGGCCTCCAACTAAAATGCTGGCATACCTCCAAGCCTGGGGCAAAACTGAGGGTGTGTAATTCTTGCCATGACCTTCCTCTGGGTCTGAGAGAGAACTGAGTCTTAACCAAGGATGGCATAAGTTCATCTAAATTATTTTGCCTCATTTTGTTTTTTGTAGTCATCTTAGCAGACTTCGAGGAGAGCAACCTTTTCCGCGATGTCCCCACGAGCCTGGAACTAGTGCAGGCCTTTGTGAAATATTGTCCACTTCTTTTTGACTCTTTATGACCATTGGAAAATTCACGAAGGCCTGTCACAAATGAGGTGACAATCTAATTTGGAAGCTTAACTATTCAAAAGAAGTCAACATTCCAGAATGGAAACAAAGGAGATCATCATGGAAACTAAGAACTGTTTTAGATTTTCTGAAAGAGAAAATGTAATAGCATTTTTTATTAGTTGTGAAATTTTCCAAGTGTTTTGATTATTCACGGTCTGTAAGGTAACCTGAAATTATAATAGGAAAACATTTGCCAATTTTGTTTACATAAAATTATTTTTTTGGTAATATATATTTCTGAACCAAAATTCAGAATGGATAAAAGAATATACAGTAGAATACAATCTTCTCACATCCCATCCCCCAGTTTCCCAGTTTCCTAACTCATGCCAGCCATCTCCTAACTATATAATAATATATATATATATATATATATATATATATATATGCCTCATATAATTTTTCCAGAGGTGGTCTGAATGTGAAAGCACACACATGTGCACAAATAAATGTACACTTATCTCTTTTTACCACAAATAGTGGTACATTGCGCAACCTGCATTGTGCAATGTTCTGTATTGTTATTTATTAAATTTTAATTGAAGTATAGTTGATTTACAATATTAGTTTCAGATTACAGCATAGTGATTTAATATTTACTCCATTTAAAGTTGCTAAAAAATAATCACTACATTTCCCTTAGCTGTATAAGATATGCTTGTTGCTTATTTATTTTATACATAGTAGTTAGTATCTCTTAATCTTCTACCCCTAACTTGGTTCTTTCCCTTCTCTCTGCCCACTGGGAACCAATAGTTTTCCTCTATACCTGTGAGTCTGTTTCTGTTCTGTTACATTCATTCTTTTTTGACAAAGTTTTTAAATTCCACAAATAAGTCATAATGTACAGTATTTGTCTTTCTCCAACAGACTTAAGCATAATAGCTTCCAAGTCCATCCATGTTGTTGCCAATGGCGTAATTTTTTTATTTTTTTAATGGCTGATTGGCGTTTATTTTATATATGCATGTGTGTGTGTTGTGTTGTGTTTAGTTGCCCAGTCATGTTGGACTCTTTGTGACCCCGTGGACTTTAGACCGCCAGGCTCCTCTGTCCATGGGGATTCTCCAGGCAAGAATACTGGAGTGGGTTGTTGCCATGCTCTCCTCCAGGGAATCTTCCCAACCCAGGGATCAAACCCAGGTCTCCCGCATTGCAGGTGGATTCTTTACTGTCTGAGCCACTGGGGAAGGGCATACATACACACATATTTTATATATATATATATATATACATACATATATATATATATATATACACACACATATACATATCCTATTTCTTCTTTGTCACTCATCAGTTGACGGACACTTCCATATCTTGGCTATTGTAAATAATGCAGCTATAAGTACTTCATGTGTCTTTTCAAATTAGCATTTTCATTTTTTTTCCTGAGTGTATATCCAAGAGTAGAATTTCTAGATCATATGGTAGTTCTAGTTTTAGTTTTTAAAGGAAACTTTATACTGCTTTCCATCCTGGCTCTGTCAATTTACATTCCCATCAACAGTGTACTACAGCTACCTTTATTCCACATCCAAAATTTGTTATCTGTAGACTTTTCGGTGGTAGCCTTTCTGATAGATGGTTGATAATATCTCATTGTGGTTTTGATTTGCATTTCTCTGATTATTGATGCTGAGTATATTTTCATGTGCCTGTTGGCGAACTGTGTGTCTTCTTGGGAAAATTATCTATTCAGGTCTTCTACCAATTTTTAAAATCACAGATTGTTTGTTGTTTTTAAATATTGAGTTGTATGAGCTCATTACTTATTTTGGATATTAACCCTTATTAGTCATATCATTTGAAAATATTTTATCCATTCCATACGCTGTCTTTTTTTTTTTTTGTCAATGGTTTCCTTTGCTGTGTAAAATGCTTCTAAGTTTGTTTCCCATTTGTTTATTTTTGCTTTTGTTTCTTTTACCTTAGGAGATAGATCCCCCAAAAAATATTGCTATGATTTATGTCAAAGAATGTTCTTATATTGTCCTGTAGGAGATTTATGGTTTCACATCTTACATTTAGGGCTTTAATCCATTTTGAATTTATTTTTGAAAATAAACTTATGTGCGAAAATGTTCAAATTTCATTCTTTTACATGTAGCCATTCAATTTTCCCAATATCACTTATTGAGGAGACTGTCTTTTTTATCCTGTAAATTCTGGCTTCTTTTGTGGTAGATTAGTGGTGGTTCAGACAGTATAGCATCTGCCTGCAATCCTGGAGACCTGGGTTCGATCCCTGGGTGGGGAAGAGCCCTTGGAGAAGGACATGGCAACCCACTCCAGTACTCTTGCCTGGGAAATCCCATGGACAGAGGAGCCTGGTAGGCTACAGTCCATGGGGTTGCAGAGAGTTGGATATGACTTGACAGGCTCAGAGCCATAAGTGCGGCTTATGCAGTGGTGGCTGCGCAGTGCTGGAGCGGCTGTGTGGACATACCCCACATCCAAGGTCAGAAAAATCCCGGTAAGACGGTAGGCACTGGATCGGCCGTGAGGACATACCCCACGTCCAAGGGCA
The DNA here is from genome assembly GCF_033118175.1 of Dama dama. NCBI lineage: Eukaryota > Metazoa > Chordata > Mammalia > Artiodactyla > Cervidae > Dama > Dama dama. Next base: position 66,914,496 of record NC_083692.1, read on the forward strand.
AAGGAGAAGCCCCTGCAAGATGGTAGGAGGGGGGATCTCACGTTTAGAATCAAACCCCGTTCCTGCCAGAGACACTCAGAGGGCTCAAACAAACCATGTGTGCACAGGACCCAGGGACCCCACAGAGACTGAGACAGAACTGTGCTTGAGAGTCTCCTGTGGAGGCATGGGTTGGCAGTGGTCTGCCACAGGAACAGGGGCTCTGAATGTGCGTATGGCATAAGTCCTCTTGGAGGAGGTGGCCATTAACCTCACCATAGAGCTGCCAGAACTTACATAGGACTGGGAACTAGACTTTACATTTAGGAGGGCACAACAGAACCTGGTGCATCAGGACCCGGGAGAAAGGAACAGTGACCCCACAGGAGACTTGCCTGTGGGTGTCCAGGAGTCTCCAGGGAAGGCGTGGGTTGGTGGTGGCCTGCTGCAGGGTTGGGGGCACGGACTGTAGCAGTACATACCTGGGATCTTTTGAGGAAGGTCACCATTATCTTCATTACCTCCACCATAGTTTGAACTGAACTGAAGTCACTCAGTTGTGTCCCACTCTTTGCGACCCCATGGACTGTAGCCTACAAGGCTCCTCCATCCATGGGATTCTCTAGGCAAGAATACTAGAGTGGGTTGCCATTTCCTTCTCCAGGGGATCTTCCCAACCCAGGGATTGAACCCAGGTCTCCCACATTGTAGGCAGAAGCTTTAACCTCTGAGCCACCAGGGAAGCCCCCACCATAGTTTGGCCCCAGGTAAATATAGGGAGGGGACACAGCCCCACCCATCAACAGAAAATTGTTTTAAAGATTTACTGAGCATGACCCCACCCATCAGAACAAGACCCAGTATCGCCCTCACTGTGTATCCCATCAGGAAGCTTTCATAAGCCTTTTATCCTTCTCCATCAGAGGGCAGACAGACTGAAAATCACCATCACAGAAAACTAACCAATCTGATCACATGGACCACAGCCTTGTCTAACTCAATGAAACTATGAGCCATGCTGTGTAGGGCCACCAAGACAGACAGGTCATGGTGGAGATTTCTGACAAAATGTGGTCCATTGGAGAAGGGAATGGCAAACCACTTAAGTATTCCTGCATTGAGAACCCCATGAACACTATGAAAAGGCAAAAAGATAGGACACTGAAAGATGGAATCCCCAGGTTGGTAGGTGCCCAAAATTCTACTGGAGATCAGTGGAGAAGTAACTCCAGAAAGAATGAAGAGACATAGCCAAAACAAAACAACAAAGCAAAAACTAAAATGGACTGGAATGGGTGAATTTAACTCAGATGACCATTATATCTACTATTGTGAGCAAGAATCCCTTAGAAGAAATGGAGTAGCCATCATAGTCAACAAAAGAGTCTGAAATGCAGTACTTGGATGCAGTTTTAAAAATGACAAAATGATCTCTGTTTATCTCTAAGACAAACCACTCAATATCATGGAAATCCAAGTCTATGACCCGACCAGTAATGCTGAAGAAGTAGAAGTTGAACAGTTCTATGAAGACCTACAAGACCTTCTACAAATAACACCCAAAAAAGATGTCCTTTTCATTATAGAGGACTGGAATGCAAAAGTAGGAAGTCAAGAGACACCTGGAGTAACAGGCAAATTTGGCCTTGGAGTACAGAATGAAGCAGGGCAAAGGCTAATAGAGTTCTGCCAAGAGAATGCACTGGTCATAGCAAACACCCTCTTCTAACAACACAAGGGAAGATTCTATATATCAACAATGAAATCAGATTGATTATATTCTTTGCAGCCAAAGATGGAGAAGCTCTATGCAGTCAGCAAAAATAAGACCAGTAGCTGACTGTGGCTCAGATCATGAACTCCTTGTTGCCAAACTCAGACTTAAATTGAAGAAAGTAGGGAAAACCACTTAACCATTCAAATATGACCTAAGTAAAATCCCTAACACTTATACAGTGGAAGTGAGAAATAGATTTAAGGGACTAGATGTGATAGACAGAGTGCCTGAGGAACTATGGACAGAGGTTCATAACATTGTACAGGAGACAGGGAGCAAGACCAACACCAAGAAAAAGAAATGTAAAAAAGTCAAAATAGCTATCTGAGGAGTCCTTACAAATAGCTGTGAAAAGAAGAGAAGTGAAAAGCAAAGGAGAAAAGGAAAGATATACCCATTTGAATGCAGAGTTCCAAAGAATAGCCAGGAGAGATAAGAAAGCCTTCTTCAGCGATCAGTGAAAAGAAATAGAGGAAAACGATAGAATGGGAAAGACGAGAGATCTCTTCAAGAAAATTAGAGATACCATGGGAACATTTCATGCAAAGATGGGTTCGATAAAGGACAGAAATGGTAGGGACTTAACAGAAGCAGAAGATATTAAGAAGAGGTGGCAAGAATACACAGAAGAACTGTACAAAAAAGATCTTCATGACCCAGATAACCACAATGGTGTGATCACTTACCTAGAGCCAGAATTCCTGGAATGTGAAGTCAAGTGGGCCTTACTTAGGAAGCATCACTATGAACAAAGCTAGTGGAGGTGATGGAATTCCAGTTGAGCTATTTCAAATCCTGAAAGATGATGCTGTGAAAGTGCTGCACTCAGTAAGCCAGCAAATTTGGAAAACTTAACAGTGGCCACAGGCCTGGAAAAGGTCAGTTTTCTTTCCAATCCCTAAGAAAGGCAATGCCAAAGAATGCTCAAATTACTGCACAATTGCACTCATCTCACATGCTAGCAAAGTAATGCTCAAAATTCTCCAAGCCAGGCTGCAACATTACATGAACTGTGAACTTCCAGATGTTAAAGCTGGTTTTAGAAAAGGCAGAGGAACCAGAGATTAAATTGCCAACATCCATTGGATAGTTGAAAAGGCAAGAGTTCCAGAAAACTATCTATTTCTGCTTTACTGACTAAGCCAAAGCCTTTGACTGTGTGGATCACAATAAACTGTGGAAAATTCTGAAAGAGATGTGAATACCAGACCACCTGACCTGCCTTTTCAGAAATCTGTATGCAGGTCAAGAAGCAACTGTTAGAACTGGACATAGAAAAACAGACTGGTTCCAAATAAGGAAAGGAGTACATCATGGCTATAGATTTTCACCATGCTTATTTAACTATATGCAGAGTACATCATGAGAAACGCTGGTCTGGATGAAGCACAAGTTGGAATCAAGATTGCCGGGAGAAATGTCAATAACCTCAGGTATGCAGATGACACCAGAAAGTGAAGAAGAATTAAAGAGCCTCTTGATGAAAGTGAAAGAGGAGAGTGAAAATGTTGGCTTAAAGCTCAACATTTAGAAAACAAAGATCATGGCATCCAGTTCCATCACTTCACGACAAATAGATGGAGAAACAGTGGATATAGTGGCAGACTTTATTTTTTTGGGCTTCAGAATCACTGCATATGTTGACTTCACCCATGAAATTAAAAGATGCTTACTCGTTGGAAGAAAAGTTATGGTCAACCTAGACAGCATATTAAAAAGCAGAGACATTACTTTGCCATCAAAGGTCCATCTAATCAAGGCTATAGTTTTTCCAGTAGTCATGTATGGATGTGAGAGTTGGACCATAAGGAAAGCTGAGCACTGAAGAATTGATGCTTTTGAACTCTGGTGATGGAGAAGACTCCTGAGAGTCCCTTGAACTGCAAGGAGATCCAACCAGTCCATCCTAAAGGAGATCAGCCCTGAAGGTTCATTGGAAGGACTGATGCTGAAGCTGAGACTCCAATACTTTGGCCACCTGATGAAAAGAACTAACTCATTGGAAAAGACCCTGATGCAGGGAAAGATTGAAGGCAGGAGGAGAAGGAAACGACAGAGGATGAGATGTTTGGATGGCATCACTGACTCAGTGGACATGAGTTTGTGTAAACTCTGGGAGTTGGTGATGGACAGGGAGGCCTGGCATGCTGCAGTTCATGGGGTCACAAGTAGTCGGACATGAGTTAGCGACTGAACTGAGCTGAACTGAACTGAGCCATAAATGCATGGGTTTTTTTTACGGGTTCTCTATTCTCTTCCATTGATCTATGTATCTGGTTTTGTGTGTGTGTGTGCGTGCCAGTGCCATGCTATTTTGATTAGTAAACTTTGTAATATAGTCTGAAGCCTGCAGTATGATACCTCTGGCTTTGTTCTTTTTTTTTTTTTTTTTCCTTCCCTCAAGACTTTTTTCTCAAGGAAATTTGGCATTTTTTATGTTTTAATACAACTAAAAATATTTTTGTTCTCATTCTGTGAAAAACATTATTGGTATTTTGATAGGGATTGCAGTGAATCTATAGATTGCCTAGGGTAATATAGTCATATTGGCAATATTTTAAGGTACACTTTTCTTGATGCATAAAATATTCTAAGAAGTTGAAAATAAAAGCTTACTGAATTGAGTCAAAAAGTAATGTACTAGGATTGCTCTTTTTTAAAAACAATGGCAAGGAATATAGTAAATCTTTCAAGAAAGAAATGCTTTTTGAAGAAAAAATAAAGCTTGATACTTTATCTATAGTAACATCTGAATTATGGTACATATTTGCTTAAAATGAAATAAGCTGGCTAGTCTTTGTGCTTTTTTCCCTAACGTCACCAATAGTTACTTAGTAATATTATCTGACTCTGTGGTCTACTTTATGGTGGATTATTCTCTGTTCATGTGCCTAATAGTTTTCTGTTCTTATGCTCATACATAGGCTTGGATTTGGGGACTATATAGTGCATTACTAAAAATCTGTTATTCAGTTTAACATGATGACTAGGAAAATATCACATGAACAATCCAGGAAAAAAGCCAAACAACCCACACCATTTGCCACAAAAAAAATAGAATTAATTAGTTGGTTAGCTTTTTGGCTACCAGAAAACTGATATGGAATCACTTGTGATGCCATATCTTGCTTTTTATTTTCCAGAATAGATTCTGATTTTACCATTTGTTTCTTATGACATCTTGATACTTTGTGTGTACCATGTCATGTGCTGAGAATGAATAGCATTACTCCACTTTTATGTTTAAATAGTAAATTTTGGGTTTCTGCAAATTACCTTATATGTTATGAAAACATAGACACTAGAATTCTTGCTAAAAGGGTTTCCTTCTTAATGGAGAAGGATAATGAAAATTGAAAACAAATGTTACTTAGGCATTTTACTGCATTGTAGAATTTCCATTTGGCTACACATTTAATTGTTGACCAGTTTGGCTCATGAGGCAGGGATTCTTCATTTTAATAAGAAAGACTTATATGAGAAGCTCTTTCTTATAGTCCAGACATCTGCTAAATTGCCACAGTCATCTTAACATTCCACATTCCTTGCCTGGGTCACTCTTTTACTTTAGTTCAGTGAAATCCTGTTATTTAAAAAAGAGGCAATGAAAATCCTGAAATTCAGGGGGAAAAAAAAAAACTTAACCAAAGACTCTGAGAAGGAGAAAAGCTGGACAGCAACGTGATGCAGAAATGAATGTTGGTTAAAGAGATGAAGCCCTCACATTTTGACCTTTGACAAACACATTTGACCATGCTGCCTCAAGAGAAAATTCAGAATCTTTATTTGTTACCAGCTTCTTCACCTCTGATGTTCTCCTTTATTCTTTTAACAATAAACTGGAAGATTATATTTGCATAGACCTCCCTGTGGTAGATGCATTCTGGCCATTCTCCAATTATTTAGAGAATACTGTTTTAGAGCAGAGGTTGGAACACTTTTCCTGTAAGACCAGATAGTAAATATTTTGCATTGTTTACTATTATAGATAGTAAATATTTAGACCATATTTAGGGGCCATATGTTCTCTGTTGCAACTATTCAAGTCTAAAAACAGAAGAAATTCAATTCCAAAAGAGAATGTATATAAACAAATTAATGTGGCTGTGTCTAATCCACATTTTTTTTTTTAACAATCAGAGAGCGAGTGAACTTCACTCACAAACTGTAGTTTTCTAACTCTTGACTTCTGAGGATGGTTAACTTTCCAGTCATTCATTATTGCTGTTGTTCAGTCGCTCAATTGTGCCTGATTCTTTGTGACCCCATGGACTACAGCATGCCAGGCTTCCCTGTCCTTCACCATATCCTGTAGCTTTCTCAAACTCATGTCCATCGAGTCGGTGATGCCATCCAACCATCTCATCCTCTGTCGTTTCCTTCTCCTCCTGCCTTCAATCTTCCCCAGCAACAGGGTCTTTTCCAATGAGTCAGTTCTTCGCATGAGGTGGCCAAAGTATTGGAGTTTCAGCTTCAGCATCAGTCCTTCCAATGAATATCCAGGGTTGATTTCCTTTAGGATTGACTGGTTTGATCTCCTTGCAGTCATTCATTATTAATTTATTAATAAATTCAATAAGAAAGAGTTTGTTGATTACTTTTTCATTGCAGGGACTATGAATAACTGTATTCTAAAATTTTACTTTGCACTAACAGAAGAGAAGCAGCAAAGCATACTTACCAAGTAAATAACAATGGCAATATCTGAAAGAATTATTGTTCATTAAAAACTGAGTATTAGTCTGCACTTATACTGAAATCAGTTGACTCAAAGCTTAAAGTAATTCTACATATGGTCAGAATACCATTAGTCTATACTGAAGGTCTGCTTGAATATAGTAGAGCAGGATTAAATATTGTGTGCCCATCTCACATTACTCAAGGGTTTGTGTACTTGTCAAAAGAGGTAATGAGTATGATGACATGACATAAGAATGTTTATAATAAAATACAGTGATAAATTTGAAGTCTATTTACACATTGATATTAAGGATAAAGTATACTTACACAGAAATAATTTGTGTAGCTTACAATGCAGAGGTGGTATTGAGTCAAGTTTTTGAGAGTGTTCTAGGTCCTTGAAATTGGTATTGTTTAAGCCAACTTACCTTTTTATTGTTCAATATGTTTTCCCCTCAAAGATAAAGTGTTTGTAGGAGAAGAAAAGGGGAGAAATTTCCATTTCTGGTTAAAATGAAGAGGGCTGGACCACAGACTTTCCAGAGAAGAAAAGACAGAACATTTGTCAACCTTTTCCATGAGTCCAGAAAAACATGGTATCAAAACTTGATATCAAAACTTGACAAAGATACTATAAGAAAATCAATTTCACAGGCTAACTCTCTCATGCTCATGGATATAAAAAAGATAAGTAGAAGAATGAATCTGCTGATCTATGAAAATAATTTTATATCATGACCAACTTGTTTATTTTAGGAGTGAAAGATTGGCTTAATACTTGAAATTAACGTATTTACCACATAAACATTACAAATAATAAACTATATAATCTTATCAGCGGACACAGATAAAATTAGATAAAATTCAACACCCATTCATGGCTAACATAAGTTTAAAAAGACTCAGCTTTTACATAGTGATGGGAAATATCATTATTATATAATTATGAAATATTTAGGCATAGTCTATGTAGTATGGGGAATAAAATAATGGCATCAATTATCACCATTTTGGTTCAACATTGTTCTAGAAGTCACAAGAGCAATGACTCAAGAAAAATAAAAGTATAAGAATTGGAAAAGAAATAAACTGGTATTATTTTTGTATATAGAGGATTTAATACATCTACAGAAAAACTATTAAAACTAATATTAAAATTTAGTGGCTGAATACAAGGGCAATATACAAAAATTAGTTGCATTTCTGTATGTCTTAAAATATAAAAAACAGTTTAAAAATATCAAAAATGTTGAATACCTAAAGGTGGATGTAAGAAAAGAGATACAAAACCTCTAACCAGAGTATTTAAAAACTTACTGAGAGAAATTGAAGAAGACCTAAGTAAGTGGAGTTAAATAAATTCTTTGCTCATGGATTGGAAGATTTAGTTCCATATGACTTCCTTAGAGGGGAGAGGAAGAAGTAAATGTTTTTTTAAAAGTTAGCCATGTGTAAGGAAAGATGTTACATGTTTCATCTGTAAACTTTGAATAGCCTCAGTTCAATATAATATTTGTTGAGCAGTTAAGTGTTGGGCACTTGGAATTTAGAGATGGATAAGGAATGGTCCATACCCCCCAAAACCTCAAGAAGTAAATGCATGCGGGTGTATATGAACATGGCGAGCAGCCACTTGATACAAATTCAGTAGTACAATACATGGGATTAGTGAAGGAAAACAGAAAGTGTACGGTGCTGTGGAAACACAGGAAGACAACTGTGCATTTTACAAGAAGTTGAAGGGGTCTGTAAGATAACAAGATAGTGATATTTGTTCTGGCTTTTGAACATTTACTTATTTATTTGTCTGTGCTGGATCTTAGTTGCAGCAGGCGGGCTCCTCTGTCTTCCCCACGGCATGCAGGATCTTTAGTTGTGACATCTTTGAACTCTTAGTTGCAGCATGTGGGATCTTGTTTCCAAAGCAAGAATCGAACTCAGGCCCCCTGCGTTAAGAGCACAGAGTCTTAGCCACTGGACCACCAGAAGTTCTTGTTATGGTTTTTAATAGGTGAATGAGAGTTTTCCAAGTGGAGTGTGTGTGTGTGTGTGTGTATGTGTGTGTGTGTGTGTGTGTGCAGGCACATGCACACCCATGCATAGACTAGTAGGGACTTTTGACTGGGAAAGGAGGGCTGGGAATTCCAGGCAGAAGGATTTGCATGAAAATGGCACAGGAGAAGGAAAGTTTCTAGCTTGTTCAGGGAGTATATCTATGTTACTAAGACATAATGCATGGGGTATTATAATGGCCTCAAATGAGATTGGAAAGGTAGGCTAGGATCCCTTATGAAGGGCATCCAGCCCCGACAATCAACTTTTCTATCCATGGGCTAGCTTTCAACCTGGGAATTAGAATTACTAATGAGTAAGTGTGAATGAAAATTATTCTAATATATGTTTAATGTGCAATGTCCAAGGCCCTACCTATAGAAATCTTGATTTGGTAAATATGGAGGCTCAGATTGACCTCCAGGCCTCTTGAATGGTAGTTTGAGAACTACCTTTGCAGGCAGTTTTCCAGGGAGGTGTTTAATAAATAATCCTAGCCAGGATGTGGAGAATGAATTAGAGTTGGGGGAGGTGGGAGTGGGCAGCAAGGGGGATCTGTGGCAAGAGGGGAAATGAGAAAATTATTGGAGTGAGTCAAGTGAGAGATGACTTTAATGAATCACTTGTTCTGTAATTCAAATTTTCGTGCATCTGTGGCTCCCTTTGTGGTGAGTGGCCTGAGTGTGGGGAACTAACCTTTGGGTGTTTTGTAGCCTCTGGTACCCAGCATGATACCTTATCATTCCCCAGCTGGTGCTTTTGAGTGAGTGAGGATGTGACCTATCCATTACAGCAGAGTTTGGTGGGGCATTTGTGTTTTATTTTCTGGGTTTTTGTTTTCTCATCTTGGGTCTGTTGACACCACCTTCCAGGTGACTATACCCCCAGGAGTCCCCGAGTCTTCCCAGGCTTGCTTTTCTGCAAGCATTCTGCCCCAGACAAACTGGACAGCCAATGAGTGCTTCCAGGGCATTGATACAGCAATTGGTGCTGATGTAATGATGTATTCTAATCAGTCTTCTGCTGGACAGAATGTCAAGATGCAGTCATGATGAAAAGTTGAATAAATCTGAAGGCTAAAATTCTGGTGACTGCTTGCTCGTTGATGTACTATCAGTGTGGCTAGCTCCATGCCTGGCACATAAGCATTCAGAGAATAACTGGTAAATTCATGGTGAGATATATGAATGAGTAAATTAATTCAAGGGTAGGCAAGCCTTTGAGCATATTGAGAATGTTGAACATTCACCCAGGAAAGCAGCAGAAAGTCTGCTCTGAAGGCAGTGAACAAGAGGGTGAATTTCAGCTGTGAGGCTACCTGTACCTCTAGTGCAAAGGAGTGGAAAGAGTTCTGATGAGCAACATAGATCTGAAAGCCAGAGCAGAGGGTGTTCATTCTAGACTGTTCCCTGGACATACACACCCTCCAGGCTTTTGGAAATGACAGCTTATATTTGAGGCTGGACATTACTTAATTTATGGATATCTGCTGGGTTGGGTTTCAGATATTTCCTAGGATTTGAGAGTCCAACATTCATTCTTTGCACTTAAGGGTGAAATAATGAAGATATAATCCAGAGCAAAACTCTGCCTCTGGGAAAAGATATATGCATAGGATCCCTAAGTAAGTGCTGGAGACAGTCAGGGTTGGTGTGCTGACAATTGGCAAAGCCGGCTTGGCTCTGGTTAGGTGAACAGGCAGCCAGGGAGACCTGTGTAGGTTCTCTGCATCCGTGGACCCAAGCTTCTACAGGAGGGGCTTGAAACCTCCATGGGTCTCTGCTGAGCATTCTCTGTGGTCAGTTCAGGAAAGGGATTAAGTAAGAGTTTCTTCCTCTTCTCCCTGCTCCCCAATTTAGACATCGATATGGTAAAACGATCATTTGAAATGAAAACCCCTTAATGAATGTTTAACTTTCTCTGTTTTGCCACAAATTATTTTAACATTCCTTGGAGTCTCTACCCTCCTCCTTATTTTAAGAACTTTCACATTTTAATGTCAAAACAACTCCAAGAAGTAGGAACAGTTTGCCCATAGAGCCTGGCTCTGGGAAGCTAACCTGTTTTGCAGTCAGACTCCTGTGGTTGGGGTGTTTAGGGTCAGTTTTAATTCCCTGGGTCTTACATCAGCACAGAGTTTGGTTTTCCATTTTAGAATCTATCTCCAGTTTCCTGTAGATTGAAAGTCAGCCATCATCAGTATTCGTTTACTCTCCCTTCCCAAGTTATTTAGCTTCTGGTGATTCTGACTTGTGATCCTGGGGATTCTTTTTTTTTTTTTTTTTGACTGATATGAGCCCCACTTTCTCCATCTGCAAAATGTAGACAATAGTGTTGCCTTTCTGGTGAACTTGCTATGAGGATTTCATTGAGTTAATATGCTGAATGCACTTAGCTCAATACCTGGCACACAAATGTCACTCGGTAAAGTTGGCTTTCAACTTGGTTCATTCCTTCCTCATAGAGATGCTGAGCCAAATGCAATACTACTAAATATAGACAGCCATCACTCTTTCATGAAGAACAAATTCTGTATGATTTTAATTGTGTTATATTTAGTTGCCTAAATGTATATATGTGCTTGTGATCCCCTCTCCATCAGACTGCACTTTTTCTGGGTAAGATAGTATCTTTTGAAGCATAGCACACATCATGGAACCAACCACATGTTCACATTTAAAAACCAGTTTTGGGTTAAAAACAAAAAAGCAAGAATTAGAAGGACCTGAGTGTTGATTCCTTGGCAAATTAACTCCCTGAGTGTGAATGCCCACCTTGTAAAATGGAGTTAATAATGCCTATCTTGCTGGATCAGCCTGATCATTAAGAAGGCAGTGGGCAGCAATGATTAGTCAGGCACTTGGCCCTTGGGGTGTGTGCTAAATAAATGATAGTTTATAACAATTAAGGAAGAGGTTGAGAACATATCATTCTTTAAACCACTATATGTTTTTCTCCCTACTACACACCCACTATTTTCACTGATAGGAGGAACCTGTCAGAGTCTCGTCTTACGGAGGGAGCTCTTCCCTCCCAGGATGGGGTCAGAACCCTGAGGAACACACTGCATATATATTGATAGGGTCTTAGGGGGTCCCTGGTGTTGGCCAGTGAAGTGTCCACCCTCAGCCTCCTATTCCAGGCACAGCCATTTCCCAAGCGACTAGGAAAACAGTCTTTTCAAAATGTTAATCTGATAATGCCACTCAACTGCTTTTTAAAAAGTACTTAGTTATTTATTCGACTGCACTGGGCCTTATTTGCAGCATGTGGGATCTTCTTTGTGGCATGTGAGCTCTTAGTTGCATCATGTGGGATTTGGTTCCCTGACCAAGGATTGAAATTGGACCCCCTGCATTGGGAGTGTGGAGTCTTAGTCATTGGATCACCAGAGAGGTCCCTACCCCAGTGCTTTAAAGCATTTAGTGATAGGTCATTGTTCTTGGGATAGATAGAACTCAAGGTCCACCACTGGTCCCTATACACTTTCTTCCTTCCTCTTAACTTTCTCCTCTCCTCTCTCAGCGCTCTGTGCCCCAGGACTTTTGAACATGTTGTTCCCTCTGTTTTGAATGCTCTTCTATCCCCTCATGGACTTGCTAACTCCTGCTCTTCCTTCAGACCTTAACTGAGAACTTGCTTCCTTGGGGAGCCTCCTGTATCCATCTGAAATGGTCAGATTCCAGTATTGTAGAACTGCTACAATCCCAGTATTGTAGCATTCCAGCATTGTTCTTGCCTTAGATTCCTATCTTTGTAACAGTATTTACAGACAACTGTTTTTATATGGTAGTCTCTGACCCAACTGGGATCTTACATTTGTTTGCATAATTATCTGATTGCTGTCTGTTTTAGTCCACTCAGCTATTATAACTAAATATCACAGAGTGTTTTTTTTTTTAATAAACAACAAACATGTATTACTCACAGTTGTGAAGCCTGGAAGTCCAAGGTCAGGGTGCCAGGACAATCAGGTTGTAAAACAGATGAGAAAAGATCCTCTCTAGTTGAACTCATCTCACTTTGTTCTCACATGGTGGAAAGGACTAGAGAACTCAGTGGCTTCTTTTTTATATGAGCACTAACTCTATCCAGAAAAACCCTACCCTAATCACCTCCCCAAAGTCCCACCTACTAATACCAGTACCGTGGCCTTTGGGGGTTAGTATTTCAGTAGATAAGTGTATCTATCACAGGATACATTCAGAGCATGGCCCTGTGTATCTCCTACTTTGAACTGTGGGATCCATGGGTGAAAGACCCCTTTCTCTATTGCACATTATTGTATCAAAGGCTCCCATCCAGTGGGCTAGCCTCGACATGGCCCTGTCAGTCGCTCTCTGTGTACTGGCAGGAAAGCAGTTCCTTCTATACCAGCAGGAAAGCATCTGATCCCTGAGGGCCCTGGGTGTCTCTTCTGCCACCCAGCTGCTCTGTTCATTCATCTGAAAACCCTGGGCCTCCCTACAGTCCGGCAACAAAAGAAGTGAATCCTAGAACAGTGAATCCCTTCAAATCCTGCTCCAGGATGCTGGCGGTCATTCATATCATGCCTATGCTATGTTCATTCTCAACTATCTGAAATGACACTGTGTATCGCCCCTAGTAACCAGAGAGTGGCTACATGCTAAGTGCTTGATGAGCACTTATTGCATGAAGTGGATGGTTGCTGAGAGGAGGCACAGACAAGGCTACAGAGTGGGACTCAGCTTGTCCTGCAGCTGTGGCTTGAGCTCCTCCGACTTGCCCCTTTCTTCCAAAGGGTCCCGGTGCTTCCCCACCAGAGGCCTTTCTTCTGACTGTGTTCACCATTCTCATAATGACTAGGTTTTGAGGCCTGGTATTGGTACAGCAGTGAAGAATCTACTTGCAGTGAAAGAGATGCAGGAGACACGGGTTTGATCCCTCGATCAGGAAGATCCCCCGGAGGAGGAAATGGCATCCCACTCCAATACTCTTATGTGGGAAATTCCATGCACAGAGGAGCCTGATGGGCCATAGTCCATAGGGTTGCAAAGAGTCAGACACATCTGAGTGACAAGCACAGCACAACATTCAAACCAGGAAGTGCTACACTTGTGGAGGGGGGAAAAAAAAGGAGCTGGGAAAAGAACAACTTAAGACAAGTTCAGATTCTCTTCTTCTGTAAACTCTTGAATGTTTGCTCCATGATGGATGAGTTGACAAGGATAAGGAGAAGTGCCTCCTCCAGACATCTCTGCTTTAAGTCAGCCCTTTTATTTCCATATATTAAAATAATTAAATGCTGAGACAGTTTAATACATTTCTTTATTTCTTGGGTCAGGAAGCAGGACAAACTCAGAGCCGTAGTGTCCTGGGGGATGTGGAGGAGAGGATAAAGTGAAGTATAGTTTTGTGCCTGTGTTAGGAAAGTGTGCTAATTATGAAGGTGAAGACAGAGGGCATAGAAAATATTCGGGCTTTATATCAAAGGAATCTCTATTTCACAGTTCTGTGGGACAAAGTCCCTTTAGCTGAGCCTTGCTGGCCTGCTGTGGCATCTGGGAGTCCTACAGCCACAAGACTTGCATCAAGGCAGGGGAGTGGCTGTTCCCAACTCTCAGGCTTTGACTATGGATGACCAAAATGGGGAGAAAGGGTTGGAAGACATAGGGATATAGAAAAAAGTTTCAAAAGTCAAGCAACAGCATCCATGCAAGGGAGTATGCCTCAGGTTAAACCTTACTTCAATTTCATTCATTGATATTTTTATTATTTTCAGTGGGGGTAAAAAGGTGGATGACAGACCATACTTGCTCTCAAGGACTTTGGTTTATAAAGGAAGATCATGCACATAAATAATAACATTAAAGTAGGGAAGAGTCAAGGACCCAAGGCATTTAAAAATAAGGGATTATTTTATATAGAAAAAGACAATGTTTCATGGGGAAGGCACCATTTGGGGTTTGAAGGGTGTGTAGAACTTGGACATAGTACAATGGAGAAGTGACTATTGTGAGTGTTTAGCAAACAAGTGATCTGACCAGATCTATGACAGTGGAATGCTGGAGGGGTTTAGGCTGGAATGCGAGAGAAATGGTAGGCAAGAGGAGACAATTCTATTGGTCAGGGCCAAGATCAATATTGCACAGGAACCTGGAATTGTAGGTCCATGAATCAAGATAAATTGAAAGTGGTCAAATGGAGATGGCAAGAGTGAACATCAACATTTTAGGAATCAGTGAACTAAAATGGACTGAAATGGATGAATTTAACTCAGATGACCATTATCTCTACTACTATAGGCAAGAATCCCTTAGAAGAAATGGAGTAACCATCATAATCAACAGAAGAGTCTGAAATGCAGTACTTGGATGCAATCTCAAAAATGACAGAATGATCTCTGTTCGTTTCCAAGGCAAACCATTCAATATCACAGTAATCCAAGTCTATCTCCCAACCAAAATGCTGAAAAAGCTAAAGTTGAATGGTTTTACGAAGACCTACAAGAGCTTCTATAACTAACACCCCCAAAAGATGTCCTTTTCATTATAGCGGACTGGAATGCAAAAGTAAGAATTCAAGAGATACCTGGAAAAACATGCAAATTTGGCCTTGGAGTACAAAATGAAGCAGGGCAAAGGCTAACAGAGTTTTGCGTAGAGAACACACTGGTCAGAGCAAACACCCTCTTCCAACAACACAAGATTCTAAACATGGACATCACCAGATGGCCAATACTGAAATCAGATTGATTGTATTCTTTGCAGCCAAAGATGGAGAAGCTCCATATGGTCAGCAAAAACAAGACTGGGAGCTGACTGTGGCTCAGGTCGTGAACCCTTTATTGCAAAATTCAGACTTAAATTGAAGAAGTAGGGAAAACCACTAGAACATTCGGCGATGATCTAAATCAAATCCCTTATGATTATACAGTGGAAGTGACAAATAGATTCATGGGATTAGATCTGACAGAGTGCTGAAGAACTGTGGACAGAAGTTCACGACATTGTACAGGAGGCAGTGATCAAGACCATCCTCAAGATAAAGAAGTGTAAAAAGGCAAAATGGTTGTCTGAGGAGGCTTTACAAATAGCTGAGAAAAGAAGAAAAATGAAAGGCAAAAGAGAAAAGAAAAGATACACCCATCTGAATGCAGTGTTCCAAAGAATAGCAAGGAGAGATAAGAAAGCCTTCCTCAGTGATCACTGCAAAGAAATAGAGGAAAACAATAGAATGGGAAAGACTAGAGATCTCTTCAAAAAAATTAGAGATACCAAGGGAACACTTCATGCAAAGATGGGCACAATAAAGGACAGAAATGGTATGGAGCTAACAGAAGCAGAAGATATTAAGAAGAGGTAGCAACAACACAAAGAAGAATGATACAAAAAAAAATCTTCATGACCCAGATAACCACAATGGTGTGATCACTCACCTAGAGCCAGACATCCTGGAATGTGAAGTCAAGTGGGCTTTAAGAAGCATTACTATAAACAAAGCTAGTGGAGGTGATGGAATTCCAGTTGAGCTATTTCAAATCCTAAAAGATGATGCTATGAAAGTGCTGCACTCAATAGGCCAGCAAATTTTGAAAACTCTGCAGTGGCCACAGGACTAGAAAAGGTCAGTTTTCATTCCAATCCCAAAGAAAGGCAATGCCAAAGAATGCTCAAACTACTGCACAATTGTACTTATCTCATATGCTAGCAAAGTAATGCTCAAAATTCTCCAAGCCAGGCTTCAACAGTAAGTGAACCATGAACTTCCAGCTGTTTGTTCAAGCTGGATTTAGAAAAGGCAGAGGAACCAGAGATCAAATTGCCATCATTCTTTGGATTATAGAAAAAGCAAGAGAATTCCAGAAAGACATCTACTTCTGCTTTATTGACTATGCCAAAGCCTTTGACTGTGTGAATCACAACAAACTGTGGACAATTCTTAAAGACATGGGAATACCAGACCATCTTACCTGCCTCCTGAGAAATCTGTATGCAAGTCAAGAAGCAACAGTTAGAATTGGATGTGAAACAACACTGTTTCCAAATCAGGAAAGGAGTACATCAAGGCTGTATATTGTCACTCTCCTTATTTAACTTCTACGCATAGTACATCACATGGAATGCTGGGCTGGCTAAAGCACAAGCCGGAATCAAGATTCCAAGGAGGAATATTGATAACCTCAGATATGCCATAACCACTCTTATGGCAGAAAAGTGAAGAAGAACTAAAGAGGCTCTTGTTGAAAGTGAAAGAGGAGAGTGAAAAATCTGGCTTAAAACTCAACATTTAGAAAACTAAGATCATGGCATCTCGTCCCATCACTCCATGGCAGACAGATGGGGAAACTGTGAAAAGAGTGAGAGGCTTTACTTTCTTGGGTTCAGAATCACTGCAGCCATGAAATAAAAAGACACTCCTTGGAAGAAAAGCTATGACCAACCTAGACAGCATATTAAAAATCAGAGACATTACTTTGCCATAAAAGGTCCATCTAGTCAAAGCTATGACTAGACAGACCAAAAGCCATAACTAATGGTTTCTCCAGTGGTCATGTATAGATGTGATAGTTGGACTATAAAGGAAGCTGAGCACTGAAGAATTGATGCTTTTGAACTGTGGTGTTGAAGACTCTTGAGAGTCCCTGGACTGCAAGGAGTTCCAACCAGTCAATCCTAAAGGAAATCAACCCTGGCTATTCATTGGAAGGGCTGGTGCTGAAGCTGAAATTCCAATACTTTGGCCACCTGATGCAAAGAGCTGACTCATTGGAAAGACTGTGATGCTGGGAAAGATTGAGGGCAAGAAGAGAAGGAGGTGAAAGAGGATGAGATGGTTGGATGGCATCACTGATTCAATTGGCATGAGTTGTAGCAAACTCCGGGAGATAGTGAAGGACAGAGAAGCCTGGCATACTGCAGTTCATGGGGTTGCAAAAAGTTGAATATGACTTAGCGACTGAACAACATGGTCTGCTGAAGGTCTGAAGGCTGACTCTTGGAATCTAGGACATGACTGGTCCCAGTTTGTCAAGAACTTTTCTGATTTTAGCATGGAAAGCTCCATGTCTCAGGAAACCACATCAGTCCCAGTGAATCAGGACAGTTGCTCATTCTGTTTATGTCAAACCTCACTGATTAGAACACCTGCCATAAACTTTTTGCATATATAACTTTTCTTGCTTTTTTTTTTTTAACCAAAGGATCAAACCTTTTCAGCTGAGGCAAATGTGTATGAGAAAAACAACATTATCCACAGGTTACTGAGCAGCCCCACTCTGTGTCCAGAGGATGAAATTCTAATTGGATACAGCTGATCAAATTTGCCACCCTCTGCATCCCTCCACCTGAGGGCCAATGCTCATACTTGAAAGTAGCAAAGTGGGCTGCAGCTTTGATTAAAAAATGAACCAAGCATTCATGTCTGGATGTTTGCAGCTATTAGCTTGTCGCTATTAGGTGTTCTTTGACTGTGTTATTCACCTGCTCAGAATATGGGCCTTGGTTATGGGTGACTAACAGAAGAAACACCAAGGAATGCCAGGTCTGATATGTTATTCAAGACTTCAACTCGAAAGTAAATGACAAACAGGGGGCCCACAGTCCAAGTGGACATGCTCAAGCAAGTCCCCCCTAAGTTAATGTAAATAAGCTGTCAATTCTCCTGGTTCTTCCATAGGTGGTGACTCTTAGGAAAACTTGTCAGAATCATCTAAAGAGATACACATTAGAGGCCTTTGATATGCTCAGTTCCAAACCAGTCTGTGTAGGAGAGCCAAAAGAAAACAAAACAAAACAAAACTAAGCTCTTATTCCAAGAGAATCAGAATTCAGTCATGAGATTAGAGGTGAAAACACATGGATCAACTAGAGAACAAAGTCAAGGAAAATCTGAAAAACCTGCATATTGTAAAACATGAAAGTAGCTGCTCCAGGAGTGTGAGATGCACTAGGAGAATAGCACTGACATATATACATTTCCATGTGTAAAATAGATGCTAGTAGAAAGCTGCTGGATAGCATAGGGAGCTCAGTTCTGTGATCTGTGATGGCCCAGGGATGGTGCGGGTAGGAGGGAGTCTCAACAGAGAGGGGGTATATGTATACATGTAGCTGATTCACACTGTTGTAGAGCAGAAACTAACAAAACATTGTAAAGCAATTATGCTGTAATTAAAAAATTAAAGAGTAGCTGCTTCAGTAATTCACAAGACAGGGTGTGTATATGGGCAGATGAAACTCACGAAGTCTTCAAGGAGGAGGGGGACTTTTGCTGGACCTTAGAGAAGAGAGAGGAAGTGTCTGGGCAGAGTCAGCATCAGTGAAGGCTCAGACCTCATTCTCTGCTGGAGCCTAGCTTCATTGCTATCACTGTGCTTTGCTTTATCACTACCGACTTTGTTTAAAACATTATCGCTCCCAAGCTACGCAGAACCGAAGATTCAGCTTGCTTCTCTCCCCTGCAGTCACTCCTAGACTAGTTTGTTTCTCACTCAATTTCCAAGCTTTCAATCCAGCCATGTGCCACTCATGTCATGAGTTTCTGTGTTGGGTTAAAGATGACAAGAGCTGTGAATGTTTATCTTTGTTTCTTTTCTCTCTCTCTCCTATGTTTGCTGAAGCAGAGGAGTTGGAATAATTTCTGTAACAATTGTTTACTTTCCAACTACACTCAGATGAAATACAATAGACATTACTCTTCATCCTGTCAGTGTTCATTTTCTCAGATTATAACAACAAGAAACATGGGATTCAAGCTGACCCTGTTTGGCTATTTTTCCATGATCTGCTGTTTAGGGAGTGACGCTCTTGGGCCTCAGCTGAGCCAAATGGGCTTGCATGGGGTGCCTCATGGCTTGCATTTAACAGCCTGAAAAGCAGAAGCAGAGAGTCCTGAGTGACTCACTTTGATTTCCTTATGGGGGCCCAGTTTGCAGCACTTTCTTGGTAAAGCAAACTTCTTTAGAATATGTCACAATCACTGCACACTTAATTTTTTCAGAAAGGGGGAAATGCAATTGGAAATGTAGCTAATTGGAGAAGGGCTTGAAAACAGGGAATGTCTCTGCCAAGGTGAGTGGTAAAAGCCTGCTTAGAGAGAGAGGGGGCTGGAGATGCAACTCGGAGGGAAAGTGGTAGGCCAGGCAACATCCCTCTTTCAAGGAACTGGAAGGAGGCAAGCTGGACTCCAGGACACTTTGCATGTAGTGATGAAATGCCATCTGCTACTTGTGCATATCTTTCACTAAACTTGCACAGTTGGGGGCAATGGTACAGTTCCTCCCTGAAGGCGGATGTTGCAACTTTTGTGTCGGTTTAGTTTGACTGACATGGAAAAAGATCAGAGGTAAAAGGTCTCTGAGGGGTCTGGACTCTTGCTTGGAAATCAGCAGGGCTGATGTCCCTGATTTTGACTTTTGGTATCTCTTCCTATTCATGCTCAACACCTGCTGTGTAATGAATGTTTGCTGATCGAATGAATGACTGCATGGGACTCAGTAAAGAAATGTTCCTTGAGGGAAAGGAGATGAATAACAGACTTGCTCTGGTCTTGACAGTTCTTGTCATGAAACATTTCAAACAAAAATGTTAGCCAAATCCTTTAGCTGCCCATTACTACCTTCCCCATCACCCCCTTCTCAGTCTCCAAAGTTAAGCATGGTTGGGTAAGTGAGGATAACTTGCAATGTCTCAAAACGTGACAGAGTGGGTCGGTCGTTGATGTAAATGTTTTTGCTGAGCCACTTTTTTTACTTTAGTGAGTTCAGTGAATGTATCTATGGCCACAATGCATGGAGTCAAGCCTCGCCTTCTCTTTTAATTATTATTAATTAATTAATTTTTAATTGGAGGATAATTACTTTAAAATATTGCATTGATTTCTTCCACGCATCAACATGAATCAGTCACAGGTATACGAGGGAGGTCCAAGCTTCTCCTCCATCTGATTTCTGCATTGCTGCCTGCTGAGGGAGGAGGGCATTAAACATTCACTGCCCTCTTGTTTACTGCAGGAGCCTTCCTGCTGCTTCATTATACTCCTGTCTAGAACTGCAGAGAGGGGATGCTGGGACTTGAAAAGCTGCATATGCTGACGTGTTTGGGGTTATGTTATTGCTTTGTAGACAGTCTTGTACTGCTCTGTAAGTTTGTGAAAAATCATGTTTCACTGCCTTCAGTTCAGTTCGGTTCAGTCTCTCAGTCGTGTCCGACTCTTTGCCACCCATGAATCGCAGCACGCCAGGCCTCCCTATCCATCACAAACTCCCAGAGTTTACTCAAACCCATGCCCATCAAGTCGGTGATGCCATCCAGCCATCTCATCCTCTGTCGTCCCCTTCTCCTCCTGCCCCTAATCCCTCCCAGCATCAGGGTCTTTTCCAATGAGTCAACTCTTCGCATGAGGTGGCCAAAGTATTGGAGTTTCAGCTTCAGCGTCAGTCCTTCCAATGAACACCCAGGACTTATCTCCTTCAGGATTCACTGCCTTAGGGGGGACCAAGCCAAACATTTGGTAAATTTCTGCCTGAGTCTGGAGGCTTCTTAAGAATGAAAGATGCGTGCTTCTCAAACACATTACTGCTAAACCTGGGTGGTAAGGTTTTCTTTAGCTTAAACACAGGCAGACAGATAGACACACACATGTGAGGAAAGTTGGGGGAACCCCTGACTGAGATATAAAATATGGTCAAAATAGGTTTTCTTATTGAAAAAGTGATGCTTTCTAACTGTAATGCTAGAGAAGACTCTTGAGAGTCCCTTGGACTGCTAGGAGATCAACCAGTCAACCCTAAAGGAAATCAGCCCTGGATATTTATTGGAAGGACTAGTGCTGAAGCTGAAACTCCAATACTTTGGCCACCTGATGCAAAGAGCTGACTCACTGGAAAAGACTGTGATGTTGGGAAAGATTGAGGGCAAGGGGAGAAAGGGGTGGCAGAGGATGAGATGGTTAGATAGCATCACTGACTAAATGAACATGAATTTGAGCAAACTCTGTGAGATAGTGAAGGACAAAGAAGCCTGGTGTACTGCAGTGCATGGAGTTGCAAGGATTCATACATGAATTAACCGACTGAACAACAACATGCAGATATATCTCCTAAAAATAATGAAAGAAAGAAATATGTAGCTTCAAGCCAGTTGGAGGATAACCTTGAACAAGTCAGTTCTGATCTATTTATCAAGGGCTTCTGTTTAATCCTGGCTAGACTTAACTCATCTTTGTGATGACATGGAGTGGATGTAAGTGTGTAGCCTGGCTCAAGGTAGGAACCTTATCTTCTGCATCAAAAACTGAATAGGAAGAATTGAAAGCTCAGGGCCAAAGTTTAATGCCTGGGCTCAGGCTTAATCTATGAATAATGCTGAATTTGTGTCCACATTTTGCCAGAGAAAGTCAATGCTTTTTCAGTAATTGCCAAACAAAACCAGCTCACAATTTAGGGTTTGTTAAGGTGCCCCTGCCCCGCTCTACCTCTTCAGAAAGGTCTTCCTAGGTACTTGTTTGAAATAGGTCCCATCTTTTTGGCCTGAAGTTATCACATAGGTATTATGGCCAGATTATACTATCCTTCAGGAAATTTATTTACTTCTAACAGAATAAAATGAAACATACATTCAGTGCCTGAAAGCATCCACTTAGCAGGTAACCACTGCAATGAAAATTAATCTCTACCTTTAGCAACCTTGGACTATAAAGGAAATGACAAGAACAATGCTTCTGAAGGCTGCCAGACCAAAAGGATGAGTCTTGTTCATTGTGAAAAGAACATCCTCCCTGTCTGGATATCTGTTTTGATTAGGAATCATAGATTTTTCTTCTGTGAACTGTGATCTGGCTATTAAATCATTTCCATCCTGAACCTTTGGCACAGGCCAGCTGTGAGGAGGCATACCTCTGCCAGCGGCTAAGCCTGCTCCTACCCTGGCCATGAGTGTCTGTTCTAGAGCACTGCAAGCACCCTTCTGATGCCATTTCTGAACCTGTGTGGCTGTCTGCCATGTGGATGGTGAAGAACAGAGAAAACCCTCCTCTCAGCTGCTTCCAGCAAGGCTGGTTCTGACTCATGTTTAATCTTTGGCTCATGGAGGAAGGACGCTTCATGAGTCTAGCAGAGCCTTTCCATGTGAGCATGACCCACTCTGGTCGTGGATCCTGTGTTGTTCACTCGAGGGGTTTCCTGTGTTGTGAGAGTCACAGAAGCCCATGTGGACCCTAACACACAGGAGCTACAAAAGGGCTGCACATGAATTATCTTTCTATATATTTCTTTCAGACCAGTCTGTGTGCCTCTCAGGGGGCACACATCTGACCCAGAATCCTGGTAACCTCCTGTTGGCCTCTCAGAGACCTGAGGGTTTCTCATGCTGTTCCCTCTACCTGAAACAGTCTTTGCTAGCTACTTTTCTCTTGGTTGGATCCTTCTTTTCCTTCGGGTCTCAGTTTCTTCTGAAAGGCTTTCTCTAGCAAAGCCACCACCACAAATGTTTGTAATTTTCCTATCAGGGCAGTATGCTCATTTTCTTTGAAACTTTTATCATGGTTAGTTATGATGCATGTGTTTACTGGTTCACTGCCTTTCTCTCCAGATAGAAAATATACTACCAAATCTCTATTTATTCATTGCTTTCCATCTAGTACTTAGTATATGGTAGGCTGTCAATAAAAAAAAAAAAAAATGGTTGATTGGATAGGCTAGTGTTGGTTCCAGAAGATGTGCAGAACCCTATTTAGTTTTCCCAGAAAAGGTTAGGAAACAGCTTTGCTTTTTTTCCCCTTGGCAAATTAGGAGAATAGAGAGTAGAATTAGCAAAAGAGGGAATAGAAAGATACTTCCATCAAGACTTTCATTGTTGTCCAAGAAAAATATTAGGAGGCTAAGCTAACACTTTTGTGCCCAGACATGCCTGCCCCCACCAGTCACCTTGCCAACATTTCTCACGCTGCCTGGCTGTGCTGATGCCAGAGCCCCTGTCTCCCTGTATGGGTAACTCTCAGAGTTGACTAGAGAATTGTTGGTGGCTCACTTACCCCCTGGCCTCTTCACAGCAAGGATTAATCATTCACAAGAGACTTGTTTATGTGCTTGATTGGTTTTGATAATTCTTGGTGCATTCAGCAGGGGCAGGCCCTTTGCACAGAGCTCATGGAGGGCCAAGTTGTTTTCCTGTCTGGTAACCTAAGTTGTTCTCAGTAACATCAGTTCAGGTCCTTTAAGTTCCATTCAGCCCAATCCAGTCTTTTCTGAGCTCATACTGTGGAGATAAATGGTGGTTGATGGTGGTTGTGCCCTGAGCCATGTTAAGGGCATCTTCCAACAGGTGGCAGTGAGCTTGGCTGGTCTCCTTGGGAACCTCTGGTGGCTACTGCACAGTTCTGTAGATCCCAGGGTGTTCCAGGCAGGGGGAATGATGCTCAGATGGCTTGTTAACCTGCAACTTCCAGAGGGGCCAGTTAGGACACCACCCAAGTAATCATCTGAGCCTAAAAGACTCATGAATCTTTTTTTCTGTATTTTTAAATTTATTTTTTAATTGGAAGAAAATTGCTTTACAATGTTGTGTTGGTTTCTGCAGTACAGTAACACAAATGAGCCATAATGATACATATATCACCTCCTGCTTGACTCTCCCACCCTCCTGCTACACCTCTCTAGGTTATCACACAGCACCATGTTGGGCTTCCTGTGTTACATAGCACCTTCTCAGTCAGTTCAGTTCAGTAGTGTCCAACTCTTTGTGACCCCACGGACTGCAGCATGACAGACTTCCCTGCCCATCACCATATCCTGGAGCTTGCTCAAAATCATGTCCATCAAGTTGGTGATGCCATCCAAACATCTCATCCTCTGTCTTCCCCTTCTCCTGCCTTCAATCTTTCCCAGCATCATGGTCTTTACCAATGAGTCAGTTCGTCACATCAAGTGGCCAAAGTAATGGAGCTTCAGCCTCAGCATCAGTCCTTTCAATGAATATTCAGGGCTGATTTCCTTTAGGATGGACTGGTTGGATCTCCTTGCAGTCCAAGGGACTCTCAAGAGTCTTCTCCATCACCACAGTTCAGAAGCATCAATTCTTCTGTGCTCAGCTTTCTTTATGGTCCAACTCTCACATCCAAACATGACTACTGGAAAAACCATAGTTTTGAATATGTGGACGTTTGTCAGCAAAGTAATGTCTTTGCTTTTTAATATGCTATCTAAGTTGGTCATAGCTTTTATCCATGGAGTAAGCGTCTTTTAATTTCATGGCTGCAGGTACCATCTGCAGTGATTTTGAAGTCCAAGAAAATAGTCATTCACTATTTCCATTTTTCTCCCATCTATTTGCCATAGGGACACCTATTTGCCAAGTGTTGGGGCTGATGCCATGATTTTCGATTTTTGAATGTTGAGTTTTAAACCAGCTTTTTCACTCTCCTCTTTCACTTTCATCAAGAGGCTCTTTAGTTCTTCTTCACTTTCTGCCATAAGGGTGGTGTCATCTGCATATCTGAGGTTATTGATATTTCTCCTGGGAATCTTGATTCCAGCTTGTGCTTCATCCAGCCTGGCATTTCACATGATGTACTAAACATAGAAGTTAAATAAGCAGAGTGACTGTATACAGCTTTGACATACTCCTTTCCCAATTTGGAACCAGTGTTGTTCCATGTCCAGTTCTAACTGTTGCTTCTTGATCCGTGTACAGATTTCTCAGGAGGCAGTAAGGTGGTCTGGTATTCCTATCTCTTCAAGAATTTTCCACAGAGTTGTGATCCACAGATTCAAAAGCTTTGGCATAGCCATTAAAGCAGAAGTAGATGTTTTTCAGGAATTCTCTTGCTTTTTCTATGACAACAGCTGTTGGCAATTTGATCTCTGGTTCCTCTGCCTTTTCTAAATCCAGCTTGAACATCTGGAAGTTCATGGTTCACATACTGTTGAAGCCTGGCTTGGAAAATTTTGAGCATTACTTTGCTAGCGTGTGAGATGAGTGCAATGGTGTGGTAGTTTGAACATTCTCTTTGGCATTTCCTTTCTTTGGGATTGGAATGAAAACTGACCTTTTCCTGTGGCCACTGCTGAGTTTTCCAAATTTGCTGGCCTATTGGGTGCAGCACTGTAACAGCATCATCTTGCAGGACTTGAAGTAGATCAGCTGGAATTCCATCATCTCTACTAACTTTGTTCAGTGACGCTTCCTAAGGCCCACTTGACTTTGCACTCCAGTGTATCTGGCTCTAGGTGAGTGATCATACCGCCATGGTTATCTGGGTCATTAAGATCTTTTTTGCATAGCTCTTCTGTATATTCTTGCCACCTCGTCTTAACATCTTCTGCGTCTACTAGGTCCATACTGTTTCTGTCTTTTATTGTGTCCATCTTTACATGAAACGTTCCCTTGGTATCTCTAATTTTCTTGAAGAGATCTCTCGTCTTTCCCATTCTATTGTTTTCCTCTATTTCTTTGCAGTGATCACTGAGGAAGACTTCCTTATCTCTCCTTGCTATTCTTTGGAACTCTGCACTCAGATGGGTATATCTTTCCTTTTCTCCTTTGCTTTTAGATTTTCTTTTTCTCAGCTATTTGTAAGGTCTCCTTAGACAACCATTTGCCTTTTGGTATTTCTTTTTCTTGGGGATGGTCTTGATCACCACCCCCTGTACAATGTCATGAACATCCGTTCATAGTTCTTCAGGCACTCTATCGGATCTGTTTTACACATGATAACGTATATATGTCAGTGCTACTTTCTCAGTTCATCCCACTCTTTCCTTCCCACACTGTCTCCACAAGTCCGTTCCCTACGTCTGCATCTCCATTCCTTCCCTGTTGAAACTTTTCAATATACCTTTCTTTCTCACTTCTCTCAATTCTTGTCTCCAGTTCAGATTTTTTTTTTTTCCTTCTCTGCCTTCTTTGTAAGGGTGCACATCCACACATTCAGGATTGTCAGTCCCCACATGGTCTTTGGGGGTCCTGGTGGGATCTGTTCCAAGTCAGTGATGCTGCCTCAGTGCCTCACTCATATTTTATTTATTTCAGTTCATTTTCAAGGGATTATTTCTTATAAGTTTACTGTGATTTCTTTCAGAAGACTTAACTGATACTTTATATGGGCCAGATACTTTGAGCCTTGCCTTCAAAATTATTCATACTGAATTGAAGAAGACAGATGCTTAAATAAGTAAATGTAGAGCAAAGTCTCATTGTTGCTGCTTTTCATATATGTATATATATCTGTATATGTACATACAACAGTATTCTATGGGGTCTGCTCTCAGACCCTGGAAATGCCCAAGATCTTCAGTTACATGGTTCTTTCTATTATATTTCTAACTGGTAAGATTTTTTTTTTTTTTGGCTACACTGACTCTTAGTTGAGGCTTGTGGTAGCTTTGTTGCGGCATGTGGGATCTAGTTTCCTGACCAGGGTTCAAACCTGGGCCACTTGGATTGGGAGTATGGAGTCTTAGCCACTGGACCTCTGGGGAAGTCCCTGACTTGTAAGAATTTAACTATGTACATTAGGGGTAACTATGTGCAATTTGTGTGTACATTTGTATGTAACTATGTACAATTTAACTATGTACATTAGGGGTAACTATGTACAATTTGTACAATGTTACAAATTGTCTACATGACTCAGGTAGAAAATGTAAATGAAATATGCTATAGGGCTTTGGTGTGTTGGAGAGAGCAGGCCCAGTTGAAGGAGGTCAGTGGCAACACTGAGTGATTGGATTATTGCTACTCAGGAATGAGGAATCACTCTTACTGGATCTCTTGATTGTTCAAGAGACCATGGAAAGTCAGATTTCTCATGTGACATTTCCCAAAATTTATATCATGCTAGTGGCTCATTCAAACCACACCCCTACCATATCTGAATGAATATAGTCACCAATTCATAAAACTGATCTGTTCCAGGCATGCAGACTTCTTTATGAACTCAACTGGAAACCACGTGGGCTGATGTTATGGGCTTTCAGCCACCACATGTCAGTTCATCTCCTGTGATCCTGATGGCCTTTGGTCCTTAGCCGTTACATGTCACTGTCTATGCACTGATGATCCATAATCCTCTGGAAGATTCACCTGACATGTTACTATTCACATGATGGAGGCCTCAGAGGATGCCTCCTAACATCATTCGGAGTCCTGTTCTTGTTTTGCACACCCTGGGTTGCTTTGGTTTCCATTTTCTCTTCTATTCTTTATGTTGAATTCTGCCTTCCATGAATTATGCTGTAGGATCTCTTTTTTCCCATTTCTTCACTTTCCTGACCTCCTGGCAGAGGCCAGTTAATTGTTTATGAGAACTGTTTCTTCTTCCTGGGCACTTTCCCAGCCTTCCTCGTGACTGACCAGTGGAGATTTTATGGACTGACCCCAGATACGTCCTGTGTCCCCCATTCTCCCCATTCCACCCCCTGCCCCTCCCTTTCCTCATCCAGAGGTTTAATGCAGACAACCATGACAACTTTAAAAGCCAAGTGTTGAATATAGCAGGGCCACAAAATAGAAGAATCTTGGATCCTTGTACCAATACTTGGGTGGGTGGGGGGGCTTCCTGCTGCTCAAGAACTTCTGTTTTCTGCTTTAGATGAGTGAGAAATTAGCTGCTCCTGCATTTGAGTCATTATCTTCTGTTTGGGGGACATTATCTGTTTGGGGGTGTTTTAGTGACTCTCAGCTGTCTGCTAGATTATAAGCAGTATAAATTTAAAGATATGACTCTGTTTTTCTTTTCCTAGCTGGGTTCCTCGATCCTGCACATAGAGGCAGTCACAGCAGAGGTGCTCAGGCAGTGCTTCAGGAATGAAAAAAAGGGAAGGGGAGAAGAGGGGAGGGACTGGTGCCATGCACGCAATCACACATGGTTGCTTTAGTCCTAAGACTAAATCAGTGCTGGGCCCCACATTGAGCATCTGAGTTAAGAGAACCCTTTCTGTCCCCTTTCTTGGAGAATTACTGTCATGGATCACCCAAAGGATAACGTTGTTGAATTAAGTGCATTAAGAAGTAGCTTGCCAGACCCTCAGAATATGTAGGACTTTCCTAGGAGAAGCACCTGAAGAGGTAAACATGGTAAAACTGGGTTGAGAAATACAAAAAGAAAAGCAGATCTTTTCAATGTTGTGGAAGTCTTTCCAGCAGCCAGTTAGCCAGTTGCTCTGTGCTTATCTGTATCGGGTCACGTGCCCACAGGGAACGTTACCTGCCCTGGGAATGTTTGTCTTGATTTGTTTTACTGGGAAGGTGAGGTGAGGTAGGAGGCCAGAGGAGTAGAGGATCTTAGAAGCCACCTATTAGAGACAGCTTTAAAGTCATATTTGATTTTTAATAAATTGCATAGAAAGTTAACAGATTTTATAGAAAGTGAGCAGATTGCGTAGAAGGAAAGGGGAAACCCCTCTTTCCAAGCTGTGTCATTGTGGTGTTGAGCAAATTTGTATTTTTGCAATCTCAAGCTGGTGTCGACAAAACCCTTCTAAGTGGGGGACAAAAACTGCTTCCCCCGTGCCTTTCTGAGTTGCCCCATAGTTTTTATGCACCCCCCCCCCCCACCCTGCCACCATTACGCACAAACTGCAGAGCTGCAAGGTTGGGCAGTGACCTTGTCACCCTTCAAGTCCTGCTCAGCATTTTACAATTACAGTATAATAGAGAGCATCTGTGTCAGGGTCTGCTGGGAGCCTTCCTGTCTGCTTGAGCTTCAAACAGCTCTTTAGATGTTCTTTTCAAATAGTAACATTTAAAGTGTACAAACAAGCATCTGAAGTTATTTTCCCTTGAAGTACTTTGAGAGACTGTTTTTTTGTTGCTGTTTTTAAGAATCAAGTTTTTTTTTTTTTTTTTTAAAGTACCTATTCCCACCATTACTTCATGCCAAAACACTTCAGACTTGTCAGAGTAATCTACAGTTGGGCACAGACCAAGCTTAAAAATGTTGAGCCCAAAGGGGGGAAAAAAAAAAAAAGGGTTTGTGAGAGTTATGAGCAGATGGAGGGAGGCTTTATTTTTAATTAGGGGCTGATTGAGGATGGAAATCTGCATGTAATCTGAACTGCTGCGTGCCTCCTGGTGGACGCTCCATGGGGAAACAATGTGAACCTCTGTTGGAGCTTTATCTGAACTGCAACTCTGTTTTCTATACCTCTGTTTTCCAGGTAACTATATAGCAGGAGGCAAAGACTTAACTTTAAGGGAGTTCTTAGCTCAGGGGAGGGAAACTGTCTCCAGCTCCCTGTGGGGATAAAGAGGTGGGGAGGAAGAGAGAGAATGAATGTTGCAAACTGGAATGCCTTTTTCCCTCAGAACTAAATGCTTTTTTCTAGATCTGGAGCAAGTACCCAGAACCCTTCTTTCTCTTCCTTCTGCCTAAATGGACGAATCTTTGCTCTGGGCACTCTCCTAGTTCCCTGGTCATCTTACAGCTTCTCAGAGGACCAGTTAGGCATTTACACTAAAAAAGGCTGCTCCTTCTCCCCTCTGAAGCAACAAGCTATACTTGGTAGCTATTGTCATAAATGTGTACAGATTTATTTGCTTTTCTGTCTTGAAAGTTCACATCATTTTCTTAACCCACTTTGTATTTATAAGACCAGAGCCAAAAATGTACTTTGCCTCATCAGATAGGGGCTTTGCCTGCCTGGTCCTGACTCTTCTGTGTATCAATATTTCTTGGCAAAGGTACTTCCATCACACACTGCAGCCTGGAACTGAAGATAAAAGTGCCCCGATACTTAGCAATTATGGATGAACTAAGTCTAACAGAGGAGAATAACTCTGTGATTTAGGGGTTGGGATGAGGATGATAAATGTACAGGTGTGCTTTGCTCAAATCTAATCCTCCTGTCTACAGTTTTCTCTTTTCGAAATGAGTTCTCTCTAAATAACATGGGATGTGGGAAGAGAGAATGATAAGACATCATTTGAGAGAAATTCATCTGTGTGCAGACAAACCTTCAAGTATTAAAAAGGATAATTTCTGGCTCGTAACTTAATTAAACAGTTTTCTTCTTTTAAGAGTTTGGGAAACATTTGTAACTGAATCAAATCTAATTCTTTCTTGAAGATCTGAGAAGAAATTCAGTCTGAGTTCTGGAAGGAGGGTGTTGCAAAAGGAGGTGAATAGGAAGACAGCCTTGGATGTAGTGCAGGGAAGGAGAAGGGGAGAGGAGTGAAGCCTCCAAAAGAAAATCAAGACTCAACATACTTTTGAAAATGACTTGTGAAAATTTTTTTTTAAATTCTTATTTTGTTACTTACTGTTGGTGGACTGAGGCCAATTAACTTACGGTGTGTTGTGTGTTAGCCGCTCAGACGTGTCCGACTCTTTGCGACCCCATGGACTGCAGCCCACCAGGCTCCTTTGTCCGTGGGATTCTCCAGGCAAGAATACTGGAGTGGGTTGCCATTTCCTTCTCCATAACTTATGGTGGGTAGCATTAAAAAAAAAAAGGTAGGTTTAAAAAAAGGTATAACAGAAAAAAAAAAAAAAAAAAAAAACAACTTGGGAAGGAGAGGAAAACTGTTATCACATTCATCCATTAAACATTTTTTTTTGTTTATGAAATTGAAGCCAATTCTCATATTGTTGTTCTCCTTGCCCAACTTAAAAACAATGATCAGTCCTTGTGGTATCTGGGAAAAGTGAGTCTAAAAGACATATTCCAGATGTAAAATTCAGATTGTCTTGGCAGGTAATTCAACACAAGGCATTTATTCTTCCTGGTTTTCCAAGCCACTCTCCTGGAAGGATCCACCTGGGAGGAGGCAGATGCAAAGCAGGCCTTCAGAGGAATAAGAAAACCCAGGCTGCCCTTTTGAAAGAGAAGGGAAAAAAAAAAGAGTCCTGTTTGGGCATCTATAAGGGCAGCTGTACACAAAGAGGGAATTTCAGGAAGACCGAGGGGAGAAGTGAAGAGTGTTTTCATGTGGGATTGCACCCTCAGGAGCAAAGCAGATGTATCTTGTTGGATTTGGAGTTATAACATGGGTGATATTCAAATATCAAACAGAATTGTATGGATCAAAGCCACATTCTGACGCATTAACCAAATAATCAAACATTTTAAACAGTGAAAGTAAGGGCTATTATTTTTACCTATTAGTCAGTCCACAATGTTTACTAACCTAGTAATGTTTAGAGACTGGGCAGCCAGTGGGCTAGAGAAATTTAGATTTCAGTTTTGAATACCACGTTCTGCTTTTTTATAATCTAGTCAAGTCTTTCAAGGCTTCTTTGAATGTTCCCTTCATAATCTGGACTCTTTTGTTTACTGCTCCTTGCATTTATTATGCTTACTAAGAGCAACTCACTTGAGTAAGAGCTTGTCCTAATGCTTAGAGGAAAAAAAATGAATGAGATCAAAGAAGAGATCCTTGTCTGCAGGCTGGCACCTGGGACTCTTGTAACCAACAAACTGAACCTAAGTTTGGAACTTGAGGCTAAAGATGGCTGTAAGAATGAGGATCAGTATTAATTGGGTATTTATTATGTGATTAGTGCTAAGTGTGTTACCTATTGTGATAGTTTTATGTGCCAGCTTGACTGGGCTAAGGGATATTCACATAGCTGATAAAACATCATTCCTGGGTTTTTCAGTGATGGTGTTTCTGGAAATGATTAGTATTTGAGTCAGTGGACTGAGTAAATGTGATTCACCCTCACCAGTGTGGGTGGGTATCATTCCATCCATTGAGGATGCAAACAGAACAAAAAAGTGGAGGAAGGACAAATTCTCTCTTCTTGAGTTGGGTAGTCCATCTCCTGCCCTTGGACATGGGAGCTCCTGGCTCTTGAGCTTTTGACTGTTAAAAGCTGGTTCTCAGGCCTTCAGGCTGGGACTGAATTACCCCACCTGTTTTTCTAGTTTACCAGCTTGCAGACAGTGTATTGTGGCACATGTATAATTACATGAGCCAATTCCCATAATAAATCCCCTTCATACATGTCTGTATATCCTACTAGTTCTGTTCCTCTGGAAATACACATATACGCTCTCTATTAATCCTCAAAGCAGGTCCATAGATAGAACCATTATTCTTTCTAGTTTACATATGGGAAAAGTGAGCCCTAAAGGGCTTGGCAATTTGCATGTAGATATACTGTTGACAAGTATCCCAGCAGGGCTGGGATTAGAATCCTCTGTCTCACTTTAGAACTTAAACTGGACTCTGGTGTGTGAAATTACTTCTACTTTTATGATGACTGATTTAGAAGACACTATTTTCCCATAAGACATATTCAGATATATCCTCTAAACTGGGGATTGAGTTCTGTGTCAAAGTTCAATCACTCAGGTTATAGAGTGTTAAACTACTGACATATCCCTTTCTTGAAGAAACTCTAAAGGCAAGTGAGAATCAAATAAAATACTGGCACCAGAATGAGTCCCAGTTGACAGCTTCACCTTTGTTTCTCCTAAGAATGTGCCTCAGTTTAATTTACTTCTACAAATATTAATTAAAAAAATAAGTATACAGTCCAGTACTATGATAAGTAATTCAGAAATAGTGTTAATGAAAGGAAGTTAATAAAAGCAATACATGCTTGAAACAGGTAAATATAGGAGATCACATTTGAGTCAAAATAAACAATATAATTCACTTAGCTCCCCAAACAATTTTGTGTTAAAATGTCTCACAGGAGTTTCTTTGGTTTCTGGGTGATCTGATAAAGGGATATTTTTTAAGTATCTGACTTGAATAGTTGCTTTTGCCCACGTGTTGGTCTGTACCTCACAGGCCTATGAGCTCTGTACTTGCAAGCTTCAAGACTGAAGAAAGAGCTTGGAGTTGGTGACAGAGACATTAGTGGTTTCATGGATAGGAGGCTCTTACATGTCTGAAGTAAAGTACTGGAGTGACCCCCACAGTGTGCATTGGATGGGGGGCAGGCGGGGAGGACATGGTGGCAGTCTTGACTCCTTAGGTCGAGGTGAAGTGGAAGGGGTAGAATTGATGTCAGGGTGGCTCATCAGTTACCAGGGAAACTAGCAGAGAAGCATGTTGCTCACTTCCCTTTTGATAAGAGCAATCACTATCTGGGCCTGGGGAAAGTATGTAGGAAGGTCAGTCTTACGAGTGGGGTGTAAATGAAGCAGGTACTGGTCAAGCAGGGAGCAAGAGAACAGCCATCTTGGCTGATCTGAACATATACCACCACTGAGTTCACCCTAGAGGGAACTAGCTGAACCATTCTCTGAGCCTCATACTTGTTGCTCAGTAAATATGAGCCCCCAAAAGGATATCTCTTAGGTCAGTTTAAGGACATCGCTGAATGGGTCCATTGAATCAGATAAATTAGCAAAGGGCCTGAAGAACTATGGATGGAGATTCGTGACATTGTAAATGAGACAGGGATCAAGACCAACTCCAAGAAAAAGAAATGCAAAAAAGCAAAATGGTTGTCTGAGGAGGCCTTACAAATAGCTGTGAAAAGAAGAGAAGCAAAAAGCAAAGGAGAAAAGGAAAGATATACCCATTTGAATGCAGAGTTCCAAAGAATAGCAAGGAGAGATAAGAAAGCCTTCCTCAGTGATCACTGCAAAGAAATAGAGGAAAACAATAGAATGGGAAAGATGAGAGATCTAGATACCAAGGGAACATTTCATGCAAAGATGGGCACAATAAAGGACAGAAATGGTATGGACCTAACCAAAGCAGAAGATATTAAAAAGAGGTAGCAAGAATACATTGAAGAACTGTACAAAGAAGATCTTCATGACCCAGATAACCACAATGGTGTGATCACTCACCTAGAGCCAGACATCCTGGAATGTGAAGACAAGTGGGTATTAGGAAGCATTACTATGAACAAAGCTAGTGGAGGTGATGGAATTCCAGTTGAGCTATTTCAAATCCTAAAAGATGATGCTGTGAAAGTGCTGCTTTCAATATGCCAGCAAATTTGGAAAACTCAGCAGTGGCCACAGGCCTGGAAAAGGTCATTTTTCATTCCAATCCCAAAGAAAGGCAATGCCAAAGAATGCTCAAACTACTACGCAGTTGTACTCATCTCACACGCTAGTAAAGTAATGCTCAGAATTCTCCAAACCAGGCTCCAACAGTATGTGAACCATGAATTTCTGGCTGTTCAAGCTGGATTTAGAAAAGGCAGAGGAACCAGAGATCAAATTGCCAACATCCATTGATTCATCAAAAAAGCAAGAGAGTTCCAGAAAAACATCTATTTCTGCTTTATTGACCATACCAAAGCCTTTGACTGTGTGGATCACAACAAACTGTGGAAAATTCTTAATGAGATGGGAATACCAGACCCCCTGACCTGCCTCTTGAGAAATCTGTATGCAGGTCAAGAGGCAACAGTTAGAACTGGACATGGAATAACAGACTGGTTTCAAATCGGGAAAGGAGTACATCAAGGCTGTATATTATCACCCTGCTTATTTAACTTATATGTAGAGTACATCAAGAGAAATGTTGGGATGGAGGAAGCACAAGCTGGAATCAAGATTGCCAGGAGAAATATCAATAACCTCATATATATGCAGATGACACCACCCTTATGGCAGAAAGAGAAGAAGAACTAAAGAGCCTTTTGATGAAAGTGAAAGAGGAGAGTGAAAAAGTTGGCTTAAAACTCAACATTCAGAAAATTAAGATCATGGCATCCGGTCCCATCACTTCATGGTAAATAGATGGGGAAACAGTGGAAACAGTGACAGACTTTATGTTTTTGGGTTCCAAAATCACTGAAGATGGTGACTGCAGCCATGAAATTAAAAGACACTCCTTGGAAGAAAAGTTATGACCAAACTGGACAGCATATTAAGAAGCAGAGACATTGCTTTGCCAACAAAGCTCTGTCTTGTCAAAGCTATGGTTTTTCCAGTAGTCTTGTTTGGATGTGAGAATTGGACCATAAGGAAAGCTGAGCACCGAAGAACTGATGCTTTTGAACTCTGGTGATGGAGAAGACTCTTGAGAGTCCCTTGGACTGCAAGGAGATCCAACCAGTCCATCCTAAGGGAAATCAGTCCTGAATATTCATTGGAAGGACTGATGTTGAAGCTAAAACTCCAATACTTTGGCCACCATATGTGAAGAACTGAGTCATTGAAAAATACCCTGATGCTGGGAAAGATTGAAGGTGGGAGGAGAAGGGGACAACAGAAGATGAGATGGTTGGATGGCATCACTGGCTCAATGGACAAGAGTTTGAGTAAACTTTGGGAGTTGGTGATGAACAGGGAGGCCTGTCATGCTGCAATCCATGGGGTTGCAAAGAGTTGGACATGACTGAGCCACTGAACTGAGTTATATGAGATAAAAACAAGCTTAGGTTTTGTCTGTGGGAGGAAAAGGGGTTTAGTGACTATTTCTTTATCTCTTATCCATTTAGTCAAGATTATGTTTCTCTGCACATCAGACTGCTGTAGCATTTTGTAATTTATGTAGTTCAGCTTTTCAAATTTCTCAGATGATTGCATCTTTTCGATTCCAGTTACCTTTTCATATATAGCCCAATACTCCTTCCATCAGCTCTTCTATCAACTGTGTAGTTGACATGTACCTAAATGTCTTCCTCACAGGGCAAAGGTAGCTACCCTTCTGTTAACTTCTAGTAGGTTAGACCAAAGAACAGAAGGAGCCAGATCTCACTGAGAGAGACACCAGCTGGCTTAGCACTTTTCACGGGGAAGGGCCTGGGGTCAGAGCTGCTCAGCTGTCAGAGTGTATCCTCACACGCAGTGCAGGGGCTCTGCTCTGCCGTGGGAAACCCCAGGAGCTCTGCTGGAGTGAATGAGTCACTGGGAGCCTATTTCTGCTGCTGGAGTCCCGCTCTGTCAGGAAGTTGGCTGTCACGCAGACATGTTCCTAAGTGTCCATCGATGACTGAGCCCCACAGAGGCCCCTGCCCTAAGTTCCTGTCACACAAGCCAAAAATAAGCTGAGGGACCATATCACAAACCATGTGAAAAATGCTTCCGAGAAAGCATTTGCATTTTTTGTTCATAAGTTGAATTAGAACCCAGTCTCTGGCTTAGCTTTTGACCCTGGGTTAGTTCCTTGCTTCAGGGTTTCAGTGTCTCTGGCATTATTATGGGAGAGAGAGATCATTAGAAGTTATCTTAGCAATGAGGGGTTCTGCACTTACTTACACTGTATAGTCTCTCAAAGTACAAGACAAAACTGTGTGTATTTTGGATTTCCCATCTGTTCTTTCTCAGTGATCTGATATAAAGTGCATTTAAAAGTACTGTCCTTGGACTAGGGTTTAGTCTTAACCACCATTCTCAATACTCAAAGTGGCTAGAAGAGCTTCTTCTTTTCCTTCTTGATCCACTTGATCAACGTTAACTGGTGCTTCACTCAGAGCATTGGTACCCCATGAGGCACAAGTTGAAGACACAGAGATTGACCTTGGTTTTCCATTGTTTTGATGTATTGACAGTTAATGAATGATTTTGCTGAATGAATATGTAGATGTTCACACTTTTGAATCCTACTGGTATTCCTTTCCAAAACAATTATGGAAGAAATTGAACCTCAGATAACAGTAGCATTAGATCCATTGCATTTAGGGGGAAAAATGGCATAGGCTGTGCTTGGGTTGAGGATATTAAAAATAAATCAGCTGTGTCCACACTTTCATAAAGATCATAGTCCACATGAGGTGATATCATGTGAGTTGAATTTGTGGGTTGAGACATATAAATAGTTAACTCTAGAACAAAGGAAGAAGCCACAAACTAGATAATGAATAACCAAGGTGGGGGTTGATTAGACTGGATGGAGAAAGATTTTGAAGATGACCGAGAGGTGACCAAGAGACTGAATTTTAAATAATAAATGGGGTCCCAGCACATAATGTGATGAAGTGAGAGGAAAGAATATGAACAGAAGCACATAGAACATGCAAAAAACCTTCAGAGAACTATGAGCATTCAAGATTTACTAAGAACATGAGGTGTGACAGATGGAGATGAGACCAAAAACATCAGTGATAACAAGATTTGGGCAGGGTTTCTATACCAGTACTTGGAATTTTTAAAAACATATATTTATTTCTTTGATTGTGTTGGGTCTTAGTTGTGATGCTCAGGGTCTTCATTGTGCATGCAGGATCTTTTGTATCAGAGCATAGACTCTAGTTGTGGCCCTTGGACTCCAGAGTGTGCAGGCTCAGTAGTTATGGTTAGTAGGCTTAGTTGCTCTGTATGTGGGATCTTAGTTCCCCAACCAGGAATGGAACCCACATCCCTTGCCTTGCAAGGCAGATTCTTAATCATCGGACCCCCAGAGATGTCCCCAGTACTTGGAATTTTGAACTTCAGTCTATAGGCAGTGTGTGGTCATTGTGGACTTTAGGAAAGAACATTTTGTGACACCAGCTGCAATTTCTATTGCTGACTTGCCATCATCAATTTTAAGGTAAAAAAAAAGACTAGAGCATGCATCTGGTCCCACCTTTCACTTTTCTTAGATCTGAATGGGATGTAGAAACTGTGGGAGCTCATAAGTGGAAAATATAAAAACAGCCTTTCTAATATGATTTCCTACTCACTTATTTTCCTATCCCTAAAAAATATAAGCCAACTTTACTTCATTTGATAATATTGAGGCACTAATCAAAATTGATATTGACAGCACTAGAGCATACAGGCAGCAGGTGACCTCTATCTTCTCATTTCTTGGTTCCTTCCAACTTCACCACTGAATTATATAAAAGAAGTTGAGAGGCCACTTGATGCCAGAGTTAAAGCTGCTCTAGGTGGAGACAGAACAGAAATGCAAAAAAAGGACTCAACATTTCCCCTCCCCAGGAAAATGCAGACAAAACTGTTTCCTTAAGACCTTTGATCTAAAGAGGGGCCACAAGGCCCAACATGTGTCCTTGCCCTGGTGCAGGGGAAAGAGCTCAAGGCCAGGAGTTGAGGCTGGTGTCCTAATAGGATTTTTCACATTGAAATGTATAAACTTGGACAAGTCTTTTGACTTTTTAGAATCTATAATGTTCTTGTATTTAAATTGCATGGAACGCTAACTGCCCTACTATATAAGTTTGCCAGGGCTACCATAACAAAACAACATAGGCTAGGTGGTTTAAACAGCAGAAGTTTAGTTTTTCACATTTCTGGAGGCTAGAAGTCCAAGATCAAAGTGTTGACAGGTTTGCAGATGGTCACTTTATCATTGTGTCCTCATTTGGTCACATTCCTCTGTCTTTGTCTCTGTCCTAATCTTCTCTTCTTATAAGGACACTAGTCATATTGAATTGAAATCCACCCCAATGACCTCATTTAACATCAATTACTCCTTTAAGGACCCTGTCTCCAAATATAGTCACATTCTGAGGTACTGTATATGAGGATAGCACATGAATTTTGGGGGGAGGACACAATTCAGTCCATAACACCTGCTTACATTCTGGTGGTTGTTTTTAAGGAACCAGTAAGATGATGTTATTTGGGTAAGCATAAATCTTATTGTGAATCCAGAGTATTTGTGATTATGGTTGCCTTTGGTTATAGCTCTACAGTTGACTGAGTCCTCCTTTTGGTCTAATGTCCTATTTTCTTTACTATCCTAGAAAGCTGATGGAGGTCTCTGGTGTTAATTTTTCCTTCGAGTATAAACCCACCTACTTTTGATTATGCACACATGCATGTTACCCATTCTTCTATTTTATTTTAACCTATGTTGCTAGATTTTACCAATATTCATTTCTTTTCTGCTTATGAGCACATAGAATACTATACTTCTGAGTCCCTTTATATCTTCCCCACATTATGAAATATAATGTCATTCTAAGGAGATGGACAAACTTGTAAAGAAAGTAGTGAGCCCAATAGCCATAGAGAAGACCATGCATTAGTAAGAGGTTAAAGGGGATCACACATTACCACAACTAAAGTTTTGGACACAGGGTCCACAGCCACCACTCCTGGGATCTTAAGTGCCAGAAGGCTGCCTATCTGTTTCTTTCATATGGCTGTGGGTGAACCTGACACATTGACTTTCTCTCTTTACCAGCTGGTTGGTTGTCACCTTCACCTCTCCTCAAGCAGCCTCCTCTTGCCATCAGACACCACTCAGGCAATTTTTAGTCAGTAAACAACTATTTGTAAAATCTGCCTTGCTCTTTAAATTCCTCTTGCAATTGTTATTTGTATTCATTGTCTATCTTCAAATTGTTGCTTAATAATTTCTTTATATATTTGCTGCATTATAGAAGGAAAATGCAGCAAAAATCTGAAACTATACAGTACTGTTGGGTTGGGCGTATAACAATACCCACTGAGGTGTGCAATAAGTATTAAATAATTAGACAGTGGGTAAATTGTTATGTGGGGTCACAAAGAGTCAGACACAACTGAGCGACTGAACTGACTAACTGAAATTGTTATGTAGATGTCACAAAATATTTTAGTGATACTGGGGGAAAGTGGTTAGGAACACAGGGTACTGTTTTATTCATATTTAAGGTAAAGAAGCATAGGTTCCTACTATAAAAATTCACTAGGAAGTTTTTAGGGATAGATTTGATTTGGATAGTAAGGGATTCCTGCATTCAACTTAGAAATTTAAAATTCGTGACCAACTTTGATTTTTCATAATGGTGTATGTAACTTATTTATGCCAGGGAAAGACTAGGAAAGAATGCTCGTCTATCAGATATCTTTCTTATTTTCTCATTTTCTGAAGCATATTTAATAAGATTTGTGGTTGGAGAAAGGTGGAGAGAAGGAAGAAGATGGAGAACGGAACTGCTTTCTGGTGTGTGTGTGTGTGTGTGTATGCTCTGACTCTTTGCAATCCTATGGACTGCAGTCTGCCAAGCTCCTCTGACCATGGGATTTCCCAGGCAAGAATATTGGAGTGGGTTGCCATTTCTTCCTCCAGGGGATCTTCTCAACCCAGGGACTGAATCCACATCTCCTGTGTCTCCTGCACTGGCAGGCAGATTCTTTGAAACATTCTCAAAGTAACTAAGGACAGCCTTGACATTGTACGTTGAAAAGATATTAGTGGAGAGTATATGCAGTGGGTCCTTTTCAACAACTCAAATATCCAGCCTGATTTTATCATTCACTATCTCCAATGAAACACACTGGCTTAGAAAGTATACTCCTGCAAATTCCCTTTGAGAACTTCATGGAGTTTATACTATTAATAGTCTCTATGCTTATTTTACTTTATTCTTTTCTGTGTACATTCCCCAGTCTCCACTTGTGGAAAACACTTATGGGAAAATATGACAGCAGTAAATATATTCAATGCTTCTCACATGACTAATAAGTTAATAGCCTATTTTGAGTAGCTGCAATTTTGAGTTTTGCCAAGGTTTTTCTTCCCTTTTCAGTCTTACTTGACTTCAAAACAGACTTGTTTGACTTTGAAGAGATGGCCCTTTTGTCAGACTATAAGCTTCTCATCTTCTCAGTGAATAAGATGATTTTGTTGAATGTGTTTGAGGTCAGATTTTGTTTGTCTCCATTTCATTTGTTTTTGATTATCTTATATTCTACCTCAGCCTCAATTCTTCTCCAATTGATAGACTCAGCAACAACCTTCTACACTGCCCAGTATAGACTGTAGGGAGGAAGTTCGACATTACCTTAAGCAAATATCATGAACAGCTCTCTGAGGCAAGATTTGTGGATAGGAAACTGGTTATTAAAACTCAAGCTTTAGAAGATCAGGTAGTTGCTTGGAAAGGAATATGTGAAAGATTGGATCAATTTCCATTTAGGAAACCAACCTAAGAAAGGGTCCTTTGCCATAGGAAAGGGTACTTCTTGGGGAATTTTCCTAATTACTAGGCTTTTGTTCTGTTTATTACACCATATAGTTAAGGAATCTTTGTTTCCAGTTGCAAAGAAAAAATCTTATTGAGTCAGAGGTGAAAGAGTCATAATATGGAATTCTGTTTACATTTCTCATAGTATTTCCTAAGAAATTTCATATTTGTCATTCATTTATGAGCCAGTTTGGTGAAGTGGAAAGAACATTCGACTTAGAGCCAAATAATCTACTAAAATCAGCTAACATATCTTTCCCTGAAAATATGGCCCTAGAGGAGTCAATGAGATATTGTAGTTGCCAGTCCTTGTAGTTTTTATCAAGCTGGAAACGTCACAGATCCCTTTAACTCTAAGCCTTGATATCTTCCTCCATAAAACAAGGGTTAGGTAACAACTGAGCAGTCTCTGGCTTTCTCACTGTCACATTGTTTTTTGTTTTTTAGAAACTGGGAGAGGTAAGGAGAGTCAGATGTGATATTGAGATTTATAGTAAGAAGTGTGTATTTGGTCTTCATTCCAGTTTATGGCACAGAGCTCCTAAAGCCCTTGGAGTTCCCAGTGCTGAGGGTGATAATAGTGCCTTTTGTTATGTTAATGAGGTGACTTCCTAAGGTCTGTTCCAGTTGCCAGGGAAACCAACAAAGAGAATTAGGGGTTGGAACTTTCATTCCCTCCACACCCACCTTTAGGGAGGAGAGGCGGGCTGGAGATTGAGTTCAGTCACAACCAATAGCTCATGATTTAGTTAATCAAGCTTATGTGATGAAGCCTCCATTAAAACCCTGAAGGACAGGGTTCAGAGAACTTCCAAGCTGGTGAACACCTGGAGGTACTGGGTAGGTGGCAACGTGCAAAGGGCAAGGACGCTCCAAGCCGCTTCCCACATACCTTGCCCTATGCATCTCTTCCACCTGGCTGTT
Source organism: Dama dama (assembly GCF_033118175.1). Classification (NCBI taxonomy): domain Eukaryota; kingdom Metazoa; phylum Chordata; class Mammalia; order Artiodactyla; family Cervidae; genus Dama; species Dama dama. The sequence continues at coordinate 66,956,632 of NC_083692.1, forward strand.
CTGGAGTTATATCCTTTTATAATAAACCAACAATCTAGTAAGTGAATTGTTTCTCCAGATTTGGTGAAAATTCGTCAAACCCTAGGAGGTTCTATATAGGTTTTCAGATCTATAGCTGGTGGCTCAGAAGCACAGGTTACAATCAGGAGTTGTGATGGGCGTCTGAAGTGTGATGAAGTGGGTGGTCTTATAGGATTGAGCTCTAACCTGTGGGATCTGATGGTATCTTCAGGTAGATAGTATCAGAAGTGAGTTAAATTGTAGGACACCCACCTGGTGGTATCTGAGGATTGCTTGGAGGTGTGGAAAAAAACTCATCCACTGGGACTGGGTGCAGAATCCCAAGATGGTATTAAAAAAAAAAATCATTTCACAAAAGAAGAACTGGAATAAAGAGGCACAGTGAGTGGCCTGACTGACTAGAGATGAGAGATGAGCAATCAAACGCTTTCCCCACTCAGCAGTGTTTTCCTCTGGTGTCTCAGATGCTGGCAGGGGGAGCTTTGAGTGGTCCTCATACTTGGACAACTTTTCACTGAATGCAAATGATTTTAGGATAGAAAGCAGCAGGTCAGACCTCAACTGTGTCCCAGAGGAGCTTAGTTTTTTTTTTTTTTTTTTTTTGCTAAGAAAAACTAGCAAAACAACTTCCTTGGGTATAATGGAAATGTTGGCGTTCTGAGCTGCTAGCACCTGAGAAGAGTTGCATGGTCCATGGGCAAGGGGGATTATCTTTCTAAGACTTGTTAATTATTCAGGAAGTGGGTCTGTGAGTTTATTTCCTTTTAAAATTAATGGTTCTTATCATTTTGATCCATGAACTGCTTTGAGAATTTCATGGTGGGTAATATAACTATTTTACAGAAATGCAATTTGAACCAACACAGAGTTTTGCAAATAATCTCAGTGAGTCCAAAAAAAAAAAAAAAAAAAAAAAATCCCCTGGTAGCCATATAATAGGTCTCTTAGGTCAATGGTCCTGAAAATTTAGTACACAAAGGAATAACACTAGGACAACATTCTCAAAAATTCTGATTCATTAGATGTGAAGGAGCTGGTGCTCGTATCCTGAATTTTTAAAAGCCAGCAAGAGAATTCTGATTCAAGCAAACAGGACTCAATACTAAGAAACATTGTCACAGGGGTCCCTGGTTCTTAGCTAAGAGATACTGCGTCAGACTGCCTTAGAATTCCAGTGTTCCCAAATACATTCCCCAAATTAATATCATCTTTCTCAAATTCAATCTGAAAAAGAAAACCCAAGTCCCCATCAAATGAATTAGCCACACTGGAGCAAACACCAAACACAAAGTAGATTTTTGTCCTGATTGAGCCACTTTGGCTGGCTTCCTAGTCGGGCATCAACCAGTTGTGTATTCAGTTTCCAAGTCCCTGGGTGACAGGATGCCTGGCTTCATACAAGTATGGGAACTTACCAGCTGCAGGGTACAGTACAAGAACTGTCACATAAGAGTGGGCTGGCCCAGGTGAGACCATTCTGGGTTTACTCTGAAGCACAGCATCAAAAGAGTGGTTACAACTGAAAGTTGAGATCAGAGCCAGAGAAGTGAGGATCAGCAGATCTCTGAGCAAGGCAATTCTGTCAACAGGAGGTAAAGCAAGTTCTCAGCAGGACTGACAGTCGGTAACAACGTTTCAGTGGGATGGAGCAAGCAGTTCAGGATGGAGGCTGTGAACAAAATGAAGTCGCTGGTCTTATCACACCCTGACCAGCTTAAACTTCACACTAAACTTGATTGGGCACAAAATATTCTCTGTGGACATTTGCTGATGAATGCTTCCTAACAGAAGGTCAAGAAATAAAAACCCTGTGGGTGGTAAAATTCGTCCCCCATCTTCTTTCTGATGACTATTTCTTCACAATGAATTTAGGCAGAAATCATGAATAATTCTTTGTATGTCTTTTTCATTAGCAATCTTCTTTGTTAGGGTATTGTTTAGTTCGGGAGTTGGAAAATGTTTTATCTGCAGTGCCAGATAGTAAAATGTTTTAGGCTTTGTGAACTACAATACAGTCTCTGTTGTATGTTCATCATTTTTTCCTTTTCACAATCCCCTAATAATGTGAGCACTATTCTTGGCTCTCTGGCAGTATGAAAACAAGGCATGGACTGGATTTGGGCCCCCAGGCTGTTGTTTGCTGACCCTTCACTAGATTGTCTCAATGATAAAATAAGATTATTTTGTTTTTACAGGGTGTTTGATATTTTCTGATAGTAAGTATAGTCAATGGAAAAAGTTTGTAGTTAAGTGTTCCCCACTGAGAATGTAACCCCTCCGTTATGTACTGATAGGAGAGCCAAAGCCATGTGTATGAGAAAGTTTTCTACAATGAGTCCCCCTATAGCCACCTAATATTAAAATCTATAAGGGAAGAGTTGAATTTTAACTGGGTTTCACTTGACATAAAAATTCAGACTTGATGATGATCTGTCACCTTTAGGCTCTAATTTTTAAAATTAACTCATATGATTTCAGTTCATTATATTTTAAAAATATATGCATATTATGAATTAAGTAGATGATTATTTCACTGTCTGAGTACTACCATGAGATTTAAGTCCAAGTAGACACTTGAGCATAAGATTATTTCAGTTATCAGCAGTGCTGCCTTAACTGTTGCCACATAATGAGACTAAAACAGAGGTAAATTTAGTAAAGGCCAAGTGATGTCACGGTTCTGAAGTCCTTTAATAGAGGAAAAATAGTTGGATATAGGATCATCACATAACACATGGTATATAGTACAAAACTAGGACAGTCCTATGACAAAAATGTTCCATATCCTTGTTGGAGCAGAAGGGGTTCAATTTCAGCCCTGTAGTATTTCAGTCACATTCAGTTACTGCTATTAATTTGAATATTTGAATTTTGGTGAGGGTATATTTGTAAATTTGTATGTAACTTGCCCTGTTATGAATATGTATGTGTGTGTGTATGTGTATGTTCAATTTAGATCACTCCCAAAGGTATTAGGAGGCTATTCGGGCAATCAGTATGAAAATGGAAAGAGCCAGGAACAAGGCAGGTGCAATCATGATGGAAAGCAAGTCTGTGCTGATTGACACGAAGATGCCCTATTCTCTGGGATGATACTTCCTGAGTTGGGGCAGTGACTGGCTGAAATTTAGCCTCACATGTCCCCTCAACTGGGTACTCTTGTTCAGAGGTATGTTCCTGTCCTGCCTGAAAGAGAATGAACTTAAGAGATAATGTGTCCATATAATCTTTGAGACCTGGTAGCCAGTTATATCTGGGGATCAAGTATTGCTCCCCTCTTCTGGCTTTGGTTGGTAACGAATCTGCCCGCAGTGTGGGAGACCTGGGTTCAATCCCTGGGTTGGGAAGATCCCCTGGAGATGGGAATAGCTACCCACTCCAGTATTCTGGCCTGGAGAATTCATATAGTCCATGGGGTGGCAGAGTCAAATATGACTGAGCGAGTTTCACTTTCACTTCTGGCTTTGGTGACTATTGTTTTAAAACACTATCTGATTCACTGAATCCTTCACACCAGTCACAATAACTTAGTATTGACTTTGGGAAAACTTTGGTGTGGTCAAGAAAAGCAGAAACCAAGAAAAGAGTATTTAAAGAGGGAAGCAATGGCAGCAATAAGAAGGGAAAAGATGTCCACTACAATGTAGAAACCTAAAGAACTTAACTTCTTCTTTCCTGTGTGTGTTCATAGGGAGGTGTCATAGGCATGAATCCACAGTGTCCCCTACTGCCTCACTCAGGGTCTGTGCCAGCATGGAAGAGCATGGTCTAGTGTCACCTGGATGGAGGATGTTTTAATGCCAACTTCCCTAGAGGTGGACTCAGAGCTGTGATGCTGAGAAGCAGGACTCAGAGTTGGGTAGAAGAACTGGAAGATGCTTCCTTGGGCATAGGGAAATGGGGCAGGGAGACCAAATAGAATTGAGCTGATCATCCCTCTCTTCACTTCTCAACAGAAGCAGATAGAGGTATTAGTTTTCTGCTGAACACTTACATTTTGCAAAAGAAAGATGACAGGCATATAAGAGAACCAAAGGCAATATTCTTTATCCTTTGAGTGAAAGTGAAAGTTACTCAGTCGTGTCTGACTCTTTGCGACCCCATGGATTATACAGCTCATGGAATTTTCCAGGCCTGAATACTGGAGTGGGTAGCCTCTCCCTTCTCCAGGGGATCTTTCCAACCTTAGGATTGAACCCAGGTCTCCTGCATTGCAGATGGATTCTTTACCCACTGAGCCACAAGGGAAGCCCAAAGAGGCCTTAAAGGAGGATAAATTAGGTCCATTTTTTTTGAGTATGGAGAAGAGGAACAAGATATGCTTAGTGGAAAGGAAAGCAAATTCAGAGGCAAGAATAAACAAGTGGAGTTCAAACACAGCAGAGCTTAACAGCATCTCACAGCTGGTGAAATAATACTACTCTCTTAGTAAATGTTTCCATACGAGAAGCCCCAAAGCACCTAGAGCCTAGAGGTGTCCTGCCCCTTTAGTGGGGGCTTCTTAATGTTGCTCCAGGCTTTTGCTTACTTGAGCCTGATTACTTTGATTCTTTTCATCTTGAGTTCACAGGCTTAGGCAGAGCTGAGCAGCTGGTGTGTATTTTTGTCCTCTTGTGATGCTGAGCACTTTAACTATTAGTCTTTGAAGCCTAAAAACACATGGCAGTAGCTTTTACCCAACGTCCTGGAGCCCTTAATCAAGTTGATATTTTGTTTGGTTATGTTATAATAAGATTTAAGGACAGTTTGCATGTCATCCTTTCCCTATAATTGTAGTCATTAAATGCAGCCCCAGACAAGGTATTAAACATTCTTGGAGATGGTTTAGTGATGAAATACCAGGTCTTTCTGACATTAATGGTCTTTGGTGGGATTGACTTAGTAATAGCCGTGAAATGGGTGACTTATGGCAATGAAATGCTAAAAGGGCCAATTACTGCATGGTGATGGACAAACCTTTAATATAATGATATATCTGTCCCTTTGTTGTTTTCATATATATTAATGCAGAATATTCATCAGGGCAGTAGCAAGACTAGCTGAAAGATTATGTGACAGCTCTGCCTTAGACAATGAGGACCCAGGTTCCATGGTGTAAGCGGGCCTGTGGGTAATGGAGTCAGGTTGTCTGTTGGCATCTTGTTTTCACCACTGGCTGAACAACCTTGGACAATTGACTTAACTATTCTCTGAATGTCGATTGATTCATTATAAAATTGGATCATACTGGTGTGTTCTTATTACAATGGGGATCATTGGAGAGAGCCATTTGTACATCACATGCGTTAGGCATAAATTAGGTAAAATATTAGTTTATTTATTTTTGTTGGACGTGTTACTCTCTTGCACTCTATCTGGATTTTATTTTTGTTTTTGATTTTTTGATTTTATTTTTATTATATAATTTTCAGATATACAGCATTATAATTCAACATGTATATACACTGCAAAGTGATCACCACTACAAGTCTAGTTACCATCCATCACTACACAGTTCTATTCCCTTCTGTCAACCACTAACCTGTTCTTTGTGTCTGAGTTTGTTTTTGTTTTATTTTTTGTTTTTCTTAGATTCCACATATGAGTGAAATCATGTAGTAGTTGTCTTTCTCCTTCTGACTTATGTCTCTTAGCATACTACCTTCAAGTTTTATCCATGTTGCTGCAAATAATAGGATTTCATTTTTTTTTAATGGCTGTGTTATCTGGAATTTAATACAGAGGTAATGCTTCCAAGGAATATTTTAAAACCTGTAGAGCTGAGTTGTCCCTGGAAGACAGAGTAAAAGGATAGCATTTCTGAAGAATTACTACATCTTGATTAGAAATCTAGTCTGTAAATCGGCTACTGCCCAACACACATTCCATGTGTATCCAAGATTTCTTGCTCCACCTCAAGGAATATCTACATTTTGGAGGCCTCGGGTTGAATTGCCATCACCCTCTTGCCCAGGCCACCACTTCAATTCTAAACTGACATAAATACTTTTGGTAAGAGAGAGGTTTTGAGATGTTTCATTTGTTAGTTGCAAGCTATGGCACTGACATATGTCTAAGGCCTCCTCATTGAATGAAGGTCAAGCCTGCAATACATATTTGTTCATGCAGGCCAGACTATTTAAAGTAAGAATTATTCTGGATAATTTAGACCATATGGTCACATCCCACTCTTTTCACCACTGAAGCTCAGCATGCATCTATCAGTGAGCAGAGCTTCATCCTCACCTAGGCCAACCAGCTCCTCTCTCTGCACCAGAGCTGACTTTGATCTCCTGCTGGTTCTGAATGTTTGAGGAGCTTGGCTTCAGCCTCTTAAAACATGCTTGTCCTGAGCATCTCCTCCTCTTGAGCCCTGGAGCACTCAAATGTTAAGATGCCAGAAAGCTAAGGAGGAAGCAGCAAAGAGGACAGAGATGGATCAACCAACTGAAGTAGGATGATGGTAACCAAGGAGGGTGTGGTTTCCAGGAGGCCCAGTGAAAAAATATATCAAAGATGTGGGAAGGGCCCTTAGTATTGTGAGGCTGCCAGGGCTAACGCCATGACAGACAGCCCGGACCTAAGTTTCGGTTTCCCCCGAAATGGTAAGATTCCCTACCCCCATCAGGCCACCTGGAGCCAGCCAATCAATATGCGCCCAGTAAGAAAAAGGGAATCTATCAGGGGAAAGCTGAAAAGCCCACTAACGCCCAAGTTTGAAAAAAGCCCGCAAAAGTTTGGACCAATAAAATTGCTTTGCAAACATGTAACCAATCCGCTTAAGCCAGCTACCAACTGCTTATGCTCACCCTATAAATTTGTGTAACAGCTTGGGCTCGGGGCTCTCTGACCCCGCACCACTGCGTTGGATGCGGCAGGAGCCCTGACTCAAGTCAGCAATAAACTTCCCTTTTTGCGAGTGGCATTGTCTTGGAAGCCTTCTCTCTTCCCGCTCGGGGATTAGGACATCGGGCATAACAAGTATCAGATACCATTAGTGGATTAAGTAGATGAAAACTAAAAATTGATCATTGTGTTTGGCAATGTTGATTAGATTAGTTTTATGGAAGAATTTCCTTCTCTCCTAAATTGTAAAATCTCTATAAAGGTAACTACTTTACATTTTTTGCAAACAACCTAAGATTCAGGGTACATCATCTGTGCAGATTCACACAGATAGAAAGTGGCAGAATTGAGGTTTGAACCTAGTTTCCTGATCCTAAATCCCATTATCTCTCTTGTCAGATATTATATTCACACTTTCATTTGACTTTCAGTTATGGGTTATCTTTTCCTAAGAACTCACATTTACATTGTGGATGTAACATTTTGTTCCACTTTTATGAATTTTAAGTATCAGTAATTTGGTGGGATAATCTTTTTAGGAAACTCCTATCTAGGAAAAAAATCTAGACATGAGCATGGCTACCTTTAACACAAGCCTCTGAACATTCCTCAATATTGTGTGGAAAGGAAAATAGGAAGAGGAAAATGTTGAGAGAGAGAGGCCCCATGCATCCTCACCTGAATCCTTTCCCTGAAGGCAATTAGCTGCTAAGTGTATATGCAAAGCATAATGTGCATGAAAAGACTTTGAGTGGGCATCTGTCTTCAGTACTAAAGTACTGGAATTCAGACCATAGCATCAAGTGGGTCTTTTGCAACCCGATGAATGCCATGAAAATGGAAAACTCGAATGAGAATGTGCTTGTGGCTTTGAGACAAGGTGAATAGGGCTTCTATGATAAGAGACTAATGAATATTTTTGTCAGTTCATGGGCCCAGATGGTTGGGTAGACCGAAAAATGCCAGAGATATTAATTATGTGAGGATAGGAGAAGAACAAGAGGGAGATGGATTTGCCTGACTCATTGTTCTCCAATTACTTTTGTCCAACATAGGAATTTCTAATTGTTCATTTTTTCTCACTGAAAAAAGAAGTCAATAGTAATTGTAGAAATGTGGTGATGGTACAAAATGACAGAGAAAAGCAACTACAGTTAATTGGCATATGCATGGAAGTGACTTGCTTCTCACAGTTATCAAATTCACAGTTACCCACCAAGTAATTTCAGATCTGAGGTCTTCTTTGTGTATTTTTTTTTTTTTTTTTTTGCTTTTCCACAAACCACAAAAGGTAGCTGTCATCATGAGTTTTATCAAAACCTGAAAATATTCATACTCAAAGCTTGGCACCATAGACATCAACAGTAACTTTTAGGATATTCAAGACTGGAAAGAATCTCTTAACTTCATTTTAAGACATAAGATAGCAAAATTCTAGAATTGCAAAATTTCAACAAACAAGAGAATTTACTGAAAACCCAACAATCCAAGTCGTGAGCTGCTTCAAAATTTTACAGGGTTGTTTTGATTAGTTTAAAAACAGAGACTTATGCTAAGTTGGAGTGCCTGGTCCATCCAGAATCCTGTGAGTGTCCAACACAGCCGCAAAAATGCTGAAGTGAGCCCATGATCTTGAATTCAGAGCCGGAATGACTGTGCTTATTGTTTGCAAATGTGGTTGAAAACTAGAGCACCAACCTGAAAGGAATGAAACCTGCCTGATAAAGAAAATAGCTTCCAGAATGGTAGGGACTCAAACAGATTCTAGAGGATTGTAAAGACTCCAACATGTAAAGTTTATGGATGGATATTAGGTAGTTTATTCGCTAGTACTTCACGTATTGGTCCAGGGTAGGTGGGGCAGAATGTAATGGCATCAGCTGAAGTAGAACCAGGAATTCATTCACCTTTCTGCCATTAAGTGGCTGCTCATCATCTTGGCTCACTCTGAATCTCTCAGTGGTTGTTTCCTTATTGGTAAAATGCGGAGAGAATGATGGTCACTGCCTCTCCCAGGATTAATGAGGTGGTATTCACAAAAAGCATTGTATTCTTAGGAAGGAGCGCTCTGTGGCAACGTTATAGGGCAATAACATTAAACATGTTTAAAACATGTGCCTGATGTTACCAAATGGATGCCACGGCTGAACAGTCTTGTATCTCAAATATAAACCAATGCATGTGGAACTGCTTACGGGTAACAGATGACAGGCTGGATAAGTGAAAGAACTGATCATTGTACGGAAGGTCGTTCTTGCTTGAAAACATGCTTTACACCTACTACTTCAGCCTCAATACACTGAAGACATACTTGAGAAATCCCATTTAGATAATCACTGGCCATTGATGGCGGAAATTAGAAATGGAGAAAAGGATTGTGTCACTGAGTCTGTTTCCTGGGAGACAATATGGAAGAAGAAACCCCAGAAAACAATGCCTGCATGTTCCTGCTGTGTGTCAACTCAGCTTCACAAACTTGCCTCTGCAACCGTGGCTTTGATAAATGCCAGACTTGAGTCCAGGGCGGCTCCGCCTGGACTCCCTCTTCATGGTTGCCTGAGATCTTTTGTACAAGGACCACATTGCAAACCTGTGGGGTCCATGAGTAGATAGCAAGGCTCTGAATCAGAGTGGCACCTGTGACTGCCCCACCTTGCTTGTGCTAGTTATTCAGATACCTTTCCATTCATCAGGCAAATAATATGCCAGCCGATTCCTCAAAAGCCTCTTTCCCAGTATTTGGAGGTTCTAGGATTCATTTCATGAATAACTTGCTGAAATCAGATAACTTTACTCCCTTAAATCCTCTAGTGAATTCCCATTACCCTTAGAAAAGAGATCCAACTTTTACCACTGCTTCCAAGGACCTGTTCACGCTGGCCTCCAACTTCCTCTTGGACCAGCTATCTTATTCACTATGATGTGCTTCAGGCTCATTTACTCCCTGATCTTCTGCCCTTGCTGCTTCTTCTGGTCAAAGTGCCCTGTCCCAGGTTTCCATATGCTGGAAGTTTCACATTCTCAGCTCAAGTGTCACTTTTGCAAAGAGACCTTCCTGCCTTCCAGGACCATCTGATCTAACATCCTACCCTCCCCTTCCAATTTTTCTTCATCTTGTCACCTCATCAGACTATTTTTCAAAGCACTTATACCAACTGCAATTATTATACTTATTTGTTTCTTGATTATTTTTTCCTTCTCCTGAAAGTAGAGAGCTTGACAGTCTTCATCAGTCTTATAGCCCTTGTGCCTGGGAAGCACATGGGACATAGTAGATTCTTACTAAATATGACTTCAGGGGATGAATTCATGGGCAGCATTCACAATTTAGATTTCCAAATTCTTTATTTGTCACATTAGTCACTGTGAATAATTCCTCAGGGTGGTATGCTTGCTCTGATGAAGATTTTTGTCTCATGTGTAGTTGAGATAGTCTGAGATCATTCTTTTTATCATGACTTAGCTTCCAGGGCTAGAGGGAACTTGCATAGTACAGGATTGAGAGAAACAGCTATATTTGGAGTGATTGAACGTGAAAAGACTTCTTATTACCTAACTTATTTTTAGTTTTCTAGATAGAGGGTTGAACAGGAGATCTGAGATCAAATTTCAGTTCTCACCCTTATGTGCAGAAGGTTGGAAAGAAACTCAATCGTTCTGACTCTGTATTCTTACATATTGCCTGACTATTCTTATAACTAGTGGTTGTTATCAGGACCAAGTGAGATACTGTGACTGAAAAGGCTCTGAGACCTTTCAACTGCTATTTAGATATAAAACCTCAGTGTTTACACATGAGCATCTTGACTCCTGTCTTCCTGACAAAGTGATGACTTTTTATTCCTCTCCATATCTGCAGTGCCATTGTGGTACGTATTCAATACATTGTCAAATGAGTGAATGCAATTACTATTCCTGCCTTTTTCCTCATTATCTCTTATTTTCTCATTGTAAACATCATTGACTTTATGTCTATTTTTCACCCTCTCTTTTGTAAGCTATTTGCCATTAAATAGAACAGTTTCACATAAATATCTCTCATTTAATTTAATTTGTTATTACTGTCATTGCATATTGTCTGGACATGGGTTTTAACATCCCAGGACACTGTAAAGGAGAGAGGGCATCTGTCCAATAAACAAAGTGAAAGGCACAGATACACTGGCCATGACCCTATGGGGTAAAACTGAGAATATTTGAGATTTTGTTAATCACAACTCCAGCCCACTCCAATCTATGTACTGTAACCATTGAGGAAACTGAAGTCAAGACCTCAGTGAATCATGTTGTAGTCTGTTGGGCAATACCTTTATTTTGGGATTTGGGCTATTTGTAGATTGCCCATTTTTGGTATAAATGTGGAGGACTGTTTATTTCCATTTTGCAATAAAAAGCTACTGGCTATTTAGCCAGAAAGCAAATATTTTCACTCTGAATTGCTTTCTGGACATTTTTTCCAACAGTGCTTGATTTGAAGCTGTGAAACACATTATTCCTCTTCTCTCTTAGCACCCCCACCATTTCCTTTTAGGTGGATCAAAACCAATGCTTTAGAAAAATAAAGCCAGTATTCTTTGATTGCTTCTTTACCATATGAAAGGATCAGGGAAGCTGAAATAAATGCCTTTTTGGTCCCCAAATGCTGCAGTCAAGGAAAGTCTGCCAGCCAACCAGGTGTTCCAGAATATCTTGCCTTAGGCCAGCCTGCCCAGAGACTGGCACTGAAGTATGTCTGGGCTTTGGTATTTTCTGTGTAGCTTAGAATGCTATCTTTGGGCACATTTTATTAGGCTGCACAAGAAATATTGAACGATCCACATAGTGATGAAGTTATGTATGTCTTAGCCATGTTCTCCAGTCATAGAATATTCCTTTTACAGACCTTTGGATCCCTTAGGTTGTTTTTAAACTTAATTTTAATTTTCCATCTGGATGCACTCTACACTCTGCACTTATTTGACTAAAAATTTCCAACTTGTTTGTTTCTGTACCATTGAAAACCTTATCTCCAAACCTATGCCCTTTACATAACCTACATACACACTCACCCCAAAACAAATCTTAAAAACCTTGAATTTAAGAGTTTAATTTCATTACCAGCTGTAATTTACTTCAGTAGCCTGGCTGTCCTTTATTTTAGTCATTTCCACCCCTGCTTGTTTCAGCTCAAGGCGCTCAATCCTGATTGACTCATTGTCTAGGTATTTAGTAGATTTGTATCTTTCCTTTTTATTTTGGTGACACTGCTTAGGTATGCCCTACCATTCTTGACATACCTGATATTGGGAAGCCTTTGAAAGACATTTTTCTTACCTGTTAGTAACAGCAAGTGACAACTGTTGAATAAAATTAAAAGGAATAAAATACAAAGATAATTTTTACAATTAAATTATTTTTAATTTTATTCTTCAAAAGGAATCAGCGTGAACAAAATAGCAAATTTTCAGAAATGGCTTGAGTATTAATACTTCATATCCCTCAAAATTAGATGAACTATTTTCTTCTGAATTTTCCATAGCATCCTTTAAGTACTCTATGAATTCTCTATTATTGCTCTATTATTAAGGAGGGCTGACTCAAACTTTCAAATATTTTGAGTGGTAGGAAAAAAAGAAACACAAGTCAATTTTATTTTATGAGTTAAAAAAATGTTTAAGCCCCAGGGAAAGAGCTAACTGGACCAAACCTGTTTTATCCCTCCTGGATCCATAATACACTTTGGCAAGCTTGAAGGCTTTGAGGAGTCCTGTAGTAAGGAATCCTATTTAATTTGGTATTGCCTGAATTTGGGAGAGCATGAAAAAAAATAAGAATCAACAGCTTATAGAAAAGTTCTGATCATTCTAAAGGTGGAGGGTGGGTGTTTTGGGGACAACAGCTCTGCTCTATGATCAGTTGGAGAGACAGAATCAAAAGCAGCAGCAGAGTTACGTGGCCACAGACTGAAACCGAGGGATGAGAAACCAAGATGTGGTCTTGAGTGGTGAGCCTCTACCCACAGAGAGGTCAAGACTAAGAGGGAGAAAAGGAGATGAGATCTACCACAGACCCTGAGCAGATATTCAGGGTCATCCTTCAGGTCAGCCAGGCTTTTCCAGCTTAGTTGGATATTTGAATCATATAGCTGCTTTATATTGCCTTGAAGACAATTGATAATTTCTCTTTTCCAGCATATGTGAACAACCTTCTTGAGTCATTAATTTAATAATTACTCAGTGTATCCCTGGTGAGTATTCATAGTCAGATTTTTAAAACAGGTTCAAGTCATTTGTCATTGTTTTTAATTTAAGCCACATCAATTATAAATTACACACACACAAGCACACACTTGCCCCCCACCACACACATATCTGTTTTTCATTCTGTGGTGACATGTAATGAAAGGTTATTGTGAACTTGGGCTACATAAGACAGCTGCCCTGCAGATGTTCCAGAATTGTATTAAATGCTCTACACATTAATGTTGGCTTATAGGAGTCTGAAGCTCTCACCCCAATCCCAAGAACTTTAACTCCATTCCTCTTCGATTTACTTTCAAACTGAGTGACTAAGGGACAATATGAAAACCATATGTAGCATGACCACTAAATAGTCTTTTCTTATTCATACATAAAAACGATGGGTTGGAAAACCAATGTAGAGATCTTGGGGCCAACCAGTGGTTTACTTTGAAGCTTACCAGGACATGAGAGAAATTTGCCAGTACATGGATCATGTTTGAAGAGTCAGATCAAAGAAAGAAATATGGGGTGTCAGGGCCTGGCATCTCCTGCATTTGCATGTCCAAAGTGCTGTGTCCAAAGCAATTTTCATTCGTGGTCCATGTTGTATTTTGTGTCACTCTTCTCATCCCCAAATCTTTAAAACAGAAAGGCATACACTCTGTGTGAACAAAGACACAAGCTATCATCACATTTAAAAAAAAACAGAACTGTCAACTAGTCTTAGGTTTAGATTCCATTTGGGGTTCATTGATCCCTAGAAGGCTGAAATCCCTGGTAGTAAAGTATTTCATGTCCTTTACCCTTACTAAGGATATCCTCTAATTTCATTTAACTTCTAGTTATTTTTTCCTGGATTTTCCAGAGTCCCCAAAGGAATATGTCTATATCTTTATACCCTTCTTGGAGGCAGTGAGGGAAAGGTCCAAAAGGACTCTCTGGTGAGACAGAGTATGAGAAATGGACTAAATACACTATTGGCCTAACTTTGTATCTGCTAAGATTATTATGCTTTTCAAGATAGTACAGGAACTTGTGGCAAACCTGTAATCTTCTGAAGTTCCAATGAAGGCATAGACTTCTCTTGATGGCAATATTTCTTGGACAGTGTGACTGATGTTTGTACTCCAAACTCAAAACCTAGCAAGGAGCTTGAATGTGATAAGATGGAGAGAAAAAAAAAAAAAAATCTGTTCCTTGATCATCTATGAATTTCTGTCCTTCTCTTTGATGAGTCAACCCACTTCATTTTGACTTCCACTGCTCTATTTTCCCTTCTGTTTCTGTCCTTCAAAGATTCTGTGAATTTTCTAAGTCTGGTAAAAAGGGTGGATGCTACATATGTTTCTGACTTTGATTCTTGTCATAGCATTCCCCGAGATTTCCAAAAGGCCAGCAACTTGAAGAAGTATGTCAAATGGCTTAGTATTTGTTTTTTGAATGTTTTAAATGCTGGACACAACTTTGGTTCTGGATGCTCATTTAACATTTAGTTGGAAATCAGTGCAGTGATTCTTTCTCACTTTATTTTCTAGAAGAAGATTTAGTATTAGATAACTGTGTGGAGCTGGGGTGACTTTCCAAAAGGGAACATATAGCCAAGGTTTTGCTTCTGCTTAAATATTGAGGCAAAGCTTGCCCTCATACAAAACTGAGTTGTGACAAGTCCATTTCTGGCTGCATATTTGGATCCCAGGACACCATTTCCCCTTGTATTTCACAATTCTGTCACTCCAGAGTTGTAGTCACTCATTGTATTACCATCTTAGATTTCAATTTCCATAATAGGTTCATCTGAATTCCAGAATTAAATTTCTTTTTCCTGGGAAGAAAACACAAAATCATTTGCTTGACCCTTTGAGCTGTCAGTTCATCAGTAGGCCAGGCTCTGTGCTTTGGGGCAGTTCAACAAATCGTTTTGCCACTAACCACAGAGTTGGATGGGATGATCCCTTTCTGTAGAGAGCACAGGGGATGGTCCAAGCCAGGGCATATGGGGAACAACTTCTCCTGCCATCTGCATTTTGCATAGGATCATGTAACCACCAGACCGGCAGGGCCACTCATTCACCCTGTCAACTCCAAATAGAGCAGATTTCAGAAAGAAAAAATATGCAGCTAAATCCAAACAATGAAACGGCTTATGTTTTCCCTTATCTTCACATCCTTGGATCTTAGGCACTAAAAATATATCTTTTCTTTTTTAAGTCAGAAACCTCCTAAGAGCTTTTCACTTTAACACTTTCAAAGCTTGCAGTGTGGCAGCAGAGAGCCTCCTTATATGTTTTTTGTTTGTTTATTTAAGAATTTAAAAAATAAAAAATTCCCTACCCAATTCTGACTCTTTATTGTGCTAAGCTTTTGTTATTAACCTTTTCACTAGGCTTTATTTAAATCAATCCTTAAAGGTTTGGAGTAAAATTCATTAATACATGTATATATGTTAAAGGTCACATCTACATAAAATTTGGGGAGGCTGTTTTGACTAAATATATGAAACTACTTAGTAAGTGGAATGGAAGTTTGAAACTCAACAACCAGTTATTTGTGGATGTGTATCTTGTTCAATCATGTGAATAAAACCTCTACCTGATAGATATTCTGTCCTGTAGATAAGTAAATAAAAGTAAGGATTTAGGAGAAAATTCTGTGAATAGTTATACATTTTTTAAATGACTAAGTAACATGGTATGGTGAGAATTTTTTGCTGTACTCAGTTCTTATTTGTGTTTCTTTTTCTTCAGAATGCCTACCACATTACTCTGGTAGATATTCTATTCATTAATACTGCATTTGGTGTTATAATCAATTCCTTTGAAAGTCATTCTTATTTTGTTTGTTATAGAGCCCAAGCTCCTGCTGCTTGCCACACAAGAAGCCAATAAATCGAGTTGTTAGGGCAGGGAGTAGTGACTTTGTTCAGAAAGTTGGCAAATCGAAGAGATGGTGAGCTCATGTCCCAAAGAACCATCTTGCCTGAGTTAGGATTCAGGCTTCTTTTATACTAAAAGGGGAGGGACTAAAGTCAAACATATCCTGGTCCCCATCAGCCTCCAGAGGGGATGTGTTAATTTCTTCCTTTCTGCAGTCACTTACATATGGTCCTGGTCAGGAACTTTCCTGTAAGCTAAACAAAGGTATTTTAACTTAATTCTCATTGCCTGGAAGGCAGGGTTCTCAGAGATAGGTCATTATGTGTATTTTAAGCTTATAGGCAACATCCCTTTAATGATTAACTTATAGTAAAATACAAAGCTTCTTCCATATTACGATATTGCACTTGGTGTTTTAGTTGAGTCCTTTGGAATTCATTCCCATTTTGTGACAATACTAATTTCTGCTGGTGGTGGCTGACTTTGTTGGAAGAATTAATTGTGCATCTAGTCTGTAATTTATACCTTCATGTACTCTAATGAGTCAAAGTATAGAAGAATAAGGGGCTTCCCTCATAGCTTAGTTGGTAAAAAAAAATCCACCTGCAATGCAGGAGACCCCAGTTCGATTCCTGGATCAGGAAGATCTGTTGGAAAAGGTATAGGCTACCCACTCCAGTATTCTTGGGCTTCCCTGTGGCTCAGCTGGTAAAGAATCTGCCCACAATGTGGGAGACCTGGGTTTGATCCCTGGGTTGGGAAGATCCCCTGGAGAAGGGAAAGGCCACCCACTCCAGTATTCTGGCCTGGAGAATTCCATGGACTGTATAGCCCATGGGGTCGCAAGGAGTTGGACATGACTGATCGACTTTCACTTCCACATAGAAGAGTGATGGGAAACTAGAGTGAGTGAGGAATGTTAGCAGAAAGTTATTTCCTGCTACTGCCTCTGTAGAATGTCACACTGGTGGCCAGGGATTTTAAGTGATGCTTCATTTGTCAGAGTGGAAAACTTTAACATAAGCATCCTCTCAGAAATCCTAGAACAATAGAATCTCTTTACTTGTTATTTTCTTGGGAAGTTCCAGAAGAGAGGATAAGGAGAGAAGGCTGATTTTGAAAAGGAAAAAGAAAGCCAGTCTTTTTTTTTTTTAATTATTTTATTGAAGTATAGTTGTGTTCATTTCTGCTGTACCGCAGAGTGATTCAGTTATACATAAATATACATTTTTTATGTTCTTTTCCATTACTGTTTATCACAGGGTATTGACTAGAATTCCCTGTGCTATACAGTAGGACCTTGTTGCTTATCCATTCTATATATAATAGTTTGCATCTGCTAATCCCAAAATTCCAATTCATCACTCTCCTGCACCTCATCCCCTTTGGCAACCATAAGTTCTCTGTTTTTGTGAGTCTGTTTCTGTTCCAAATAGGTTCATTTGTGTCATATTTTAGATTCCACATAGAAGTGTTATCTTATGGTATTTATCTTTCGCTTTCTGACTTACTTCACTTGGTGTGATAATCTCTAAGTCCATCCAGGTTTTTACAGATAGCATTATTTCATTCTTTTTTATGGTGGTCCATTGTATATATGTAATATCTTCTTTATCCATTCATCTGTCAGGGGGCATTTAGATTGTTTCCGGTTTTGGCTATTGTGAACAGTGCTGCTATAAACATAGAGGGCATGTGTTTTTTTGAATTACAGTTTTGTCCCAGATACGTGCTCAGGAATGCAATTGAAGGATCATATGGCAACTCCTTTTGAGAAACCTCATACTGTTTTCCAGAGTAGAAAGCCAATCTTTACTTCTACATCAGCACAGCAGGAATCAGCTGTAGTCTGTACCCTATAATCTCAGGGTCTCAGCAACCATGTACTTAATAATACTAAGGACTTGGTGAATTGCAAAAGTTAAAGCCAGGTCTATAGTCAATGTGCATCCATCCTTTCCTGGAGATAAGACTGTTGGGAAAATAATTGTGCTCTCTTACCTCTAAATCATGCAAGAAGCTTAATAGTGAAATAATGATAATACTAGTAATACCAGCAGCTGACAATCATTGAATGTTTACTAGAAATCAGCAATATACTAAGCACTTTGTAACTATTATCTTACTTAAGCTTGATTACGATTGGGCTTCCCTGGTGGCTCAGATGGTAAAGAATCTGCTTGCAGTACAGGAGACCCAGGTTTGATCCCTTGGAGAAAGGAATGGCAACCCTCCCCAGTATCCTTGCCCGGAAAACCCCATGGACAGAAGCCTGGTGGGCTCTAGTCCATGGGGTTGCAAAGAGTTGGACGTGACTGAGCAACTTCCACATGATTCTACAATATTGTAATTAGTATCCCTACCCTGTAGGTAAGGAAATTGAGGCTTAAAGGTGACAGAGCAGGTCACACAGCTAGTGAAGTGGGAGAGATGGTAGTTTCAAAAAGATATGTCCAAGTCCTAATGCCCAGTACTTGTGAATGTGACTTTATTTAGAAATAGAGTCTTTGTAGATGTAATTAAGTCAAGGATCTTGACCTGATTATCATCCTAGATTTAGTGTATGTGCTAAGTTGCTTCAGTTGTGTCTGGCTGTTTGAGATCCCATAGACTGTAGCCTGCCAAGCTCCTCTGTCCATGAGATTCTCCTGGCAAGAATATTGGAGTGGGTTGCCATGCCCTTCTTTAGGGGATCTTCCTGACCCAGGGTTTGAACCTAGGTCTTCTGCATTGCAGGCAGATTCTTTACCATCTGAGCTACTTGTGAAGCCCCCTTGATTTAGGGTGGGCCCTGAATCCAACAACTATCTTCCTTATAGAAGAAAGGAGAAAGATATGTGTGCCTCACACAGAGGAGGCCATATGAAGATGGCAGCAGAGATTGGAGTGCTGCATCTATAAGAGAAGAAACATTCAAGATTATTGGCCATCAGCAGAAGCTAAGAGAGTGGCATGAAATGGATTTGCCCTCAGAATCTCCTGAAGAAAGCACCTCTGGCAACACCATGATCTTAGACTTCTGGATTCTAGAGTTGTAAGAAAATAATTTGTTATTTTAAACCACCCCATTTGTGGTTATCTGTTACAGCAACTCTTGGAAATTAATACAACTAGCAAGTGATGGAATCAACACAAAACCAAACACCAAAGCCCATATTTAGAGTCCTCTTCTTTATACCCCTCCCACATCAAATGTAAATATCATTGTGGGTTTAATGTTATTTGAAAAAAGCAAATGGATGAATTTTTTGTTTTTCTCTCATCTCTTTGGAAAAATGTTAGTGAAAGAATACATGTGTGATAAGAATGGTTGTGCTGTTGGTGGACAGCGGTTGGGAACAACTGTGAGCATGCTCCTATAACATTTCCCTTAAGTTCACATAAATATAATAGCAAGTCATTGTAAGACCAGAGATGTAGTATTTTAGATTCTTTGATGAGACATACTGCTAAAACTCTCCTAAAGTGATAAGGGCATGTATTTAATGAATATATCTTCAAGTCTCCTAGCCCAGTTCACCCACTGACTCAGTCTCAACACAGAAAAACTGTTGAGAAGCATCCCTCCTCACTTCTTTTCTTCAGTAGACATGATTGTCTTAGTTTACAAGCTTTTCATTTTAATTGTGCTTGTGGTTTACTCTGCAGAAACGTCAAGAAGTGAAGAAAGTTAAGGGTGAGTGAGCTTGGACAGGAAAGAGATATTACCTAGGACAAGAGGACAGGTGTGAGAGGAAAAATAATTACCAGGAAAATGACTGAAGGAAAACATATATAATGCTGGTGGTGCATGTTTGAATAAGATAGTTGATTTGTACTTTTTCTGCCATCATGGTTAAAAGAGTAGGTGTTAGAGGACATAGGGTAGAAGCATGGATTGTTCTTTTTTTCAGTTCTTGTTAGGTTTTGGTTTTGGTCAGAAGTCTTCTTTTCCTTCCCCCTTTGTCAGCACAATCCAGTGGCTGCAAACACCTAATAGAAAGGTCATTCCTGAAGTTGCTAACCTTTGAGGATGCCCAGTAAGGACTCTCCAATCTCATTATGCTAAAACCAATGGCTTTTTCAGTGTAGCATTATTGAAATGGCAGGACATTTGTACACCTTTTTCCCCCCTAAAGCATGTGAGTAGCTTGTCCTAGAACATGTGGTTCTCAAAGAACCCAAGAGTCTCTGGGGATATTTCATGATCTTTTCCTAAGTGGAGGATGTTTGGGAGTTGAGAGTCTCTGTTTCACCACCCTGCAGGCCATTCCAGGCCAGTCTAAGTCTGGTGCTATTGCTGACAACTAGCCGTAGAAATGCTTTAAGACTTGGATGCAACAGTAGACTGAAAGCACAGAGAAGGAAAATGGATTAAACATCCATTTCATTCCAGGAGAGTTATATGTGTCTAGTTATAGAAAATGCCCTGGAGTTGCCAAGGTTGAGTTTTTTTTTTCTTTTTCCCTCTCTCCTTGGGGGCAGATAAACTAGAGTTTTTTTTTTTTTTAATACTGTTGACATCGTTAAATTCTAAACCTCCCTCTGCTCATACCAGGAACTTTCCAATAGCTAAATATGAGCAATTTAGACCTAGGTTCATAAGACAAAGTGAATCCGCTAATATACAGTTGTCCATTTTCCCAGCTGTTAAAGTGCAGATTTCCAGGAACTAAATTAAAATTGAAGATTGCCAGCAACTATTTCCAACCAACTGTGTCGTGGTACTTGAATTTAAGGAGGATGTGGTTAAAGAACTGTAAGAATATTTTTTAAAGAGAAGTGTTTTGAGAGACATAGGTAAAATACTTTATTCTATTATAGTTACCTTACTCTTTGTCTTTATGATTTTAATATCATTTTCTTCAATTAAAAATTATCTTAAATCTACATGAAAGTCTTTGGTGTATATGAACACAGAAAAGCCTAAGAGGAGAGAATATAAATTACTTGTAACCTGATCATTCAATGATAGCATTTTGAGGCAAAGCCCTCTAGTTAGTTTTTGTATTTGTGTGCTTATATGAAAGCACATGTTCGTGTGTGTGTGTACGATTTTACAAAATCAAATCTTTTACACTTAGCCGTATATTATGAACATTTTTTCCATACTTTTATTCTATGGCATCCTTTTAAGTGGCTTTATAATATTTACTTAATTCTTATTACTGATTTTTACTTTTGAAATATAAATAATGTGATTAATATTTACTATGTAAATCTTGAAACTTTGACTAACTTTCTTTGAGGACTTTATGAGTAAAGGAGTATGCGTGTGTTTGGGCTCTGGATACAGCTTGTCGTTCCATCTTCCTAGAAAGTAGGAAACATTTGTACTTTTCACCAGTAGTAGAATGAAGCCCCCAATTTCCTGCACCTCAGTGAGCCTATTTTGTTTCAGTCATTGCCAGTTTGGTTAGCAAAAAAAAAAAAAACTGTTTTATTGTCTAAATTTATATCTATTCCTAGAAAGGATAAGAATTCATCTTGCTATCTAGTCTTTTTATTTCTTTTCTGAATTGTCTGTTAATTATGTTGAACATATTTTTAGGTCTTTACTTCTGTTATTTCTGTTGCTGATTTTGAAGTGCTTTATAGTTAAAAAAAATCTTTTTTTCTGCCATGAATTTTCCTTTACAATCTTTGTGTATGTGAATTTTCCATTTGTTTTTAATTTTTGTGGATGGCATTGTTGACATTCAGTGGTTTGCTTTTTCTGTCAGATCTATCACTGTTATTAATATATTTTATTGATTCTATATTTAAATATTTGAGAACTTCTGTGTCTGACGATCTAAAAAATATTGATTATTTTCTATCAGATTTTTAAAACAGTGCTGTTGTTTAGTTCTTGAGTTTGTCTGGGATTTAATTTGATGTGTTATGAGGAAAGAAAACATTCTTGTTTACATCTAGCTAAGTATCTAAATAATCCATTATTTCTCTAGTGATTTGCCATGATCCCTTTCATATACCATATTTTATGTGAACTTGCCTTTGTTTCTAAACTTTAATTCCTGTCCACTTTATCTATTTATTGCAAGCTCCCCACCACTGCTTAAATTATTATTGTTTCATAATATGGTTTAATAACTTGAATGAATTCCCTCTTCTTATTGTTTTCATCTTTATCTTATTATTTAAAACTCTTTTCTTGGATATTTTAAAAGATCATTCTTCCAGGAAAATTTTAGAATAATTTTGTCAAATGAAATGTTAAAAAAAAAAAAGAATGTTCCATTGGTATTTTGATTGAAATTGCAATTACATTTAATGTGTTAAATTAACCTGGATGATTTGATACCTTTCCAGTATTTGCTCTTATTCAGCCTTGCTCTTTTTTTTTTTTTTTTCATTTATTTTTATTAGTTGGAGGCTAATTACTTTACAATATTGTAGTGGTTTTTGCCATACATTGACTTGAATTAGCCATGGATTTACATGTATTCCCCATCCCGATCCCCCCTCCCACCTCCCTCTCTACCCGATCCCTCTGGGTCTTCCCAGTGCACCAGGCCTGATCACTTGTCTCATGCATCCAACCTGGGCTGGTGATCTGTTTGACCATAGATAATATACATGTTTCGATGCTGTTCTCCCGAAACATCCCACCCTCGCCTTCTCCCACAGAGTCCAAAAGTCTGTTCTGTACATCTATGTCTCTTTTTCTGTTTTGCGTATAGGGTTATCATTAACATCTTCCTAAATCCCATATATATGTGTTAGTATACTGTAATGGTCTTTATCTTTCTGGCTTACTTCACTCTGTATAATGGGCTCCAGTTTCATCCATCTCATTAGAACTGATTCAAATGAATTCTTTTTAATGTCAACCTTGCTCTTTATTTGGGAAGTGTTCGACCTCTACAGACATTTCCTGAGATCATAGCAGATATTTCTAATTCTCCACAGGGTGTAGATGTCAAATGTTCCATATGTACCTCACAATTTGACCTAGAGCCTGCCTAAACATTAGCATTATCTTGTGGTCTGGCCAGTTAGTAAAGGCAAAGCAAACAGGCTAAGCTCACACTGCTTTTCTTTTAAGTAAGGAACTTGAATTTGATTAGGCAAGGAAGGAGGAGTAGCATGATCAGTGACAGGAGAGCAGGTGATTTTTTTGGCCCCTTCTTTAGTTGATGGGGGAGAAGGTAAAGGCACCCCACTCCAGTACTCTTGCCTGGAAAATCCCATGGATGGAGGAGCCTGGTAGGCTGCAGTCCATGGGGTCGCCAGGAGTTGGACACTGAGCAACTTCACTTTCACTTTTCACTTTCATGTATTGGAGAAGGAAATGGCAACCCACTCCAGTGTTCTTGCCTGGAGAATCCCAGGGACAGAGGAGCCTGATGGGCTGCTGTCTATGGGGTCACACAGAGTCGGACACGACTGAAGTGACTTAGCAGTAGCAGCAGTTAATTGATGGAGAGGTAAATTATCATAGAGTAGGAGGTGTATTTCCTGGTTTCAGAGAACTGTGCAAAGACTGCTTTTGTTGCTAAAACAATTCTAAGAAGAATAATGTGTTTTGTCAATAGGGAAGATGCATCTATCTGTGCACCTCAGATTTGGTGTTCTGCTCTGATACTATATTCTAGACTCACCATTTGCTCTTGGGGTAATTACAGGGCCAGCAACCACACAGGTAAGAAAAACATCTCTCATGAACAAATTCCATGAAAAATTTTGTCTCAACTTTCACTTTGAGGAATATGAACTTATTAGCTGTTTACTTGAGGAAGGTTCTAGGAAAAAGTAAAACCCTACAGGAATGAGTGAGGAGGATATGGTGGCGGGTTGGACCCTGTTCCTTTATCCACTCTAGGTTTTGTATAACCTTGTATCTTTGATGTTCATGATATGGCATAAAACACAAATAATGTCTATAGTGTGTTTAGCCTCAAGGTGCTGTTTTTTTCTCTTTGGATGGGAATCTGCTTTTGTAAAGCAGATTTGGGGTCAAGAGTGTTCAATACTTGTAGGAGGAGTTGATCATGAGGGATACAGGTTGTAGGAAGGACACTTTTCTCTGACATGGAGTCAGTGGACGAGAATAAAATAAGCATCCCTGAATTGCTGTTCTTCTGGGTTAGAGTCCTGCTTTTGGCTTTCTGAGATGGATAGAGGAATTTTTGCTTGATTTCCCGAGTTATGAGCAACTCTCAAAAACAGAACTTTGTATTTTTGATCTCTGCAATGTCTCCATTACAGCATGAGGCAAAGTAAGGTCAGGAGACATGAAAAATGTGTTTCTTTGGAAAATTCTAGGTGTGAAATTAAAGAACAAAACAAAAGAACACCTAGACTATTGGTTTAAAAAAAAAAAATGTCTTCTTGAACAAAGGACAACATGGATTGGGTTCCAACCAAGTCTTATTTCCATTTGTCCTATTTTATCTGGGATACCCAGAAGTATTTATGCATTTCTGCTGGAAAAAGGAAACAGATGTGAAATTAACTAAGTATAAGAAAAGGGAGGATGGATAGGTACAAAATAGAGGGACAAATAATATGCTGCAGAGAGTGCAGAAGTAGGAACAATTCATTCTTACTGTGGGGAATGAGGGAGAATTCTAGAAAGGAGATGGCATTTGAGTCAGACTTAAAGTATTTCAATACTTTGGGAACTGGAGGAAGTGGGAACATTTTAAACTGAGGGAGTCACATAAACACCAGCCCAGAAGCACGAAAAAGCTTCCTGCTTTAGAATGTGCAGTTTCCAAAGGCATTGCAGGGGGAACAACACAGGGAGTGCCCTCATCAGACCTGACCTAAGAGCAAAATATGCTGATGTGCAGCAAAGTAGCTTCTTAAGTGCAAAATCAGGTTCAGATCGCTATCTGAGGATGACACCTTGGAGTCCCAGGACATCATAAGATATAAGCATTGACTGAAAATGAGCAGAGCCCTGGAAGGGGAAAAACGCTTCAATCAGTCTTTATGCTGTCATATAAATGGGTTTTGCAGACCACTTGGAATCTTAGAAGATTCTTTTTCTTTTATTCTGAATATAATTCACAGAGCTTGAATTGAAAAATAAAATTTCTTAGAATCTATTCCATATGGAAACAAGCACCTTCTGGTGGTTAATAGTGACCATGACATTGCTGATGTGAATTTTCTGCACTGGGGATACCAAACCTTCTCTACTGGTTAACATTTTACTAAAAGCAGGTTAAGCATAGACCTAGAGTACACAGAGTTGCTCTGGAGAACAGGTGAGTTGTAAGAGCATCCCTTGCTTTATGGTTCTATAATAGAAGAACCAAGAGACATTTTACCAGCAAATGAAAAATCTACCTTATGGCATCCAGATGTCATTTGTGTTTTACAAGAATCTGTGTGTGAAAATTTTTGCCGCCTTCTTCTTTTTTTTGGTATATCCATTATCTGGCTGTTATCTTTGTGGAGGCACAACATCTTTCTTGAAGGTCTTCCAAAAATAGCAAATGAATCAGGGGAAAGAAGAAGAGTTGAGAAGTGTTTTGTGTTAGTTACTTAATTGTGTCAACATATGAGTACTGATACATTCTGGGTCAGGGAGAAATATTGAATGCAGAAGTAAAGAAGCAAGATGGGAGAATATGGACAATGGGTGCCCACATATGTGAGTGCAAAGAAGTGACTACTTAGCTTCCGCAGGTGATGGTCAAAATCTGAGGAGCAAGAGTTCAGCTGAAAGGCAAATGAAAATGTGTTCATCTCCAAATTTCTCCAGAAATCAGTGGCTAAAGGAAAATCCTAGTTCTCTCATGTAGTAAGGAATAGGTTAACTGAAGACACCATTTCTACTGGTGACCACTTCTGAAAGAGCTGAAAAAATCCAAATGTATTTGTCATAATAAGAAAGTTGTTCCTAATGAAACTTCCCTGGTCGATTCAAAAGTAGTTTAAGTTGATGATCTTGCATTGCTATAGAGCCATTATTGGAAACATTACAACAGTTATACTTGAAAAATGAACACATACTTTTTGATGGATATTTCCAAAGGAGGTTTAATTTTATTGACATAAGCCATAAGGAAGACTTAGTTCAGTCACTCAGTTGTGTCTGACTCTTTTGCGACCCCATGAACTACAGAATGGCAGGCTTCCCTGTCCATCGTTAACTCCCAAGCTTACTCAAACTCATGTCTATCTAGTTGGTGATGCCGTCCAACCATCTCACCCTCTCTCTCCCCTTCTCTTCCTGCCTTCAGTTTTTCCCAGCATTAGGGTCTTTCCTAATGAGTCAGTTCTTCACATCAGGTGGCCAAAGTATTGGAGTTTCAGCTTCAGCATCAGTCCTTCCAATGAATATTCAGGACTGATTTCCTTTACAATGGATTGGTTGGATCTCCTTGCTGTCCAAGGGATTCTCAAGAGTCTTCTCCAATGCCACAGTTCAAAAGCATCAATTCTTCAGCACTCAGCTTTCTTTATAGTCCAACTCTCACATCCATACATGATTACTGGAAAAACCATAACTTTGACTAAACAGACCTTTGTGGGCCAAGCAATGTCTCTGCTTTTTAATATTCTTTCTAGATTGGTCATAACTTTTCTTCCAAGGAGTAAGCATCTTTTTATTTCATGGCTGCAGTCACCATCTGCAGTGATTTTGGAGCCTAAAAGATAAAGTCTGTCACTGTTTCCACTGTTTCCCCATCCATTTACCATGAAGTGATGGGATCAGATGCCATGATTTTAGTTTTCTGAATGTTGAGTTTTAACCCAACTTTTTCACTCTCCTCTTTCACTTTCATCAAAAGGCTCTTTAGTTCTTTTTCACTTTCTGCCATAAGGGTGGTGTCATCTGCATATATGAGGTCATTGATATTTCTCCCAGTAATCTTGATTCCAGCTTGTGCTTCATCCAGGCCAGAATTTCACATGATGTACTCTACATATAAGTTAAAATAAGCAGGGTGACAATATACAGCCTTGACATACTCCTTTCCCAATTTGGAACCAGTCTACTGTTCCATGTCCAGTTCTAACTGTTGATTCTTGACCTGCATACAGATTTCTCAGGAGGCAGGTCAGGTGGTCTGGTATTCCCATGTCTTTAAGAATTTTCCACAGTTTGTTGTGATCCACACAGTCAAAGGCTTTGGCATAGTCAATAAAGCAGAAGTAGATGTTTTCCTGTAATTCACTTGCTTTTTTGATGATCCAGCAGATGTTGGCAATTTGATCTCTGGTTTCTCTGCCTTTTCTAAATTCAGCTTGAACATCTGGAAGTTTATGGTTCATGGAATGTTGAAGCCTGACTTGGAAAGTTTCGAGCATTACTTTGCTAGCATATGAGATGAGTGCAATTGTGCAGTAGTTTGAACATTATTCGGCATTGCCTTTCTTTGGGATTGGAATGAAAAATGACCTTTTCCAGTCCTGTGGCCACTGCTGAGTTTTCCAAATTTGCTGGCATATTGAGTGCAGCACTTTCACAGCATCATCTGTTAAGATTTGAAATAGCTCAACTGCAATTCCATCACCTCCATTAGCTTTGTTCGTAGTGGATGCTTCCTAAGGCCCATTTCACTTTGCATTCCAAGATGTTGGCTCTAGGTGAGTGATCACACCATTGTGGTTGTCTGGGTCATGAAGACCTTTTTTGTATAGTTCTTCTGTGTATTCTTGCTACCTCTTTTTAATATCTTCTGCTTTGGTTAGGTCCATACCATTTCTGTCCTTTATTGTGCCCATCTTTGCATGAAATGTTCCCTTGGTATCTCTAATTTTCTTGAAGAGATCTCTCATCTTTCTCATTCTATTGTTTTCCTCTATTTCTTTGTATTGATCACTAAGGAAGGCTTTCTTATCTCTCCTGGCTATTCTTTGGAACTCTGCATTCGAATGGGTATATCATTCCTTTTCTCCTTTGCCTTTCCCATCTTTTCTTTTCTCAGCTCTTTGTAAGGTCTCCTCAGACAACCATTTTGCCTTTTTTCATTTATTTTTCTTGGGGATGGTCTTGATCACTGCCCCCTGTACTATGTCAGGACCCTCCATCCATAGTTCTTCAGACACTCTGTCTATCAGATCTAATCCCTTGAATCTATTTGTCACTTCTACTGTGTAATCGTAAGGGATGTGATTTAGGTCATATCTGAATGGTCTAGTGGTTTTCCCTACTTTCTTCAATTTAAGTCTGAATTTAGCAATAAGGAGTTCATGCTATGAGCCACAGTGAATTCCCAGTCTTGTTTTTGTTGACTGTATAGAGCTTCTCCATTTTTGACTGCAAAGAATATAATCAATCTGACTTTGGTATTGACCATCTCATGATATCCACATGTAGAGTCATCTCTTGTGTTGTTGGCAAAACTCAATTAGCCTTTGACCTGCTTTGTTCTGTACTCCAAGGCTAAATTTGCCTGTTACTCCAGGTATCTCTTGACTTCCTACTTTTGCATTCCAGTTCCTATAATGAAAAGGACATCGTTTGGGGGTGTTTGTTCTAGAAATTCTTGTCAGTCTTCATAGAACCATTCAACTTCTGCTTCTTCAGCATTACTGGTCGAGGCGTAGACTTGGATTACTGTGATATTGAATGGTTTGTTCTGGAAACGAACAGAGATCATTCTGTCGCTTTTGAGATGGCATCCAAGTACTGCATTTCAGACTCTTTTGCTGACTGTGATGACTACTCCATTTCTTCCAAGGGATTCTTGCCCACGGTAGTAGATATAATGGTCATTTGAGTTAAATTCACCCATTCTAGTCCATTGTAGTTCACTGATTCCTAAAGTGTTGATATTCTCTCTTGCCATCTCCTGTTTGACCACTTCCAATTTGCCTTGATTCATGGACTTGACATTCCAGATTCCTATGCAATATTGTTCTTTGCAGCATCCAACTTTACTCTATCACCCGTCACATCCACAACTGGGTGTTGTTTTTGCTTTGGCCCTGTCTCTTCATTCTCTCTGGAGT
This sequence comes from Dama dama, assembly GCF_033118175.1. Lineage (NCBI taxonomy): Eukaryota > Metazoa > Chordata > Mammalia > Artiodactyla > Cervidae > Dama > Dama dama. The sequence goes on from NC_083692.1 coordinate 66,985,469, forward strand.
TATTTCTCCACCCTTCTTCAGTAGCATATAGTGCGCCTACCAACCTGGGGAGTTCATATTTCAGTGTCCTATCTTTCTGCCTTTTCATTCTATTCATGGGGTTCTCAAGGCAAGAATACTGAAGTGGTTTGCCATTCCCTTCTCCAGTGGACCACGTTTTGTCAGAACTCTCCACCATGACCTGTCTGTCTTGGTGGCCCTACACAGCATGGCTCATAGTTTCATTGAGTTAGACAAGGCTGTGGTCCATGTGATCAGATTTTTAAATTTTCTGTGATTGTAGTTTTCATTCTCTCTGCCCTCTGATGGAGAAGGATAAGAGGCTTATGGAAGTTTCCTGATGGGAGAGACTGACTGAGGGGAAAACTTGCCTTGTTCTGATGGGCGGGTCCATGCTCAGAAAATCTTTAATCCAATTCTGTTGATTGGTGGGGCTGTGTTCCCTCCCTGTTGTTTGACCTGAGGCCAAACTGTGGTGGGGGTAATGAAGAAAATGGTGTCCTCCATCAAAAGGTTGGACAAAATTCAAGGACAACTTGAATTTGGTAAATGCTTGCCCTATATCAAGTTTAAATTTTACCAAAGAAAGAAAGAAAGTGAAGTTTCTCAGTCGTGTCTGACTCTTTGTGACCCCATGGACTGTACTCCTACCAGGCTCCTCTGTCCACGGGATTTTCCAGGCAAGAATACTGAGAGGGTTGCCATTTCCTTCTCCAACTCTCTCTCAATTTGCTTGAATGACTGTCCATCACTGATTAGCGCTTAAGAGAGGAAGTATTATCTCATCAACTCAGAGATGAAAGAAATTTCAAACCCTTTTTCAAGTGTTTTGCAACAAACCTAAATTTAAAAAAAAGTATCTGGATTCTTATTGATTCAGAAAATCAATCACAAAAATTCATTATCTCCAAAAGAGTCTGGTATTAAGTTTGTGTAGCACAGAGTACAAAATGTTGCCATTAATTTTTATTGTTTGAATTTTATATCAACTCTCTGGGCTCCACTTCATAGATAAGACTTGGGGAGATTAATGATGGAACCACAAGATGGTTCCATCTATTAAATGACAAGATGGAATCTGAAACAGATATTCTCACTGCAGATGCCATCCTTTTCCTGCTAAACCAGATGTTTTAACCTTGACCCTTTGTTTCTTCAAGAATTTTCAGCAGAAATTTGCAATTTTTTTTAAAAAAGGTTTCCAATAGAAGATCTTGAGGCAAGTTCATGGGCTCTGAGACAGCCATCCTTTATTTCCTGTTTCAGCTGTGGTTTTTGGTTCTAATTGTCCCCCTTCTCTGTTCTTATCTACTCTTCCTCTTCACCCCTTTCCATTTTCTCCATTGGTTTCATCATCATCATCAAGACCAAACTCAGCTTGCAAATGAGGCAGAGGTTGTGATGACAAAATAGTAATAATTTTATGCTCTCTCTCTCTCTATTTGTGCTGAGATTTATCTTGTTATTATTGACCAAAGGAGGGAAGAAAATACATCTTTCCTTTATTCTTTCTCTCTCTCTCAGTAAGACTCTTCTCTTTTCTTTCATTGTTCATTTTACTCTTTACATCTTCCTCATTTTATTTGCTCTCCCCCAAGATCCTAACCACAGAAATTCCAAAGCAGCTGTTTTTTGGGACAGAAAAGCCATCTGTCTCTCTGCTTGGGCACCACCCTTACATACCAGAGATGGACAGGCTGTTCTCATCTCTCTGCCTCTGAATCTAGTTCACCACCTTCATAGGCTTCGTTCCACAGGCCACACATCAGCTTGTGGCTTCTGTAATATGTAAGATATATTTGTTAAATTTCAGATCAGGAGCAGAAACCAGTATATTTTGCCCATGTGGGCATTACCAACCTCCCTCCCCCAAATCACTGTCAGCTGTATCAACAAACAGAGCTTTAATTTAAAATCCAAACTCTGAGATCATAGTTTCTTAACTGCAGGAAGTCTTCCCCTAAAGTGAGCCATATCAAGTCTGAGATGCTCATAGTGGCATGTGGGGATCTCTCTGGGTAGAGAAATGCATTTCCCCCCAGACATGGGATTTCCCTTCTGGTCTATTCTAAGTATCAGAAAGCATCCATATAAAGATAATTTTGTTTAGGCAGTGGAAATTCATATCTTCCAGAAAATCACAGATGACGCTAAAAACAGCAGCAACAAGAACAGCGGCGAAAGATGCTTTAGTTTAATTTTGGCCATGTAGTCATCGGTCCCTCTTAGGGAGAGGTTCAGAATCTCTGTGGCTGTTGGAAAGAGCTGGTGATGCTGTGCTTGGAACCCCTTCAGCTCTGAGGTACTCATTCTTCCAGCAGCTAGAAGGGTGGCAGCTGAGTCATAGACTCTCCTATAGGAATTGCCCTTGGCCATCAATGCTACCATGCTCAAGGCCATGAATCTTCCCCAGGGACAGCCTGCACCTATACCTTGTCCTAGAGCTTCAAGGTGGGACGAGCCCCAGAGCTCCCCATAGGACTAGCAGGGTTAGTGTTAGTCCTCTGTGCACGCATTACAGCTAGTCTCTGTCTTGACCCAGTCCTAAAAGTTATCCCTAATGACTCTTGCACACAATTTCAGAGCTTCAGAGCCTGGGGAACTTGATCTACCACAGATTCTTCTGAAATAGTTAAAATATGTTAGGACTTGCTGGGATAAAAAGCCCCTGGACATTTGCCACAGTTGTTCTCCTATATTGAAGGGAATAAAATCAGAAGCTTCTCACAAACAATTCTTAGAACTTCCCATATTGTGAAAGACATCAACTCTATCTCCAGTCTGCCCACAGAGCTGAGATGCAAACTGACCCACCAGGCATAGCAGCGATATGTATCGTTTCCCTCTTGTTGTTACCAGTTCCTTTAAATGTGGGACATTTTGACCATCAGATTCTGAGGAGGAGTCAGAAAACCTTCTAAACCTTCTCTTATTACTAACTATAGATCAGTAATTAATTATTTTATCCTATGGTCTAGGAATCATTTTCTCAAACATATGACAAGTGTATACATGTGATATACAAAGTGAAAGTGAAAGTCTCTCATTCATGTCTGACTCTTTGTGACCCCGTGGACTATACAGTCTGTGGAATTCTCCAGGCCAGAACACTGGAGTGGGTAGCCTTTCCCTTCTCCAGGGGATCTTCCCAACCAAGGGATCGAACCCAGGTCTCCTGCATTGCAGATGGATTCTTTACCATGAGCCACAAGGGAAGCGCAAAGCACAATCATTTAAGAAAATTCTTTACAATAAAAACTGGACATTGATAACATTTTAATCCCCAAAATACTTTTGTTTCTGAGAACTGTAAAAGGATACTATAAAGGTAGTTATCATTTATTGAAAAATTATGCTAAGTACCTTATATACCATTAAAAATAATACTAAAGAGAACAATTCAGATGATATGAACAAATTTAATACTTCATGAAGTAAACAGTCAGTCTCCTTTCAGAGAACTGAAAAGTGAAATGGAAGGCAGAGTGTTTTTATAGAATAAAGAATAAGAAAACAAGGAAGAGGAAAATAGAAAAATATCTGGATATTGGCTGGGGCTACTTGGTCAACCTTGTTTGGGGTGAAAAGGCCCAGAGTTGGTTTGGTGTTCAGACAGGCTGACTGGATATACCGCATTTCTGATTAAGCAGAGCACTTTATAGGGACAGAAATGTTATCTAAGTTTTGATTTGCTGATATGGTACCCAGGGCAGGACCAGCTCCATCTTGGGCCAGGAAAGTTATTTTCAACAGTTTGATCATTCACTTGTCAGTTCAAATGGTTTGATCAAAAACATTCATCTTAGCATAACTCAGCTACCATGGCCTCTTAGGTTTCAGTGCAGTATTGACAGAGACCTATCAGGTTCCTGTTCTTGGAGCTGGTTACATTATTCTGTTCTTTTGTTGTTCTAGTTAGAGACCATCAGTTGGCTGGTTAATATTAGAGAATATAGCATGTAAGGGAGATAATACTAATTATTAGCAACAAAATAATGTCCACAGTTTGGAGAATGCTTCTGAGACCCAAACCAGTTAGAATCATGAAAGTGAAGAAGTGATCCTATGGAGGTAGGGGTGGATGTCTGTGTGTATGTGTGGTTACTTCTTTAAGCCAGTTGACTTGTTTATGTGTTTGTGTAATTGTCTCCACTTCCCTAGAAATATGTATCTAGAAAGCTTATTGCAGAGAAATTGAGGCTTGGAAATTAGGGAGAAGCTTATGACAAAAAGAACTACATGATTACCAGCATCATAGGAAATCCAGCAGTTGGTTGGAGTTTGGATTACTCTCCTTTGTAATGGCCTGAGATATGTGAAAAATGTTTCCAGGCCAGCGAGAGACAATAAGTGGACAAAATAATCATAAAGACTCTCCTGCTATAGGAGTTAGGAAAAGTATGGTCAAAGAGAAGAGGAGGAGTGAAAGGAAATGTTCCTGATCCTCCTGAGCCAATGTCTTGGGACAGTCTGCCTTGATGTTTGCTACTTTTGTTCCCAGTCAATTTGATACCGAGGTGTACAGTGTTTGGGGCTTCCCTGGTAGTTCAGATGGTAAAGATCTGCCTGCAGTGCAGAAGACCTGGGTCTGATCCCTGGATTGGGAAGATCCCCTGGGGATGGGAATGGCTACTCACTCCAGTGTTCTGGCCTGAACAATTCCATGGGCAGAGGATCCTGGCTGGCTACACTCCATGGGGTCTCAAAGAGTCAAACACAACTGAGCAAATTTCACTTTCAGTGTTCACTTCCCGGGAAGCACTAGAGGTAAAGAAACCATCTGAAAATGCAGGAGACATAAAAGACACGGGTTTGATCCCTGGGTTGAGACAATCCCCTGGAGAAGGAAATGGCAACCCACTCCCAGTATTTTTGCCTGGAGAATCTCATGGACAGAGGAAACTGGCAGGCTATAGTCCATAGGGTCGCACAGAGTCAGACATGACTGAAGTGACTTAGCACAGTGTTTGCATAGACCAGATGTCAGGTCAAGCCTTCTTAAGTTGTGAAATACATACCCAAGTTGTGACACCTGGTAATTTGGCAGTGATGTCGGTTGCTCAAGCATTTTGGGTAGAGTCCTTTTCTTAAATCTCACTTTTGCAAAAGCATCAAAATAAAACTAGAACCATCTGTAGATAACAAAAGGCTTAAAAATGCCCATGGTTAAAGATCTCATGAGAGCTTATTACAATGAAATTGACAAGCAAATTGGTTATTTCTGTGAAATAACATTTTAAAATAAGTGGGATTATGCCTGATAGCACAATACCAGGACATATCATATTTTTAGGAATTTTATCTAATTTCTGGAACATTTATTAATAGCATATACCCATATAAATATAACCTTAGAAGTTTAAACTTCACTTCTTAATTGATAATACTTCCAATGTGATTTTACATGTCAATTAGCTCAACATGTCTATTTTTATAAGAAGAGAGAATAATTTTTTTGAAATATTCTAGTGGCCATCTGGAAAATCCCAAAGTTAGTTTGAGATCAAAAAGACTTCATTTAGAATTTCATTTTTTCTAGTCAAATGTCAAAGGTTTTATCATTTGACTAAACAGCATCACAGAATAAATAGTACTTAATTATTTATTTAAAGTGACAATAGAAAATTTTAAAGTTAAATACAGAAGACTGACTATTTGTGAACAAAATAGCTATTTTTAATACTGAAAAGACTGGGTTTTCTAAAGTAATCAAAGGCCCGATAAAGACAGTGTGGAGCAGAGTCAATCTTTTTGGTGAGACACAAAATCTTTGCTTTCCAGGAAGATTACTTAAAAGGTAAAGGTGAATCTTGTTTACAATATTTTATTAAAAGCAGACCAATAATCTAAAGAAAAGTTTGTCCTTTTAACAGAAAGAAAACCAAAATCTATTTTGCACCACTATACTTTTGTTATTAAAATGCATTTTTAAAGAAAGCTTAAATCAAACCATTCTAGTCTTAGCTAGATTAACCATATATAAAATTTAATTTCCTAAGATTCCTTTTCCACAAACCTCTTGTAACTTTTTAATTCAGATTTTGTCTTATGTTTTTCCCCCTATTGCTCATTCTGAAACAATCAGTTGTTTTACTTTAAGGACAAAATTACTCTCTTTTTCCCTTAACAAAAACACATTCCATACCTCATCCATTTTTGTACCAAAACCACATGCTACTTTCCTTGCAAAGAGATTTTTCCCTTATTATTTCTAGTGAGTGAAAGTGTTAGTTGCTCAGTTGTGTCTGACTCTTTGTGACCCCATGGACTGTAGCCCGCCAGTCTCCTCTGTCTGTGGAATTCTCCAGGGAAGAATACTGGAGTGGGTAGCTACTCCCTTCTCCAGGGGATCTTCCTGACCCAGGGATCAAACCCAGGAATCCCTCACTGCATGTAGATTCTTTGCGTCTGAGCCACTAGGGAATACATATATATATATATATTTTTTTTTTCTAGTAGTTTTAGTTATATATATTAATTAGAATTTTAAATCATTAATTCCTAGTAAAACTAAAAAGTAAGCAGCTGTGCACTGTTATACTAACATTCTGCGAACTGACAAATTTGTAAATACATTTCGCAATTTCTAGAAGTATATACTTCTTCATAGTAAATTTTTCAATGTGAAACAAAACATTTGCCAGTAAACCCAAATATCTTTAGTTCTTTTGCAATAGGAAGTCAAATGTGAATAAACCCATATTTAGTAATTAATGTTTCAATATTTTATGTTATTTGGAAATGATGTAGATATTCAGTGAATGTTGTTTACTGAAAAAAATTTCACAGTGTAAAAGCTGAGAGCTATATTTTATTTTGTTGACAAAACAGGATTTCCTCAGGAGTAAGCCTCTCAGCTAGCTCTGAAAGACTGCTCTGAAGAGGTAAGGATTGTTGTTGTTCAGTTGCTCTGTCATGTCCAACTCTTTGTGACCCCATGATCTGCAGCATATCAGTCTTCCTTGTCCTTCATTGTCTCCCAAAATTTGCTCAAACTCGTGTCCCTTGAGTCAGTGATGTGGTCCACTGTCGTACCCTTCTCCTGCCCTCAATCTTTCCCAGTATCAGGGTATTTTCCAGTGAGTTGGCTCTTTGCATCAAGTGGCCAAAGTATTGGAGTTTCAGCTTCAGCATCAGTCCTACTGATGACTATTCATGGTTAATTTCCTTTAGGATTGACTGATTTGATCTCCTTCCTGTCCAAAGGACTCTAAGGAAGGAGCCAGGATATATAGGAGTTTTTGTAACAAAGACCAGATAGTTGGAACATCAAAAGATTACTCTTAATTGAAAACCAGGTATCTCAAGTTAAGGAATTTCCCACTTTTCTATGTATGGGGAAATGCAAGAGTTGGGCTCACTGAAATCATTCTTTTGATGTACACCTCAGCTCTCTATGGCCTGTTTTCTGTGTTTTCTCACCCTGAGTTTCTTTGGGGTGCACCACTGGAGTGGCTGCAAAGTCGGGTGGTTTGATGTCAGGCATTATGATTCTACCTTGAGTTCCCTCAGGAGCTCACCATTAGGGCATCTGTAATGTGATGGCTTGACGGCTTCAACATCCTTTGTTTACTGATACAGCAGGCAATATATTTCATTCACAATACACACCATTTAACTTATTTCAGTATACTTTGAGGTTTCAGTAAACTTTGAGGTTTCAAGTTACCAAAAAGTTTTTGAAAACTATTTTTAAGTAGACATACCATGAAGCAAAGTTATCATTGAAAAGTTCATTTATAAGTTTTTATCTGCAATACATCTATTTAATATACTTATTCTGTTGTGGAATCCAGAGTCATGAAACACCTCAGAGGACACGCAAGACAGTAGAATACAGTTTATTATGCCAGCAGGTCCAAGGGGAATCAGTTCCCAACAAGGACCCTGATGTTTCTGAGAGGCCCAGTTTTATACTCCCCACTACATGACTGGTTACATGTTAGCAATCTCTTTGTTGTATATGATAGAGTTTTACAAGGAGTAGGTGCTAGGAGAACAAACAATTAAAGTTAAAGGGGGGGGGGGGGAGATGATGATTATACATCAAGGAGGGATGTCTCCATGGTTAATCTAACAGGGGCAGCCTGACCTCAACTACAATCTCTGCTTGTCATCTGTGGGGAGGGAAGTCTCCAGGAGACCTGGTTTTCACTAGCAGTAGTTTCCTCACTCTTGGTCAGGGCTCAGGCCCAGTTCACATCCAGTCTAAGATGGATGACAGGCTTCAAGATGGAGTCTCTACTGCTTTCCTCACACTGGTCCCAACATTCCTGCTTCTTGATACTCATCTTATCTTTAATGATGGGCATCAGTCATGGGTAAGAACTGCACACGGGGACTATGTAACTGCAGCAAGGTTGTCAGTCTGGAGGTTACACATCGAGTTACACACTGGAGAATACAAGGCCCCAAAATTAACAATATAATGATTAACAAAATAATTACAAAAAGTTTTTCCACCAATCACCTTTGATCCAAGAAAATACCAACGTCTAAAAAGGAGGATTATCATTAGACATAGCTTCTACCTGGTTTATCATGTCGTCTAGATTGGCTGGTATATTGCCAGATGAATCAAGGATATGTACACAACATTCAATTTTACTTATAGCACAGGTCCCTCCTTGGGTGGCTGTAAGCATGTAACCATCTGATTTTGAATCACTGCCTTTCTCATTTGTATTTGTTCTTCATTTAAAGCTTGGATTGCCTTTGTGTTGTCCAGGCTTGTTTCATGAAGTTAGTTAGAGCTTTTATTTTAATCATCACAGACCTTGCCCACTCAACATGTAAATAAGGCAAATTTACTAGGGCTTGTTGTAAAGATGGCTTGTATACTTCCATGAGCAAAGGCAAATCCTAATGTGCAGCAGCTGACCCAACCAACTGGAAGCCAAGGCCATAAATTTGATCCACACAGCCATTGGGTGCCATTAGGGGCCACCTATTGGATCCCAGGGTTGTACTTCCTATCTGAGCCAGGCCAGCGAGCTGGTAAATCTGGGCAATAAGTGACCTCTAATATTTGTTCACATTGCTCAGAGGACAAGTATCCCACATATTTTAATTGTTTTGGATCCAAGGAATGGTTACCAAATCAAACTTCTTGTTCCCTTTGTTCCCAACAGATAGGGGCAGGGACAATAGGTTGGCCTTTTTCTGAGATCATCCAAAAATATTCATCCCATATCTGGTAAAATTGTTCAAATTACCTGATGGATTGCCCTACTGGCTGGCCATTGAATTCTCATTCTTTTTTTTTTAAAGTAAAAAAGTATAGGCTTTGGTCACTTTTGTAAGGCTTGCATTAACCTCAAATGTCACCTCATGGCCTTGATCAATTTGGTTAAAGTCCAGGTTACACCAAATAAGAAGCAACAGGCTGTGAGTTACCAAGGAAGTAAACACCTCTCATTGCTGTCTCAAAAATGAGCAGAGGGAGCTAAAGTTCCTTCTGCATAGGGGAGACACCCATGAAGGAAGTCCATTTATCACTGACAAAGGCATGGCCCCACAAACCTAACAGTTAGAAGTATTATGGAAGTTTATATATGAGTGGGCCCAGGACAGGAGCACATTATCCTGAGTTTGCAGTCCTGGTAGGGTCATCCTGTGATCAGGAACAGCAGAATTATTTGCAGCAGCTACATCCTGAATCTGTGGCCACCGATGGAAGACAAGTTGGGTCTTCAATGGTTTCTTCAGGTCAGGATGGACAATCCAAGGTCCCTTTTCCTCTGCTGCTATCTTGGGCTGGGTGTGGTGAATCTAGGGAGTAATACCTGCAACTTTAACTGCAGTGGGAGTGGTTAGAACAGTAGTGTATGGCCCTTTCCAGGTGGGGGATAATGTCTGCCGTTTTCAATCCTTTATGCATACTAAATCTCCTGGTGATTATGGGTGTACAGTAGTACCTAAAGAAAAGGGAATTCTTTCTCTTTGAACATAAGGAGTGATGTCATGGATCACCTTCCCCAACTGTTCCAGTTGCCACGATACCTCCATCCCTCCTCTTTGTAATAAATTTCCCTTTACTTCCCGAATAAGTGGGGGAGAACTCCCAAACATTATCTCATAGGGGGAATACCTGTGTGTGGGGTCATTCTGATCCTCATTAACACTAATGGCAGCACGTCCATCCAGGGGAGTGCCAGTTTCTTGCACCCATTTTGCCAGAGTCGCCTTGATGATCCAGTTCATTCTCTCAGTCATTCTTGAGCTTTGTGGCCTATATACTGTATGGAGTTTCCATTTAATATTTACTGCTTTGCAGACCAGTTGGAGTAATTCAGCCACAAATGCGGGCCCATTTTCTGATTCTATGCTCAGAGGGAACCCAAACCTAGGAATAATGTCTCTCAGCAAGAATTGGGCCACTTCCTTAGCTTTTTCAGTCTCGGTGGGGTAAGCTTCTATCCATCCCGTAAAAGTACATACCATCACCAGCAAATATTTGTATCCTTGGCATGGATTTACCTCAGTGAAATCCACTTCTAGATGTTTAAATGGAGTGGTCCCCTTTAATTGTATCTCAGAAGGCGCGGTCTCCTTGGGAGACAGGTTATTCTTGGCACAGGTTAGACATCAGCGGCTTAGATCTGCACACAGGGCTATTAGACAGGGTATGACAAAATAGCAAACTAAAATCTTGCTCAGTTCATGCCCAGGTGGTTGTTTTCCTTATCATAGACTGGGACCATTCGGGCGGTTAATAGGCTAGACACCACAGGCGTCTCCATAGGTTTTGTTGCTCTATTGTCCTGGGTGGCTGCTTGCTTTGCCGCTTGGTTGGCCAGACAGTTCCCTTTCGCCTGAGGTGTGTCTGACCACTGGTGGCCCCTGCAGTGCAATACTGCCACTGCTCGGGTTCCCACACTGCTTCCAACAACAGCAGAATTTCCTCTTTATTTTCTATCTCTTTGTCAGTTGCAGTAAAAAGCCCCCTTTCCTTATCTATGGAGAACAGCTGGTAGTAAAGAGTACGGGGGCCAGGATGAATGTGCCGGTCTGACCCCACCTGCAGTGCTGCCTGGACTTCCTTAAGAGGCATCTGCGAAACCACTTTCTCTTGAGGTTTCTTTGTAGACCTCAGCCGCCTCTAAACAATGGCTCTCACTTTTTCCCTTCTTCTGAACCGGGGAGTGGGTGTATAATGCTGGTGCAGTCGCTCCCATCACACTCGGTGGCACAATAGGAGGGAAAGGAGCCTCCTTCACCGGGGGAGGTGAGGAAGGAAAATCTCCCTCTTTTCTTATTTCCACCTCCTGTTCTGGGACTCCCCATCATGTTCCCCAGTATGGGGGAGGAAGTGGGAGCTCCTCTTCCTCTGGATCATGATATATTTTTTTTCAGCTTTTCTTGCATGGGTTCTGCCTACACCAGCAAAATCTTGCTTTCTCCTTTTTTAAGGTAACACACCCTGGCCCAAGGGGGTGGGTTTTGCACAATTAGTAGCCATGAGTCAATGTGCAGAAACTGATCTAGGCGGCCTGGCTGCCTGGTTACCACAGAGTACACAGCCTGAACTTTGTCCAATTTTAGGGTTCCCTCTGAGGGCCGTCCTACCCTAAAGCTTGGCCAGTCTATCTCACAAAAGGTTTTAAGCCTGTTTGGGGTTAACTTTATGCCATAGTCTCCTCCAAAGCCCTTTCTGAAGTTTTTAGTCATGCATCCAAGTCATGCTTGGATTCTCCACTACCCACCCTGCTTTCACTTTCCTTTTATAAACCTCTTGTGCTCCTCTTGCTCTCTTTGTAGCCAACCAGAGTCAATAAATTAAGGCTTCCACCTACTCTTCTCTGCACAAGTCTGATCCTTGTGAAATCCAAGACTGTCTTATCACTGGTTGGTGCAGGCAAACCTGTGTCCAAAACCACAGTTCCCAATCCAACCCCAAGCAATGCTCGGGAGGTCCCTGAGTCCCTAGGCAAAGGGGACAGTCCCTTGGAAAACAAAAGATATGTTGACAAACAGTCAGTACAGGCTTAGTTAACAGACTACCACTTATTTCAATAAACAATTTCCCACTGAGCCTATGAGGACACAGCTGCCATAGACTCATCTAGCCCCGAGGGGTTGGTTGACCAGGCCCCCTTTTCTACTACTATAGTGGGACCTACCTGCACGCTTCCCTTCTGTTGTCCACAGTCTTGTGAAGTCCGCCTGGAAGGATAAGTCACTTAAACAAGAGCCGATCTGGAGTGGGAGGCACCTTCCCCTCCCAGAGGCTCTCATCCCAGCAAGTGGCAGCCGGAGGCTCAATGGGCCTGTCTCTCCGACGGCTTCCTGGCCAATGCACCAGAAACGGTGTGGAATCCGGAGTCATAAAACAGATGTCGGAGGACACTCGAGACAGTGGGATACAGTTTATTATGCCAGTGGGCTCAAGGGGAATCAGTTCCCAACAAGGACCCTGATGTTTCTGAGAGGCCCAGTTTTATACCCCCTACTACATGACTGATTACGTGTTAGCAACCTCTTTGTTGTATATGATTGAGTTTTAACAACAAGTAGGTGCTAGGAGAACAAACAATTAAGGTTAAAGGTGGAGACAATAATTATACATCAAGGGGGGATGTTTCCATGGTTAATCTAAGAGGGGCAGCCTGGCCTCAACTATAATCTCTGTCATCTGTGGGGAGGGAAGTCTCCAGGACACCTGGTTTTCACTAGCAATGGTTTCCTCACTCTTGGTCAGGGCTCAGGCCCAGCTCACCTCCAGTCTTTAAGATGGATGACAGGCTTCAAGATGGAGTCTCTCTTGCTTTCCTTACACTGGCCCCAGCAGTTCTTAACAATTATGCTTATATTACTCTTAAAAGTGTCATGAAACATTAAACATCTAACCATCATCTTAAGCTATCTTTTTTCCTGGCAAATCTGTGACAGAGATAACATCAGCTCTTTTAGTAAACCAAGGTGGAATGAAAGTTGCATGTCTGCATTATTTTTAACATGGATAACTCTAAAGAACACCTGTTTTAATCAGGCCAACAGACTTGTTTTCCCCCAAATTATCCTAGATCACATGAACTTGAATAACTTTTGGCTTAGTTTCTATATTCCTCAGACTATATTAATTTATGCAAATACTTTACTCTCCTTAAGTCAATTAAATAGAGCTCTTTATATGGGCTTTCCAGGTGGATCAGTGGTAAAGAATCCACCTGCCAATGCCAGAGACACAGGTTAAATCCCTGGTCCAGAAGATCCCCAGAGAAGGAAATGGCAATTGACTCTAGTATTCTTGCCTGGGAAATCCCATGGACAGAGGAACCTGGGGGAAGGACAGTCCATGGGGTCGCAGAGTCTGACACAACTGAGAGACTGAGCATATACATGCACAAATTAATTATGACAGTATCCTCTGAAGGTCGAAAAATATCACACATCTGTGACATACATACGTAAACACGCTAATAATGTGAAAACTGATCTTACAGCTTTCATTTTAAAATTTTAACCATAAGACAAGTATGGTAATGAAAACTCACAAGTTTGCAAAAGAAGAGTCGGATTCAAATCTTGTTTCTGGCAAATGGAATAAATTAAGCTTACCTGCTCAGATGGCTTAAACTTTTTATTAATATTTATGGAGAAGACTTCAAAGATTTTCCATTTGCCTAGTTTCCAAATAGACCCTCCCTTTTTTTCCTTCTGATAAGAATTTACCTACTTGAAGTTTGCATTTCAAAGAGGTGGCTCTCTAGGGAAAACCAGTAGAATATTTACATCTCAAAGGCTCAGAAAGAAAAGTGAAGTCACTCGGTTGGCGACCCCATGGACTTTGGCCTGCCAGGCACCTCTGTCCATGGGGATTCTCCAGGAAAGAATACTGGAGTGGGTTGCCATTTCCTTCTCCAGGGGATTTTCTCAACCCAGTGATGGAACCCAGGTCTCCCACATTGCAGGCAGATTCTTTACCGTCTGAACCACTGGAGAAGCCCTGATTTCTGTTACTAAAGAGAGCAGGAGAAATGAATGTTGAGGCCATTGGTGGACTTTCCTGCCTTTCCCATTTGCGGAATCAAACAGCTGACTTCTCCTGCATTGCAGGCAGATGCTTTACCATCTGAGCCACCAGGGAAGCAACAGACTCAGAGAAAGAATATCAATTCCTTCAGGAAGGACTTTTGTTTTCTGAGACCAGAATTTTTATAATACCTATAAGCCTTTTGAAATGAATAGGGGAGGTTTTGGAATTGGTAAAAAGGAGAGGTGGATTTTTTCTATTCTTGTAAAGATTCAAGCTGCTATGTAAGTTCTACCAGTTGTAGGACAGTTGCTTTTAATCTCTCAAAGAATTGGGTTGCAATCTGAATGATATCAAGACTGACACCCCACCACCCCCAATCTAGTTACATTATCTTCAAATATGCTTTCCACTATCAGGGAGAAAATCTTGAACTAAAAAGAATCCAAAAGATTCTACCTACATTCCAGAGTTAGAGCTGTTTGTCTTTGGAATGGTTTTCATGCACTTTGGGTACATAGTTTAATTTTAGCTTAGAAGAGAAGGCTTTAAAAAAGTTCCTTTCAGGCTTTTGGGAGGGAAGTTTGCAAGAGCAGAATGGATACATGTGTGTATATGGCTGAATCCCTTTGCTGTCCATCTGAAGCTGTCAGGACATTGTTTATCTTCTCTGTATGCCTGCTAAGTCACTTCGGTTGTGTCCGACTCTTTGCGACTCTATGGATTGTAGCCTGCCAGGCTCCTCTGTCCATGGAATTCTCCAGTCAAGAATACTGGAGTGGGTTACCATGCCCTCCTCCAGGGGATCTTCCTGACCCAGGGATCAAACCCACATCTCTTATGTTTCCTGCATTGGCAAGCAGGTTCTTTACCACTAGCACCACCTGGGAAGTCCCATTTTCAGCTATACTCCAACATAAAATAAAAAGGATTAAAAAAAAAATTCCTATCAGGCTCTGAATATCAACTTTCAATTTGGCCAACTTCTGACCATTTGAGCTACATTTGGGGAAAAAAAAAAAATTCCTTTCAAATATCTTGTCTGTTCTGATTTATCCGCCCAAATTGATTTTGCCTGTGTGCCAATTTTTGAATATCGCAAAAAGGAATCATGCACTATGGACTCCTGTGTGTCTTCCCTCCCACCTCTTCAATGCATTGTCCTTGACGTTCATCCATGTTCTTGCATGAATCAGTAGTTCATTCCTTTTTGTTATTGTCGTTTGGTCATATTGTGTTGTATAAATATACCACAACTAGTTTATTCATTTTTCTCTTGTCTTTTGGGTCTCGGCTATTGTTAATAAAAGTACAATGAATATTCATGTACAACCTAATTTGTGGACCTCTGTTTTCATTTCTTTTGGGTGAACACTGAGAATTGCAGGATTATAAGTAATATTTGGCATTTTAGGCTTTTTAATTTTAACCCTGTAGTAGATGTGTAATGGTGGTGGTTTAGTCTCTGAGTCATGTCTGACTCTAGCAACTCCATGGATTATAGCCTGCCAGGCTCCTCTTTCCATGGGATTTCTCATTTTGGTTTTCATTTGCATTTCCCCGATGACTAATGATGTTGAACAGCTTTACATCTTCTTTTGTGAAATGTCTATTCAAATCTTTGGCCCATTTTTAGTGGGTTGTCTTTTGAAAAACTACTTAATTGTAAAATTTCTTTGTATAACCTAAATACATATCCTTTCTCTATTTAAATATATTATATATATTAAAATATATAAAATGTCCTATTGTGTGTCTTCTCTCGACCTTTTATTTTCATCTTTTTACTTTATCCTTCAGTATTTGCTCAAAGGTCTATAATATATGCACATAACTTACAGCATATCTGGAATTAATATAGTATCGCTCTAAGTATAATGTAAGATGATTACAACATTTTAATTCCATTTGCCTTCCCTGTACTTTTTTCAAATTGCTGTCATATAATTTGCTACTATATACATTATAACCACTCAAATACAATGTTCTTTGCTTTCATTTTAAGCAAATATCTTTCAAAGAAACTAGAAAAAAGCAGTACTATGTATTTACCCATCCATCTACCATTTCAGCCACTTCTAAAACATTCCTATAGGAACAAATTTCCAGTTTCCAAAGTGGTATCATTTTACTTCAGCCTGAAGAACTTGGTTTAGCACTTCTCACACTGTAGGTTTGTAGACAGTGGATTCACTCAGCTTTAATTTGTATGAAAACATCTTTATTTTGCCTTTATGTTGAAGGATAATATTACTGGAGATATAGAGTATTAGATTAATAGACTTTTTTTTTGAAGTAGGACTACATTGTTTTTCTTAAAAAGTCAGCCTTCATTTTTCTTGTTATAGCTCTATATATTATTCAGCTGTTTTAACGATATTTCCTTTCTCTTCCTTTTCCAGAATTTGTTACTATATGCTAATAATGTGTGGCCATTACTCCTGCCACAATCCTTGTGTCTTTAGAAACTCTGCTTATGCATGTATTTGACTGTTTGATACTGTCCTGTAGGTCATTAGTGCTCTGTTCAGTGTTTTCTTCTTCTTCTTTTTTTTTTTAACTTCCTTTTAGATAATTTCTTCATGTGCAAAATCCAACATCAGGGCCCACCATGGAGACGGGGTTGTGATCAATTCCCAGGTCCCACAGCAGAGGTTGGATTGTCTAGAGACCTTACTGACTTTTCACTAAATTTTTTCTAGATCTCCTGTGACATTTTTTTTTTTCTTTTTTAGTATTTATTTATTTGGCTGCATTGGGTCTTAGTTTGCATCATTTGAGATCTTTAGCTTTGGCGTGCAAACTCTTAGTAGTACTATGTGGGATCTAGTTTCCTGACCAGGGATCAAACCTGGGTCTCCTGCTCAGACTTACTATTTGTGTGTTTTGTCTCTCGCCAGATTTCAGGTTGGGGCACGGTAGTCTTTCTTCTTCTGCCATTAATCCCTCAATCCCCACCTTCCCTATTTCTCTGCAGATTCAGCTTTTAACATCTAGTGTGGGCTCATTGGGCCAGTTTTTATCTATCATTCCAAATACAATACAAAATATTCTGGCAATTCTCCAATGTAGTGCTTCTCAGTCAGAACCTCTCGTTAGAATCACTGGAGGAGTTTTTTAAAATGGTAGTGCCCAGGCTGCACTTTAGACTGATGAAATCAGACTCTCTGGAGATGGGATCCAGGGAGCTCGTGCTGAAAAACAAAGCTCTCATGGAAAGTGGTACCTTGATGTAGCACGCTAATATTTGTCTTAACTTTTTTTTATCTTAAACCAACATTTACCACATCCTTGAGGCACACGTTGGAATATTCGTGGGCAGAAAGTGAGGCAGAAACTGGATTATATCACAATCTCATCTCACTGTGTCAATACGGCTGAGGTCATGCTGGCCAAATGCCTGCCAGCGTCCTGGTATTCATTCAGCAGCCTCTTTGGTGGCTGGCAGCCGAAGAGAGGCTTACCTCGAGAGAGCAAACAAGGAAAAAACCCAACAACCTGTAGGTATGGAAGGTGTCAGGTCTCATAGACGACTGGCCCATTATGTAAAATGCAGTGACATATTATTGCAAATATTTACCTTCACCTTTCTCTCAGGGAGTCTTTGTTCTCCTTTAAACACCCGATGGCCATTGATTTTTTTCAAAGGGAAAAAGGAAAGTGGTAAATCTTTCATTACCTTTTTCGTAAGAATTTTCCTTTTGAGACTTGGATTTCCTCCTCTGGCTTTTGGAGATGACGAGATTGCCTCTGTATCAAGTGCCTTGGTTCATTTCTCTAACCTCTAAGACAGGTGCAGCTTCTTCTAGGTCATGACGGTTGGCTCAGGGGAGAAAAAAAAAAAAAAAAAACAGCAAATATTTGCCATAGATATTTGTTGGATCCCAAACCTGTTCAAACCAACTTCTGAGTTTTCTCCTTTTAAGGAGCAACTGGGTAGAGGACTGAGGTTACATTTTAAGGACCTGGAGGAATGCTTTCAGCGCTGAGTCATCTGGTGCCCAGAAAGGTGCCGGCCAAGTATGAGACCATGGATACTTGTGGGGAGCCTGAAACTTTGTGCTTAATGGAGCCAGCCTCTATTTTTAATAGAAGATGGTAATGAGGGTAGCAATCAGGAAGGATTTCCTGGCGTGCAAAAGGTTAGAGGCAAGAGTGTATCATTCTGTAGAATTTTTGCAGTTCCTTTTTAGGATTATGTTTTGAGGGAGAGATGGTTGTTTGCTTTTTAAAGAAGGACTAGAGTGGTTTCTTGTTGTGTGACATTATTCTTAAGACAAAAATGTAATAACTCCTGAGGGTTCCTGCTAGGCCTGTAATTCTTGAAGACATCATACTCAGTGCAATTTAAAGGAAAAACATTCAACCTTCCTTATTTCAAGACTTAGTAACCATTCTAAATTTCCTCATATTTTACAAGTTTGTCAGGTATGGGTCTATAGTCGTTGGAAAGAATAAAAGATAATTTGTAGAAGGCGGTGGCTCAGGGCTACCGCGTATGACCTGGAGGTTGTCCACTGCAAGCACTGTGGACCCTGTTTCTGAACCTACCCTGTGAGCTGCAGTCCCTTGAACTATGAATCCAGTGGTTCTGGGTGGGAGGCTGACCTTCATGACAGTCATGGCGGGGTGGAATCATAACTGGTGTTTCCATCCCTGCATGCAGGATGTTTTCAATTGACTATGTATTTAAGTTTATTCAGTGATTTTAAAATTTGGTCTATGTATTGCTAATTTAGTTCATGTTAGGGTAGACAGCAGAGAGGTAGGAGGAAAAGCCACACATCTAGTTTTTAAAAAAGATATTCTGATAACAGGCATCATCTCTTTTTTCATGGTTTTTTTTTTTTTTTTTTTTGGAGGGGTATTTATTGAAGTATAGTTGATTTATAAATGTTACAATGTTATGTTAGGTTCAGATATACAGCAGAGTGATTCAGATGTGTGTGTGTGTGTGTGTGTGTGTGTATACATGTGTATTTGCACATATATATATATATATATATACACACACACACACACATACATACATACTTTTTCAGATTCTTTTCCTTTATAGATTTTTATAAGATACTGAGTATAGTTCCCTGTACTATATAGTAGGTCCTTGTTGTTTATCTATTTTATATACAGTAGTGGGTATATATTAATCTCAAACTCCTAATTTCTCTCTTTCCACCTCTTAGGTAACCAAAAATTTGTTTTCCATGTATGTGAGTCCATTTCTGTTTTACAAGTAAGCTCATTTGTATCCATTTTTTTAGATTCCAAATAAAGGCAATATCATATGGTGTTTGTCTTTGAGCAATAATACTTCCAGGAAGAAGGTCAGTGGATACCTTTGGACATTGTCTGAAACTGTGCTCTTCTAGTTGATAGTGCCAAAGGCAGGAGGACTGTGGAGTGCAGTTATTTTCACAGTGGAGGTCAGAAATACAGTTAGCCTAACAGAAAAACCTCATCCTGAAGCTATTATTATTATTGTCATTTCCTGTTGTCTGACCTGTCATTCCCATTCTGAAATACTAGCTCAGTACTCCCCAAGAGTCACAATCAAGTGGAGGAATTGCTTGGCTGGGTCTCTGGGCTGAACATCATTTGCTGCTGTCGGACAAGGGTCATCTCTTAGTCTACTCACCTGGACTGCACATGGTTCTGAAATCTGAGTGCCCTGAGACTCTCCTAGAAGGACCTCTGGAGAGAGAATTGTCCACCCAGGACACAGCCAAGCTGTGATGGTGTAGGGAGGGTGCTGGCTGTTAGGAAGTAAGCTGAAGATTCTCAGAGTGATGGACTATTCCACAGTCATTTCTAAGTTATGTTTGAGAATGTTTACTCATATTTAATGATTTGTGTCTACAGCCTTCAAGGGAATGGGCAAGGTGAGGAATAGAACTAAGACACAAGAGTTCCTCATTCCAGAAACATACAACTTTATTGAGGAGAACAATCTTCATGAAACTGTGAAGCACCAGCATATTGGAGGATGTCCCCCGTGTGGTTTGGGGTGATCAAGGAGACGCTGGGAAGGAAGCCGGACTTGAATTAAGCCTTGAAACTTGTACAGAGCATCTGTAGGTGGAAGGGAGGGAAGAACATTCTGAGTTGTTGTAGACTGCAACAGATTGGACCAAACCCAGGTTTCAGAGCTTTGGAATCACGGTAGTGATCTCTACAACATTTGTTAGGAAGCGTTGCTGCTGTTGTGCTCTGTGGTCTATTGTACTCTGTGGTCTGCTCTGTTGTGCTCTGTGGTTTTGGACTTTCACTGGAATATGTTTTCAGACACATATTAGGTTCCCGCTAATAGGTTGCATCAGCGCTCAGCTGAAGGTTAGATGTTCTGGAGCATAAATGGCCACAGACAGAAGTACAGAGCAGTGCATGGGGGGCTACCTGCATTGTTTATTACAAGTCTCAGTAGCAACATCCTGCTTACTGTTCGGCTTGCCAAATTGCTTTTGAGTTTTATGCCTACCTGTGGGTTGAGGATAGTTTGTGTAGTTGCTGCTGTGCTGAGTTTCTCCTTCTCTTGAGTAAGAAAGCATAATTTAGAGTCGAGGATAGCTCTCTGGATTAATGTGCAGGTGTAGCTCAGAGAGTCAGGCTGCCTCCTCAAGGGTGATTCCTTACAAGGCTCTCTTTAGTGCTGCCGCCTCTGCTGTTTAGTCTCTAAGTCATGTCCAACTCTTTGCAACCCCATGGACTGTAGCCCACCAGCCTCCTTTGTCCATGGGATTTCCCAGGCCAGAATACGGGTGTGGGTTGCCATTTCCTCCTCCAGAGGGACTTCCCAATCCAAGGATCAAACCCACATCTCCTGCTTGACAGGTGGATTCTTTACCACTGAGCCACCTAGGAAGCTCCTTTAGAGAACAGGGCTTCCCTAATTGTAATGTGCTTAAGACTCTTGTTAAACAGGTCCTGCTTCATTAAGCCTGAGATGTAGCCCCATATTCTGCATTTTCAATAAGCCCAGTTGCTGGTGTTGATGTTCTGAGAACCACACTTAGCCTGGAAATTCAAGGCATGGTACGGATGCTTATGGCAACAAAGTAACCCAGGAAGATTGGGTGTGGGAAGAAGCAGGATGGAGCAGAAATACTTTTCATATGAGATGATAGCCACCCGGGCGCCCACGTAGGCTTGACAATGAGTCACAGTCACTATCCACCCAGACCCTTACTGCTCATTAGAAGGGGCTCCCCCAGGACATGCCCACGCTAAAGCCTCAGGAAGACCATTCTTTTCCCATCAAAAAAGCCCAGTGAGGAAGCAAATGACTTTCCAGCAGTGAAAGATACAGGGGTAAGCTCAATGCCCAATTGGTCTTGCCTTTTCTCCTCATCAATCACATTGCAAGTTGGAAGGTGAATCTGGTGATTTGTTCCACTCTGTTTAGCTCAGCAGGTGCTTATCACATGTCTTCTCTTGGCCTGACATTATGTTATGTCTGTGGGTAGCTGGTGAAGGGTGAAAAGTGGTCTCTGTTGTTTAGGGACTAACTGTGTTATTAGGAAGAAGAAAGCAGAACACTTAACAAGCAATGAAAGGAAAACTTGTGAGGGTGGGGATATAATTATGTGCTAAGTTGAATATAATCAGGTGCCAAGCCTATGACACAAGCAATAAGGGCTGTGAAAACTCAGGGAGGGTTTGGATGTTGGCTTAGTTCGCCAAAACCAGAGTTAGAGTTTTTAAATTGAGGGCTCTATTGTTTGACTTGTGATGGGATTTTGGAGATCTTGTGAGTATAAAGTTTGAAAGTACTGGACAGGAAAGGGAAAGGCAGAGTCTAGCACAGAAATCCAGTTCACTTGTCGCAGATACTGAAGCTCCACAATGAATGCAAACCACACCTCCCACCCCGACCTCCCCATTCCTCCAGTGAATGAAGCATTTCTTTAAATGAAGCCAGCTCTAGAGAATGAGATCATTGCTACATTGTACTGGATTTGACCAGGCACTCCTACAGCTTACTGGGGATTCAGACCTCAAGTGAGTTCTTTCCACAAAACATGAATAATCAAGGCGATTAATGGAAAAGGTCATCTCAGAATCTCAGGGCAGATACATTATAGATGGGGTGGACAAAAGGAGAAGGGACTCTGGGAAAAGGCTCTCAGAGGGAGAGAGGGAGCTCTTATCTTTTATCTTGCCAATGAGAGCTCTGGGGAAGAACAATGCCATTCAGTACTTATATAGCACTTTCAACTCTTTTATAGAAAAGTCATATGACATCCCTGGAGAACAAGTGTGCGTGGTCTTCCCTGATCTCTGAGAGTGGATTATGGGCATAGAGCCTATATGTGTCTGGTGAAAACTCTCAGGTATCCCTTGACCTGCCAAATTGAGAGAGTAGGCAGCCAATCTCTATGGGGCCAAATCTATCAGGGGGCTCAGCTGTGTCAGGTATGGACCAAGTACCAAGCCTCCGCATCTACCAGGCTCTCTAAATTGAGCTGTAGAACATCCGCCTCCCAATCAGCGTTGAAGGAGAAGATGGCCCTGCTCCTCCTCCCCACCCTGCCAGTGGGGTTTGGAGACTCACTCCCAATTCCCTTCAGAGAGGTCCCCCTCAGGTGAGCTGTACTGTCTGCTTCTGTGTCTTGGTTTTGTATCCTTTTCTGGCTGGGGTAAAGAATCCACCTACCTGTGTAGGAGACTTAGGAGACGTGGGTTTAATCCCTGGCTTGGGATGATATCCTGGAGGAGGGAATGGCATCCCACTCCAGGATTCTTGCCTGGAGAATCCCATGGACAGAGAAGCCTGGCAGGCTACAGTCCATGGGGTCGTGTAGAGTGGGACATAACTGAGTAACTGAGAACATACACTGGCCAAGTAGCCCAAGAGTTGTTGCTGTGTAGTTGCTCAGCCACATCCACCTCTTCTGTGGCCTCATGTACTATAGCCCGTCAGTCTCCTCTGTCCATGGGGATTCTCCAGGCAAGGTTGCTGGAGTGGGTTGCCATTTCCTCCCCCAGAGGATCTTCTCAACCCAGGGATCAAACCCTTGTCTCCGGCATTGCAGGTGGACCCTTTACCTGAGCCACCAGGAAGTGCAGCCCAAGAGTTACAGGACCTCTTACTGTTTCCTGTGTGGCTTTTCCATATGAGGTCTGTTTCCTGCTCACTTGGTTTCTGAGACCTATTGTGGTAGTGCCTCAGTCTGTTTTGAGGCAGGAAGTGTGCTTCTGTCACCTTTGGATACACCATCAGCTCCTTTCCACCAGTGAACTAAGGCTGACAGGACACTGCCAAACTGTATCTGCAGGCTGGACTTCAAAGGAGACCTGGCCGTGTTCTGGTCTTACTATCTCTATCAAGAGCATCTGGAACCCTAGCAGACTCCAGTTGGTGGCCAGGAGGCCAAATCTAGCCCATAGATGCATTTTCTTTAGCTGGTCTTGACGTTTGTAAAAACTTGAATTTCTTTTGAACATTTTTAAATGAGTGTGTTTTTATATAAAAATTGGAATTTCTGGCTGCTCTTGAAAAGATTGTGAGTAACTGGCAACCCCGGGCTTTGCCTGTGCTAGGAAATGGTGATCTGAAGCTGGGGAGCAGCCCCGCTCCTCACCTGGTCCCTGACTCCCTCAGCTCACTGCACTTGTTTCTTCACTAGCTTGCCTCTGCCGTCACTGGAGTTTTTTACCTTGATGAGTCACATAATACAGGCTGCATTGATTCCACCTGGGTAAATTTGGGTGGTGTGCCTAAGACAGAGAAGATGTCACGGAGGTTTGGGTAAGTGTGGTTTAAGAAAAGTAGAATGCTGATTTGGGAACTGCTTAGAAATGGTCCAAACTGGAGGCAGAGAAATAATCTGTGAGTGCTTCTTAGATCATCTATGGAAAAGGACCAGTTTGTTTGTCTTTCAGTTCCTAATCCATCACAGATCTCTACTTTTGTAAAATACAATATAACATGAATTCATATAAAAATAAAAGGAATAAAAGACATACAAAGTGCAAGCCAGCTTTTATTATTATATTCTACAGACATAAAGTTATTTTAATAAACACAGTCAAAATGAACACAATACAGGAAAAAAGAAAATAACTATAAAACTTATATTGTTCATATAATGTATGCACATAGGCTATAACCATAGAGAATCAATAACTTCTATCTCTGCATTATAGACTAGTAAAAATTATGAATAAAGTGGAAGTTTTATATACTAAATACCTATATGGACACTTTTAATCTATGAGTTTCCTGTTTGTTAATATTTTTATGATGAAAAGTAAAATTCAAAACTTCTATAAAATATCTAAGAGGCATTGCAATAACTTTGCAAATGTATAATTTCAGGATCATCATCTACCTTATTATTCAGTTCAGTTCAGTCGCTCAGACATGTCCAACTCTTTGTGACCCCATGAACCGCAGCACGCCAGGCCTCCCTGTCCATCACCAACTCCCAGAGTTTATCCAAACTCATGTCCATTGAGTTGGTGATGCCATCCAACCATCTCATCGTCTGTCGTCCCCTTCTCCTCCTGCCCTCAATCTTTCCCAGCGTCAGGGTCTTTTCAAATGAGTCAGCTCTTCGCATCACGTGGCCAAAGTATTGGAGTTTCAGCTTCAACATCAGTCCTTTCAATGAACACCCAGGACTGATCTCCTTTAGGATGGACTGGTTGGATATCCTTGCAGTCCCAGGGACTCTCAAGAGTCTTCTCCAACACCACAGTTCAAAAGCATCAATTCTTCGGTGCTCAGCTTTCTTTATAGTCCAACTCTCACATTCCATACATGACTACTGGAAAAACCATAGCCTGGACTAGAAGGACCTTTGTTGACAAAGTAATGTCTCTGGTTTTTAATATGCTGTTTAAGTTGGTCATAAGTTTCCTTCCAAGGAGTAAGTGTCTTTTAATTTCATGGCTACAATCACCATCTGCAGTGATTTTGGAGCTTTACACTATTAGTTATTGTTAAATTACAGGACAATCAAAACTGTGGAGAAACTCTGTCTAATCTAACATTTTTTTTTTGCCTTTTGACCTTGTCTATTATTGAAAACATGTCACATCATTTATTTGAATGACAGTATTAAGTTCTTTAAAAGAGCAAATGATAAAAAACAAATTAACATAACAAACTAACTCATATCTCTGAGATGCTGAAACTAGTTCTTATTGTGCAGAAACATGATAGGTTTGTCCAGTAGTTCAAATATTCCTGATAGAATGTTTTTCCTCAGTAACCATATCACAGTAGTCGTTTATAATCAGCTTCTATACCATTACAAGCAAAAAGAATGCTCTCAAATTTAGTGCATTAGCTTTAATGTAACTTACACTAAGTGAACTTTTTAGTTTAGTCAACATTTTTGTAATAAGATTTTCTTGATGAAAGAAGCACTTCATTGATTTACACGCGCACAGCTCTTCCAAAATGCTTTCCATAAATCCATCAGAGAGTACTCCTAAAATTTAAACTCTAAATCACATTTGTTGATTAACCCTTCGTGGTTCTATATAGTTTAGAACTGGTTGTGTTTTGTAAAGAACACTTAAGAAACAATTCTTCCTTATGTCACCATCATGTTCAAACTGCATGTACATGAAAAGAATTGCTATTTTAGAAATAATGGTACATCCGTCTAGTTGCAATAAAAATTATATTACTAGCTTTGTTTGTTTTATATTTGATCCTGCATAACATTGAACTTTGGTATCCCTGAAAAAAGGCAGTTGAACTACCTTGTCTGACAAGATCCTTTCAACATTTCCAAGTAAGCATCTTTGATTTGCAGTCTCTCATTAATATTTCAACAAATGTGTGGGTTTTTCAACTTAGCAACTCAATGTGTTACTTTTATAAGAAGCCACCAAAGCACATTTACTTCTGGTAGCTGTTTGATCCTGTACTTTTTAAAAAAAAATAATTCTTCTTATTTTGAATTTACTTTTTATGAAATGGGTATAAATATTTCTTAGGTCTTAATAATTTCATTGATTGATTAGACAACCCACCTCTTCAGATAACACACTGTTACTTAACTCTTAAACATCAATTATGGCTGCAAAACTGATCTCAGCATATGAAGAATCATGCTTTCAAATAAAAGCATAAAACTTTTCAGTCTTTATTTCTATGAAATCTTATTTATTGTCATCATTTAGTTTGTACAGCATCTGTGATCATAAGAAGTTACTATTTTCTTGACAAAAATGATCAGTAAAGCTTGTTTTTATCTGTAAATTAATGTTAAAATTAGTAATACCAATTTCAATTCTCCAATATATAATTTCATTTGTATATATGCTTATATATATACTTATATGCTTGTACTTTCTCAGATATCTATCAGTCTATCTATCTATGTCTCTGTAGATATATGCACTTATGAATATGGGCTTATACAGTCTCAGATTTTTAAAACACTTTTGCTGACAGCTGACAAGATAACCTTTAAAGTGACATGTCCTAAAGTCCATGATTAGCAGGCAGTTTGGATTATATGTAACTCACTAGGAAAGTTAAAAGATGTTCACCTCATTCAATGAGATGAGTCAGGCAGTGTGAAATTGCTGCAGAAGTTTCTAAATGCTTATTCTCAAATTCTCTAGTTATCTTGTCATGGACCCATAACAGGTAGTATGTGGATTGTCACTGGTCCATGGATAATATTTTGCATAGCCCTTAAATAGATGCCTCTTCAAAACTCTTATGAAGCTACTATAAATTCTTTAATACTTACAGAGTAATATCAGACCAAGAAACTACTCCCTCAGTCAGAGAATAAAAATAGAGATTACATTTGGCCATAAGTATCAAAACAAAACAAAGTAAAATAATGCAACTTATACAAGATTGCAGTTATTTGTTTCATATTAAAGGAGTCTGGCTTCCCTGGTGGCTCAGAGGTTAAAGCGACTGCCTGCAATGTGGGAGACCTGGGTTCGATCCCTGGGTCGGGAAGATCCCCTGGAGAAGGAAATGGCAACCCACTCCAGTATTCTTGCCTGGAGAATCCCATGGACGGAGGAGCCTGGTGGGCTACAGTCCACGGGATCACAAAGAGTTGGACACAACTGAGCGACTTCACACTTCAAAGGAGTCTGGTATTGGGGAGTGATATAGTCAGTGACCCTTTGCATCAGTGATCCAGGCTTCTATCTTATTGTTTCAGTGGACATGGCTTCTTTTCTCAACATACCTCATGACACAAAATAACTGCTGGAACTCCAGCTATTATGTCAACATTCCAATCAGCTAGAAGGAGCAGGACAAGGATTAGAAGAGCAACCCCTCCTTGTAAGACTTCCTGGAAGCTGCATGCATTGTTTCCACATATATTTTATTGACAAGAGTTTTAGTTGTGAAGCCAGTCATCCCAAGTTTCAAGAGATGCTCTGAAATGTAGTAATTATCCTAGGAAGTCATACTCACCTAAAAGGAAGATGGAGAAGAATGGTGTTGGAGATTATCTAGTTTACTCAGAGATACTTTCAGAACCTCAGGGTATCAATTAAAAATGAATGTGAGGATTCCATTAGCCAACACAAACTATTAAGAACTTTCAGTACAAGAGAGAATGTAATTCGCCCCTTCAGTGACAGGGCTTGTTCAGGACCTGTAAAGATTTATCCAGTTTTACATTCTATAGCCAATTTGTATTTTTGAGTGACTGCATATTCGTTATATACCAATTTCCAGTCCAGATGCTGGATAGATTTGTTTTTCAAATTAAAACAACAACAACAACAACAATAAAAACAGTTGTGGAAAATGACTAACTGGAAACTTGATGGAGAAGGTCCAAAACCTTCAATAACGTATTGTCCCTGAGAAGTGGTAGAGAGAAGGCAGTGGACAAGGCAGGGCCTGTCATCAAAGAGCTTACAGTCTAGCAGGGGAGATAATGAGTAAACAGATCATGGCAGTGTGGTAAGAAATGAGCTTTGAAAGATACTGTTGCAGTAATTTCAAAGCAAACTGCAAAACTTCTAATTGAAATCAGAATCAGTCCATTTTTGTGAAAGTATTATGTCCTGCAGAAGTTCTGCTGATTAGCTAAAAATTACCTGAAGTCAGATGAACTGACCTTAGATATGTTCATATAAAATTGCCAGTTCCCCTCAATATACCTCATCAAGTCTTGTTAGGAACCCCCAGTATTAGAGAAATTCCATGTCTTAGAAATTCTAAAAAGGAGCCTCTCTGTAGTACCCTGTTGGCAATCAGAGTTTCTCTCTCTTTTCTTAAGGGAAAATAAGCCACACAGAAAAAAACAGATTTTTATTTTCTTTTTTAAAGTCATAGGATGTGCTTTTATCAGTAGAAGTTAGTCACCTACCTAAAAATGTGTCCCCTTGTTCTGGTTAATAAATTAGGGAATAGACTTATGGACACTGGGAGAGGGGAGGAGAGGGTGAGAAGCATGGAAAGAATAACGTGGAAACTTACATTACCGTGTGTAAAATAGGTAGCCAAGGGGAATTTACTGTATGGCTCAGGAAACTCAAACAGGGACTCTGTATCTACCTAGAGGGGTGGGATGGGGAGGGAGATGGGAGGGAGGTTCAAAAGGGAGAGGATACATGTATACCTATGGCGGATTCATGTTGAGATTAAACAGAAAGCAGCAAAATTCTGTAAAGCAATTATTCTTCAATAGAAAATAAATTAATTTTTAAAAAACACCACAAATATCACAATAAATCAGGTCACACAAATTTTTTTGGAGTAAAAAAATAAATAATAAGGATCAAGAGAGTTCTGCAATATGTTGGTGTAGTTGAATACACAGACTGTTGCATATAGATTTAGATTTTGAGATATTCTTGCTAATCTTGCTTTAGACACTTTTCATTGTGCCTGAGACCCTGCTGCTGAGAACTATGCATCAGATTTTGATAAGCAAAACAACAACCTTCACATATGGCCAACTATCGAGTTTCCCAAATAGGAAACTTTTTAGGTTTTTATAAACTTTATTTTCATATATTTTACCTTGTTTTCTTTCTAAGATTTCATTCTGTTTTCATGTGGTTAGATTTTTACAGATTGCTGTTTTTGAAATCTGGCTCAGAAGGAAGCTAGCCTAGGATCATATATTTGTGGTATCACCTAATATATCTTTCAGAAGACTTTCTCAGTCATTTCAGAAAAAATTTATTAGCTTTCCTTTCGTCAGTCTCAGGGAAACTGGTTTTCCCTTCTGCCTGGGAATTTCTATCAGTTTGGGTGCTCCAGTTATGCATGGGTGTTTGTATTGGTTTCCACTCCCAACCCACCTCTAGATTGTAAACTCCTAGAGAAAATCATGGTCTTACTCATATTACCTTGCTCATCATATGATCAGATGAAAGTGTTAGTGGCTCAGTCATGTCCAACTCTTTGTGGACCCATGGACTATAGCCCATCAGGCTAGTTTGTCCATGGAATTCTCCAGGCAAAAATACTGGAGTGAGTAGCCATTCCTTTCTCTAGGAAATCTTCCTGACCCAAGAACTGAACCCAAGTCTCCTAGATTGCAGGCAGATTCTTTACCATCTGAGCCATCAGAGAAGCCCATTATCTTATTTATTTCCTGCTAGGGATTGAATTCTTCCCTCTCAGCAAATCAGTATGTTGCAACCCTAAGCCCCAATGGACTGTATTTGGAGACAAGGTCTTTAAGGAGGTAATAAGTTTAAATGAGGTGATTAAGGTGGGGACCTAATCACATGGGACTGATAGGTGTTTTTATTTTTTTATTATTTATTTATTTATTTATTTTTATTACTTGGAGGCCAATCACTTCACAACATATCAGTGGGTTTTGTCATACATTGATATGAATCAGCCATGGATTTACAGTATTCCCCATCCCAATCCCCGCTCCCACCTCCCTCTCCACCCGATTCCTCTGGATCTTCCCAGTGCACCAGGCCGGAGCACTTGTCTCATGCATCCCACCTGGGCTGGTGATCTGTTTTACCATACATAGTATACATACTGTTCTTTTGAAATATCCCACCCTCACATTCTCCCACAGAGTTCAAAAGTCTGTTCTGTATTTCTGTGTCTCTTTTTCTGTTTTGCATATAGGGTTATCGTTACCATCTTTCTAAAGTCCATATATATGTGTCAGTATGCTGTAATGTTCTTTATCTTTCTGGCTTACTTCACTCTGTATAAGCGGCTCCAGCTTCATCCATCTCATTAGGACTGGTTCAAGTGAATTCTTTTTAATGGCTGAGTAATATTCCATGGTGTATATGTACCACAGCTTCCTTACCCATTCATCTGCTGATGGGCATCTAGGTTGCTTCCATGTCCTGGCTATTATAAACAGTGCTGCGATGAACATTGGGGTGCACGTGTCTCTTTCAGATCTGGTTTCCTCAGTGTGTATGCCCAGAAGTGGGGTTGCTGGGTCATATGGCAATTCTATTTCCAGTTTTTTAAGAAATCTCCACACTGTTTTCCATAGCGGCTGTACTAGTTTGCATTCCCACCAACAGTGTAAGAGGTTTCCCTTTTCTCCACACCCTCTCCAGCATTTATTGCTTGTAGACTTTTGGATAGCAGCCATCCTGACTGGTGTGTAATGGTACCTCATTGTGGTTTTGATTTGCATTTCTCTAATAATGAGTGATGTTGAGCATCTTTTCATGTGTTTGTTAGCCATCTGTATGTCTTCTTTGGAGAAATGTCTGTTTAGTTCTTTGGCCCATTTTTTGATTGGGTCATTTATTTTTCTGGAATTGAGCTGCAGGAGTTGCTTGTATATTTTTGAGATTAATCCTTTGTCTGTTTCTTCATTTGCTATTATTTTCTCCCAATCTGAGGGCTGTCTTTTCACCTTACTTATAGTTTCCTTTGTAGTGCAAAAGCTTTTAAGTTTCATTAGGTCCCATTTGTTTAGTTTTGCTTTTATTTCCAATATTCTGGGAGGTGGGTCATAGAGGATCTTGCTGTGAATTATGTCGGAGAGTGTTTTGCCTATGTTCTCCTCTAGGAGTTTTATAGTTTCTGGTCTTACATTTAGATCTTTAATCCATTTTGAGTTTATTTTTGTGTATGGTGTTAGAAAGTGTTCTAGTTTCATTCTTTTACAAGTGGTTGACCAGTTTTCCCAGCACCACTTGTTAAAGAGGTTGTCTTTTTCCCATTGTATATCCTTGCCTCCTTTGTCAAAGATAAGGTGTCCATAGGTTCGTGGATTTATCTCTGGGCTTTCTTTTCTGTTCCATTGATCTATATTTCTGTCTTTGTGCCAGTACCATACTGTCTTGATGACTGTGGCTTTGTAGTAGAGTCTGAAGTCAGGCAGCTTGATTCCTCCAGCTCCATTCTTCTTTCTCAAGATTACTTTGGCTATTCGAGGTTTTTTTGTATTTCCATACAAATTGTGAAATTCTTTGGTCTAGTTCTGTGAAAAATACCGTTGGTAGCTTGATAGGGATTGCATTGAATCTATAGATTGCTTTGGGTAGAATAGCCATTTTGACAATATTGATTCTTCCAATCCATGAACACGGTATGTTTCTCCATCTGTTTGTGTCCTCTTTGATTTCTTTCATCAGTGTTTTATAGTTTTCTATGTATAGGTCTTTTGTTTCTTTAGGTAGATATACTCCTAAGTATTTTATTCTTTTTGTTGCAATGGTGAATGATATTGTTTCCTTAATTTCTCTTTCTGTTTTTTCATTGTTAGTATATAGGAATGTAAGGGATTTCTGTGTGTTAATTTTATATCCTGCAACTTTACTATATTCATTGATTAGCTCTAGTAATTTTCTGGTAGAGTCTTTAGGGTTTTCTATGTAGAGGATCATGTCATCTGCAAACAGCGAGAGTTTCACTTCTTCTTTTCCTATTTGGATTCCTTTTACTTCTTTTTCTGCTCTGATTGCTGTGGCCAGAACTTCCAACACTATGTTGAATCGTAGTGGTGAGAGTGGGCACCCTTGTCTTGTTCCTGATTTCAGGGGAAATGCTTTCAATTTTTCACCATTGAGGGTGATGCTTGCTGTGGGTTTGTCATATATAGCTTTTATTATGTTGAGGTATGTTCCTTCTATTCCTGCTTTTTGGAGAGTTTTAATCATAAATGAGTGTTGAATTTTGTCAAAGGCTTTCTCTGCATCTATTGAGATAATCATATGGTTTTTATCTTTCAATTTGTTAAAGGATCATAAGAGACTACTACCAGCAGCTCTATGCCAATAAAATGGACAACTTGGATGAAATGGACAAATTCTTAGAAAAGTATAACTTTCCAAAACTGAACCAGGAAGAAATAGAAGATCTTAACAGACCCATCACAAGCAAGGAAATCGAAAGTGTCATCAAAAATCTTCCAGCAAACAAAAGCCCAGGACCAGATGGCTTCACAGCTGAATTCTACCAAAAATTTAGAGAAGAGCTAACACCTATCTTACTCAAACTCTTCCAGAAAATTGCAGATGAAGGTAAGCTTCCAAACTCATTCTATGAGGCCACCATCACCCTAATTCCAAAACCAGACAAAGATGCCACAAAAAAAGAAAACTACAGGCCAATATCACTGATGAACATAGATGCAAAAATCCTTAACAAAATTCTAGCAAACAGAATCCAACAACATATTAAAAAAATCATACACTATGACTAAGTGGGCTTTATCCCAGGAATGCAAGGATTCTTTAATATCTGATAGGTGTTTTTAAAAGAGGAGGAAAGGAAACAAAAAGTCTCTTTTTCTCTCTGCACAGCGAGGAAATGTCACGTGAGGGCACATCAAGATGGCAGTGATCTGCAAACCAGGAGAAGGAGGCCTCATCAGAAACCAGTTCTGTGTCACCAGGAACTTGAACTTCCAGCCTTCAATATGGTGAGAAAATGAATTACTATTGTTCACAAGCCACGCAGACCGTGGTGTTCTGTTATAGCAGCTCTAGCAGACTAGTACATTACCTAAAATTTACACAGGATTTTGCATATAATATCTAGTCAGTAGATACCTACGTATTTCTTACCGACGCTAATTATTTTCATGGGGAAGAATTTGGTTTTATAATTACCTTACATTCTTTTAAGATAAAAACTATCTGTAAGAGTTGATTTAAATGCCTTTCTCCAATACCTTTTTCCAAATGCACACACATATAAGTTTGGTGTTAGTCATTTTGAGTGCACAGAATGGCTGGTAAATTTGCTTTTATAATTGGAGAAATTACTTAATTTCAAACTGTTGACAGAAGATGTTAAAAGCATACATATGTTTCCCTAGAATCCTACCCTCAGAAGATATGTGTCATCTTAGTTTATCATTTCTTCTAATGTCCACTTTTTGATATCCGAGTCCCTAACTTTTTGCTTAATGTTTGTCATTGGTGCAGTGAGCCAGCACCAGTTGACAGGCTAATGCAGAGGAAAGGGGAGGGGGCATTTTTACAAAAATTTGTTCATTTATTCATTTACTTAGTCATTCAAATCACTTTTAGAGAATCTATTCTTGACAAGCCTATATTGGGAGCTATAAGTATAGAGGTGAAAAGACAGAGTATGTCCCTACTTTCCTGTTTATAATCTGGTGGTGGAAAAGGCAGGCAATATATGTGCGAACAAGCAAGTAAACAATATGGTTCTAATGATAAGTTATTTTATCTTATCAATGATAAGAACTTATCTAATGATAAGTTCTCCTAAATCTAAGACCAACCTCCCTCAATATCCAAGATACTGGTAGCAGCCATCAGATTAGGTTTAATAGATACTGAAAGTAAAGTGAAGGTGTTAATCACTCAGTTCAGTTCAGTTCAGTTCAGTCACTTAGTCCCTTAGTCGTGTCTGACTCTCTGCAACCCCATGCACCACAGCACTCCAGGCCTCCCTGTCCAACACCAACTCCTGGAGTTTACCCAAACTCAAGTCCATTGAGTCGGTGATGCCATCCAACCATCTCATCCTCTGTCTTCCCTTTCTCCTCCTGCCCTCAATCTGTCCCAGCATCGGGGTCATTTCAAATGAGTCAGTTCTTTGCATCAGGTGGCCAAAGTATTAGAGTTTCAGCTTTAGCATCAGTCCTCCAATGAACACCCAGGACTGATCTCCTTTAGGATGGACTGGTTGGATCTCCTTGCAGTCCAGGGGACTCTCAAGAGTCTTCTCCAACACCACAGTTCAAAAGCATCAATTCTTCAGTGCTCAGCTTTCTTTATAGTCCAACTCTCACATCCATACATGACTACTGGAAAAACCATAGCCTTGATTAGATGGACCTTTGTTGACAAAGTAATCTCTGCTTTTTAATATGCTGCCTAGGTTGGTCATAACTTTCCTTCCAAGGTGTAAGCATCTTTTAATTTCATGGCTGCAATCACCATCTGCAGTGATTTTGGAGCCCCCCAAAATAAAGTCAGTCACTGTTCCCACTGTTTCCCCATCTATTTGCCATGAAGTGATGGGACTGGATGCCATGATCTTAGTTTTCTGAATGTTGAGCTTTAAGCCAATTTTTTAACTCTGCTCTTTCACTTTCCTCAAGATACTCTTTAGTTCTTTTTCACTTTCTGCCATAAGGGTAGTGTCATCTGCCTATCTGAGGTTATTGATATTTCTCCTGGCAATCTTGATTCCAGCTTGAGCTTCTTCCAGCCCAGGGTTTCTCATGATGTACTCTGCATAGAAGTTAAATAAGCAGGGTGACAATATATAGCCTTGATGTACTCCTTTTCCTGTTTGGAACCAGTGTGTTGTTCCATGTCCAGTTCTAACTGTTGCTTCCTGACCTACATACAGGTTTCTCAAGAGGCAGATCAGGTGGTATGGTATTTCCATCTCCTTCAGAATTTTCCACAGTTTATTGTGATCCACACAGTCAAAGGCTTTGGCATAGTCAATAAAGCAGAAATAGATATTTTTCTGGAACTCTCTTGCTTTTTCAGTGATCCAGCAGATGTTGGCAATTTGATCTCTGGTTCCTCCATCTTTTCTAAAACCAGCTTGAACATCTGGAAGTTCACGGTTCACGTATTGCTAAAGCCTGGCTTGGAGGATTTTGAGCATTACTTTACTAGTGTGTGAGATGACTCAGTCATGTCCAATTCTGCAACCCCATGGACTGTAGCCCAACCAGGCTCCTCTGTCCATAGAATTCTCCAGGCAAGAATACTTGAGTGGGTTGCCATTTCTTTCTCCAGGGGATCTTCCCCATCCAGGGATTGAACCTGGATGTCCTGCATTGCAGGCAGATTCTTTACTGTCTGAGCCACCAGGGGACCCATTAGTCTAATAAGTGAATTTTACTGGTGACTGAAACATAAATTTTTTTTCAATTCTGGCATTTTATCCTTTGGATTAAAATATATATCTAACTTATTTAAATGATAGGTATCTAGGATGCTGCTTTCATAGAGAGGAAATATCAACTCACATGATCTGGAAGTGAGATCTTAAAATATTTCCTTAAGAATGGAGGTGTGTGGTCTTGGACAGCAACTTCTCTGGACACCTAGATAGATTGTTATCTTAAAATATTATCTAAAAATCATACTTGTTACATCTGTGAAAATTGAGATTCTTGGGTCAGATGAATACAGAAATAAATAATTCATAAGCAGGATACAAGTCTAGTCCATTACTGGAAAGACTTTAAGATGTATTTTCTGCATTAAGGGTATATATCCCTGTACTCATAATTCTTTGTAAAATGTAAGTCAAACTTTGAATTGCTTTTAATTCTGGCAGACTATTTCTCCTTGAATGCCTTTCTAGGCTTAGATAGAATTATGAGGTGTCCTAGCTTTTATTAGGGTTATGTATCCTATGTTACCCTTTTTAGGTATTAGGTTACCATCCTACGTTACTCTTTAAAAAGGGGTCTGGAAATGTGTGTGCATTTTAAATTCAATGTTTGTGGGAAATTATACTCTGATACATGATGATTGAAAGACAAAGGTCTAGGAATTTTCTGATGAACTACAAACTAGTTATATACTGGAAATGCAAATCACATGACTTAAAATTAAACAATTGCTAGTACTTTTTTTTTTTTTACTAAATTCATGAAAGAAATTAGCTGATAAAAATTATTGAGTGATAGATGAGAGTGATAGATTAAGGATTTGATCTAAGATTGTGAATTTAGTAGTCAAGTTTGAGCTCCAATAATATGTTCATTGCCACCATACGGCTTCAACTTTCAAGGCTCAACCTGCCAATCTGTTGCTCAGGGAATATACTGTACATTATCCTGTCTTGATTCCAATACTCATGAACAACAAAAAAAGAAGTAAAAGAATTCAAAAATTATAAAAAGTTTGAGAAACATGTAGTCTCCACCATTTGGTAATTTCCGCACTCGCTGCGAAATATACATTCAAATACCATAGAAGCTACCAATTAATATTATTTCCTCTCAGAATCAGATTATCTGGGTAGTTGTCTCATTTTTCTACTTACTTTGCCTGAATTGAAAAGTTGATTCATTGAGAACACTGCGTGTGATGTGCCTGGGCAAACCACATTGGGGAAGCAAACACACCTGTTATGGAAACATCTGCGTCCATTCCCAAGGAAGAGAATGAGCAGGATTGGCACTTATGTGTCAGTGACAGATGTTATTCCACACCCCGAACCACAGAAGTCATGTCCACTGCCCAGTATAGGACTATTGCACCCCCTAAATCTGCTCATTCTTTATTCCTTGATTCTCTTGGAATAGTAGGCTATGGCATATCTGTGGGAAAGTACACTATATCCCGCAGTGGTTGAAGCTATATGCTAGATTTAGCAAGTAAACCCCTCGAATAACCAACTTTACTCATTACATGTCCTAATGACTCCTTTAAATTTCATATGCTGTTCTTATAAAATGGTCCTAACTGCTTTATTAGTCTGCTTGGGCTGCCATAACAAAACACCATAGACTAGGTGGCTTGACAACAGAAGTAAATTTTTCTACAGTTCTGAAGGCTGAAAATCAGAGATCAGGGTATTTGTCAAGGTCAGTATCAAGGAGAGTTGTCTTCCTGGCTTGTAGATGGCCACCTTTTTGCTATGTCCTAACATGGTGGAGACAGAAAGAGAGATTAATTTCTTTCTTTTTCTCTTCTTATAAGGCCACCAGCATTTAAAAAATGTGTACATGTCTTCCTATATCCTGTAAGACTCATCTCAACCAAGATCTCATTTTTGAAGTTTAATCCAAACATTTGGTTTGAGGTAAATGCTTTGGTAATTTCATCAT
Organism: Dama dama; assembly: GCF_033118175.1. NCBI lineage: Eukaryota > Metazoa > Chordata > Mammalia > Artiodactyla > Cervidae > Dama > Dama dama. Next base: position 67,022,624 of record NC_083692.1, read on the forward strand.
AAAAATATGTAATAAAATTGGCATAATAAAATTGTTGAAATAATGAAGATTCCTTGAAGTAAGGGACAGTACCTTTATTGATTATTATATTCCTTGTATAGTGCCTGATACATTGGAAGTTTCCAATAAATCCTAAGCTATTGCTAGAATAAAATTAAATCAGAAGTAGACATGATCTTGGGCAAACTCCATGAGATAGTAAGGGACAGGGAGGCCTGATGTGCTGCAGTCCATGGGGTCTCAAAGGGTCAGACATAACTTAATGACTGAAAAACAACAACAAGGCAGTGTTGAATTGGTATTTTTATTTTTTAAAATAGGATTTCTTGCCTGCCCATTTGAAGTAAGAGCAATATCAACAAAAATATCTGGCCAATAAACTGGCCAGTTTCCCTGGTGCCTTGAAGGAGGTGCCTTGAAGGTGCCTTGTAAATATTAGTGAGTGCACTTCTGCTTCTCATTGGGCCAGGAACCTAAACACAGTAACTTCATTTGAAGGGCCTGCAATTTTTTTATTTTCAGAACCATCAGAGTGAGATATGTCAAACAATTCAAATGAGAAATGTTAAGTTTCCACCTTTATGTATCTCCTGAGTTTTCCTTTGTTCACCCAGTCACCTGCAAAAATCATCAAGTGTTCAAATTTATAGTCTGTGACTCAGTGACCCCAAACCTCTTGGTGGCCTGGAATCAACATGGAATGCTCTTGTTTAGCACTTGGAGCCCAGTTAGATATTAGTTTTCCTGCAGTAAATCTCTGATGGCAATGAAGAGGGAGATCAGAAACAGATCAGATGATTCTGGCCCATCCCCTCCCAATATGGTGAGAAAGTCGCTAACTGAAATGGGGTTGGATGCTGCGTTTCTCTCTCCTAAATCCTTTATCCTAGTTATTAAAATGTGTTACTTCTTAGAGCTGTGCTAGTGAGGACTACTTATTTAGATGGTGAAAAGTTTAGGTTCTAAAATGTCCTCTGCCTCTCCATTAAGACAACATAACCCCCAGTTGGGGCAAGATTCAGTTTTCTGATGTTCATTCCCTCTGGCTACCTTGTGTTCCACCCAGGAGACTGAATTCTCTGCACAAAGAACTATGCCAATCCATAGAAAATCCTTAGGACTTCCTAGGTGGTGGTAGTGGTAAAGAACCTGCCTGCCAATGCAGGAGAAATAAGAGATGCATTTTTGATCCCTGAGTCAGTAAGATCCCCTGGAGGAGGGTGTAGCAACCTACTCCAGTATGCTTGCCTGGAGAATCCCCATGGATAGAGGAGACTGGTTGTCTACAGGCCATGGGTTCACAAAGAGTCAAACACAACTGAAGTGACTTAGCACAGCACAGAAAATCCTTGGGTTGAGTTATTTCCTTGTTTATGACTTCTCCATATAGTTGCTTCTGCCCCAATTTCTTTGAAAGGACATCTGTTGGATGATTTGACATGATATCTGTGTTTGCTGAAGTTATCCTCTTACAGGTCAGTGTAAAAGAACCTGCAAGGGAAAACTCAGTCATGTTGAGTGGCTCAGTCATGTTGAGTAAGCGCAGGAACAGATTTGAAAGGATTATCCAAGACAATGACTTTAAGATCAAACTAGGCCATGGAGCTAACCACAGGGCTCTGAATTCTTTGTAGCTCCATCCTCTGGAGTGTCCTGTCACTGATCTTGCCAGTAATGAATTTCACTTCCATGTGGGAGCTTTCAGGTCTTCCTCACACACTCTAAAGCCAAATGTGTTTAGTCCCTTCAGACATCATTTTGCTCTTCAACTTGAAGAACAGTCTAAGTCCATGAGATTTGACATGCCATCAAACCTCCTTATAAACCCACAACTCTTGAATAATAACTACAATTCTGGAGAGTTGACTCATGCATATTTCCTGCTGGGAAACAATGAGAGTAGTCTGAGGAAATTAAATCCACACAACTAATTCCCTAACTTTATTTCATTCCATGTTTAAAATACTCTCTACCTCCAAATGCTTTTACCAGGCTGGCAACATATAGCAAAATCAACTGACAGGACTCTCCTTTTCCTTCTTCCTCTATCTTTCACTTTCCTTGAGTGGCCCTAACTGTAGAGAGGTCACCAAAATGAGGTGGCAAATAAAGAGAAAGATTCCAATCCATTTTTCTTTCTTCTTATAATCCTATTTTGAAGACTGTCTCTGTTTCTTAGAAAGGTCAAGCCAAACTCATGAGAAATCATGTGAAGAGATAGCCAATTACAGATAGTTAGCTCTGAATATGTTCTTTAAAGTAGTCTTATGCTTTTGGCATAATTGTAAAACAGGGGTGCATGGGAAAGCCTGCCTTGAAGGACTATATTGCTTAAGACAATAATAGTGCTTTGTATGGTTTTATTCTCCAAAATTTTGGGACAAGGTCACAATATCCAGGTGCCAGAGGTACCCTTTCTTTATAGGAAGGGTGATACTGCAGCCCTCCTAAGTTTTCTGAGGACCTTAAGTACATACCTTCCAACTACCCAAATAATACCCTTTAGATAGTTGGTTTCTGGTCTCTAGGATTGTAGTTTCTACATATGAAGAAATCAGTTTTGGAATATGAGTTGCCACTTGAAAGATTTTCATTTATTCAATACCTACTAGGTACCAGATTCTCTATAAGGTACATTTCAGAGATGCTCTTATTTAGTCCTCATCTAGGAACTCTTAAGTTTTGTTCACATTTTACAGATGAGGAAAATGAAACATAGGGAGATGAAGTAACTAATCCAAGGCAACCCATTTATCAAGTGGTGGAAGCTAGAGTTGAGTCAAGCCTGAATGAAGGTCTTTAAGGTTAGAACTTTTTCTCTTTTATTCCTGAACACCTAGAAGATACTCAGATATCTGGCAAATTGCAGATACTCAGTCTACTGAGTGAGTAGAATACAGTGGAGTGATTGCATTAATGCAAGATTCCAGCACATGTGCTCCTAAATGTTCTTCTATACCATCTCATCTCTGTCTCCTCAGACCAGTCTTCTACCCATCTCTCTCTCCACCCTCTTTTGGAGGGAAATAGAATTCAGGGCTGCATCAGTCTGCAGGAGAAAGTTAAGTCTCTGTACCTACCTGCTGAAGGAATACAGCAGTTGACAGAAAGTTGTGTCCCTGGGTCTGATTATCCCTTTCTCCCTCTCCTTCCCTTCCTCCCTCTCTTTCCCTTCCTCCCTCTGCATCTTCCTCACTTCCACAAAGATTCTCAAAATGCCTGTTTTGTGGGCTAAGCACTTGAGATTCAGTATGAACAAAGCTAGAAATGGTCCATCCACAATGCCAATTGTTGGTTAGGTTATAGGTATTATGAGCGTTTTGACAGGAAGCTAGAGGGTGTTATATGAGGAGAGAACAAGAGAATCTAACCTATTCTCTGAGGTCAGGAAAGACCTCCTTGCTAATCTGATCTTTAAGATCAGACAAAATAAGTTGTGACAAAGATGTGGAGAAAGGAACACATGCACATTGTTGTTGGGTAGGTAAGCTGATAAAGCCACTATGGAGCTTTCTCACATAACTAAAAACAGAACTACTACATGATCTAGCATTTTTACCTCTGGGTATGTATCTAAAGCAGCCATCCTCAACCGTTTTGGTACAGGGACTGGTTTAGTGGAAGATGGCCACTCGCCTCTCCTTGGTTTCCAACAGGCCATGGATCACTACTGGTCTGTCGCCTGAGGGTTGGGTACCCAGGAAATGAAATCATTATTGCTAAGAGATATCTGTACTCCCATGTTCATAGTAGCATTATTCTCAATAGCCAAGGTATAGAAATAACTCAAGTATCCATTTATAGAGGTATGGATAAATAAAATGCAGTCTATATGCACAATGAATTAGTCATCCTTAAAAAAGAAGGAAATCTTGCCATTTGTAACAACATGGATGAACTTGGAGGGCATTATGCTAAGTGAGATAGCCAGAAAGAGGAAGACCAATACTACATGGTATCACTTATGTGTGGAACCCTAAAAAAAAAGTCACACTCAAAGAATGGGTTGTTGCCATGAGCTGAGAGTGGGGGAAATGGGGAGAGGTTGCTAAGAGGTTATAACTTTCAGTTATAAGATTAATTAAGTCTGACAATCTGATGTATAATATGATGACTATGGTTTATTTGTTGGTAATATTGTACTGTATGGTTGAAATTTGCTAAGACAGTGGAGCTCAAATGTTATCACCAATTAAAAAGGTAACTATATGAGGTAATGGATGTGTTAACTCATTTGTGAGAATCCTTTTATAATATAAATATATATAAATCATGCTATACACTTTAAATATTACAGTTTTATTTGTCTGTTGGGCCTTAATAAAGTTGAAGATAAAAGAAAGAAGGAGAAGTTCTCAAAGTACAGCCTGAGATCCCTGAAATCCCTGCCTAAGCTGCTTTTGGGTGTTCAGGAGTCAAATCTATTCCATAATGATACTAAGAAGTAAATAGTGTTTATTCTCATTCTTTGACATGTGTAGTGTTGAGTTTTCCTGAGCCTACATGACATATATCACAGCAGATTGAATGTGGAAGCATGTATGATAATCTTTTGAGTCAGACATTAAAGAAATTTGCGAAAACATAGACCAATGCCATTCTTTTCACTAATGTAGTTTTGGTTTTGGTAGATGTAGTTATTTTCCATAGACTATGTTATATTCATTAGAGTATGTTATTTTTAAATGAATTAAATATTTTTAAATTTCCCAGTTTTAGTTTTGGAACATGTATGTATCCATAGATAGATACATAAATAGATATCTGTTTATCCATAGATAATATGTAGATTAAAAAAAAAAGTTCTTTGGAGTTCTTAATTTTTAAGAGTGTAAAGAAATCCTGAGTCCTAAAGATTTGAGAATTGCTGAGCTCAGCAAAGAAGAGGAGGGACTATTCCATTTTGAAGAAGCAGCTAGTGGGAACACTTTTACCTAGTATGCAACTTATAACTTTGAAGAACTTATAACTTTAACTTTGAAGAAATTGAAGTCCACTGTGGTTAGAGCATAGAGACCGAGTGGGAGAAGGTGTGAGGTAAAGGTCAATGGGTTTGCAATGCCAGGTTTGGGGGTGAGGACTTAATCTCAGGTCATTGGGAAGTCACTGAAGGTTTCTAAGCAGGCTAGGGTTATTCAAATTTATGTTGAAAGAAAAGAAAGAAGGGAGGGAGGGAAGAAAGGAAGGCAGTGATCCTCAGGAAAGAAATGAAATTCTTGGGAAGGGAGGGTCAATACGGTCTGCAAAAGCTCTTCCTGTTCCTCCTATATGAGAGTGGGGTTGCACTTTCCTTAAGAGCAAGCAAGCTTCCTTTGTCTCTGCATCTGTCTCTCTCACCTTGAGGGCTGCTCCATCATTCTTTTTATTTATTTAAAATAATTGAGGTAACATTGATTTATAACACATAACACATAAGCTTTATGTGTACAACTTTATATGTACAACTTTATATTTCTACCTCTGTGTCCGCTACAGTGAGATTATTGTCAAACAATTTAGTTTCCATCCATCAACATACAGTGTATCCCTCTTTTTACCCTCCGCCAACCCCTCCTCTCTGGTAACCACTATTCCCTTCTCTAGATCTATTTGCTTATTTTGGTTTGATTTGTTCATTTATTTTATTTTTATTTTTTAATTAATTTTTCATATTCTGCATATGAGTAAAATCATATGGTATTTGTCTTCTCCATCTGACTTATTTCTTTTGGTATAGTACCCTCAAGGTCCCTCCAAGTTGCTTACAAATGACATTATTTCATCCTTTCTTATGGCTGAGTAGTATTCCATCATGCGTATGTGTATGTTTATGTGTACATGTGTATGTGAGTATACACATGTAAATATATATATATATATTTATTTATATATACATACACACATGTATATATATCACATGTTTCTATATCTTTATAGTAAATAATGCCATAAGGAACATAGGGGTGCATTATTCAGTCACTCAGGCACATCCAACATTTTGCAACCCCATGGACTGTAGCATGCCAGGCATCCCTGTCCTTCACCATCTCCCAGAGCTTGCTCAAGCTCATGTCCATTGAATCAGTGATGCCATTCAAACATTTCATGCTCTGTCATCTCTTTCTTCTTCTGCCCTCGATCTTTCTCAGCATCAGGATCTTTTCTAATGAGTCAGCTCTTCACATCAACATGACCAAAATATTGGAGCTTCAGCTTCAGCATCAGTCCTTCCAGTGAATATTCAGGGTTGATTTCCTTTAGGATTCACTGGTTTGATCTTCTTGCAATACAAGGGACTCTCGAGAGTCTTCTCCAACACCACAGTTCAAAAGCATCAATTCTTTAGTGCTCAGCCTTCTCTATGGTCCAACTCTCACATCCACACATGACTACTAGAAAAACCATAGCTTTGACTAGATGGACCTTTGTCAGTAAAGTGATGTCTCTGCTTTTTAATACACTGTCTAGGTTGGGCATAGCTTTTCTTCCAAGGAACAAGTGTCTTTTAATTTCATGGCTGCAGTCACCATCTGCAGTGATTTTGGAGTCCAAGAAAATGAAGTCTGTCACTGTTTCCATTGTTTCCCCATCTATTTGACATGAAGTGATGGGATCTGATGCCATGATCTTCATTTTTTTGAATATCGAGTTTTAAGCCAGCTTATTACTTTCCTCTTTCACCTTCATCAAGAGGCTCTTCAGTTCCTCTTCACTTTCTGCCATAAGGGTGGTGTCATCTGCATACCTGAGGTTATTGATATTTCTCCTGGCAATCTTAATTCCAGTTTGTGCTTCATCCAGCTTGGCATTTCTCATGATATACTCTGTGTATAAGTTAGATGAGCAGGGTGACAATATACAGCCTTGATGTACTCCTTTCCCAATTTGGAACCAGTCTGTTGTTCCATGTCTGGTTCTAACTGTTGTTTCTTGTCTCAGGAGGCAGGTAAGGTGATCTGGTATTCCCATCTCTTTAAAAATTTTCCACAGTTTGTTGTGATGCACACAGTCAAAGGCTTTAGCATAGTCATTGAAGCAGAAGTTGATGTCTTTCTGGAACTCTCTTGCTTTTTCTATGATTCAACAGATGTTGGCAATTTGATCTCTGGTTCCTCTGCCTTTTCTAAGTCCAGCTTAAACATCTTGGAGTTCTTGGGTCATGTCCTGTTGAAGCCTAGCACAGAGAATTTTTAGCATTGCATATAGAGGTGCTTATATCTTTTCAAATCAGTGGTTTTATATTCTTTGAATATGCCCTGTCACTTAGATTCAGGTCTTTTTCCTATGGGCTCACTTTTAACTTGAAGCTTTGTACTATTTCTCTTTCTTTTTTCTATAATCTGAATTCTGTTGCTGTGTTCAGTCACCCTTTGTTGTTTCCAAAGTCTTCAACAAGTCTTACATGACTTGTCATATCCCTAATTTTGCAGAGCTTTCTCTTCCCCAGCAGGAACTATCTACTTAAAAAATAACCTAAGAGGAGAGTTAAGACATAATCCTTAAAGTGATTAGAAATAAAACATGGTAGTCCTTATGGTAAATCACATGACTGGGACCTGATACCTCCTGTCATTGTTTCTGTTAGCTTTTGAAAGGTTGTTCTCAAAAGCACTGACCTGAGCATTTAAGGTGGTATTTCATTGTGGGCCTGGGGGAAAAGAAGACAGTGAGTTCCAGGGTCATAGGACCATGAGAATGTTTTGCATTTTGTCAAGTGGCCCTTATAACAGAGAAGCAGAGCCTGGGAGGTGAGCAGAAGAGAATATGGGTCTGGCAATCTGCCCTGCAATGATGAGCTTTGTCTGCATACAGGTTCCCAGATCACAGACAGGACGCATTTGAATAGAATCCATTGTTTACCCCTTGGGTGGAAAACAGAGGAAGCAGGCCAATGAGTCAGGCACGCACTTGTTTCAAAAGGAATTTTTCTAAGGGTTTCAGAGAAATATAAGCAAAACCAGGAGTTCAAGGGAAGATGAAGGGGAAAGGGCAGATAAAATAAGGGCTGCTTGATGTTAATGATGCTTTTCAGTCTTTGCTGAGAGCCTGTCACAGCTCTGACTCTGAATCCAATAGGGAAGCTAATTCCATTCTGGGGAAGGATTCTGACTAAGATCTAATCTGAAGTAATTTGGGGTAATTGATCTTCCTCCCTTCTCCATTTAAAGAACATTTGTCTGTTTAGTTCTTTGGCCCACTTTTTGATTGGGTCTTTTATTTTTTTGGAATTGAGCTGCAGGAATTGCTTGTATATTTTTGAGATTAATTCTTTGTCCGTTGCTTCATTTGCTATTATTTTCTCCCATTCTGAAGTTTGTCTTTTCACTTTGCTTATAGTTTCCGTTGTTGTGCAGAAGCTTTTAATTAGGTCCCATTTGTTTATTCTTGCTTTTATTTCCATTACTCTGGGAGGTGGGTCATCGAGGATCCTGCTGTGGTTTATGTCTGAGAGTGTTTTGCTTATGTTTTCCTCTAGGAGTTTTATAGTTTCTGGTCTTACATTTAGATCTTTAATCCATTTTGAGTTTATTTTTGTGTATGGTGTTAGAATGTGTTCTAGATTCATTCTTTTAGAAGTGGTTGACCAGTTTTCCCAGCACCACTTGTTAAAGAGATTGTCTTTTCTCCATTGTGTATTCTTGCATCCTTTGTCAAAGATAAGGTGTGCATAGGTGCATGGATTTATCTCTGGGCTTTCTATTTTGTTCCACTGATCTATATTTCTGTCTTTGTGCCCGTACCACACTGTCTTGATGACTGTGGCTTTGTAGTAGAGCCTGAAGTCAGGCAGGTTGATTCCTCCAGTTCCATTCTTCTTTCTCAATATTTCTTTGGCTATTCGAGGTGTTTTATATTTCCATACAAATTGTGAAATTATTTGTTCTTGTTTTCTGAAAAATACCATTGGTAGCTTGATAGGGATTGCATTGAATCTATAGATTGCTTTGGATAGTATACTCACTTTCACTGTATTGATTCTTCTGAGACATGAGCATGATATATTTCTCCATCTATTTGTGTCCTCTTTGATTTCTTTCATCAGTGTTTTATAGTTTTCTATATACAGGTCTTTTGTTTCTTTAGGTAGATATATTCCTAAGTATTTTATCCTTTTGGTTGCAATGGTAAATGGAAATCTTTCCTTAATTTCTCTTCCTGTTTTCTCATTGTTAGTGTATAGGAATGCAAGGGATTTCTGTGTATTAATTTTATATCCTGCAACTTTACTATATTCATTGATTAGCTCTAGTAATTTTCTGGTGGAGTCTTTAGGGTTTTCTATGTATAGGATCATGTCATCTGCAAACAGTGAGAGTTTTACTTCTTCTTTTCCAATCTGGATTCCTTTTATTTCTTTTTCTGCTCTTATTGCTGTAGCCAAAACTTCCAACACTATGTTGAATAGTAGTGGTGAGAGTGAGCACCCTTGTCTTGTTCCTGACTTTAGGGGAAATGCTTTCAATTTTTCACCATTGAGGATATAGTTTGCTGAGGGTTTGTCACATATAGCTTTTATTATGTTGAGGTATGTTCCTTCTATTCCTGCTTTCTGGAGGGTTTTTTTTGTTTTGTTTTGTTTTAATCATAAATGGATGTTGAATTTTGTCAAAGGCTTTCTCTGCATCTATTGAGATAATCATATGGTTTTTATTTTTTAATTTGTTAATGTGGTGTATTACATTGATTGATTTGTGGATATTGAAGAATCCTTGCATCCCTGGGATAAAGCCCACTTGGTCATGATGAACATTTTAATATGTTGTTGGATTCTGTTTGCTAGAATTTCGTTAAGGATTTTTGCATCTATGTTCATCAGTGATATTGGCCTATAGTTTTCTTTTTTTTGTGGCATCTTTGTCAGGTTTTGGTATTAAGGTGATGGTGGCCTCATAGAATGAGTTTGGAAGTTTACCTTCCTCTGCAATTTTCTGGAAGAGTTTGAGTAAGATAGGTGTTAGTTCTTCTCTAAATTTTTGGTAGAATTCAGCTGTGAAGCCATCTGGTCCTGGGCTTTTGTTTGTTAGAAGATTTCTGATTACAGTTTCGATTTCTGTGCTTGTGATGGGTCTGTTGAGATTTTCTATTTCTTCCTGGTTCAGTTTTGGAAAGTTGTACTTTTCTAAGAATTAAACAGACATTTCTCCAAAGAAGACATGCAGATGGCTAACAAACACATGAAAAGATGCTTAACATCACTCATTATCAAAGAAATGCAAATCAAAACCACAATGAGGTACCATTACATGCCAGTCTGAATGGCTACTATCAAAAAGTCTACAAGCAATAAATGCTGGAGAGGGTGTGGAGAAAAGGGAACCCTCTTACACTGTTGGTGGGAATGCAAACTAGTACAGCCACTATGGAGAACAGTGTGGAGATTCCTTAAAAAACTGGAAATAGAGCCACCGCCATATGACCCAGCAATCCTGCAGCTGGGCACACACACTGAGGAAACCAGAATTGAAAGAGACATGTGTACCCCAATGTTCATCGCAACACTGTTTATAATAGCCAGGACATGGAAGCAACCTAGATGCCCATCAGCAGATGAATGGATAAGAAAGCTGTGGTACATATATACAATGGAATATTACTTAGCCACTAAAAAGAATATATTTGAATTAGTTCTAATGAGGTGGATGAAACTGGAGCCTATTATACGGAGTGAAGTAAGCCAGAAAGATAAACACCAGTATAGTATACTAACGCATATATATGGAATTTAGAAAGATGGTAATGATAACCCTGTATGCGAGGCAACAAGAGAGACACAGACGTATTGAACAGTCTTTTAGGCTCTGTGGGAGAGGGCGAGGGTGGGATGATATGGGAGAATGGCATTGAAACATGTAAATTGTCATATGTGAAACGAATCTCCAGTCCAGGTTCAATGTACAAGACAGGGTGCTCGGGGCTGGTGCACTGGGATAACACAGAGGGATGGGATGGGGAGGGAGTTGGGAGGGGGGTTCAGGATGGGGAACATATGTACACCCACGGTGGATTCAAGTCAATGTATGGCAAAGCCAATACAATGTTGTAAAGTAAAATAAATAAATAATTTAAAAATAAATAAATAAAATAAAATTAGAAAAAAAAAATAAAGAACATTTGTTCAGACTCAGGGATTAAGTTGACTGGAGTCATAGACAAGTTAACTCTTTGAGACGGGGAGGTTGGTGAACTCTGGTGTAACCTGGCTATTTAGTGGGTAAGGGTAGGGTGAAGGAGGGGGAAAAAAGATGGAAGAGATTCACAGTAGTCATGCAGCCCTAAAAATTCAACTTAGTAGCCAAGTATTGTAGAAGTTTCTCAGCTGGACTCTTAAAGTGAATCGGCCCAGTGACAGTAACGAAGATGGTGAAATCAAGGCCCAGAAAGATTAAATAAAATATAAAAATAAAGAACATTTGCTCAAAATCCCTTCCTCATCACAGAGGCTGAGGAACAGAGAGAGAGGATTATAGTGTGTATAACTGTTTCTTTTTTTAAGTATAGTAACTGATCAGCAAATGATAGAAGCTTAGAATCTTTTGCTAGTCCTGCTCCACAACTTGATTTCCTGATCTGCAGATGCTCAGACTGACTTTCCATTTCTCTATGGCTGAGGGCTTGGTGTAGGAATGGTCTTTCCATTCTGTCATTTCAGTTGGGAAAAATGCAGGGTAGTGATATGAATGCCTATGAAAAGAAAGAAATGACTTGGTGTCCGTGGCAAAGAATCAACTATGTCCTGTTGAAAGTTCCAGTTTGTAATTCAAACTTGATTCATTTTCATTTTTTAGTTTCAGTAGCTTTTTTTTCAAAATTTGGTTACAAAGGAATAAAATTCAGAAATTACAAAAAAAATTCCAAGGAAGAAAATAAAAACAACCTGTAGTCTAACCCCCAAATAATAAGAACCCCAAATAATAAGTTCTGCATATTTTTTAGTATTCTATAATTAATGAAATATTTTGTAGTATATAGTAAACTGCCTTTGTCATCTATGAGTCATTTCACATTTTTATTTCATATATATTATATTCTTTCTGACTGTGATTTCAAAGGCTATAAAGTATGTTAATTGTTCTCAAGTTTTGAACATAAAAATTAGTTTCAAATTTTCACTAGTAAAATACTTCTTAAGGAAGTTTTGCGATGAACATTGATTCATTCAAACACCAAGTTCAAATCGCAAAGTTAGGCATTATTTGTAGGAGACAAAAAGGTAAATGAAGATATAAATAGTCCTTTCCTTCCAGGGATTTAATGTAAAGAAACTACTTCCTAAATGATAGTAACTGTTTGAGAGGTGCTTTTCCCTTTTTCTTCTATGATCTTCAAGTCCCTTTGGATTCTCTCTAAATACAGTTCATAAAACTAGCTTCTGGGGCTGATTAGTCCATCTTCTTTCTTCCAGACAGTATTGTGTAAGAGCCCAATAAAATGATATGGGGTTGATTTGTTAGAGATTCTTTTAATTTCTAAATATGTAAGTTATAAAACATTCAAAATAGTATCACAATGACTATAGATGGTATACTTTGGTAACAATAAACAAAAACTGAATCTATAGCTGAAATTTAAGTTGATTATACTCAGGAAAACAGCTTAATCATATTTAGTTCAGAAACTCTTGGTTGCACAATGTAAGTGTGGTTTGACAGCAGGATAGCTGGATTTCTAACTCAAATGGTGGTCACAGCCTTACTCTTTTGGGGCAATGAAATATTTTAATGGAATCATCAGCATCTCTGCCTCTGAAATCAAGGCTGCCTTTATTATTATTGCCCAGTAGGATGACTGGTTTGCTCATTTGTGTAGCACATACTTCCCCTGAAATCATGACCACAGGAGTGATTCTCTGTTTCAGGACTGCAGGTTGCGTGTCTTAATTCTAAACATCCCTCATAGAAAATCATATTCTTGCTATAGCCAGAAAGATGACAAATGGAGATATGTTTGATTGACAGTAGCACAATCATGGTTGTGATAGAATTTTAAGGAAGACTCCCATGCCCCCTGATTTTACTCCCTTGGTTATGTTCATTTAAATTGTAAAAGAGAGATTGTCCTGATGGACTCAACCAATTGCATGAGCCCTTCAAAGGCAGAGAGTTTTCTCTGGCTGGAAGTAGAAGAAGTTGGAAAGATTTGAAGCATGAGAGGGACTCTGCTCACCACTGCTGGCTTGAAGATGGAAGGGCTATGTGGAAAGATAAGGAAGGAAATGAATTCTATCAACAACCAACAAGCAGAAGAAGATTTGGAACCAGATTAGAACTGCAGCTGACTGACACCTTAGTGTGAAACTTTGAGTGAAGGAACCAGATGAGCCCACCTAAAATTCTGACATACAGAACTATCAGATAACTAGGTATTGTTTCAAGCTATTAAGTTTGTGATAATTTGTTACTCAACAATAGAAAACTAATATGATGGTCATAACAACTCGGATTCTATGCTTTACTGAAGCGGGTTGGCCACATATTTACCATCAACCAAGGGCATAACATTGTTTTTTTTAATTTAAATAAGCTAAGAATAAATTTTATGACTTAGAGACTGAAAAATAACAGCAAAAAGTTTTATGAAACTCATACCAAACCCTCATAATAAAAAATGGTATATCATCAAAGGAAACCTGTAACATATGCATATTTTTCTTTAATGAAAATGCTTATCATTTAAGATAAACTAATACACAGTAATTCAACAAATGACAAATAAAAATATATTCAAGCTTGTGTTAGGGTATGGAGGAGGTCACTTAACCCTATCTGGGAAGTATAGGAAATTCTTCCTAGAGGAAGTGGTAGTGTTTAGGAAATGCGAGAGGTAACATTTATTACAGTGCCAGGGAGAATCAACTTTCTTGGTGCTGTGCATGAAAAAATTAGGCAAGATATAAGGCAGCTATGATGATCCAAGAGAAGGGGACTGGAAAACAAACATGGGAACTTTGGGTTTCCTTTCTTCGCCCACTTCAATTTTTAGGTTGATCATTTCAGACAGGAATGCTCCTGTCTGACCTTCCCTCAAAAACTTCCCTCAGGAACAAGAAGGGCCTTAATTGTAGTGGCCAAGGATAGGATTTTATTACTACTTTAAAGTCCAAACAATTTTCTATGTGAATTAAATTTAATGGAAAATATCCCTATTAGAGATCCAAGCCACAGGCAGCTGAGACAACCTTAGGTACAGGCTGAATGCAAATAATTATAGTGCCTAGAATTCACAACCTAGAAAGAACTTTTTAAAAGGCCACAATCACTGTTACTGATGTTTCTTGAATTCTTCTTTTATAAAATCAGGGAAGTAGCCATTCCTGACCATCTAATTAAACCAATATGGTGACAGATGAAAAGTTCTCCTGAATAAGATCCTTTTTGCTGCATGAAAATATACAAGTTGGGCCATTTCTTGTTTTGCCCTGGGAAAATGTGGATGGCTACAGAGCCTTCTGTGTCCTTTGGAGTCTTCTGTGCTTTCAGTGAGCATACCTGTTGGAATGTGTGGAGTAGAGGATGATTGTGGGGAAATACCAGGTATCTTTTGGAGGATCCTACTGAGGAGCCTGGCAGACTACAGCCCATAGGGTCACAAAGAATCAGACATGACTGAAGCGACTTAGCATGCACACAGCTCTATTAATTCATACTTGATTTCTAGAAGTTAAGGGGAAGACAGAGGATTAAGGTGGATGCCAAGTCAAAGACCAATGGATCCATGGGAGCACAGAGAGAGACAAAGTATGCAAAAATATAACTGAACTACAAATTACTCACTTTCGCCATGTCATCCCTCTACAAGTGATTACAAAAGTAGTTCTTCCCACTGTCTGATGGTCTTTACCCTCAGGAATTACATTAATGGCTGGTGCCAACCAAAATGTTTGCTTTGTCCATTGCCATCATTGACTGTTTTGCAGCAGTCAGGATGTTTTTCTCCACTCTGAGATGTCACGTTGAGCAGGTTTCAGTCTGATCAAGGAAATACTCTTGTCCTCACTCTCCCTGTTTCAATTGCCCTGGCAACCCTCTGAAAGTATGGTAAATGAGGTCATGTATTTAGTAGAGTGATGTCTTACCTAAGAGAGCTGAGATAAGTAGAGACCTTTCTACCACCACTATTCAGAAACAGAAGCTACAAAGAAGAGATTTAGGATGTAGTAAAACATGCACTGGATTTAGAGGAAGAAAGACCTGAGCTTACTGACTGTGACTTTGAGCAGTTTGCTTTATCCCTCTGATTTTTCATCTCCTGTAAGTTATATAAGAATTGCCATGAAGTTTTGCTTGCGCTAATGCTTGACAGAGTATCAGCTCAGTAAATGTCAGTTCTTTTTACTTCCTTCTTGACCATCCGGTTTCAGGGAAATTTGATATGTGGTACGAGAGCTCAATAGAATTACAAATGCCTTTGCCTTATGGAACAAGAAACTTTGCATCATCTTTATTTTACTCTTAGTTCAGAGTCCTCTACCGCTCTTTTCTTTTAGGGCTGGAGATCACAGGAACTTCAAATTATTCACTTTGGGATTTTTACATACTGTCTGAAACCAGTTTAAACTATTGTTTAAATCATTTTTGAAATTTGTCACTTGAAAGTTTTAACATGAACATTTGGAAAGCTCTTTCATGGCAAGGGTGACCAGTGTGAATCTCCCTCTGTGATCTGTCCATAAAACTAGCATTCAGATAAATATAGCTACACTTTCAAATTGTGCTCCATTTAGCTGCCTGCAGCAAGTGGAAGGGACACGAGATGTTGAGATCCAAGTACAAATCAAGTAGACACATACAGATTCATTTGCAAGAAGGAAAATACATGTCAATGTGTGTGAAAGCTTCAGCTGAGATTTTGTGTATTCCCCCACCTTAGAAAGGCTTATAAGAATTTTATTTTGTCTATGCTTGTGTTTGTTTTACTATTTGTTCCATATGGCTTCTAATAAGGAGTCAGGAGTTTCCCTCTTTGGCTTCCTAAAATAAGATCAGGGACCCTTTTGGTCCCTTTGGTCTTGAAGACCCCAGGGAGGACCAGAGAATGTGGTGGTGATATTACTATTCATTTCTTAAGATCAGCACAGACATTTTTCAGAAGGAGAGTAGGGCCCTTTCCAAGTCTGATCTCAGCCCTGGCTGTGTCCAGATGGTGTCACAGGCTGTGTCCAGATTGTGGTTTCAGGCACTTGCATTTACTAACTTGGTTTTGGCTGAAGAAAGAAGAGTTCCTATCACAAATATACTCAGTTGCCTCATGATCCAAAGATGGAAGCAGATATTCACAGTCTACTCCACCTTTAACCCAACTTCTATTTCTCTACACCTGGTTCTACTCAGGAACAGGAAAATTTTAATTTTAGCTTTTCATTACTAAAAGGCAGTTTATTTCTTTGCAAACTTGTAGGTGTTTAATAGAACTTTTATGAGACTAACTTTATTCATAATAACTTAATATTCTTACCATTCATGAAAATTTCTAGGCTCAAAACTCTATCAGTGTATGTGGTATTCATAAAGTATAGCTGTGCTTTAACGCTTAGGAAGTCAATGGTTTTCCTAAAAGATGTTACAGAACATTAGAGTGTTATATATATTTTTACTTTAAAAATGTGATAACTTCTAAGCTAATAATAATGATAACAGTGGCGAGAACAGTAACATGAACTGTAAAAGCTACCTCTTCATGAACACTTGTGTTTCAGTTTATGCTAGCTTTGTATTACTATGTGAATGAGTTAATTTAATCCTCACAAAAGCTTAGTGAAGTTAATTATTTTCTCCATTTTTCAGATGAGGAAACTGAGGCTGAGAAAGATTTAATGACCCATTCAGGGTCACAGAATAGATAAACAGTGAAACTAGTTTTTGAGCCCAGGCAGTCTCCTTCTAACTCAATAGTTATCCAAGAGTGAATGTCCCACATCACTAATCATTAAGTAAATGAGAATCAAAACCACAATAAAATACCAGTTCACATCCAGTAGGATGGTTATTCTCAAAAATAGAGAAAATAACAAGTGTTGATGAGGATGTGGAGAAATTGGAAGCAGTTATGCATTGCAGGTGGGAATATTTAGTGGTAAAACTCCTGTAAAAGAGAGAATGGAAATTTCTCAAAAAATTAAACATACAGTCACTATTTGATTCAAACAGGTCCACTTTGAGTATTTACTCAACAGAATTGAAATTAGAGACTCATTCAGATATTTATCCACCCTTGTTCATAGTAGTATTATTCACAATAAAAAGGTGAAAACAACACAATGTCCATGGAAAAAGAAATGGACAAACAGGACATACAATGTATGAAACAAATGTAAACAAACTTGTAAACAAATTCTATATGGAGTATTAGTCATCTTTAGAAAGGAATGACATTTGGACACAAGCTATAAAGTGGATGAAACTTAAGGGCGTCAGTGTGCTAAGTGAAATAAGCCAGACACAAAAGGACAAGTATTACATTATTCCACTTACATGACGATTTTAGAGTAGTCAGATTCATGGAGACAGAAAATAGAATGGTGGCTCCCAGAGGCTGTGGGCTGGGGACAATGGAAAGTTACTATTTAATAGATGCAGAGTTTCAGTTTTGGAAAATGAAAAGTTCTGGCGAAGGATGGTGTTGATGGTTGCACAACACAATGAATGTACTTAATGCCTTGGAAGTGTTAGTTGCTCAGTCATATCTGACTCTTTGTGACCCCGTGGTCGGTAGCCTGCCGGCCTCCTCTGTCCATGGGATTATCCAGGCAAGAATACTGGAGTGGGTTGCCATTTCCTTCTCCAGGGGATCTTTCCGACCCAGGGAACGAACCCTGGTCTCCTGCATGGCAGGCACATTCTTTACTGTCTGAGCCACCAAGGAAACAGAATACACTTAAAATTGGTTAGAGTGGTAAATTTACTGGATGTATATTTTCCCACAATAAGAAAATAATGACTAGAAAAAATGAAGTAAAAGAAAAATGTAGAAGAGTCCATTCTGAAAAGAATGTCTTCCTATGATGAACTCATCCTATTTTAAATTCGGTGAATTCTGTTTGTAAATGACGACTAGTCCAATAATAATACATGTGGCTTTTTAAGGAATGTAGATTAATTGAAGAAGTGAATTTTCATGTCTGTAAGACAAATAAGCAGATAAACACATAGGACAGGTTATAAAATGTTGATAAGATACTTAGGTAAAATTAGATTATAATTTTGAGGGAAAAAAAGAGACAAACATGGCCAACTGTAGAAGACTATAGCTTATCTCACGATGACTGTCACCTCTAGACATTCTTTGGTCTAGGCATGGGCCTGTTAGACTTTCAGTTCTGCATTTATTAAAGATATATTTAACCACTCTAATAATACATCTAGGGTGTGACTCTTTCCCTCACAAAAGCAGTGAGAGAAAGGACCTGTATCATTGCTGCCCAGACAAGAACTGAGCTGTTTCTGCTCAGACTTCCCTCCCGTGTAACTGACTAGGAAATAACCTGCCTCTCTCACTCCTGCCCTTTCCTTTATACTCCATGTCTGAAATTCCTGCTCCACTGCTACCTTCCCATCCTTCGCTTTGCTATTCTCTCCTAATTTTGTCTTCAAGTTCAATGTCAGAAGAATAATGGAAGAACCTGTTATGAGGCGCATTCTCAGGAGTCCCCTGAAAGACCCTACCTAGAGATTTTGGGAATTGTAGGCATGCCTGTCTGTGATCTTAGGTCTATGTGGTTTAGTGGGAAAAAAACAAAACAAAACATGGATTTCTTACAAGCCCTGTCACCTTAAGTAAGTAACTTATTTTCTCTAGGACTTCTGTTTTACATTGGGAGGAATAAGTCTCTTCAGCAAATGGTGTTGGGAAAACTGGATAAATATATGCAGAAAAGTGAAATGGATTAAAGACTTATACATAATACTTTGGAAAAGATCCTGATGCTGGGAAAGATTGAGGGCAAGAGGAGAAGGGGGAAACAGAAGATGAGATGGTTGGATGGCATCACTGACTCAGTGGACATGAGTTTGAACAAACTCCAGGATACAGTGGAAAACAGAGGGGCCTGGTGTGCTGCAGTCCACGGGGTCGCAAAGAGTCAGACATGACTTAGCAACTGATCAACAACAACATAATACCTGATATCAGGAGTGCTCCTAAACACTTCTGGTTTGACACTGCCTGATATGAATTAATTTTTGCTCAAATTAACTTTCAAAATTTTAATATGCCTTCATTAATCTATTAGCAGTTCTCTCTCAGATGAGAGAATTGAGGAGACTGCTCATGGGCCATTAGGAGCAATGAACGATCAGGCAGAGGTGCCTGTGAGCCCCTTGAACCCTTTCTTTCTGCCTCTGGAGATCATAGCCTCCTGGATCCTAGCTCTGTAGCTTTTGTATTAAGAGCTTTCAGACTCTATTAGAGCATTTCTTTTTTTGGACTGGGGACAGAAACTAGCCAGAGTCAAACTGGGTCCAGCTTAGAAACTAGGCTGCGTCTGGGGTCAGACTGTATCCGGCTTAAACGGAACCAAGTCCAGTATGCGATCTCAGGTAAATAAAATTTGTTTTGAGGTTGAACAAGTAGGTTAATTTTGCTGAAAATAATCTTGAATTACAGTTCTCATAACCATCTTGGATAAGCATATCCATTTATGAGGTACCTTAGAGGAAAAAGGGTCAGCCAGGCACTCACTATAAAGAGTAGAGGCAAGACTATTTTTCCTCCTCTAAAGTGTCTGGTGACTAGGTTGAGACCTGCTGAGATACCCCACATACGCCAGAGCCTGCAGATGGCAGGCATTCTGGGATTGGCATAAGCTGGCAAAAGGGAAGAATTTTTACCAAAGTCAGCTCTACAAGATCTCTGTGGTTCCTGGTCAAGAGAAGAAGGTAAAATTTCACATTGCACCTTCTTTTCCAAATTTAGGTTGTCAGGCGACAAGTATGAATTATCGAATCTTTTCTTTAGGGGACAGCTATTGCCTTTTACTTTGTCTCATTTTGTATTCTGAGATCTTGGCTTGGCAGCAATCAGATTCAGTTCAGTTCAGTCGCTCAGTCCTGTCCACCTGTTTGCAACCCCATGGACTGCAGCATGCCAGGCCTCCTTGTCCATCACCAACTCCCAGAGCTTACTCAAACTCATGTTCATTGAGTTGGTGATGCCATCCAACCATCTCATCCACTGTCGTCCCCTTCTCCTCCTGCCTTCAATCTTTCCCTGCATCAGAGTCTTTTCCAACGAGTCAGTTCTTCACATCAGGTGGCCAAAGTATTGGAGTTTCAGCTTCAGCATCAGTCCTTCCAAGGAATATTCAGGACTGATTTCCTTTACAATGGATTGGTTGGATTTCCTTGCTGTCCAAGGGATTCTCAAGAGTCTTCTCCACCACCACAATTCAAAAGCATCAATTCTTCAGCTCTCAGCTTTCTTTACAGTCCAACTCTCACATCCATACATGACTACTGGAAAAGCATAGCTTTGACTAGACAGACATTTGTTGGCAAAGTAACGTCTCTCCTTTTTAATATGCTGTCTAGTTTGGTCATAACTTTCCTTCCAAGGAGTAAGTGTCTTTTAATTTCATGGCTGCAGTTACCATCTGCAGTGATTATGGAGCCCCCAAAAATAAAGTCTCACACTGTTTCCACTGTTTCCCTGTCTATTTACCATGAAGTGGTGGGACCAGATGCCATGGTTTTAGTTTTCTGAATGTTGAGTTTTAAGCCAACTTTTTCACTCTCCTCTTTCACTTTCATCAAGATACTCTTTAGTTCTTCTTCACTTTCTGCCATAAGGGTGGTGCCTTCTGCATATCTGAGGTTATTGATATTTCTCCCAGCACAATCCCATCTTCTGCTTCATCCAGTCCAGCCTTTCTCATGATGTACTCTGCGTATAAGTTAAATAAGCAGGGTGACTATATACAGCCTTGATGTACTCCTTTCCCAATTTGAAACCAGTCTGTTATTCCATGTCCAGTTCTAACTGTTCTTCTTGATCTGCACACAGATTTCTCAGGAAGCGGGTCGGGTTGTCTGGTATTCCCATCTCTTTCAGAATTTTCCATAGTTTGTTGTGATCCACACAGTCAAAGACTTTGGCATAGTCAATAAAGCAGAAGTAGTTGTTTTTCTGGAACTCTTTTGCTTTTTTGATGATCCAGGGGATGTTGGCAGTTTGTTCTCTGGTTGCTCTGCCTTTTCTAAGTCCAGCTTGAACATCTGGAATTTCACAGTTCACTACTGTTGAAGCCTGGCTTGGAGAATTTTGAGCATTACTTTGCTAGCATGTGAGATGAGTGCAATTGTGCAGTAGTTTGAGCATTCTTTGGCATTGCCTTTCTTTGGGATTGGAATGAAAACTGACCTTTTCCTGTCCTGTGGCCACTGCTGAGTTTTCCAAATTTGCTGGCCTATTGAGCGCAGCACTTTCACAGCATCATCTTTTAGGATTTGAATTAGCTCAACTGGAATTCTATCACCTCCACTAGCTTTGTTCATAGTGATGCTTCCTAAGGCCCACTTGACTTCGCATTCCAGGAATTCTGGCTCTAGGTGAGTGATCATACCATCGTGATTATCTGGGTCATGAAGATCTTTTTGTATAGTTCTTTTGTGTATTCTTGCCACCTCTACTTAATATCTTCTGCTTCTTAATATCTTTTGTTAGGTCCATACCATTTCTGTCCTTTACTGAACCCATCTTTGCATGAAATGTTCCCTTGGTATCTCTAAATGTCTTGAAGAGATATCTTGTCTTTCCCATTCTATTGTTTTCTTCTATTTCTTTGCATTGATCACTGAGGAAGGCTTTCTTATCTCTCCTTGCTATTCTTTGGAACTCTGCATTCAAATGGGTATATCTTTCCTTTTTCCTTTGCCTTCACTTCTCTTCTTTTCTCAGCTCTTTGTAAGGTCTCCTCAGACAACCATTTTGCCTTTTTTCATATCTTTTTCTTGGGGATGGTCTTGATCACTGCCTCCTGTAAATTTCACAAACCTCCATCCATAGTCCTTCAGGCACTCTATCAGATCTAATCCCTTGAATCTATTTGTCACTTCCACTGTATAATCGTAAGGGATGTGATTTAGGTCATACCTGAATGGTCTAGTGGTTTTTCCTATTTTCTTCAATTTCAGTCTGAATTTGGCAATGAGGAGTTCATGATCTGAGCCACAGTCAGCTCCCAGTCTTGTATTTGCTGACTGTATAGAGCTTCTCCATCTTTGGCTGCAAAGAATATAATCAATCTGATTTCAGTACTGACCATCTGGTGATGTCCAGGTGTCAAGTTCCCCCAGCAATGAGATTGGAGACCCCAAAAGATGGCTAGACATCTATGGGTTGCTGTCTGTTTGTGGCTAGGGTCCTGCTGACTACTATTGCCCACTCTCAGGGTAAATTTCTATGTCTTTCTTTTGGTTATCTTTGGGAGCGGGTCTGGATCTGGGTCTTCCCAGGTGGTATTAGAGGTAAAGAACCACCTGCCAATGCAGGAATTATTAGAGACTTGGTTTTGATCCCTGAGTTGGAAAGATGCCCTGGATTAGAAAATGGGAACCCACTCCAGTATTCTTGCCTGAAGAATCCATGGACAGAGGAGCTTGGTGAGCTACAGTCCATAGGGTCGCAAAGAGTCAGACATGACTGAAGTAACTTAGCACTGTATCTTGAGGGAGTAGCATCATTTGTACCCTTTTATGGGAACCCCTTTTGTATTCATGGAATTGTTCAGTACTGCCAGGGATATTTACTTGTTGTCCTGGCTTATCTTGTTGACAAGATATCCAAAAGAAATTTAAAAAGTAGCCCTTTGATCAAAAGTTGGCCAGATTGGAAGCTGACTTTCAGAATCAGATAGGAACTTATTTTAGTCCATCTCCCTTGAGCTAAAATGAAACTGTATACCCAGAAAAAAAAAAAAAAAAAAAAAATCCTGGTGCCATTGTAGGATTTAATCATTCCAGAGAAACACAGCTCTAAGTCTAGAATATAGAAATGTTTTGATTTCCATCTCAGTTAAAGAAGCAAATTGAGGATATAATATGGTTGGATGGCTTGATATCATTCAGGTTGCACCCCAATGTTTTCAATTGTACTTGTCTTACAAAACAAGTCTTTAGAAAAGCAGAAAAATGGCTATAGAAAAAATTCAAAGCCCACCTATTATTTGTACCAATTTCCAAACCTTGAGGCGTTAAAAAGTAGGCTAGTGTTTTTTCAAGTTTCTTAGTGTGTCTGTCTGGGTTTGTGTTTGGGAAGTGTATAGATGAATTCATTTGTGCTATGCATTTGCAGTTTTTACAGTTCAAGTTGAGGCTGGGTTGGAAAGAAGACTCACAGGAAACTGACTAAAGTTTGGTCAAGGAGAGAATTGTTGCCACTTCTCCCATTGGGTCATGTTGAGGTTCCAGAACCATCAATACAAAGCATCAGGCATCCACCAATCAGAGGAGTTGGGGAGAAGTCATCTTGCTCATCTCATTGCCACTTTGAATATCCTCCTCTCGGCAAACATGACCCTCTGGATCCCCGGCTCTTGGTTGCTCCTTGTCACACTCAGCTCTCTGGAATGTTCCTCAGGACAGGAAATCTCAGTAGCCATTGACTCACACCCTGAAGACAACTGGAAGTTCATTCTGGAATATTGCCATGAAGCAGGCCTGAGTCCTAAAGACCTGCCCCCAGCAGGGGAGTTTCTCTCTTTTAATTTATGGGCAAAACACCTTTGTCTCATCTGTTTTATCCAAGCCTCCATGTCTTTTTATTTTTTCATCAAGCTCTCAACCTGCTCAAAACGAGCTTAAATTTTTAAAGATATAATTCAGGAAGCTTTTCATGCTACTTTTGTTTCTACTCATTCTTGTATTTCCCTGAGGAAGTGAAACACAGAGTCTTTCTTGATTTGACTAGGGGAACTTCAGAGAGAGGAAACCAGGAATAAATTTCTTAGAATATCTTCCAGCCACATATACCAGTTGATCTGGGACAGATAAGCCTAGGTTTGAAAATTGATCCTTGGACATGATGGCTTATAAGAGGACTCCATTTTTTGGCCTTAATAATTTACTTAAGTGAGTGTAAAGGGAAATACACTGATCTGGATTGAAAGACATTTATACTGGTTTTTCTCTTGCCCAGTATCATCTGAATGCCGGTTCCTTATCTGTGACATAAGTTGGATAGATACCTTTTCCAGCAATCATATTTTTAGCTTACAGAAATGTGTAGTGATTTGTGATAGTTATTATCTGAGTAGCATATAAATTACAAGGTGAATTGAAGCCTAAAAAATGCTGCTGACTGATTTTCATCCATTTAGAGAAGAGTTTGTATGTGTGTGTCTGTGTGTGTTAGTCACTTAATCATGTCTGATTCTTTGCAACCCCATGGACTGTAGGCTGTGACGCTCCTCTGTCCGTGGAATTCTCCAGGCAAGAATACTGGAATGGGTTGCTATTCCCTTCTCCAGGAGATCTTCCTGACCCAGGAATTGAACTGGGTCTCCTGCATCACAGGGAGATTCTTAATATGTGAGCCACCAAGGAAGCCCCAGAGAACAGTTTCCTTGATGCTCAATAATATCACAGCACATGGTCGTTTCAATCACTTTAGGAAAAGTCCTTCAAATCAGTTACCAGTGTCAAAGATTACCCTTTTCTGATTGAATTTTTGGCTTTTATTAGAGTACAGATACTTTCTTTTCTGAGATAAATGGGACATCACCTTGCCTCTGGAAAAAATAATGGACATGTGCTCTCATTGCTTCTCTCTCTTTTCTTCTGGAACCATTTCTCAGGATGACAATAATTTTCCTCCTTTTTAAAAGTAGGATTTTTTTTTTAAAGAAGATAGAGCCACAGTGTCTGTTAATATAATTACCCACTTTTCCTTTTACCAAGTGGCCTGGCTAGTGGCTGGGGAAAATTTATGATCAATATGGTTTCCATTTGAAATGAAATATATTGATGCTCACTTATAGATAAAAAGAGGCACAGGAAGGTCTTTGGCACACCTCTTCAAATGCATGTTTGTAGCCCTGTTATCAGCCGTCTTCAGATGTTTCCTTTACCACAGTTCCTCCCCCCATCACTCTGTTGCATAACAAGAACAGTCTAAGAGGTCTTCTCTTGCACTAAAGATTTCATTCCTTTTATATTTTTTTCCCCTTTCTCTCACTTGGCACTTGGTACTGTTTTCCTGAATCTGTTTATAATGGAGAAGATTAATGTCTTTCATGGTGTCTTCTTACTGTCTCCTCCCTGAGTTGCCTGTGAACGTCAGCATCTGTTGGGATTTGTTATAAGCCAGTGGATGTCAGAGTGCCCTGCTGACTCCTCTCCCATCCCCTTCCCTGCGGCTCCCTCACCAAGGTGCCATATGTGTGCTTTCTGGAGCATGTCTTATTCAAGGTCAGATGTTTTTGGCCAAATGTCAGGACACATCCTGATTCTGTTTATAGGTGAGGAAGGATGAAGTCTAGTCCCTGGAGAGACTGGGGGGCATAGAGTTCATCGTCATAGTCATGTGTCAGACCAAAGCAGACAAGACAGAAGCTGGCTTCCTCTGGAGATTGATGTCACAATCAGACTTGTTGTTTCCTGATTTTGGAAGACTGAAACTAGGACAACTCTATATTGTGTTTATTTCCTTCTATTGGGTTACAATTGTCTCCTGCAAAAAACAATAACGAGGCAGAATGTGTTCCTAGGCACATATTCTTTGTCTCTGTGTACTCCTAAAGTGGAAATGAACACTTTGTCTGAAATGTTATTCTGTGTCCTCACTGCTTCTCTCTAAACATTTCCTAATGACTTTCATTTAATCAGGACCCTACTACTCCAGGGTTCTGAGTATACACCTAACATGGGTTTGTGGGCAGGAGAACCAGAGAAGGGGAAACACACTAAAACACATACACACACAAAAGTTTTATTAGAGACCTACCCTTTCTTTAAAATGTAAATATGGATAAATTAGATGTGTTCAGTGTTATCCTATATGAGAATTGGCTCTTAAATTTAATAATAGTAAGATGGCTTTAATGTGGCAGGAAAATAAATATATGGCTGTCTAAGTCAGGTTTCAATCCCTCATGTTTTAGTTTATCATCTAATTAGAGAATATTGCACAAATACCTACTCTCTGTCAGTCATTCTGTTTGATGCTGGAGAGAGTTAGGGCTGCCAAGAAATACAGATCAGATAAGTAGGCTTAATTTTCTGTTTCACAGTTCTTCCCTGTGAAACACAGAAGATTCTTTTAAAGCTTCTTTAAAAATTAATGTAATAAATGGCCATTGGAAAAAATAAAAATTGAGAATTTTATGAAGTGAAAAGTCCCTCCTCCCCCTTTACCCTACAGGCCTTATTGATAAGCTGCAGAGTATTCCTTTGTTATAACTTATTTTTTCTCTATACTTAACAATATTCCAGACTTTTTTACACAAATAGAACCACATTCTACAAACTGGTCTCCCCTGGTGGCACTAGTGGTAAAGAACCTGCCTGCCGTTGCAGACGATGAAAGAGATGCCGGTTTGATCTCTGGGTTGGAAAGATCCCCTGGAGGAGGAAATGGCAACCCACTCCAGTATTCTTGCCTGGAGAATCCCATGGACAGAGGAGACAGGCAGACTAGTCTGTAGGGCTGCAAAGAGTCGGACACGAATGAAGCGGCTTAGCATATGTGCAGACAAATTTTACTAGAAAAATTTGCATTACCAATATTTTGTGAATGTGCTAGCATGTTGTGATTCTCTTTATTGTCTTTGGTGCGGGTGCAATATGCTATTGTACGAACGTGCTGACCTTTATTGAACCTGTCCCCTGTTAAAGACCACTTAGATTTGCTTTGCACATGTTGCTGTTCTTTCACTTCTTTTGTTTCTTTCAATTTAGAAATAATACCACAGAAAACTTCCTTGCATATTTATCTTTATAACATTCCTAAAATGGTGAAATTGCTGAGTAACATGCATGTTTTAAAGTTTAACAGATACTGCCCTCCAAAAATTTGTGTTGATAATGAGGATTCTTTTCTATAGGCTTGCCAGTATGATTTTATATTTGTCAACCAATATGTATTTTTAAAATCTTTGTCACCTAGATATACAAATAATTTGCATTTCTTTAACTATGAGTGGGGTTAAGTATATTTCCATGGATTATTAGCCATTTGTGGTCTGCAATGCAATTTGCTTGTCATGTCTTTAAACCTACATTTCTATTGGATAGTTGTCTTTCTCATTAATTTCAAGCTTTCCTACAATATTTAGTAATGTGTTGCTGTGCTGTACTTAGTCACTCAGTCGTGTCCCATTCTTTGTTACCCCGTGGACTGTAGCCCGCCAGGCTCCTCTGTCCATGGGATTCTCCAGGCAAGAATTCTGGAGAGGGTTGCCATTCCCTCGTCTGGGGGATCTTCCCAATCCAGGAATTAAACCCAGGTCTCCCGCATTGTGGGCAGATTCTTTACTGTCTGAGTCACCAGAAAGCCCATATTTAGTAATAGTTTTTTTCTGAGTTCGACCGATCCCTGGGTTTGGAAGATCCCCTGGAGAAGGGAGATCTTCTCCAGTATTCTGGCCTGGAGAATTACAGTCCATGGGGTTGCAGAGAGTTGGACATGACTGAGCGACTTTCACTTTTCAAATAATTTAATATATTATAAAGTTAATATATGTACATATAAAGTGAAAATTTGTAAAAGAACATATAATAAATCTGTATGTCATTTGTACCATCCAGTACTCCAACTCCTAGTACTTTTCATTGAAAGTTTCAACTACTTTGAAATATAATTGTAAGAAATAATCGTTTACCCATCCCATATTTTATCCACTTTTAGTAATATCCACTAGCTCCAGCTGTGAAAGACTAAGAATTTAACTTATTTATGTGCCCTTTTCCTTCTCACATCTTTTCACTTGCTCGTTTAAAAAAATATGTCCAGTTATTTTATTACTTAATCATCAAGTAATTCAACATTTTATTAGCTTTTATTAACTTATTAAGTGTAATTTCTTAATTTATTTATTTTAGATTCTATCCTTTAAATTCCACTATGTGGGAAGGGGACATTAACACCCATATGCTTTCATAATCTAGTGACATTTAATTTTATTCTTTCAAAGTCCTGTTTTATACCTGAGTTCTGCTTTCTGTTAGATTGGCCCTAAAAATTGAAAGCCAATATATGTAATTAGTAATTTTTTGAAATTATAAAACAAATAGTCAAAGCTGAACCAACTCTTTGCGACCCCATGGACTGTAGCCTACCAGGCTTCTCCCTCCATGGGATTCTCCAGGCAAGAATACTGGAGTGGGTTGCCATTTCCATCTCCAGGGGATCTTCCCGACTCAGGGATCGAACCCCGGTCTCCTGCATTGCAGGCAGACGCTTTAACCTCTGAGCCACCAGGGAAGCCCAATTAAATATATAGATAATATAAATATATAATATATATTATAAATATTTTATAAATATATAATATATATTATAAATATTTTATAAATATATAAAATATATTACATATATTTATTATACATATAAATTATATATAGTATATATAAATTTTTAATTTTTATATTAAATATATAGATTAATGTATATTAATATATAGATTAATAGTATAGATTTGGGACTATAATATTGTGTTTTTTAAGCTGTGCCAGACAAAAGAATTTGTGAGCTCCAACTTCAGAAAGATTCCTTTTTTCTCACGTTATCAGCATGACCTTTAAGTACAGCTTGTTTTCTTTTCTTCTAGAGTTTCTAATTGCCTTTCTTTTGTTCTGATTAAATAATAGTTCCTAATTACATTTTTTGTTACAGGTAGTAAATACATAATCTTGTTGAAGGAGTTAGTCAAAGAGCCATATATCCTGTCCCAATTTGGATAGGTTTTTTTTTTCCTACCAACCTCTCCACTGTCTTTCTGAAATTTCTCTGTGGAGTATTAGTATATTCATGTTTCTACCCTCTCTGTGTTCCTCTTTTTGGTAAATTACTTTAAAATATATTATTTCTTTTACTGTATTTTCAATTTATGTGAATAGATTTAAACAAAGTAATCTCTTATGTGTCATCTGTGTCCTTGATTATGATTATGTTCTTTATAATTTTACTTTCATGTATTTTTATTCTCTTTTTTTTTCTTGATGAAGCAAGCTAGTGTTAATTATTCATTTGTGTGTTTCAAAGAACTGCCTTGGATTTACTTTTTCAATTCTATTTGTTCCCTTTTTCCTATTCTGTTAATAGATTTCTACCTTAATCTTTATTATCTCTTCTATTTTCCTTGGGGTTTTACTGTTGTTTTTCTAACTTTATGAATTAATATGAAGTTTTCTATACATACTGATAGTATGCCCAGATTGTTCTACAGACCTATGAGAAAAAAACTTTACCCAATAGAATTCTACGTGACCCGATAAAGAGTTGATTTTTGAATGGTGATTTTTCAACAAGAAACTGATTAACAACTTATAGTTGTAATGGATACCAATAACTAGAGACATAGGGCATCTTTTCACCCAAAATATCCTCTGAAACAGATGAAATGATGAAAAGCAAGGCCACTTTTAGTAGTTCTCTGTGATACACTGTGTTCTAAGTTAACCCTTGCCATGTTCCTTTAGCTGTTACTCATGATCTGTTGCCTTTGATTTAAAATTTACTATCGTTATTTATTACTAGATATTTTTCCATGGAGGCAACCCCAATATTTATTAGAAATTATTCATAACTTTGGGCTAAGTCTTAATCCCTTTCAGTTGTATCAATTAGGATTCTATCAAGATGTATATGGTGTGCTGAAAATAGAATGAGAATGCAAATTCTTTAGTGAAGCTGTTCAGATTTTCTCTTTAATCTGCTTGAGAAAGTTATAGTTTTCAAGGGACTTATCCATTTCATCTGTTATCCAGTTTATTTCCACAAAGGTGTTCACAATATTCTTTTATTTACTTTTGGTGTATGGAGAATCTGTAGTGGAATATTCTTTTTTATTTCTGATAATGTACACATGTGCTTTTTTTCCCCTTTTTCCTTGATCAATCTTGCTAGATGTTTATCAGTTAATATCTTTGAAGAACTAACTTTTGGTCTTATCAATTTTCTCTGTTATTTCTACTTTACAAATGTCTTTTCTCATCTTAACTATTTCCTTTTTTATACTGATTATGTGGTCTTTACCTAGCTTCTTAATGTAAGAACATAGATGATTATATTTTCTAATATAAGCATTTGAAAGCCATAATCTTCCCTCTAAGCTTTGACTGCATCACAAATATTTTTATATATTGCATTTCCACTAATATTCAGTTTCAAGTATTTTCTAATTTGTTTTGTGGTTTCTTCTTTGGCCTATGGAAATGTGAAATGCTTGTGTGTTATTTAATATTCAAATATTTGAACATTCAATAGGAATTTTGTTGATACCAGTTTTTAATTTATTTGAACTGTGATTAGTGAACATATACAGCAAGATTTCAATTATTTGAAATTTATTGAACATAATATTTTTATGAAACAACATAATTTTTATTTTGGTAAATGTTACATTTGCACTTGAAAAGAGTAGTATTCTGCCCCACTGGGTGCACTATTTTATAAATGTCAATAGATCAAGCAGATTGGCAATATTTTTTAACCCTGTATCCTTAATTTTTGTCAACTTGTTCTATCAATTACCATGTGGGTATAAAATATTCAAATGTAATGGTGAATTTACCTAATTATCCTTTTAGTTGTGTTTGCTTTTGCTTCTGTTATTAGATTCATGAACATTTAAGATTATTAGGTTTTCTCAATTAACTGACTCCATTATCATTATTAAATTTCTTCTTAATTCATGGCAATCCTGCTTATGTGGAAGTCCTCTGATTTGCCATGACCATATTGCTTGTCTGGATATTACTATATTTGCACCATCATTCTTAAACGCTTTTTTTTTTTCCCATTTATTTTTATTAGTTGGAGGCTAATTACTTTACAATATTGTAGTGGTTTTTGCCATACATTGACATGAATCAGCCATGGATTTACATGTGTTCCCCATCCCGATCCCCCCTCCCACCTCCCTCCCCATCCCTTTTTGTTTGTATGGGATAACCTTTTTCATCTTGTAATTTACAACCTATCTTTGCTATATATGCAAAATTAAGTTCTTTTAAACAGCCTATTTTGAGGCCTGATTTTTAAATCCAATCTAATAATCTCTGCCTTTTAATTTGTGTTTGGTTTACTTTTATTTAACGTTATTATAGAGGTGGTTGTGTTTAAGTCTGTCCTCTTATCATCTTGATATTTCTTTTCTATTTGCCCCATAAGTTTTTTTATGTTGTTCTTTTTCTTCAGTTCTTCCTTCCCTGTCTCCCTTGGTTTAATCAAATATGTCTTATTAATATTATAGTATTCCATTCTAACTCCTCTGTTGATTTTTTTTAATAACTTCTTGTGT
This sequence comes from Dama dama, assembly GCF_033118175.1. NCBI lineage: Eukaryota > Metazoa > Chordata > Mammalia > Artiodactyla > Cervidae > Dama > Dama dama. The sequence goes on from NC_083692.1 coordinate 67,054,053, forward strand.
TTTTTAATAACTTCTTGTGTTTATTTTTTAGTAGTTACTCTAGGATTTAAATTTATTCATCCTTAACTTACTACTTTCTACTTAGAAAATATGTTGTAACACTTGAAATACTACAGGAAATTTTTAACAATGTAATTCCACCTTCTATCCTTTGAGTTATTGTTATCATATATTTGTTCTAAGTACGCTATAAACTCCAAATATAATGTAATTTTTTTTTGCTTTAAGTCATCAATTTTCTTTTAAAGAAATTAGTAGAATAAAAATATTTTACATAATTTCTGATATTTTTATCTTCCTGTAAATTTAAATCTCCAAATAGAATAATTTATTTTTAATCCAAAATAACTACTTAGATTTTTTGTTTTTGTGTTGTTTTATAGTGCAGATCTATTGGTGAAGAATTCTTGCAGTTTTCAGTTATCTGGAAAACTTTTTATTTCACCTTTGTTTATGAGACTATTTTAGCTCTATGTAGAATTTGGAGTTGAGTGCTTTTTCTTTTGTCATTTTAATGATGTTATGTCATTGTCCTCCATTTTTTCTGATGTAAATTAGTTTTAATCTGAGTATTTTATAAAATGTGCCCTTTTTCTTCTCTGCTTTAAAAATTTGTCTTTAAGATTTCAACAGTTTGGTTGTAATATACTAAGTTTGAATTTCTTTCCATTTCATAGATTTCACCAAGACTTTTGGTCATGTAAGCTTTGTTTTTTTTCCTTTTGACAGAATTGGGAACTTTTATCTCTCCTCCCCTCTCTTCTTTCCTATACTCTTCCCTCCCTTCTCCTCTCTTTCCTTTCATTTCCTCATTTCTCTTCCTCTCCCTTTCTCCCTCCCTTTTTCTCTTATATCTGTCTCATCTCTTTCTCTTTCTTCATTTAAGAATCCAATTTCAGCTGTTAGATATACTTAATGTTCTTCTGTAGGCCAATGAGCCTCTTTCTGCTTTTTTTCAAATTTTAACCTTTCTGTCTTATTAAGAGTGGACAATGTCCTTGATTTGTTTGCAAATATACGTTTTGCTCTTCAGAGTTTAGTTAGATATTGAGCCCATTGAGTTTTCATTTCATTGCAGAAATTTTACTTTTTAGTTATAATTTCCTTTTTTTTTTTTTACATTTTGTATTTCTCTTCTGATATTCACTATCTTTTCGATCAGTTGTTCATCTTTTCCTTTAAGTTCTTGGATACATTTATGATAACTAGTTTTAGGTCTTTGACCCTTCCAGAATCTGTTTCTCATCACTGTGTTTATTTTTTCATGATTATGAGCCACGTGTTTTTGCTTTTTATGCATAACTAGCCATTTGACTTCTATACTGAACATTGCAGATGATATTTTGTAGGAAGTCTATATTATGTTGTCTTCCTTAATGCAGTTTTATGTTTTGTTTTGATGGGAAGCTAAATTTCTGGTTGTTTGAATTATTCCTATCAGTCTTGGTTTTCTCCTTTGTTAGGAAGGATCTATTTTGAGTTTTACATTTGGCCCTTGGTTATAGCCCCTAATCTAGGGCAAGGCTCCTTACTCCCAAGGCACAGTCTAGCTGGGGCCTCAAATGGTGAGTTATGGACTCAGTGAGGTCTCTCCGCTCTAGCTGTGCCTAAGCACAATCTCTGTACTGTGTGACCTCTAGTATCGCTATTCTGCTTGCAGCTGCATGGCAGGCCATCCCCAGTAGGCCTGGCAGAGTCTCATGTTGCACATGTACATCCTAAGCCTCAACCAAAAAGCCATGGTTGGCCCACACAGAGACTTCTGACAATCCCCTCATTAGCACAGCTCCATCTTTTTCAGTACTCTGCAAATTCTAGCTGCTTCAACAGCCTCAAAATTTCAACCTCTACCTCTTCAGTTCAGTGAGATCACCATCTTCTGTTGAGTGCCACTTCTCTGCAGTGTGGTCCAGTGCATGCCTCAAATCAGAAGGCCAAGGAGTTCATGGGACTGACATCATATGTTTCCCTTCTCTTAAGGACTGCTGTCTTCTAATGCCTCTGATCCAGTGCCTAGAAACTGTTGCTTCAGATTTGTTTCCCCAAGTTTTATAATTATTTATGGAGAGTGAACAAATTTAGTACCAATTACCCTCTCCTGGCTAAAAGTGAAAGTCTACTGGTTGTTGTTTTTGGAGTGGTTTTTCCAGGCTATGATTTGTCATTTGCCTGTTTGCCTATGAAGGCATTTTTCTCCTTCTAACCCTGTAAATCCCATGTCATTTCACTTTATACTTGATGAAAAACTTCGTAAGCTATTACAATTTTCTCAGTGTAGTCTTAATTCTAATGCCTATCTGCTCATCTTCCTAAGACCAAAATAATTGAATAATTAAAAATGAACTGATAAGCTATATACTATATGCTTTCAACTCAATGACATTCTAGAAAAGGCAAAACCATGAAGACAGTAAAAAGATGAGTGGTTGCCTGGGTGGTAGTGGTGTAGATGAAATACTCTGGATTTTTAAGGCAGGGGAAATACTCTGCATCATGGCTTATATGTCATTATACATTTGCCCAAACCCATACTATGTGCAACTTTGAGAGTGAACTCTAAAGTGCATTTAGAGTGAATGGACAAATAGCAGTGTTTTAGAATAAGACTGTAACATATATGATTAACAGTTTTATGTGCTCACTTAATATTTTTCTTACAGGTAAATTTTTTTTTTGCTCCTTAATAGCAGAATTATATAATTTTGTAAAACATCAGTTTCCATTTAGACTGATTTCTATGATACAGGTACGCTTCATTACTTTGTGGTATTCATGTTTTAAGAAATACAGAATTTCTTGAAGGCTTAGATTATTAATTTCTGTGGTACCTTTCCCTCCATTCTTAAGCAGGAATACCTGACTCCACATTTCATCAGTAATGTCTGTCAAGTAAAGGAAGCATGATAGTATGTGTGTGACATAAACACGAGAATCCAAGATCAAGACTGCCTAGATGTGAAACTCACCTCTGGCATTTAACAACTGTTTGGTCTTGAGCAACTTTGCTTTTCTCTAAGCCTCATCCATAAAATAAGGATAATAATCGTATTATTTTTAGAAGATATTTTAAATGATTTTAATCTATGTAAAAGCATTTGGCATAGTGTCTGATATATAGTATATATTTAATATAGTATGTGGTGGTGGTGGTTTAGTCACTAAGTTGTGTACAACTCTTGCAACCCCATGGACTGTAGCCCACTAGGCCCCTCTGTCCATGGGATTTCCCAGGCAAGAATACTGGAGTGGGTTGCCATTTCCTTCTTTAGGGAATCTTCCCTACATAGGGATCAAAACCAAGTCTCCTGCATTGCAGGTGCTCTCTTCCATTGCAAGCAGATGACCACAGGGAAGCTCTTAATGTAGTATAATTAAGTCCTTAAATACTGCACTGATTTATTTACTTAAAAAAAGAAACATAAAGAAGTAACATAATAGAGTGGAAAAGAGTCAGAAAATATCTGTTGTTTCTACTTGTTATTATCTGTGTGACCTCAGCTAAACCCCTTAAACCCTCCCATCTACACCATCCTATAAAATGAGCAGAAAAGGTCAGCTTCACCGACTTCATAGTATGTTGTGGGAATCTATTGAGTTAATGTTCTAGATCTTGTTAAAAAAAAGAAAAAAAAAAAAACTTTGTACGATAAGGGAAGTATAAACCACTCAACAAGACAATAATTTTGATGAATTATATGAGTTACGTACTGAATCCTAATATTTTCCATCAGATAGAATCACCCTGCCATAAAGAAAATACAATTGTTTTTTTCCTCAGTTTGTACTGAAATGGTCTGCTACTGGACTTCCATAGTTTCTATAGGGCTAACCATTGCTTTAAGAGGAAAGAGCTGCATATTTGTGGCTGAGATTTAATAAGGACTTATACGTCTCTTTAGAAAATGCATTATAAAAAGGAATATGTTATGGATTTAAAATATGGATACAATGGATATGCTTCATGTACACTCTTCATGTACACCTGGCACATGCATATATAAATGCATGTTTCTCCTTAATTATAACACATTCAAAAATACAAAATATAATTATAAAATGCAAACTTTGGAAGTTTAAAGCAAAGGCTTATAAATGCTGGAGAGGGTGTGGAGAAAAGGGAACCCTCTTACCCTGTTGGTGGGAATGCAAACTAGTACAGCCACTATGGAGAACAGTGTGGAGATTTCTCAAAAAACTGGAAATAGAACTGCCATATGACCCAGCAATACCACTTCTGGGCATACACACTGAGGAAACCAGATCTGAAAGAGACACGTGCACCCCAATGTTCATCACAGCACTGTTTATAATATATATATTTATAATAGCCAGGACATGGAAGCAACCTAGATGCCCATCAGCAGACGAATGGATAAGGAAGCTGTGGTACATATACACTATGGAATATTACTCAGCCATTAAAAAGAATTCATTTGAATCAGTTCTAATGAGATGGATGAAACTGGAGCCCATTATACAGAGTGAAGTAAGCCAGAAAGATAAAGAACATACTAACACATATATATGGAATTTAGAAAGATGGTAATGACAACCCTATATGCAAAACAGAAAAAGAGACACAGATGTACAGAACAGACTTTTGGACTCTGTGGGAGAAGGCGAGGGTGGGATGTTTCAAGAGAACAGCATGTATATTACCTATAGTGAAACAGATCACCAGCCCAGGTTGGATGCATGAGACAAGTGCTCGGGCCTGGTGCACTGGGAAGACCCAGAGGAATTGGGTGGAGAGGGAGGTGGGAGGGGGGATCGGGATGGGGAACACATGTAACTCCATGGCTGATTCATGTCAATGTATGACAAAACCCCCTGCAATGTTGTGAAGTAATTAGCCTCCAACTAATAAAAATAAGGGGAAAAAAAAAAGCAAAAAAAAAAAGCAAAGGCTTGACACTCATGACTCACTCAGTTGCTTAAAGAATCCTGTGAGGATACTGCCAGATGTTATGACTTATCACTTATAGGATCCTGATTTCCCAGACATGTGTTTAGGATACAGACAGCTTATACCTTTGTCACAGAAGAAGAGTCCTTGAGTTATGTAACCCCAGAGAGAGATTGGAACACCACTTAGTACCAACTCTGCCATGTGATATCCAATCAGGAGACAGAAGCCACCTTCGTGACTTGAACAAGATTTAGTATAAAGAATAGTCAATGATGTAAACGGTTAAGCTCTATACAGTAGAGATATCTATAGGTTAATGGAGGTGGCAACTATAGAAAGCAACAGGCATCCCTGGGCCTTTAGGGAAAGTAAATAAAGAAAAAACTCAGATACTTGGGATGTAGGGGAAATAGCGCATGTTAAAAGGGTAAAGACTGCTCTTGTGGGCATAGGAGTTCTTCTCTATAGCAATTGCTATTTTTTCTCAGTCTTAATGAAATATAATTGACTTATAGTACTATACAATTTAAGGCATGCAGAATAATGATTTGACCTATATACATCTTGAAGTAATTGAAAGCAATATGTTTAGTGACCACCCATCATGTCATGTAGATAAGAAGTTAAAGGAATAGAGAAAACATTTTTTCCTTGTGATCGTAACTGCTGTATATAACATATAGCAGTGTTAAATTCATCATGCTGTATATTGCATTCCTAGTAATTATTTATCTTGTAACTTGGAATTATCTTTTGAACACCTTTATCCAGTTACCTCTCTTTCTACTTCTCACCTCTGGTAATCACAAATATGATCTCTTTTTATATGAGCTTTTTTATTCATTTGTTTTTGAAGTATAATGGACTTATAATGCTATGTTATTTCCTGATATATATCACAGGGATTTGGTATTTCTACACATTTCAAAATGGTCATCATGACAAATCTAGTTGTCATCTGTCACCAAGCAAAGATATTACAGTTATGAGCTATATTCTCCATGCTGCACATTTCATGCCTGTGACTCATTTATTTTGTAACTGGATGTTCGTACTTTCAGTCTCCCTCACCTGATAGGAAATTGCTATTAAAAATGACATTCATAACATTCTAGAAGCAGTTTTATGCCTGGGAGTTTCCTGAATACTACCTGAAGTTACTATTTGAAGAGGAAATAAGTAAGATATTTTCCCCTGAAGTGTATTTTTAAAAATCTGAGCAATGAAAACAACCATCAGAGCTACAAACTATGTGCCACAGGGGTACACTTTCCATATGATGGATCTTTGCCCAGTATTCATTGACCACGCAAAATTCTAGGCTTGGTCCTCTGGGAGACATAAAGATGCAACTTCCTTTAGCTAACTTGCTGCTTCAAAGGGAAAAGAGAAATTTAAAAGTTGCTTCAATACAAAGCAGAATGTGGTAGAGCTAAATAAAAACAGTAGGTGCATGCAGAAGAAAAGTTACAATTGTAAGAATGAATATTTGTCTAGAATGATACTGTTTCTAATAGCACTTTTCAAATGGTTCATCTCATTGAATTCTCAAAATAATTGTGTAAATTGGTTAGATATTATGATCCCTATTTGACAGGTAATGAACATGAAGTTTAAGTAGTTTCTCCCAAACCTGGTGGCAGTCCTTATGCTTAGTCATTTCTGACTCTTGTGACCCCATGGACTATAGCCCACCAGGCTCTTCTGTCCATGGGGTTCTCCAGGCAAGAATACTGGAGTGGGTTGCCATCCCCTCCTCCAGGGGATCTTCCCAACCCAGGGGTCGAACCCGGGTCACCCACACTGCAAGTGGATTCTTTACCAAGAGAAGCCTGCAGTGGAAGTAATGAGTGACAAATGGTAGAGATTGAAGCGTAGTCCCTTGATATTTCCAAAGAAAGTCAGTGCTCTCAGGAGTGTCAAACAACACATTATGCATAAGATACCATCTTGATACAGAAAGACACAATCCAGTTTCTCATCCTGAGGCCCCCAAACTTGGAAAGCTGAATGGCGTAGAGAAACCAGTCGGCTAATAGAGATTCTGCACAGCAAAGCAGGCGAAGTCCCTATCTGGGAAAAACAGCAGGAAACTCCTTGAGTGGTTAAATAGTGATCTGGGAAGCACTGAGGCTCAGGTAACACGGAATCAAACTCCAGAGTCTGAGGTGAGACTTAGCTGGATCTCCCTTGAGATTGTAACGGCACTGCTTCTAGCCTCTTTCCTAGAAACTCGCCATCAGGTCTCTGGAAGCTCAGCTGTAAAGGCAGGGAAAAGTTATTTGAGACAGAGTCATTCTGATGTGCCTGAAGAGATCTCCCTTTCCCCAGAGGGAAGCTGACTTGAGATTGTAACGGCACTGCTTCTAGCCTCTTTCCTAGAAACTCGCCATCAGGTCTCTGGAAGCTCAGCTGTAAAGGCAGGGAAAAGTTATTTGAGACAGAGTCATTCTGATGTGCCTGAAGAGATCTCCCTTTCCCCAGAGGGAAGCTGACCTCACAGGGAGTGTCAGGACTGCTGAGTCACTGGCTGGGGGATCAGTTCACAGACAGGCTCTGATTGATTTGACCTCTCAGGCTGAAGTTGTCCTGGTGCCTCAAGGATATCACATGTTTGGCAGCTGCATTCTTTACATCCAGCTCATAACCTAGGCCTGCACACATCTTCTTGCCCCACTTAACCCTTTAAATCTCTAGTCAAGGGTCCACACTACCTCTGCGTTCTTCTCCCTTGAGGAGTATAAGCATATTTTCGTCTAGTTAATGGTGTTATCTATGAGCAGCCCAAAGTTATCTTCATATTTAAGAAGGGGTGTTATTTCACCTCGAATAGCTGGCCTTTTCTCTCAGTGGTGGTTTTTCAAGAGCGATGAAACAGCAGGCTAAAAGGTAGTGACTTCAGGCAATCTGTGGCCATGCATTCTCCCTTCTTCTGTTCATCTCTCTTTCCCTCATCATACCTCACAGGGCAGTTGTCCATTTATACAAAAACACAACCATTGTATGGAGCCTCTCAGCTAGGTGCATGTCAGCTAAGACCAGAGGGTAACCAATACTGTTTTGTGTTTTCTTGCCAAACTGTGTAGGTAGGACTCATTTCACCCGCCTCCAAAAATCATTCCCTCACACCCTATTAATGAGTAGACTGGACTGGAAAGCAACCAGTTAAGTACTGATTAAACTGGATTGAGATTTAATTAGATTATCAATGCTGAAATAGTACTTCTCTATTAATAGGGAAACTATTTTCATTTACAAGTTCTTATAAAGTGAAAATCTTGACTTTAACATCTACTTATTGCCTCATGGGGCTTATAGTATCTGGCAAATGCTTAGTAAGTACCCATTATAAATGAATGAATAAATGATGAATGTGACTTTCAACACTTGGATCTGAATAAATTTATATACACAGAATAAACAATTACCTTGATAGTAGAATTCATTAAAAGTACTGACATATCAGGTTAATTCTTAGAATATATAAATTATGATAGGTGCTATGGACCTCAAAGATGATAAGAACCAAACTTACTGTAAAGAGGGTTAGAAACAAATAACAGATTAAAAAGGGAAGATGATAAATAATTTAAGGGATGTGTTAAGGATCTCCTGAAGAAATCAGGTACATCTTCTGATGTGCCTAAGCTTTGGGATTTCTGTTCCCATCACAGGCAACAGCTTCCAGATGGTTCTTTATTCCTTCCTCCTTCAATCACAGAAATCTCTATGATTATATGGATTATTACTCTACTCAAAAGAACTTTTCTTGCTGTGTCTTAGACACTGACTCACCTGAGAGGTTGTTCTTATTCTCTCATCAAATGATATCCTTTTTATTGAGTGAAGTTCTTTCTCTCTTCAAGTGATATATTCTAGCTTCTCCCTGTTCCCTGTTGAGGATAATGGATTCATTTTTCTCTTTTAGTTTCATCAAAAATGTAAGCAAATTGGGATTCATTATAGATCCCACTAAACAGTGTGATATACAGCAGAGCTTTGCTAATTTCATTTCTACATCACATGCTTTGCTCACTTCCTGTCAATGTGATTAAGAAACCACACCAGATTAGCAGGAACACAGGTGTTTCTTTTGATGCAATGCCAATTAATTGATGGCTAAATATTGTTAAATATCCTTAGGAAAACATTACCTCATATGAGGAACAAATTTATAACCACTGTCACATTGAACACAGGAATTCTGAAAGAGAACAGTCTTTGTTCTTCTTGACAAATCATAACTAATTTTGTCTTTATACTGTATCTTAAACAAAATCTGTTTATCAGTGTCGATTGTCATATCAGCACACTACCTTCATGATTAGACCCATTCAGAACATCTGTTCATAAAAGTAGTTTGGGTGGTATATTTTTATACTACCTACACAGTATGGACCGGGTAAGTAAAAATTCATACCACCATGACTTAAACACCATGGCTTATAGATCTGGTTGCTCAATGAGTATGAATAGCCACATGAATTTGCTGTTTGTGGCATAACTATTAATGGAATATACAACTTTGTTCTTTTGTAAAATGGTCTATATCAGTTTGGGACTTCGTAGGTGGCTCAATCGGTAAGAATCTGCCTACCAGTGCAGGAGATGCAGGAGACGTGGGTCAATCCCTGGGTCAGGAAGATCCCTTGGAGTAGGAAATGGCAACCCACTCAGTATTCTTGCCTGAAAAATCCCATGGACAGAGGATCCTGGTGAGTCACAGTCCATGGAATTGCAAAGAGTCCAGCACGACTGAGTGACTGAGCATGTAAGCACCCTTATATATCACTTTATCCCTATAGTCATTTTTTCTAAGAAAAGGAATGACCAACAAGAATGTAAATGCATTTTTATATTGCTTATTAGAACAGCTTTCACCATTATGTAATGCATCTAATCCAGAGTCCATTCTCAATGTAGAATGTTGTTATGCTCACTTTTCCTTTTTCATGTGATCCTTCCTTTTTCCTAATTGGGTCTCTTATGCCAGAAGTATCTAGCAACCTGGAACATTGCACAATCTCTTAGACTGCATGTGACCCTTGGATTATATTTCTGAAAAGAATTATCATCTTTAATACCAAATATGCCAAAGCTTTCTCTTAGATTTGATGGGGTTTTTCAACTCTCTATTAGTTTTTATCTCATTTTTGGCTTTTTATCTTCTATTATCATATTCAAGCGTCAAAGAACCAAATTACTTTAATAGGAAATTATTTATATATTGCTTCAAATCCTGTTATGTGCATTTTTAGTTTACATTAGTTTTCATTGTTTGGGGTTGAATGGAATACACCCTAAAACTTACTTCTTTGATTTCAAATGATTCTAGAAACACGGTCAATGGTTTACAGTGTTGCCTTGTGTGTGGAATGATGATTGGAATTGACTGAAGTTAGGAGATCCAACCAGTCAGTTCTAAAGGAAATCAGTCCTGAATGTTCATTGGAAGGACTGATGCTGAAGCTGAAACTCCTATACTTTGGCCACCTGATGCGAAGAACTGACTCATTGGAAAAGACCCTGATGCTGGGAAAGATTGAAGACAGGAGGAGAAGGGGTTGACAGAGGATGAGATGGTTGGGTGGCATCACCGACTCAATGGATATGTGTTTAAGTAAGCTGATGGTGATGGATGGGGAAGCTTGGCGTGCTGCAGTCCACGGGGTCGCAAAGAGCCAGACATGACTGAGTGACTGAACTGAACTCATGGTGGAACTGAAAGACTAGAAAGATGTGAGATGTTAGAGGAACAGGATTGGAGGGATGGAAGTAAGCTTTCCTTTTACAATGAAGTAGAGTTGTTGGTGTGATGAGTGGAATAATACTGCTACAACTCGTGATTAGCATCTATTGAGAAACTGGTCTGAATTGTCCTTCACCCTCAACTGAACTGCAGAATTCCAGATTTAGGAGTATATCTTCTATGAATGGTAGGCCAAGGTCTATTACATTGAACTTTGACATTTAGTCCAAAGAAATCTTGTTTTAGGCTTGTACCTCTGTTTCTAAGAAGGCCATTCTGGTCTTTGAACTTCCGTTGAAAAAGAATATCATTGTTGAATACAGGACTGGGTAGTTTGGGGAATTTTCTTGCAAGGATTCTCTAAAAAGGCTCAATAAGTCATCAGACCCTTATTTATGACTGAGCTGCTATATTTATAGGAGAAATCCTATAACCACAACTCTCAATGACTTTGACATTTATATGCATGGTGCTCGATCTTGAAATTTCTCTACATCTGGTTTCTATGACATTCTCCTCTACTTTAACTGCTAACAGCCTCACTTAAGGAGGAGCCTTAACAGCCTCATCTCAAGGAATCTCAACTCGTAGCTTCCATCTTAATCTTTCCATACTCTTTCATTTCTGGTATAATTATACTTTCTGACCTCAAAATATATTCAGTACCTACTCCACAACAGCTACTGTTTCAGCACTGCAGTGGTAGTGATGAATTTGGGACAGTGGACCTTTTCCTCATGGAGCTCAGATTTGAGTGTGAATAGCAGGCATATCAGTAGGTTAACATGTCTCATTGAGTGTTTCTATAGGGAAACTCAGAGGGCAGGAGAACATAGAAGGGCTTGTTGTTGTGGTAAGCATAAGGCTTCCTAGAGGAGGTAATATCTGAGCTGACACCAAGAGAGGAAGAAGGATCAGAGTAATGGAGGTTGTTCTAGGCAGAGGATTTTTCAGTTTTAGATCCAGAGTCTAAAACTTCAGGCTCTCATCAATCAATATGTACTCACCATGGTTCACACTGCAGGTATCTCACAGCTTTATTGTAAAACAGGATAAAAACAGTAAATATTGTTGCTCAGAGGGTAGTGGGATACCTTGCTTATCTTTTTCAACTACTGCTGTTTAGTAACACAGGTTGGAATCTATTTGGAAACTGGCCCAGTTAGCAATAGCATTATGGAGACTATAGTCTTACTTTCCTTTTTGGGGAAAATGGTAATAATTATACTAACCTATACTTACTATTTCATATTGAAACTTTAGTATGCTTTCTTATTTTAGCCTCAGAACAACCCTATGTAATAGATATTTTTTATTATTGTTATTATTTTACCAATGAGAAAACCAGAGAAGTTGTCAGTCACTAATAACTGGCTGATACATAAAGAGGTCAACATTCTCAACCAGATATCTGACTTGAGCCTATACTCTTGACTATTATATTTCGCAGCGAAAATTAGTTGGGTACATTTTTTCACTTGAAGATCTAAGTAAAGATCAGGAAAAATGCATACTCACCCCTTAGTGACCAATTCAAACATTTCTTTTAATCCACCCCTTACAGAAGCCAAGGCTTCCCTGGTGGCTCAGCTGGTGAAAAATCTGCCTGCATTGCAGAAGGCCTGGGTTCAATCCTGGGTCAAGAAGATCCCCTAGAGAAGGGAATGGCAACCTACTTCAGTATTCTTGCCCGGGAAATTCCATGGACAGAGGAACCTGGTGGACTACAGACCATGGGTCACAAAGATTTGGATATGACTGAGCGACTAACACTTTCACTGTAGCCAGTGAAGATTATTTAGTTTCTCTGCTTAGCATAGTGTTTGTGGCATTTGCTGTCTGAATGAATGTATTTCTATAACACAACATATATTTCTATCTTAGCTGGCCCTATATTGAAATGTGATTTTAATAGTATTTATACACTAATTTGCATGTTAGAATACAAATTTCTTGATAAAAGAAATGAGCTTTAGTCATCTTTTTTTGTGGCATCACCAAACACAAATTCTAGCAGCTAGATATTTAATAAATGTATTGTAAATGAATGAGTCATTTAGAGAGTATGGGAATGGATGGATGAATGAAAGGCTAGAATGCTAGAGATGAGTGCTAGAATAGCACAAATCACAGCAGTGTTAGTGTGTACTTTTTTGTTTGCGTAAACATCCTCAGCCTTTATCTCATTTTCTTGCCTACCGTAGCTATGAAAGAAACATCTAGTATTAGGTTGGTCAAATGTTAGTTCAGGTTTTTACAAACATTTTGGCCAACCCAGTTCTTCCTAAGGATCTTATCTAGGGTCCCTCCAGCTTGGGATACTTTCATTTCAATTTTTCATCTCTAAGGTTTCTGTATTAGGAAGAGAGAGAAAGTTAAGAATTCATCCCCACTTTTAAATAACTAAGCCCAAATTGACACCTGTCATCTTGGCTCACAGCTAGTCAGATCACCCTGCATAAATAAAAGGTATCATTTTGGACCTAGATACCATGTTATCAGAGGGTAAAATTGCCCTGGTTGATCTCTGGAATTGCAGAACACATTGTGTGATTGAGATACATACTTCTGTTGGGATAAGGCACTGAGATTTGTTGACTTATTTGTTACTGCAGTTTAACCTACCCTATTGGGACTAATACAGTACTCAATAACTATTGAATAAAAGAAGAGGTAACAGCATTACCTATGATATAAAGACTGGCCCTCAGCGTCGTACTAAACATGGCATCAATTTTTGTTCTTCATTAAATTGAAATTGTGTGGCCTTTCATAAACAAGCATGGTCAAGTCCCAAGATATTAGGGTTTGTGTCTACTAGTGAGAAGGTTTTCTTCTGTTTACTCTTCAGACCTGAGTAATTGCAAAACATGCAAATTGTCTTCTGCTTAGTTAAATTACAAGAAGGATTAAAAAAATAAATAAACAAAACAAAGCAAAACAAAATCACCTTGGGGTTAAATTTGGATTGCACCTTAGTACTGGCCTGTTGTTAATGCCTTGCAAAGAGCTGGAACAAATAAGCCTGCCTAAAGTTTGCCCATCTGCAAAATGAATTTTCAGTTCATGCACTCATATACAGATTTGTTTCAGTACCTACCAACAGAAAGTCATTCATTCATTCATCAATGAGTTAGTGAGTACTTCCTCAAGACTACTAAAATAGCCACAATGAGCAAGATTGATTGGAATTTCTCTTTATCCTCAAATCTTCCTTGGACTTTCAGGCCAATTTTAATTCACAGTTACATGATTTATGCAACCTGGGGATTACCAGCAAGAGGTAACTGTTAAGGAAAACTTAGCATAATCAGGATGTTTCTTTTTTTCCTGTTTATATTCATGGCTGTGGTTTGAAGGTGGCTTGAAATTTGAGTTTTCTTATCAGAGATCTGATTTATTTGGATAGGTAGACTTAAGTTTTTATAAAAGGCTCAGCTGCTTTGTTTGTTTTTTAGGCATTAAGCAAAATCACCCTGAGGGTTTCCCATTAACCCTCTGGCTGATGAAGTGTGGTAGTCTGGGTCCATAATTCATTCTGAGGGTAAAAATTAGTTGCAACTTGTTGGATGCTGCTTCTTTAGTAATAATAGATTTAAGTGCTTCATCATTTTTTTTTTTTAAATGGAGACTCATGTATCTTGGCTATAACTTTTGTTATTTTCAAACAGTGTAAAAGAGGAGAGGGGCTTGCCTATTTCTGTCGTTTCTACTTGAGTTTAGCATGTTGGGACCTGGTGTTCCTGGCTGAATTATAGCACGTGACCCAGTAGGACCCTGCTGCCTGGAACTTTAGGTGGTGGCAGGAGCTGGCCTCTCATTCAGGGTTCCCCATTAAAGAGTTTACACAGTCAGGAAAGCAAGGAAGAGGTATGTTTATTACCTACATTGGGTAATCTAATGCCTTGGGGTGAAGTGAGTGAAAGCCAGACAACCTTTCTGTAAGTTCCTTTGAATGCGAGCTGGCAACATCTAGAACCAGCAGCTTTCCATCATGGAATATCCATTAACCTTGTTTATCTCTGGAAAAACACTGCCCTATTTCCACAGTCTGCTGCTTGTCAAAGAATAGAGCTAGAGATCATCTCTGAGCTCAAGGAGAGAATAAGCTTTTCAGCTATTGTGAAAATACCATCTTGAGATGCTGATTCTTCCTCTTTGTTCTGAGATGGCCTGTGACTTGCAACAAAATATGATTTCAACACACAGGGCTGATGCAGAGACGTCCTCCTCAGATTCTACTCAGATCCTCCTTAGATTCATGGATCTCTTATGGACAGAGACTATTTTTATTTTGCCCAGCTCCTTCTCAAGTTCTTGGTTAATATTTATACCTTAGATACTAAAACTGAATGTAAGATTCAAATTCTTTTTGATTTTCCAGTTTCCCCTTGAGACTATCTTCCAGTGCCACCACTGTGCTGACATATGGGTCTATAACCCTTTCTCCACTCTTCACTCTACATCCACACATTAAAAGCTACAAAGCT
Organism: Dama dama; assembly: GCF_033118175.1. Lineage (NCBI taxonomy): Eukaryota > Metazoa > Chordata > Mammalia > Artiodactyla > Cervidae > Dama > Dama dama. The sequence continues at coordinate 67,069,201 of NC_083692.1, forward strand.
ATCTTTTATCTGTCTTCAGAGCAACCAAAGAGGTACTGTACACAAATGTTTATTAACAAAAGAATCTATGTGTGTGTGATCTAAGTCACTTCAATCATGTCCCACTCTTTGTGACCATATGGACTACAGACTGCCAGACTCCTCTGTCCATGGGGATTCTTCAGGCAAGAATATTGGAGTGGCTTGCTATGCTCTCCTTCAGGAGATCTTCCTGACCCAGGGATCAAACCCATGTCTCTTAAGTCTCCTGCTCTAACAGGAAAGTTCTTTACCACTAACACCACCTGGAAAGCCCCAAAAGAATCGAATATAGATTTATAGAGTTTAAAAAGGAAAGGAAATTTTATTGGACTTGTGAAATGTGTTATTCACAGTAACAGTTATCAAACATTAAAAACAGGCTGCAATACAAAGTTTTAAAGTATCACATATAGCATTTTTTTTTTTAAGGGAGAAAAACATTTTCTTGGATGGTCAACTGCTTTCTTACCTTAACACAGTTGAGTAGATAGGTGAGGATGGTATTGAATCTGATGTAGAAATTCTTAATTCTTTCCTTTAAAAATCACAGTTAATTCATAAATGTGTCCTTCTAGAAAATAGCATTGAAAGGCAATGTTTAATTTTAAAATATTTTAAAGGCTAATCAAGAATTTGGACTCGGACAAATAATACACTAGTTATATATATTGTTTGTTCCTCAGTCTCTTAATTAGCACAGAGTGAGACAGCTTCAAATAGTAATTATTAAAAAAAAAAAATCAGGGAAAATGATGAAAAATCAGGAAAAATCAGGTTTCTGTAGTATATTGCTTAACAATCATTCTATAGTCTTTATTTCCAAAAGTTTTTCTCCACTAGCTATTTAAAATTACTATTTTTGTATAATATAATTAAGTACACCATTAAATAATAAGTATAGTTATGTGTATTGCCAAACACATAGGCTTGATTGCCTTAAATACAATATTAGCCTAATAGCATTTGTTGCACAAATGCACAAAATGTTGTTGTTTTGCTCGTCTGGTCACGAGCAAACCTTTATTGATGAATAAAGGATATTGTAATTTTCAATATAAGTTTATGCTCTTAAACTGTTGGCTGTCCTATTAAATACCCATGAAGGACAAGCGTATAGATATATGAATTTATATATTACCCCTTAACAAATACAAACACACACACACACACACTGCTTATCAAAAATTATTTACTATATGTAATGTATTCTGATATTTTCTACTTTATTCTATTTTACCCTCAGAAATAATGTTTGTGACTCACTAAAATGATTTCACAACCCACTGATATAACTCATTCTTCAGTATGGAAAACAATTTAAGCTCTTAAAAACAAATTATGACATATTAATGTTTTATTTTACCACCACTCAGAAAACAAATACATGTGTGCCAACCCACAATCAAAACAATGGCCATTGATTAACAACTGCTTCATCTATACATATTTTTGAAACCTAAGATAAAATTTAACTGATATTTTTCATGTTTTAAAAAATTACGTATTTCAGGAAAAAATAGTGGAGTACTGAGCTATTGAATAATATGAAAGGAGCAAAGGTTAACATGATTTATTGAGCAAATATGCTTATTAAAGCATCCAGAACATTGTAACAGGACGTAGTCATGAAGACTCTGTCTGGAGCAGTTCCCAAAATAGAAAACAGATTTATCACCATTAAAGGCAATGAGAGAATTGATGCACACTTTTACTACATCTTTTCTAAGGAAAACTAAGATACTTGTTCATCCCCTGTGTATATGGGCAGCGTTTGCAAGGAGAAACTTTTGTATTTTTTAATAATAAAGGAATAGACATTCCAAGAATTAAAGCCAGTTTCATCATTATGATGAAACTTGTTTCCCAAGTAATTCATATCCTCTTGATAGTGAAAGTCGCTCAGTCGTGTCAGACTCTTTGCGACCCCATGGACTATCTAGTCCATGGAATTCTCCAGGCCAGAACACTGGAGTAGGTAGCCTTTCCCTTCTCTAGGGGGGTCTTCCCAACCCAGGGATCAAACACAGGTCTCCCTCATTGTGGGCAGATTCTTTACCAGCTTAGCCACAAGGGAAGCCTGAGAATACTGGGATGGGTAACCTATCCCTTCTCTAGCAGATCTTCCCAACCCAGGAATCAAACTGGGGTCTTCTGCATTGCAGGCAGATTCTTTACCAACTGAGCTATCAGGGAAGCCCAAGATCCTATATCCTCTTAGGTATGTATTTGCTTCACTAAGAAATCTGAGTTTATCATTGGATAATGGATTGGCTTTTTTATTCCACAAATGTTGGTTGATGTTCTTCTATATGTCCCAAATTGGGGGTAAAATGATAAATAAAGCAGGAGAATTTTCTGTTCTCATTGAGTTTGCAATTCTATGAAAACTCAGTGAATATTCAGATCTTTTTAATGAGATGAGATGCTATGGCATTTTCCTATGCATGGAGACAAGACTGTTAAAGAAACATGTATAATTTAAAGCATAGTGAAAAGGCTCAGGACTTGAAGTGATCACTTGAAGGAATGAAATGGATGTGGGCAGAGTATTTTGTGTAGTAGTGTTAAAAATCTGATTTGTTTCAAATAAAAGCAGATCAACCTGGATGAGTGATGCAGGATGAGGTATGAAGAACTACAGTGAGATCTGGTACAGGACCTTTAGGGAAAGTAGATTACTGGGATTTTTATATAGCAAATAAGCAATAGAAGTCACTCTAAGCCCAGGATTTGTAACTTGGGTTTCCATGGAGAGCATTAATAAACTTGAAAAGAAAAAAGATTACATGTTTATTTTCACTCACTTTTTATAGCAATTTGATATTTCTTTCATTTTTTAATGTGGACAACATGCCACATCAGAATTATCATTTCCTATCACTTTGTCACCAATAGGTGTCAAAGATATTTACCTTTTCTATTATAGTGGCTAGAAATATCTTGAAATATTTGTGCTACTCAATACATTGGTATCATAGTACTAGATCTTGTTACTTAATACACTAACAGATTCATATTTATATATTTCAGATCTGTTTTTCAACCCTTTATGAGAACTGTGTTTCAGTATGATTAGTTTACTTTGTCATCTTCTGTTTTATGTTAGGCCTTTGAGGTTGTTTAGTCCCTAAGTCATGTCTGACTCTTTGTGGCCCCATGGACTGCTGCCCACCAGGCTCCTATGTCCATGGGATTTTTCAGGCAAGAATACTGGAGTGGGTTGCCATTTCCTACTCCAGGGGATCTTCTCAACCTAGGGAATCAACCTGCGTCTTCTGAATAGCAGGCAGATTCTTTACCACTGAGCCACCAGGCCTATAAAGACATTATTCTTAGAAGGGTTCACAGATTTTCCAGACTGACAAAGGGGTTCATGTCACAAAATGGTTAAGATCTCTTGTTCTAAGCAAATGAGTACAAACTCAAATGCCTGCAAGGGTTGCCTGGAAAAAGAGATTGGTTGGAAGACCAATACAGCAATCTAAAGGGGAAAAAGGAACTGCTGGAAAGTTCATAGGGGCCCAATAAGTTACACTCCTATGTTTTACTCAAATTTGGATCCAATTGAAAAGAAGACAAAGGAATGGGCCAGATGAAGTCCAAAGTATCACCTTTTAAACTAGAAAACCTGGTATCAGAGAAGGTGGTCTGTTTCCTGGTGGCCACAGCTCTGGAGGACTCCATTCAAGGCTTATGAAGGGAAGGAGTCCCGGAGCACAGGACCAGCTTACAACAGCTCAGCACAGCCCGCTCCCCAGCCTTGACCACATATACCAAATCCTGCCTGGACTTAAACCAGCTCATCCAGCAGGGCTGGTCTGGGTAGGTCTGCTCCTGCCAGGAGGAAAGTTTGCCCCAGGGAGACTTGAAATGGTTTATAACAATACATTAATTAAATTAATTTCAAGACCAAAATTGTTCTCCCTATTTCCTTTCTCTTCCCATTATCTTCCCTACTGCAGTTGTCTAACATAACATCTCAGAGATTCAGCAATAAAATCAGAGAGAACTCAGAAAGAAATTCTCTTAATAAAAGGCCAACAATGTGGAGATGCCCTAAATTTGAATAAATTTCTTCCATTGTAATTCTCTTAGAAAAATTAAAACCCAGACACTAATCCTCTTACAAATTTAAGTCTAAAGATGACAAAACCCAAAGGAATCATAGTATCAAATCAGATTCTATTGCTCTTATGAATTAAGTCCAAAGTAACTAATTTTCTTCTCTTTAAGTGCTGGGCCTGGTGGCTGAGACAGTAAAGAATCCCCCTGCAATGCAGAAGACCAGGATTTGATCCCTGGGTTGGGAAGATCCCCTGGAGGAGAACATGGCAACCCACTTTAGTATTCTTGCCTGGAGAATCCCCCTGAACAGAAGAACCTGGCAGGCTATAGTCCATGGAGTTGGAGACTCGGATATGACTGAGCGGCAAAGCACAGCACATGGAAGATTTCCACCATCTCGGCAGAGAGAGGCTCTGCCAGTGTTTGCAGCCCAAGCTTTCTCTTACTGGGGTTGGTGTTGTCCCTGCAAAAAGTATACTGTTCAATGCCAAGTTGCTCATAGATTTGATTGGTTAAAAGTTTCAAAAACATATTTTCACTGGTGGGCCACACCTACCACGTTTAGAAGAGAAGCCAAACCTCAACCCCTAAAGCAATCATCCCAGAAAAAAAATGACATTCCCAGAATGTGGGGCTTAGTATGTCATCAAAGACCATGATCCAAAATGCAGTTTCCATGTGGATGTATCCTGGCGTGGTAGACAGAATAATAAATGGTCCCCTAAAGATGTTCACATCCTAGTCCAAGGAACCTGTGAAATTACCTTACAAGGCAATAAAAGAATTTGCAGATGTAAATTTTGAAGAATTTTGAACTGGATTATCTAGGTGAACACAATATAATCACAAGGCCCCTTATAAAAGGGAGACAAGAGTGTGAGAGTCAGAGGTTTGAAGATGCTATGCTACTGTCTTTAGGGATGGAGGAAGGGGCCATGAGTCCAGGAATATAGGTGACTTCTAGAAACTGGAAAATGTAAAGAAATGAATTTTCCCCTTGAACCTCCAGAATGAATGCAGCCCTGCCAATACCTTGATTTTAGCCCAGTGGAGCCCATTTTTGGATATATGGCCTCCAGAACTGCAGCATAATAAATTTATGTTGTATCAGCTCACTAAGTTTTTTGCAGCAGTGAAGGAAAATCAATACAGATTGTTAAAACCTTGGATTATGGCATACAACCAACCTGCTTTCAGATCCCAGCTTGACCACTTAAGTGTGGCCTTGAGTCCTCACCAGTGTACGCAAGGGGGCCTGGTTCATCAGCGCATATGTGTGTGAAGACCAAGATTTCATCATGGGGTTGGCCATGCCCACTAATGTCCAGGCCCTCTAAGCCCCATGCCGTTGGTGCCTGGTGAGTTCATTCCCACACGTGTGCCTTGGCTGATTCTTGAGGCCCTCAGCCACCTCATTGTGAAGCCCAGTTGCCCTGATAATTCTCCTGAGAACTGTGTCTTTGCAAGGGCCATACAACTTTCCTGTTGGCTGTCACAATCCATAAGTAAACAAAGAGCCATACATAAAGCAATCAGGATAAGTTGCAATCATCTGTCAGAATTGAAATATCATGTGATCTGAAGTTTATGCCCCCTTTTCCAAGTCACAGAACTTTTAAAAAATCCAAGTGGGAAAAGCAACCTTGTGAGCCAATAAAAGCCTCCACAACCCACAAAGGTCAAAACATCTCTCCCATGCATAAAAATCCAAAGCCCAGTGCCCCTCAAGATCTTTTAATATGCTTATTTTATTCCCCAACATTCTTGCTATTTGTTTAATTTCTCAGTGTTCCTAATGAATGCACCAAATGTTGGGGTGTGCTAGGGAAAACTTTTTTTCTGCCCTAATTCAAACACAGTTAAGAAAAAAGACAAAAGAGTAAGGTGAAATGACTGCAACATCATCTTTATGACTGATAATGCTGACATTGGAGGATGTGGTTTATATGTACTGTCAAGGCAAGAGTGAATGGAAGTATGGATAGAGTCCAGAAGGGCAGTGATAATGTATGTTCTTCCCCATGGAAAGGAGTACCAGCTGCTGGTTAAGTTTTTCCCACTGATGCAGATAAAGCCTGACTTAGACCAGCTCGGTAACAACAAATGGACAATAAGGTTGTTCAGGTTGAGTGCCATGGTTACCACACACAGGCTATTTCAAAATTCACAAGGGCCCAACCCATGGACTGCCAGTCCCTCTGAAATCCACTTGTTAGACCCAACCAAAATGTTCTTAGTGTGGTGGGAAGAAATCTTTGCAATTCCAGTCAAGTGATGAGTAGTTTGTACTACTCTGTGAAAAACAATTAATGTAAAAAAACAGAAGTTTAGGCACTGTTATGTATTGATAATTAACATGACTAAGAGGGACCTAATTCATAATTACCTAGAAGATCCTCAAAGAATCTGGAAGCAATTAAAATGGAGCTGATAAGGGGGTATGCTTACAGCTGATGTGCTTCCTCTGAGAAACTTGGATCTTGCCCAATCAGGAAAAGCACACTGCTCCACTTGATCGGCTGTGCATTTTTGGTGTTATTTTCATTGTCAGCTTCAGCTTAAATGCGTATTCATGGTTTGTTGCTTCACCACCCTAGCCCATTTGTATTCTGTAGTGATATCTTGGAGTAACGTATGTTGCTGAGATTTGTGCATCTGTACCTCCCTGAGGCAGGGGCTTTCCAGGTGGCTCAGTGGTAATGAATCTACCTGCTAATGAAGAAGACACAGGAGACTCATGTTCAATCCTTGGGTAGGAAAGATCCCGTGGAGTAAGAAATGGCAACCCACTCCAGTATCCTTGCCTGGAAAATTCCAAGGACAAAAGAGCCTGGTATGCTGTCCTTGGGGTCACAAAGAGATGCGACTGAGAATGCATGCCCTGGGGCACATGGGCTCTGCAATGACAGAATTCAGGGGGAATCAAAATTCTAGGAAACTGCTTTTTGCCAACATCAATCAAGAATGTTCATGTGGAATGGTTTGGAGAGCTTGAGAGAAATCCATCACCACTGAAAAAGCTACCCAGCATGTGTGTTCAACTGGTATTCAACCAGGAGTTATGGCTCCATGAATCCAGAAGAATTAAAAAGGAGGTGTTGTACTATTTCAATTTATACTTTAAAAATATGAAGATACTACTTTGGATTGATAGAAACTTGAAAATGGAGTGATCTTTTAGGTTGTATCTCTGTGTTCTTTCAGAGGGTTGCAATATTTTAGGGTTGATTACTGTGTTCATTCACTACTAATTTCTTTTTCTTTTTTTCCCTAGGGAGAACTTCTGATGATGCAGATTTCTTGGGAAATGCGTTGATTTCACCATATTCGGGAAGGATCGGTTATCATTTCTTGTGCCTAAGGTATTTCTTTGCCCATTTCTTGGGACTCTTCTTTGCAGAGAATGTTCAAAACCCAGTAGAACTAGCATTTCAAGCAGCTACATAAATATAAGCACAGGGGCCAAAACCAGTAAGGTTGAAATTCCACTGTCTTTGGGCCCCACTCTGGTAATTTGGTTTTACTACAAAGTGGTTATGGTTCTTGCAGTTGCATGTTACTCTCAGCCCTGGTTGGGTGGACCCTGATTTCCAACTATGCCACACAGGCATCCCTACTCTGCTCTGCCATCGTCCCACCCAGGGGTACCTTAGTGTATTGCAAAGCTGCACTCATTTCTTGGTTGTGGAAATGTCTGTGGACTGAACTGACCCAGCCATCTACTCTCCATCTGCTGCTTTCTCTGCCTCTTTTCCTCTTTTGAATTCATCTGGAATGAGGCCAAGAAGTCAAAGTTCTGGAAATGACTTTCTCTGCCATGGCAAAGAGGCATGGGTATGCTTGTATGTTGTGCCTGGGAACAGCATGGCATCCTGGCAGGGCATGTGTCTGCCCCTTCCAGGGGAGTAATTATGGGTTGCTTCTCTAATGGAAGACTGGGGAATGGCTAATCATGTAACAATTTGAAATAAGAGAGAGAGAGAAAGACAACAATACTTTTGGTAGTTTCAAAAAAGATAGCCATTACTGTTCTAGAATAGCATCCTGCCTGAATCATCATGGTTCTAATGATTATGTTAAAATGTCTGAATTGTACAGTGCTTCCCTTAGCATAATGCCCAATGATGCTCCATTAGAAATTATTCATTTTCTCAAAACATCCTGGATAATTCAACTCAGCCTCAAGTCATTCTGTAATCTCAGTGACACAGACTTAGGGGAAAGGAGGAAGAAATGAGACCCAAACTGGGTGGCTTGATCAAACTGCGGGTTGCAGTAGAGTGCTCCAACTGTATCTTTCGAGCATTTGGAGTGCTTTGAAGGTTCATATGAGCTCTAGTTAGAGAAGAACATCCAAGACCCAGGATTCTTTTCATGCTGACTCTTGTCTAAGTTTCTCTTTCCTGAAAGGCATTAGTTGACTCCGGAGCTGGATTTGAGTTGAGGCCAATGAGACCAGTCCTGCAGCTTCATCCCCAATTTTGATAGTCACCACTGACTTCATTTGTGGCATTTTATTTGCTGTGTGTTCCTGGAGATGATCTCATGCAGTCTGTCTCAACTGATTTTCAACTCCCAGGAATCTAGTCCTTGCTAGATCCAGGACTTCTGCCATTCCTTATAGCCAGCACATCTTTCCTTTCAGAGAAGGAGTTAAATGTTTTATGTTAAGAGCAAAGAAACCAGCTCAGAGCAGAGAGTGCCTGCCTGGGTACCGCCCCGGAATCAGTGTGGATCACTTGTTTCTCAGTGTAGCCAGGCAGCTACCAGAACTCACACAAAGACTGCTCTCCAAATGCACTAGGAGGCCACGTTAGACCCCAAATTCAGAGGGAGATCTGCCTCCCCCCCTCCACTACCACCACAAGCAGTGATAGTGAGTGTTACATTTGAGCATACTAAATGGTGGGTGGTGGGAATTTAATGCACAGTTTTGTTTGTTAAATGAAAATGAAACAGTGTTCCTTATAAAACTTCAGGGTAAGGAGAGTTTTAGATAAATGCATATGAATTACAAGGATCTTTGTTGGGGTTAATTTCATTTCTATTCTCTGAGGACATGCAAAGCGTCAAAGGGTGACTTTGCTTAACTAAGAAATCAGGTGGTCAATTGACAAACAGAATGGTGTCATCTTGACCTTTCTTCCTCTGCTATGTACTCTCTTCATTGATTCCTGGGATCCAGTACTATTTAGTTAAAGGAAAAACATTCTTTCTACTTAAATTTGCTTAGATTTCTGATCCATTAGGCACTTTCTTCCTACTAACTAACATCTGCAGACTGATTACAAAACTACATTTGGAGGAGCAGTGAAGTAAAACTTTGCTTAAATTCTGTGCATTGCTTACTTTAGTATTAATAGAAGCCCCTACACTCCAATTATATTTAGAGCTTATTTTGTTAGTTTAAAAATCTGTATTTTTTTTTTTTTTAATAATTTTTTGGTGTTGGTTTGAGGAGTTTGTGTGTGAGAGAGATAAAAAGAGAGAGAGAAGGATGGAGGAAGGGAGGGAGGCAGTGTTTTTCTTTCAGTGTCTCTAAAGGTTTAACTTGGTTATTCAGGAATGATCTCAATTTTGTTTTGCACATATTTTGCTCTGAATTTTACCCAGAAATTTAAGGCTGCATTAATTCTTCTGTGGTTAAAATTTGTTTTAATTCTAGCAACCACAGTTTGTGTACACTTTAAGGAGAGAGGTCTACTTATATTCATAACTCAACATGTAGATCCTAATTTCTAGTTCTCTCCTTATATATTGCACAGTATTTCCAATGGATTGGCATTCTGCTTGGTGGCCTTTGAAACATTCAAGCAGGACGTTAAAATGAGAACCAACTGAAGTCTGTCTTTCCTGTTTACTAAGCTTGCTTTCCAGGACTCCTTCCTGACAGCTTACCCCAGTCCTTGGAACTTGCCAGTAAACACTCAAATTAAAACAAGGCTCCCACTCACTTAAGTTTCTGGACTTCCCTACACTTAGCATTTAATGTGTGGCGGAATATGGTATACAGAGTGTTAAAGTCTAGGGGGCTGAATAGTTCTTATATGTTTTCCTTACCAGCTCTGAAACTTTGGGAAATGGGAGAATTTTAAAATGCATCCTTTGGATTAATAAAAGTTTGAAGACACAAAAGTGGTGATTTGTTTGCTTAATTTCACCAGAGACTAAAGGAATTCAGTGGAATTTGTCATCTATGGAATCCAAAGTCATATTAAAAGTAAGTTTGAATTCCAGGCACCTCATACAAGAGCTTGATTAGTAGAGATTAATGCTAAGTCGCTTTAGTTGTATCCGATTCTTTGTAATCCTATGGACTGTAGTAGTAGAGATGACTCACTTTAATTATGTGAAACCTTGAAAATTGACTCAGAACTGCACGATCTTACTGTTATTTTAAAGCATAGTCCTCCACCATGGTCTTTGAGTATTTTCAGATGCCTTTAACCGGGATAAGATCTTGGTCATCTTAACAAGATAATTACGTGTATATATATATATAATATATATATATATATATATATATATATATATATTATATATATATATATAAAGACCCTTGGGAACATTCTCAGAGAGACCTTGTCATGATGTTCCTACTTCCCCTACTAGAAAGGTGTTCCCCATTCGGATCTTCTTACCCTTATGCTCCTCCTATCCTCTTGGAAACTACATACATTCATATATTTTCTCTTGTTAAGATATAAGCAACAATGTGAGAAGGGTCAGAAACCTCTATACCAGAAACCATGCTTTCCTTTTCAATGTGGTGTTCATATTCTAACATGAGTTTCATCATATGACATTCTATTTAAAATTCTATAAAAAATGTAATTATATGCCATTGAAGTTAAAGTAGCTAAAAAGATAAGTTAGTATTTGAAGCCTAATGGTGAGCAGAAAAGGAATTAACAGAGGGATCATTCTATTTAGTTTAAAAATAAGGTATTAGCCAGTAGCTATTACTGTGAATGCTTCTTAGTAGGAACAAGAAAATAAACGGAAGTCATAGGAGCCATTCTTGCTCTATTACTTTAAAAAATTTGTTTTTAACTTAGAGATATGAGTGAGCTGAACTCTCTTGGGAATAACGCTGTCGGGAATCTGAAGGCCCTGAGTTTCTCTAGGTGAAAGGAAATATTTCATTCATCTTTGTGTTCAGTATCTCTGGCTCCTTGGACATAGTAGGTCTATACAGTATTGTTGAGTGAAATCAACAGAATTTGAAATCACACATTCTGGAAATTTGTGATTTCCATGGGGAAATCACAGAAATTTATTTTAAATTTTTAAAATAATTTTATCTATTTATTTATTAGACATGCTGGGTCTTCGTTGCTGCAAGGGCTTTTCTCTAGTTGAGGAGAGCAGGGGCTACTCTCTAGTTGTGGTGTGCAGGCTTCTCATTGCAGTGGCTTTTTTGTTGTGGACCACAGACTCTAGGGTGTGTGGGCTCAGTAGTTGCGGCTCCCAGGCTTCAGAGCACTGGCTCAACATTTGTGGTTCATGAGCTCAGATGCTCCGTGGCATATGGGTTCTTCCCAGATCAGGGATCGAACACATGTCTCCTACATTGGCAGGTGTATTCTTTATCACTAAACCACCAGGGAAGCCCCAGACATTATTTCTCGAATGAGTATGTCTGTAGGTGGAAGTTTGTGGGTATATTGTGGCAGAAATCTGAAACCTAGACAGAGATTCCTAGTAAATGAGAAAGAAGAATCCCAATCAGGACTAGAACTAAGGCTCCAGGTGAGTAGGTAAAACTGCTCTTCCTATTAGTGGAAGAGCTCTACTGGATTTTGTCCTAAAACTTTTTGAGAAGGATCTTTATATATGTTTTGTAATACTATTGGAGCCTAGTTATTTCAATAAAGTAGTCTTTGTGATGCTACTTAACCAAAATATCAGTATATTATATACTTATAACTTCTAACTAAAATATAAGTAAGAAAGATATTCATTTTAGTTCAGCTACTCATATCAATTACTGTACAATCAATGACTGCAACTATGCTAACTACAGTTAGTTCCACGACAGTGCAGAATATGTGTTCCTATAGCTCTATGCAAAATTGCACAACAAGAGTCACAGCGCTAATGGAGAAAATGTGACTGGGAGCACAATAATCCTAAACTCCACTGTGGCACATGAAAAAGACAGACCTAGGAAAAATGGTGATGTAGTTTTATACATGTTCATTGGTTAACAAATACATAAATGCTACAATAAGCTTGGGGTTTCCCTGGTGGCTCAGTGGTAAAGAATCTGTCTGCTAATGTAGGAGATGCGGGTTTGATCCCAAGAGAAGGAAATGGCTACCCACTCCAGTATACTTGCCTGGGAAATGCCATGGACAGAGAAGCCTGGCAGGCTATAGTCCATGGGGTCACAAAAGAGTTGGGCACGACTTAGCAACTAAACAACCACCTTGTGGAAGTGGGTGTCAGAAAGGTGGCAGTAGATAAATTACGGTGAATAGGAAGAAGGAAGTTACTGAAATGAGAGCAAAAGTTGTACCAGAGGATGTGCTTCATCACACATGTGGTGAACTGCAGTAGCTGGTAGGTATTTCTAGGCCCACACTAGGTATGTGCGTATGTGTATTCTTACATAGCTCAGTTCAGCTGGGTGCACATAGCAGATTTAAAATTTGCTTTAGGCTCAGGTTGTTCCCTGATACACCAATTATGTCAGGACGAATACACATTTTCACAACAACGGAGTATAACAGAACCGGTTGTATAAGTGAAAGAGCTAACGATGATTATAGCTTACATATTGTGAACCCTTATTAAGTGCCAAGCTTTTGTATTACTTAACTCATTAAATTCTATTAACCCTATGAAATAGGTACTCTTATTACTCCTGGCTTGTGACTGAGGACAGGAATCACAGCAGGGTGAGATAACTTGCCCAAGCCTACAGAACTAAGCTGGTAAGACCCCAGCTCCTGTTCACTTGACCCTCTGCTCTTCTCCTGTCTCTGCTAAAAGGAAAGTAACTAGCTTTGAATTCTAAATCTAAACTTTACAAAGCTGCAAAAACTGCTGGATTTTCCTGGCAGATTGTTTACCACCTGATATTAATAGCAAAATGGGCGAATGCCTTCATATCACTAGGAAGTTCACTGATATGAACTAAAGGGCCTGAGGATGGAGGAGCTGTGTAAGCTTTGTCAGAAGAATCAGATTCATTAACTCACCTGTGCTTTGTCTTTTCTTGTTTCCTAGGCAGAGTCTTCACAATGTGATCCTAGAAATCAGTGGGTAGGGAAGGGGCAAATAAACTATTATACAAAGGAACATACTTGTGCTTGGCTAGGGGTAGGTCTATATCTGGTGAGGTTAAACCCTATCACATTTTCATGATTAACAGTTACAGAAGTGAAACTTGTCCTTCAGGACAGGAATTTGCCATTTACATTCCAACATTCTTTGTTTCCCTGAGCAAAACCCTGCGTTGATGTCATTTTATCCCCTTGTTTTTTTATTTCCCCCCTTAGCTTGATACTGGCTTCTTTCTTCTCTGGTCATTCTACCATGCTGTAATGGGGGCTGTTTTTCTTTTGTTTTGTTCCCTCTTTCCCTTCTCATACCCCTCTTTTCAGGGGGATGGGGTGCAGGTGAATTATGATGGTGGTAGAAAGTGGTATGTAGAGAAGAGTAGAGAAGCCACTCTAGGCTTTGAGATGATCATAAACAATCTCTTCTCACTTATTCTTACTATTAAAAGTGAACCTTTCTTTGCAACTATTATGTGTCTCAAATTATTTAAAAATTAAAAATTACACAAACTACATTTTAATTTTATCAATGAGTGTTTATTTCTTTTAGAAAATATAAAAATTCTCATGTGCAACCAGAATTGGTAACAATTGCTCGAGCCCAGTGGTTCTCAATTCTGGTTGCAGGTTAGAATCAATATTTGGGCTTCCCAGATGGCAACAGTGGTAAAGAACCCACCTGCCAAAGAAAGAGACATAAAAGACACAGGTTAGATCCTTGGATGGGAAGATCCCCTGGAGAAGGGCTTGGTAGCCCACTCCAGTATTCTTGCCTGGAGAATCCCATGGACAGAGGAGCCTAACAAAATATAGTCCATAGGGCTGCAAAGAGTCGAACACTACTGATGCAACTGAGCATGCACACTCACAGACGCTCAAGCTCAGTGGTTCCCAACTCTGTTTGCATTTAGGATTAATACTTGGGGAGAGTGTTAAAACTACTTAAAAATAACAGCAAAGCCCTGTGCATCCCTTTTCCCCACAAAAGAACCAGAAGCTACAATGAGTGAACCAAGGCAAAGATTTCCACCTCTGTTACTAGATAAGGACTGTGCTGGAGAGCATAGTCATTCATTCACTCATTTATCCATTTATTCATCATTATTTATTTAGCTACCAAGTGCCAGGCATGAGAGAGGAATAACAAAGTGATTAAATAAGTGCTCTGGAAATAGAAGACCCAGAGAGTTGAAAGATGTGTAGGAAGGATTTGGGTGGAGAAGTGGAATGAGGGACTATGATGGAAAGAATTATCTGGATAGAGATGATCAAATCCTAAGGTTGGAAGGGGGCTGAGACTTCCAAGGAAGTTTGCAAAAGACTGGTTAGACTGGGAGATGGATGACTGACAGAGAAAACAGTTCTTGTGTGACTTTCCTGTCTCACCTTGGGCAGCCACAGGGTATACCCATCAGATATTCCACCTCACTCCTCGCCCCCCCCCCCCGCCCCCCGGCTTCTCTGAGGCTCTTCTGCCGACAGCTGCTCTTTCTTCAGTGACTTCACCTCAGCCTTTTCCTCGACTGCTCTGTCCATAATAGGTTTCCTCTGTGGTCACTTCTGTGCAGTGGCATCTTTTCCTCAGCTCTTCAAGAAACTTTGAAGGGAAAAAGGGAATTAGGTCAAAGAAGGCTCTGGGGAGTTAGGTTCTGCTCTTGGCTTTGATACTAAGTGCCTCTAGCAACTCAGGCAAGTATTTTTCTGGTCTTGGTGGTCTTCAGCTTCCTCACCAATAGGATGAGAAAGTAGGTCAGGGGGATCTACAAGACTTCTTCAAATTAGAACCTTATCTTCATTTTTAATTAAAAAATATTTTATCAAAGTATAGTTGATTTATGATGTATTAATTTCTGCTGTATAACAAAATGGTTTAGTTATACAGATATGTACATTGCTTTCCATGTTCTTTTCCATTATGTTTTATCATAGGATACTGAATATAGTTCCCATGCTATACAGTAGGATCTTATTATTTATCCACAGTATATGTAACAGTTTGCATCTGCTAATCCCAGACTCCCAATCAATCCCTCCCCAACCCCCCTTCTTCCTTAGCAACCATAAGTCTGTTCTCTATGTCTGTGAGTCTTTTTCTGTGAAATCTTACATTCTAAAAAAGCCCTTTGTAAACCAAGTGTCTTCATCTTGAAATAACAGACTGGCAATTTAGTTACATGATTCATTTTAATAGCTATGGCTAAGGCATAATACCAGTTGAGAAATAAATATTTTACTGCAGATATTTAAAACTGAGATGCCCTATTTGTAGGTAATAGTAAAAATATGAATAGTATAATCCAGTGACCTAATTTCAGTTTACTTCCATAGATACAGATGCTACTTTTGTTAAATAATAAAAAGTTCCTCAAACATGTAGTATGAGAACATGGAATCTTAATGTGTCATGATGTGGTGAGCTCTGAGGTAAGAAAGATCCAGTCACTCAAAATAACAATGATCAGTTTTCACTAAGAAGTAATTTATCTAACTAAATTTATAAAAAAGAAAGAAAAATCCAAGAATATCAAATGTTAGTATTTCTCAGGCATTGCTGTTGGGAAGATAAATTGGAACCACTATTTTGGAAAGCCATTTGGCAGTATCTCCTGAAGCTCAATGCATATATACCTTCTGAGTCAGCAGATACACCCTCATTGTGTATCCAACAGAAGTGAGTACATTTGTTCACTAAAAGACATGTACAGCATACTTATAATTAGTAGTAGGCCAAAAGTGGATACTACTCAAATGCCTACCAACAGTGGAAGTGATAAACAAAATGTTGCCTGTTCATTCTATGGGATCCTACAAAATGAGAATGAAGAACCTACAAAAGCACATCACAGTGTGGATGAAATTCACAAGCATAATGTTGAGTGACAAAAGTCGTACACAAAAGAGCATATAGTGTGACTCCATTTACATATAAAACAAAAACAGTCACAGTGAATCGAGGCTATTAGAAGTCAGAATGGTGTTTACCTCTGGGTGAGTTGGTGGACATTAGGGAGCATGGTATAGGGCTTCTGGATCTTAATCAGTATTTTGGATTGTGGGGTGGTTACACTGGTGTGTTCAGTTTGTGAAAATGTATACAAGGTATACACTTAGGTTATAGATGTTTCTGTATTTACATTTTTATTTCAAGAACATTTTTAGAAAGGATTTGCCATTTATTTATTCATTTGATCCACAATTCTAGAAGATAAGAAGCACAGGTAACTTTTCTTCAGTTTTGTAGAAAGAAAACATATTCAGGTCCAAGTTCTCTGGGCAAATTATTGGTAGAGTTGGGTCAGGTATGTAAATCTCCTGGCCAGGGAGGAGGTAGTTAGGCCCCATGGGAGGAACTCACCCAGTGCCTGATGCAGAGTAGATGCTCAATAAATGTCCTCTGAAGTTGGATTGTAGACTGATTCTGTCCAATCTAACAAGGTCATCACCTTGCTCTGGGAATGACCCTTTGTTCTGGTGGTCTGATGCCCCTGATGGAGCAAGTGTGTTTCTCCTCAGAGAGGAATGGAGATGAGCCTGAGTCAGATGTCCCAAGAAGCTGCCAAAATACCTGTGGAGAATTGTATAACTTTGTCCCTCTAGGGCTTAGAAGAGAATGAGTCAAACACTCAGTTCTTAGACATGGTGCCTAGTTAAACAGGAAGAAGGCTAACTTAGGCAGAGATCCATGTATGTGATCTTGGATAAATCATTGAATTTCTTTGGGGGCAGCAGTTTGAAATGCATATTTAATACTCCCTACCTAGGACCATATGATCCTTCTGTGGTTCACCTTCTGAGACTCCTGAATTTTATGCCCTCCTAAATGTCTAATCAGATTCTCATTATTTTCAAGGGCATCTGACTGTTTTTTCAAACTTGACAGTTTCCTTGTTTTTTTTTTTTTTTAAGATCAACTTTTGATTAATTTAATTTGTAATAGAAATGCAGACATACCCAATTTTCTGCCTGTCATCACAGATCAGAAAGGAGATGCACCAACAAGTTATGTAGTGTAACCAAGGCCCTGATCAACTTGTTGACTATTTTTCTTCCAAAAATGTAAAACAGAAGTTTCCTTGTCAGCATAATATTCCAGTTATTTATTATGTGGTTCAAGAAAAGATAAGAAGTCCTAGAAATGGAATCTGTTATTGCTTGGATAATAAAAACTCAGGACCTTCTTTGGGAAAAAATGGAGAATGATAAAACGCCTTGATTTAGGGTTTGGCTGTGATGTCAAGGTCAGCCAATGAGCACAGAGGGAATCTGTGAAAAATAAAGAGATAAATAGAAGCAGATGTTTGGAAAATCTGGACTATTGCTAGTGAAGTTAGCAGTCAAAATTTCAGGGTTAGATCTATCATCCTAATAAGGTTATAATGAAAAGCATTTAAATTGGTGTTCAAAAACTGTCAGAACTATAGTCAATTATACTTTACCATGAAGTGGCATTTTCCAGACTGTGCTGAAAACTTTATATCTGAGATACTTTTTTTTTTTGCTGAATCCTTGTCTGGGTATTTCCCAAGATTAGCTGCCATGAACTCCTGTTAACTCAAGATCTTTATTTCAAATAAACATAAGAGACATGTGATGGGAAAGGGAAAGGAAGTAGACAGAGCTGAGACATTATGGCTTCTGATTGGTAAAGCCTCTATGATCTCAGAAGCAAATTTCTTTTTACCTTTAGTTGCTTCTGATGGCAAGAAATAGAAAAGTTCTGTCTTATATTTAAAGTTACCAAAGGCTGTCATTTGAAAAGTTTGAACAGCCTAACAGATGGAAATAGATCACTAATAACTTCCCTCAGATGGAAGGCTGGTTAACAAAGTAAGCCCAAATGACCAAGAAGAGCAGTTGACGCCAAGTCAAGATTTAGGGAACTGAAAAAGAGAGTGATCAAGGTTAGTGAGAAGGGCTTAAAACTATTGATATTGACAGTTTGCTCCCCCAAATCATTATCTGATTTTCTGATTAACTGTCAAAAAGGGCAGTGTTTCATAATATAAAAAAATCAAGAAAACATGATCATGACTATTTTGATACAAAGTCTTGATTTCATTCAGTTGAATCCCTGCCTTAGTGCTTGCTGCTTGTGGCTGTGGGTTTGTTGCTTAGCCTCTTGAAGCCTCAATTTCTTCAGCTGTAAATTGGAGACATAATAGTGTCTACTTCATTGGATTTGAGGTTTCCATGAGATGAATATAAATTGCTTATTTTAGAGCCTAAATGATGTATGAAAGTGAAAGTGAAGTTGCTCAGTCACGTCCGACTCTTTGCAACCCCATGGACTGTAGCCTACCAGGTTCCTCCGTCCATGGGATTTTCCAGGCACGAGTACTGGAGTGGTCTGCCATTTCCATCTCCAAAATAATGTATTAAGGGCATTAAATGTTTTTATCTGTGATAGTGATGATGATGAACTCCTCTTTTTTCTTTTCTCTACCTTGATGTAATCTCTACCTCATTTTATGAAAGATCATACGTTGCTTAAAATGTTGCAAATAAGTAAAATCTTGTTTTGTCTGTTTTGCTTATACTATACCTTAGTTCAAGGAAAAATTGAAAGAAAATTGTGAGGGTTGAGATGGTTTTGAAGGGTTTTGTATTTTAGGTCTTCGTTGCACCATGAAGGCTTTCTCTACTTGCAGTGAGCAGGGGTTACTCTCTAGTTGTGGTGTGCAGGCTTCTCATTGCAGTGGCTTCTTTTGTTACCGAGTGTGAACTCAGGAGTGTGAAAGCTTCAGTAGTTGTGGTACATGGGCTTAGTTGCCTCTCACCATATGGGATCTCCCCAGACCAGGAATCGAACCCATGTGCCCTGTATTGGCAGGCAGAGTCTTAACCACTGGACCACCAAGGAAGCCTTTAAAGTATATTTATATACTATTTTCTGTAAGATGGTATAGAAAACCTGAACAAACTTTTTGGCCAACCTAATATATATAATAGAATAAAATATGCTTAAGGTTGTTTTACTTTATATATATTTTATATAATAATATAAAAGTGTATTTGCTATTTTCTTTTTAAGTAGAGTTAGAAAGCTTTTAAGAAGATAATTGGAGCCAGAGTGAAAGATAGCAAAGATGTAAGTTAGTGATCTGTAGCAATCAAAGTCTTAATGAAAAAACAAAGGCTTATTCAAAACAGTGCAATCCAAGGAGAGTTTATTTAGAAAGGTGGGGTAAAATTTAGAAAGGTGGGGTAAAATTTAAGATAGTATTTACTCAGAGGCCTGAAGGTTTGAGAGGAAGAGGACGTCATGGGAACCCAGAAGAAAGAGTTTTAGACCAGGCTGCCTAGAGGGATCCTGGAGAAGACTGAAGACCTCTACTGAGGTACATAATCAGCCTGCGGTGACCTCATGGGGACACAACCCAGAACTGGGGAAATGAAGATCCTGAAATCACTCTCTTTCTTCCCTCCCATATCCTGCTGGGCTTCAAATGGACTAAAAAGAATTGGAGTGCTATTCATGTTTTCCCACAGGCCCTTCTCTCTTCAGAAGCAGAAAGAACATGGGCAAGTATGGTGGGGTGAACATTTTAGACAGAGAGGACCATCAGGCTGCTAAGTGTCATTGAAATGTTAATTAAAATCCAAAGCAAAAAAGGGATAGAATCAGTTGTAAAATCCATGTCATCAACAAACCATGTCATTTTTCTCTGAAGCTTTTCTAGGCAGTTCCAGTTTTAAGTGACGGTCTGCAAAACTGTCCAATTTGTTAAATATTTATTGTTATATGAGACTGTTGGCTATAGATCAATTAAATTTGGGAAACGTCTGGGAAAAATAATAATTTTGGTTTTAGAATTTGGCCTAATCTGTACTTTCTGAAAATAAATAAGATAGATAATAAAATGACCTTTAGAGGCAACTTGATTGAGACAATAAAATGCTTCCATTTTTATCAAGGAGATTTTTTAACTTCTATCATGAGAGTAAGTAGACATTAAAAAAAAAAAAGTTACAGACCATTGGATATAGGTTTAAAAGAAGGGACAAAATCATATTGATTTATCCCCCTCTGAGTTATTTACTGATGTAATAACTAGATTTACATTTAAATTCTGGAGGGCCAAGTTTCATGGTGGTAAAGTACAAGAAAAATAAAAAAATTGGCATTCTTATCTGAGCACACGCAGCTTGGCCCATGAGTGAATCTTGATCACAGAAGTGGAACCTAAGGAAGGTGAGGAAAAGGTAGAGGTCATATTACACTAGTCTTGACAGATCTTTCTTCTGGGTGAAAAGACTGTAAGAGGAATCAGTTGTGGAAGCAATATTCCCTATATCTGTTTTGATAGTTTGAAAGCCAAATAGGACAAAGGACATAGACCATAGAGCAGTGATTTGCATAGCTCTCTTTGGAACAATCTCTACTTTTTTGAAAATATAATTGTATAAGATGAAGGAAATACAATACTAGATATATGATTGTTAATGGCATTAACAAACAACTTTGCATGTTGTGTACAGTTCAGTATAGTTGGTACAGTCGTGTCTGGCTCTTTGTGACCCCATGGACTGCAGGCGTCAGGGCTCCCTGTCCACCACCAACTCCTGGAGTTTACTCAAACTCATGTCCATTGAGTCGGTGATGCCATTCAACCATCTCATCCTCTGTTGTCCCCTTCTCCTCCTGCCTTCAATCTTCCCCAGCATCAGGGTCTTTTCCAATGAGTCAGTTTTTCACACCAGGTGGCCAAAGTATTGAAGTTTCAGCTTCAGCATCACTCCTTCCAATGAATATTCAGGATGATTTCCTTTACGATGGACTGGTTGGATATCCTTGCTGTCCAAGGGACTCTCAAGAGTCTTCTCCAACACCACAGTTCAAAAGCATCAATTCTTCGGCACTCAGCTTTCTTTATAGTCCAACTTTCACATTCATACATGACTAATGGAAAAACCATAGCTTTGACTAAATGGACCTTTGTTGGCAAAGTAATGTCTCTGCTTTTTAATATGCTATCTAGGTTGGTCATAACTTTTCTTCCAAGGAGTGAGCGTCTTATAATTTCACAGCTGCAGTCACCATCTGCCGTGATTTTGGAACCCAAAAAATAAAGTTTGTCACTGTTTCCATTGCTTCCCCATCTGTTTGCCACGAAGTGATAGGACTAGATGCCATGATCTTAGTTTTCTGAATGTTGAGTTTTAAGCCAACTTTTTCACTCTCTTCTTTCATTTTCATCAAGAGGCTCTTTAGTTCTTCATTTTCTGCTTTAAGGGTGATGTCATCTGCATATCTGAGGCTATTGATATTTCTCCTGGCAATCTTGATTCCAGCTTGTGCTTCATCTAGTCCAGCATTTCTCATGCTGTTCTCTGCATATAAGTTAAATAAGCAGGGTGACAAAACAATCTTGATATACTCCTTTCCCGATTTGGAGCCAATCTGTTCCATGTCCAGTTCCAACTGTTGCTTCCTGACCTGCATACAGATTTCTCAGGAGGGCAGGTCAGGTGGTCTGGTATTCCCGTCTCTTGAAGAATTTTCCACAGTTTTTTTGTGATCCACACAGTCAAAGGCTTTGGCATAGTCAATAAAGCAGAAGTAGATGTTTTTCTGGAACTCTCTTGCTTTTCTGATGATCCAACGGATGTTGGAGTTACATGTTATAAATTTTCATGTATGGAATTATGGAAGCCTCACAACAGTTCTGTGAGACACTATCTATCCTCTTTGTAAGTTAGAAGTGGAAAACCAGGGAGATTGAGAGCATTTTCCAGGTCACCAATTGATAAATATTCTTGTGGGAAGAGTGATTGGAGGCAGTGAGAATCAAACATGGGAACATAAATTCAAGTCTCCTAAATACATTTTTAAATAAAATCAAGCATCTTGGTTTATAAATTTGTACTGAATACCCCATTACATTCATGGTGATCACATAATAAATATTTGCTGATGAATGAATGAGTAATTGCAGGAAAAAATGATACATATGAGAACCTTGTTTATTGCTCATTTATCTCCTGAGAAGCTTGTTCTTGAGACAACACATATCAATGTAGAGGGTGTACAGGGTAGGATTCCATGCACATTATTTCCATCTCCATGGATGTGTTTGAGTAGGCGAGAAAGCTGTGACTTGGACTCCCTGGTTGCTGGCGGGGCCTGCCAGCTTGCAGGAGTCAGCATGTGTGGTAGTTAAAGAGAAGTCCAAATCCCAAGCTGTCTGGGAGGCCTGGAGGCCTTACCACCCAAAGTGACAGGCCTTGACATTCACAGGCAAGCCAGGAGCATCCTTAACCTGAGGGCATACAGCCTCAGAGTCATAGGTCAAATGTCAGATCACACCTTGACAGCCTTGGGCCTGTAATTATCCCTAATGAGTCCTCTACAGGAGGTGTCTTCTGCAAACACAAGGGTCACCCAGTGTCCTTGCCCTTTTTGGAATCTTTGCATTTATTAACGGGCCCAAGGGTGTCTATTCAAGCAGCCAGATTGCCTCTGGAAACCCATCTGCTCCTTTAAATGTGGAACATGCCTTCAGTGACAGGAAATCTTTAGAGAGAAGTTAAATATCTATCCTGACTAATTCCAAACTCTGCCTCTAACGCCCCCATTGTAGGTTCAGACATTTCTTTCATGACTCCCAGACCCAGCTTGGGAAGCCCCAGAAAAAGACAACTTGGGACTAAGACCGTGACTCCTTTACTGTGCTTGGCACAGCCCGTCTGGGGAACTAAAGTTCCACAGAACCCATCAATCCCCTCAGATCCATGCCAGGCTGGGGCATCCTTGACTCCAGTGTGAGTGAGAACGGCCACGACAGGGCAAAAACCTATAGCTGCCCCATTTATTTCTCTGGAAGACCTTGAACCCATGGCAGCCTGAGGAATACAGGCCCCAGGCAGGGATCACGGCCACCAGCCCTGAGGGCGGGACTCCGGGAGCCTCACCTGAAACCCCACCAAAGGGAGGGCGCCTTGGTTCTGGGAACATTGAGAACTTGGTGTCCTTCATGGCATGAACACAGGGTTTGGAGCTTGGCTGATCTGTTTGAAGCTCTCCACCAACACTTAAATGGAATATGGTTTTAGACAAGTTTTCAGTTTCTCTGAACTTCGGTTTCCCATATAAATTGGAGGAAATAATAACTTCTTGGTAAGACCACTGAGGTGATTCCATGTGGATTTCTACAAAGACAGTAGGCTCAAGAGGGCTTCCTAGGGCATTTCTAACTATGAAGATAATCTCCTGCATTTCTGAAGCATCTTTTTCAAGGTGCCCAAATGGCTCTGACCTGTGTGGTCTCCATCAGCCTCAAAGTAGTCCTTTGAGGGTGTAAAGAGCAGCTCTGGACACCATTATGTGAAAAGAAAAAGTACAATACTAGGAAACTATGACTTTTGTGTAATATCACACCATCAGGTAGAACCAGGATGACCTGTTCTGTCCAAGACTTTATCCAGAAAACTTCCAAATCCTATTTTGTAAACATTCTTACAATGTCTGAACAGAAAAGATTCAGGTGAGTCACAAGGAGGAAGAGCTGTTTGTTCTCGCTGAGACTGGCTGCCCAGGGGAAGTTACACAATCTCTGCGCCTGAAGGATTTAGGGGATACTAATCACGCAAATAGAACTCCTGCTGGAAAAACAATACATCTACCTCCACACCATTAATCTAACTAAATGATGTAATCAACTTCCCTGTTAGAGTCATCAGCTGTGATTATTGGAGGGAACAGCATTATGAAATACTTGGAAACCATTGAAAACAATGCAGGAGCTCTATCTGTAAGTACTGAGATATGGTTTATCAAAAATGTGCAGAGCAGTATGTAAAATATGGTTACATTTTTGAAAAAAGAATATATGCAATTTACATGGTATACATACAGGATCAAATCAGTCAGATTGCAAATTAAATGATGGTTTGAATTTGTCTCTGAGAGTGTGTTTGGAATGGGGAATAGGTAGAGAGCATTTTTTTAAAAACACATTTGCCCACCTATTTACATTTTTACTGTTAAGACGTATGACTTTTAAAAATTACAGAATACCAAAATTTGGGGAAAAGGCAATATCTAGCATCATACCTAATGTTTATCTTATACTTAGATAGATACTGAATAAGAACTTGGGGAGTTCCATAATAATTTTCTTGTAAAATAATAATAATGATAGCAATAATTCTAAATCTCACACGAAAGCTCTGTTTATAAAATATAAAGTCTTTTACATGTATTATGACGTTTGGATTTCCCACAAACTTCTGATTGTTCAGAGAAAATCACTTTACAAATTGGGATTTTTGAGGCTCTCAAAGATAAAATAATTTTCCCGAAGTCATATGTAAGTGGTACTGGGATAGTACTCTTGTTATTTGATTTTTCATTTATTCTTTTGTCAAAGATTTTTTGAGTTCCCTCTGTGTGCTATGTCCTCTGTTCTCTCCACAATACCACATGCACTGTAACTTGCAAAATAAAGACATGAAAATACAAAAGCACAGAGTCAGTACCTGAAAATGATTTAAAAATCACTTGCCAATAGATCACTCTCAGATGCAAATTTTTTGTTTACTCTCACCAAGTGCCTTTATAGCACTTAATAACCTATGGCAGACTTTATTTATTAAACAAAAGTTTCAGCTTATTTTTCTGAAGAATGAGATTGCTGGTTTCCACATGTTTTTCTTCTCTGTATCATTTACTTAAAGAGAGATTATTATATGATTTTTTTGTCCATCTTCTGCTTTATGAAATAATGAAATGTCCACACAATCCTTTGTTTCTCTCTTCCAAGGCAGACTAATTTTCTTTCATTTTTGTACAGAGGGAGAGGAAAGGATTGAGCTTAAAAGATGGCACAATCATCCACAAGATCGGAAAACTTCATAAATTTATCCCTGAAGGAAAATCTCTTTCTATAATGCCTCAATTAGCTTAATGTTTGTGGTCTGGCCTTTCAAACTGGAACCTCAGTCCACAGATGTGCTCAAAGTAAAACTCTTAAGAAACTGCAAGCCAATGAGCTATAGGTGTTGGCTGGCTAGATAGGCACCTTGCGGGGCTGGAGGGAGAACTTTGTTTAGAGTCCTCCAGTGATGAAAAACAATACAGGCTAATATGATCTCTGGATGGGGAGTGCTCCTGCTGCAGAGGGATAAGTGATTAGAGGATGGAGTACTCTGAAGCAACGGAGTAGAGGAGAAATGGAGCCTATGGAAGGTATTTGTTTACAGTTCTATTCTTTCATTCTCCCCATATGTATTAAGAATAAATACTACCTGTGATATAGGTATAAAGATGATTAAACATATAGGGTTACTTCCTCCATGAAACAGTATTTCATGGTGAAGATAGAGCAACAGACCAATTTTTAGAAATTGATTACAGCTTGTGATAAATGTTAAACATAAAATAAACAATGGTTAACAACAGTGGTGTGTGTGAAGGTAGAAACACACACAGATGGGGAGGTCAGGAAAAATCTGCAAGGCAAAAATGATAAGCTCCTTCCAGGTGTCATTCCAGTCTCTGTTGCAAGGTTACAAGGTGGACACAGTCCCTTCCCTCCACCAGACCATAATACTGGTGTCTTCCAAAGACTGGGAATAAGATGCCTAAAAGAATTATTCCTCCAAAACCATGCAATCAACTCCTGTGACATGTTAGCTAATTTTGTGGGTGCCATTGTCATGGAGGGCTTTCTCAAGCCCAGGAAAGGCAATTTCCTACTTCTTGACCTTGACCCTTCTGAACTATGGCCCCTTCAATTCCGTCCTCTTCATGGTAGAGACTGCTGGGCAGTTGTAGACACTGGGAGAGTTTCAGGAGGCTGCTGAGTGTGTGACTGTCTAGTGACCTTGTGTGCTCAGGGGGAAAATAACGGGCTTAAATGACAACAGGAAGGAGTGAAGTTATGAAAAAAGGAAACCTTCATGGATGGCTACGAAGAATCACTGGGACACATGATTACTGGCAGTGTATAGAGCTCCTTTACCCAGTGCTTCAGGCAGTGAACTCTCTGGAGTTGCTCCAGTACAATCCCAACTTGGGGGCACGGAACAGTTCCCAGCAGACATCAGGTATCTGTCCAAGTCCTAAGAAGCAATAATGTAGAAAGTCTTTTTTCCCCCTCTCCTTCCTTAACATATTATTGTGTTCAAGAACTTTCCATTTGATACAACCAACAATGCAAAAACAGTGTATATTTGGAATTCTTCCAATAGACTTTTTTGGACAGACTACTTCATTATTTGAGCTTTTCCAGATGTGAGGCTCATTTTGTGAAAAATAACAAAGAATTTGTGAATTAAATGTTATCCTGTCTTTATGCTCTTTTTTCTGCATAGTTACATACTGTCTATAGACAGAATTTTGTGGTTAATTGTCAGAATTTGTTAGAAAATGCACTCTCAGAATTGTTTTGCTTAATCAAAATCAAAATTTTTAAGGAAAAAGAAACCAGCTGTTTTACATTTACGATAAGATTGGGGTTAAATATTTAAGATTTCTTAAATATTTATTGAGTTAGTAAAGATAAGAATAACAGCTCTCTTAAAAGTAAATAGTGTATTATCCCCAAAGCTGTAATATGTAGGAAACACTTACAAATCTTCAGTTTACAAAAAAGGCTTTGACTGTTATCCATTTTTCTTAGAGGTCTGCCTGTTTTATCAAAAAATTCTGCTTCAGACAAATTTTACCTATTTACTACTGACTTGTTTCAACTTTTTTGGCCTGATGTGATACTAATAATGTTAACTTCAGAATTGAAACATTGACATTTTCTTGGCCTAAGCCATGACAATACTTATTGCCCATTCCTAAGAAAAGAGTGTTTGGAGGTCTTTCCTTGCGAATTATCCACAAAACAGCTCTAGGCTGTTCCTGATGCTACTGAGGCTTTTCTCCTCCTTTATCAAGGGCATCTGCTGCTCTTGGACTTCATCTAGAGGCTTGGTACTACAAAAGGAGTCAGTAGCCTCCCCAGCAACACTCCTCTGCAAGAATGCCCCTGTGTGGGGACAAAGACTTAGCCTTCTGTCTCCCAAGAAGAGGGTGAATTCATTCTATGTCAGTCCCGAGAATCTGGAGATCAGATGATCAATCTAGAGATCAGTCTGGAGATCATCATCCAGATCAACCTGGAACTGATGCTCTATGGCCTCCTTCTTCCTTCACTCTGGGTTCTGATAAGTATCGGAGAGGTAGAGAAAACATGTGGTCTACACATACTCCACCAGAAATATTATTTAGCCAGGACTGTGAGCATGGTTCTAAAAATTGACATTTGCCTGGTGGGGGGGTAGGGGCGTGGGGCAAGTCCTGGCAGAAATCCTGAAGCACCAACATAGAAACTATAGGTATAAAATATCTTCGTCCTCTTTTATACTGTCTCTAGTGTGTTTGTTTGGAGATCTGTATCTGGATATTATACTCATGCCCATTGTAATAAGAAATAGAAAAAAGAAAGAGAAGTGGTATCCTTGTTAAAAGTGATTAAAACAAATGTGAGTCCTGTGGGTAGAAGATAAGATGTCTGCAATCTAAACAGTTTGAGCTTTAGACAGAACTGTTGTATTGGAAGTACCACATGGAAAAGATATTTATGTGCCTGTAACCATGTCTTTCTATGAAGTTTTCTGGTCCTATGAAGGTAAACACATGCAGTTTAACTGAGAAAAAAATAAAAACATTCTTAAGCCATATTTTTTACACTTAAAATAACTGCCCAATTCTTTGAAAAAAAGAATATTTTTATAATTTAGATTACTAACTCAATGAATGTGAGCACTTGAATGAGAAAACATTTACTGCACTTTAATTACAATATAGTAATATTTGGGCAGGTTTAAAAAGAAGTGATGCAGAGGCAGCTTTCTCATCCTTCCTCCTTGTGGCTATGGGAGGTACAGGCAGCTATATCTATTCAGGTTGCTCACTGCCATGCTAACCTTTTGCTTTTTGGTGTACTCCGTTCCTCTGCTGCTTAAGGAGAACTTACAGTCAAACCATTCACTTCACCTCTCAGGGCCTCAGTTTCTTCCTAAAAAAAAAAAAAAGAAAAGAAATTCTTGGGTCCCTTCCATCTGTAACATTAAGTGCTTCCATAGTTTACAAGAAAAATCAAAGTCATCATGGCCACCATTAGGATGAGCTGCCTCAGCTGATGTTTACTCAGTGTTTCTTTGGACCCAAGCAAGGACAATCTGATTGGGCCAAGAAGGGATTACCTAAGGGAAAGTCAGAGAAGAGAGGCTGCCAAAGGCCCACCCAAAGTCAAGGTCAGATTCTAATGGCAACCTAATCTTGGAGAAGACTCTTGGGAGTCCGTTGGACTGCAAGGAGATCCAACCAGTCCATCCTAAAGGAGATCAGTCCTGGGTGTTCATTGGTAGGACTGATGTTGAAGCTGAAACTCCAATACTTGGCTACCTGATGCGAAGAGCTGACTCACTGGAAAAGACCCTGATGCTGGGAAAGGTTGAGGGCAGGAGGAGAAGGGGACGACAGAGGATGAGATGGTTGTATGGCATCACCGACTCAATGGACATGGGTTTGGGTGGACTCTAGAAGTTGGTGATGGACAGGGAGGCCTGGTGTGCTGTGGTTCATGGGGTCACAAAGAGTTGGACTGAGCAACTGAACTGAACTGAACTGAATCTTGCCAGGACTCATCGACTGCCTGGAAGGCAAGCCAACACCCATCCTCCTCCCTGTGTCTACTTCCCTTGACGCCATCCATTGCATGCCTTGATGATGGTATTGAGATAATTAAGGAGCAAATATATTTTAAATATCCAGCTAGTCACAGAGACCTAACTAGAAATCCATGAATGAGGTGACCTGAATTATTTGTTTATGTCTTGAGAAGGCAGATGATGACCAGTGAAATGTTTAAGTGAGGTGAGAGGAGGTGAAGTGAGATCTTTTAATGTCAAAAATAAAGAGACAGTTCTGACAGAGAAAGTAAAAGGAGATAGTAGTTCAGGACTGTGGATAAAGTTACATTTTAGGATAAGACTCAGGGTGCAAAATTCAAATTGATTACTTAAGATGCACGTAGAAGGGAAGGTTGTAGTCCCATAGTGTATCCAGCCGACATCCATTGAGATATTATCACATACTTTTTTTTCTTTTGCTTGTGTGCTAAGTTGCTTCAGTCATGTTGACTCTTTGTGACTCTGTAGACTGTAGCCCTCCAGGCTCCTCTGTCCATGAAATTCTCCAGATAAGAACACTGGAGTTGGTTGCCATTTCCTTCTCCAGGGGATCTCCTGAGCCAGGGATCAAACCCAGGTCTCCTGCATTGCAAGCAGATTCTTTCCCATATGAGCTACAGGGAAGTCCAAAGTTGCTCGGTTGTGTTCGACTCTTTATGACCCATGAACTGTATAGTCCATGGAATTCTCTAGGCCAGAATACTGGAATGGGTAGCCTATCCCTTTCTTTTGCTAGATGTGCTTGGAAGTTTATGACTCAATCTCTGCCCTAAAGGAATCCCAAGTAATTGAGGAGACAGATGAGCAGAGTGACAAAGTATCATGGAAGGCTAGCATGAAATGCTATGAGAACAGAAGGCTGATACCTAGCTCTGACCTAGTGTTAAGGCACAGAGTTCTACCAGGAAATATGAGAAGACATTCCAGGCAGAGACAACATCATGTCCAAAGGAGGAGGTGGGGTGGGAATTGAAGAAGGCATGTAGGATACTGCAGGCATGTCAGTCAGTAGAAGTATAGAGACATGAAGTTAGAGAGGAAGACAAAATGTTGGTTATGGGGCCAAGATCTTTAATTGGGCTGGTTTTGGGTTGGGATTTTATGGTTAGATGTTTCTTAGGATGCTCACACTGCTGGTTTGACTAGATAACTTTCTAGGCCATATCTACTATAATGAGCAGCTCACAGGATCGTGGCTATGCTGAGAAACAGCATATGTTTGTATGGGCACGTACATATGGGTATGTGCCCAAGAACCTAACATTAATCCCTCATCTCTGCACATCTGTAATCTCAAACACAAACATAAAATGATTATGAAAAATAAAGAATGACTTGGAAATGTTCCTCTCTCTACCAGGACAGCATGCTTTTGCTTTGTCATTGAAAATCCACTAGGGTTCCATGACCAAACCGTGGTTTCTACACCCATAAGTCATTGAAATAGAAAAATACATCTTCCTTTCCTTTATTTGTACCTTTAGGCAAATCAGATGACCTTGTTACACTCATACAGTGTGCATAACTCATAGAAACCCACTCAGTGTGGGAAACTGAAAGTCAAGCTCTTTCCCCAACATGAATTGGAAAAGCCACAAGAGTCACCATGGCTTGTTCCTGCCTAGCTGGCAAAGTCAGGCTCAAATGGCCATCAACATGCTCTCCTCCTGCCTCTTCTTGTTGGCAAGTTCAAAAATGCTCAGGATGAATCAGTTGATTTTTCACTATAGCTTTCAGCATGGGCTGGGCAATTTCTTTGAAAAGCCTTGGTTTGACTTTTTCACATGTCAGTATGATAAGGTATTGGCTGAAAACTTTCCCTGCTTGTTCAGAATTAACCTGTGTTATGACATGAATCACTAGAGGAGAAAATCATCATGAGTAGTGTTGTGGTCTGAGGTATTACTTTTCCAATTTAAGAGGGAAGATCTGCCTCCCCCCTTTATGTTTAGCTTTGGTTATCTGAAAAACTATTTAACAAAATGACACTTTATACACTTTTCTAAAATAACTGTCTTACTATTATTGGTGGGTCTTGGTTGCTGAGAGTCACTTAAATGGATATGTAGTGATAACAGAAAGGGACTCAGCATAAATGACTCCTTTCTTTACCATCAATATATAGGTAGCCTTTGTAGTGGCCAAAACTGATGAGTCACCAGAATGCTTTAAAAAATTTCCTTTGGCTTGTGATCCTTTAGAGGTTGCATATTGCTCTTGAAGTAGTGAAAAGATGCAGAGATGTACTTTCTTAAAAACAATAAAAACATGAATTGGTTAGGGCTGTGGGCTGAGTCCATTATTTCATTATAAGCAAACCACTAAGTCTCTAAGTTAATTTCTATTTTAGCGGCACTCAAGGTTTTGTTCACAAACCCCTTGATGTCCCAAGATTATTCTGTGTGGCTCAGGAGGTCAAAATTCTTTTCATAAAAATGTTGTTGTTGTTCAGTCATTGAGTCACGTCCAAATCTTCAAATCTCCGTGAACTGCAGCATGTTAGACGTCCCTGTCCTTCACTATCACCCAGAGTTTGCTCAAACTCATGTCTGTTGAGTTGGTGAAGCTATCTAACAATCTCATCCTCTGTTGCTCCCTTCTCCTCCTGCCCTCAATCTTTTCTAGTATCGGGGTCTCTTCCAATGTGTTGGCTTTCATAATTTTATGATAACATTTGCATATTATCTTCCTTTTTGTCGCTGTTGACATTTCTACTGACTCTATAAAAGCATTGATGAGTAAAAGTGCTGGTGCTCAAGCAGAAATCAAGGTGGTGACACCTAACCATATTGGCACTCATTGCATACTTAGCCTCTGTAGGTTTGCAGAAAGTAATTCCTTTTTCACACAGTTGTCCTGATGCAGCAGGAAGAACTATTAATTTTATTGTCTTGATCTTTGAGTACTTTTTTTGGTTTACTCTCTCTGTGCCAAAATAGGAAGTAACATACACAGCACTTCTGATTCTTATTGAAGTATGGTGTTGTCTAAAAAAGGAAGCATGTGTGCATTTATTCGAGTTCAAACTAAATTAGACATGTTTTTAATGAAATGTCATTTTTATTTAAAGAATGACAAGTTATAGCTATTCAGACTTGGATATTTGGCAGACATTTTCTTAGAATTAACAAAGTCAGTGTCCCTTCAAGAAAAACAACTGTGGAATTTGTTGCCAATGAAAGAATTTTAAGCATGCAAGTAAAATTAAATTTTTGAAAGCTTACATTTCCATACTTATCACTAGGAGCTTGACAGCTTTCCAACATTAAAAGTTTTTCTTGATAAGATTAGTGGTGATATTAATTTTTTCCCTTTAAAAAATTATTTATTTTATTGAGGTATAGTCTATGTACAATAAACTTTAGGTATACAAGACAGTGATTAACAATTTTTAAAGCTTGTATTCCATTTATAGTTATTATATGAGTATGATTTTTTTGATATGCCATAATAAAACATCTCAAAATTTGCAAAGCCTATGCAACTCAGTGAATGGTTATTTTCCAAATGACCAATGCATGATGTTACTCAATCATGTAGGAATAAAAGTTCCATTCAAAGTGCAAAGGAGACTAATGAATTTTAGTGGTTCAGAGCATGCAAGTTTAATTGATATGGTTTTATATTCCATATTGCAACTGACCTTTAAGAAACTATTACTTTTCAAGTTGAGATACAGTGTCATGATTATTCAAAAAAGATATCAAAACACTTCTCCTTTCCTGACTATATATCTGTATAAGGCAACAGAGCAGATTAAATGCAGATGAAATATTGAGTAGATTAAATACTAGATTATACTAATATGAGAATCAGCTGCCTCTTCAGATATTTTTTTTTGTTTTTAGAAAAATAGTTATTTTCACAAAATAAGTATTTTATTATTGTTATTTTAAAATATATTGATACATATTTTAAAATTTTAAGTTTTAGTTTCTAGTATATTAAATATACACAGATGTAACCCATATAAACAAAAGTTCTTTGAAGCCCTTAAGAATTTTTCAGAGTATAATTAGCCAAAGTCCAAAAAACTTGAGAAGCATAGTTTTATTTTAAAAACTGGTTAGAACTATATTCTACTCCAGCTATTATCATCAACTTAATAGGAATAACTTGTGTTGAGCTGAAAACAGAGGCCCTCTATTGATTGATCTTGTTATATGTAACTGAGTTTTTCCAGCTGGCCATGTGACATCTGTTCATTGGAATGTGAATAATAATCATTTGGGAGACACTTATTGGAAGTAGAGAATAAAAAAAAAATCTGATTGCACCTACTAAAAACAGACATCTAAACATAGTTTAAGGCATTTTTGGAATAACTTTCTTTAATTTTACAATGAGTAAGTAGAACTTTGCTGTGGAAGTACAAATAGTTGCTAATTTGACATTAAAATATTTTAAAGACAGAAGGTATATTCTTGCTTCAACCTTCATCCTGCATTTCTGATGCTTAATTTCTTTGCCTTATCAGATTCTCTCCACACCCAGAGAGAAAGTTCTAAATTCCTTAGCATGCATTCAAGGACCTTCACAATCAGGACCCAAACTTCACCAGCCTTATTTGCTGCTTTTCTTATATCCTTCACCCATCTCCCATCACTCATATACCAGCTGTGCAAAACTTTCTCTGAACATACCATTCCCTCACGTGTCCTACAACTTTTGATTTCCTTATTTCCTCTCCTGGGATACTTTTATTTCTCCTTTCCATCACCCAACAAATTCTCACTAATCCTTCAAACATCAAGGCTATATTAACCTCCAATGAGAAGCCATTTTGCAATTCATTCATTCAACAAAAGGAAGATGCTAGGCAATGGTGAATAGAATCATGCGTAGTCCATATTTTCATGTGACGTATTTATATATAGTCACACAATTGAAAAATGGCATTTGTGATGAATGTCATTTGGGAGAGATTCAGGATGCCGTGGGAGTCTGTAATGAGGTGATTTATCCCAGTCATGGAGGTCAGAGAAGCCCCCTCCCCCCATGCCGCCATGAGAAAGTATCTCTTGATCTGAGAACTGAATAAGGATAGAGATCAAAAGAGAAGAGGGGAGAGAAGTACTGGACATGGACAAAGTCTCTGTGGCAGAGAGAGCATCTGGCTCCTCAGGACTAGACAGAGAAGAGAGTGGCTGGAGTGGAATGGGGAGGGGAGAGCAGAGCACATGTGGACTTGGAAGGGAGGGCGATCGCAAGGCAGGCTGGATCCTGTGAGTGTGTTAATGAGGTTTGTTCTTAACCTAAGAGATCTAGGAAGCCACTAAAAACTGGAGGGATAATCGAGTCTCATATTTGCAATTTGGAAAGATCACTGTGGCTGCTGTGAGGGAATAGACTAAACAGGGGCCATGAAGGGGGCTCAGCCATGAAGATGGTGTAATAGTCTAACAACACAGTAACGGTGGCCTGAGATTAGGAAATTGAAGGTAAGTGAGTGGATTTAAGTGATGGATAAGCAGTGAAACTGAAAGGCGATGGGTTGGAAGTGTGGGTAAGAGAGAGGCAGGGGTCAAGGATGACACCTTGAATTCTAAATTGTGTACCTGCTTATGTTTCAAATCTAAAGTATGATACAAATGGACTTATTTACAAAGCAGAAATGGACTTAAAGACGTAGAAAACAAACTTACCCTTACTGAAGGGGAAAATGGGAAGGGATAAGATAGAAGTTCCTTGGTGGTTTAGTTGGTAAGGAATCTGCCTGCAATGCAGGAAACTCAGGTTCAATCCCTGGTTGGGGAAGATCCCGTGGCAACCCACTCCAGTATTCTTGCCTGGGAAATCCCATGGATAGAGGAGCCTGCTGGCTACAGTCCATGGGATCGCAAAGAGTAGGACATGACTTAGCTACCAAACCACACAAGTTAGGAGTTTGGGATTAGTAGATATACACTACTATATATAAAATAGATAACCAACAAGGGCCTGCTGTATAGCACAAGGAATTATCTTGTAATAACCTACAATAGAAAAGCATGTGATAAGTGTGTGTGTGTGTGTGTGTGTGTATATATATATATATATATATATACATGTATATATAAATATAACTGATTTACTTTGTTGTACACCAAAAACTAATACAACATTGTAAATCAACTATACTTCAATAAAAAGTATTAGGTAGTGACTGCTATGTCCCTAACTTCATACGTCTACTACTGAATCATTATTTTGTATGGACATTTGTCAATTGGCATTGTTGTTGTTGTCCACGTTACTACATGGACATAATTACTACCCTTACTACAGTGAAGCAGTCCACCACTGTGTGAGCCTTGATAGGAGACAGAATACAACCTCCCAGTACAGAAAGGAGAGCAGACCAGATGTGACTTCTGTCTAACTCTAATGTCTAAATCTCAGATAGGGAAACTGGGCTTTGACAATTATTTGCTTCCAAGTAGAACTTTGAATTTGAAGCAAGTGGG
Organism: Dama dama; assembly: GCF_033118175.1. Taxonomy (NCBI): domain Eukaryota; kingdom Metazoa; phylum Chordata; class Mammalia; order Artiodactyla; family Cervidae; genus Dama; species Dama dama. Next base: position 67,104,707 of record NC_083692.1, read on the forward strand.
AAACAACGAATTTATAGTTAATTGCATGATAGCAGTGTTCAGTGGTGGCCATTGGAGTGACCAGCCATAGTAGCAGTGCTGTCTAACACGAGTAGTGGCAATGGTGTCTGAGCAGCATTCAAATCAGGCTGTGCATACAGCAGAAACTTTGCAATGGCTTCCATTTCTCTTGGTGCCTGGCCATTTTCTGAATTTGTTTCTACAGCTTTATGGTTAAAGATAAATTCGTGGTAATGTTCGGGCTAACCTCCTGAAGGTTAAATATGAATCAGTTGTTACTGTTGTTCAGTCACTAAGTCATGTCTGACTCTTTTTGAACCCAAGAACTGCAGCATGCAGTTCATGAAGATCTTTCACTGTCTCCTTAAGTTTGCTTAAACTCGTGTCCATTGAGTCAGTGATGCCATCCAACCACCTCATCCTCTGTTGTCCCCTTCTCCTCTTGCCCTCAATTTTTTCCATCATCAGGGTCTTTTCCAGTGAGTCAGCTCTTTGCATCAGGTGGCCAAAGTATTGGAGCTTCAGCTTCAGCATCAGTCCTTCCAATGAGTATTCAGTGTTGATTTCCTTTAGGATTGACTGGTTTGATCTCCTTGCAGTCCAAGGGACTCTCAAGAGTCTTCTCTAGCAAAACAGTCCAAAAGCATCAATTCTTCAGCATTCAGCCTTCATTATGGTCCAACTCTCACATCCACACATGACTACTGGGAAAAACCCATAGCTTTGACTATACGGACCATTGTTGGCAAAATGATGTCTCTGCTTTTTAATACACTATCTAGGTTTGTCACAGCTTTTCTTCCAAGGAGCAAACATCTTTTAATTTCATGGCTTCAGTCACTATCCACACTGATTTTGGAGCCCAAGAAAATGAAATCTGACAGTTTCCATGATAGGACCGGATGCCATGATCTTTGTTTTTTGAATGCTGAATTTTAAGCCAGCTTTTTCACTCTCCAAAGGCTCCTTGATTCCTCTTCACTTTCTGCCATTAAAGTGGTATCATCTGCATCTCTGAGGTTGTTGATATTTCTCCTGGCAATCTTGATTCCAGTTTGTCAGCCATCCAGCCCAGCATTATGTATGATATACTCTGCATATAAGTTAAATAAGCAGGGTGACAATATGCAGCCTTGATGTACTCCTTTCCCAATTTTAAACCAGTTCATTGCTCCGTGTTGAGTTCTAACTATTGCTTCTTGTCCTGCATACAGGTTTCTCATGGGACAGGTAATATGGTCTGATATTCTCATCTCTTTAAGAATATTGCACAGTTTGTTGTGATTCATAGCCAAAGGCTTTAGTGCAGTCAATAGAGCAGAAGTAGATGTTTTTTTGGAATTCTCTTGTTTTTTCTACAATCCAGCATATGTTGGCAATTTGATTTCTGGTTCCTCTGCCTTTTCTAAACCCAAGTTGTACATCTGAAAGTTCTCAGTTCATATACTGTTGAAGGCCAGCTTGAAGGATTTTGAGCATTGCTTTGCTAATGTGAAATGAGTGTAACTGTATGGTAATTTGAACATTCTTTGGCATTGCCCTTCTTTGGGATCTGAATGAAAACTGACCTTTTCCAGTCCTGTGTCCACTGCTGAATTTTCCAAATTTACTGGTATATTGAGTGCAGCACTTTAACAGCATCATCTTTTAAGATTTTGAAATGGCTCAGTTGCAATTCTATCACCTCCATTTGCTTTGTTTGTAGTAACGCTTCCTAAGGCCCACTTGACTTCACACTCCAGGATGTCTGGATCTAGAGGAGTGACCACACCATCGTGGTTATCTGGGTCATTAAGAGCTTTTTTTTTGTACAGTCTTATGTATTCTTGCCACCTCTTCTTAATCTCTTCTGCTTCTGTTAGGTCCTTGCTATTTTTGTCCTTTATTGTGCACATCCTTGCATGAAATGCAAATATGAGTCAGTCAGTGCTCCAATTAGTTCTCATGGATTCAGCATTTTAATTGTTTCAAGTAACACATACTAATGTAACTCTCATTTGACAAAATGAGTTTGTCAAAAATTAACAAAATTGGTTTCAGTGGCTTATAACCAAGAACACTGACTGGCACATTTGCCTCTATGGCCTGATTCACCCTGGGAGCTACAAACATGTTCAGGACAAAGATTGGGTTCTGCTCTCAGTGCGTGGCCCAGAACACATGCAGTTGGTGTTCAAAGCACACAGGCTGGCTGCAAGAATGGTTCTCCCAAGGTTCATCCTCCTCCCTTCCCCTCAAGCATGCATACAGCTTTCACTTGCCTCTGCTCAACTGTTGCATAGGTGGGTTCCCCAGCACTACACTCTGGGAAGTACTTTCTCTATTCCATGGCACTGTTCACCCAGGGCTGCACGTGCCAAAGTGGGAATGAAAGGTCCTATTGTATACCATGCATACAAGGGATCCGTGTTGAGGTTTTTGTGGGGACAGGGCAACGCCGAAAGGCAGCTGCCAACACAACAGGACAGAGTGAAACTGTGTAGTTTCGATTCCCCTAGAATGGGGATTCATTTGTTCAGAACAGCTGAAGCAGCTAGCAAACCATGCGGTGTCCGCATTCCTGAAGAAAGCTCTGTGCCCACAGAGCCAGTGGAGCGGCAGCCCTTGAAGGTGATATTGGCCAAACCAAGTTCTGCCATCGCCCGGGGACTTCCTGTTGTGAAAGGAAGCCTTTCAGTGCTGGCCTGGCTGAGTTTGGGGAGAAGTCTCTTTGCTTCTGAAGCTCCTGAGGACTGAGGAGCCGGGAAGCAGGAGTCTGGGGTTTACTCTGTGGCCTTTAGCCCACAAATGTGGGATGTCTGACAGCACTGAATCTTCATCACCAGAGAGTCAATGTGTAGCTGCAAAGGTTCCCTGAAATCCTCTAATAACTTGTGACTTAACAAGTCATTCAAACTGGCTGGAGAGTCACATTTTTCCTGGCTTTAAAACCTGTGTGCGGTCCACAGGGTCCCGGACTTCAGTGCAGAGACGAAGGCAATGCTGAGCTGTCTTGCGACTCTGCTTTTGTCTCTAAGACTGAGGATGGGGTCTGAGAGGGTCCAGAGACGTCTGTGATTGCAGCTTTTTATTTTTACCACACCCCTCTCTTCAGTTCCCACAGGAAGCATGGGCCTCACATTTTAGTGCCTGTGGTGCTCTCTGCTGGCAGCTGCTGTCTTTCTGTTCCTGGGAACAGGACGCCTCTGTCATCTGCTCAGGCCTCTCACCCTGACTCCATGTGCCACAGGAAGCAACTCGGAGGGGATCTGATCCACAGCCAGTGTCTAGACCCTCCCACTCTTTGACTACTTCTTCTGCCTATTTAAGAGTCAATTACCCTATAGATTCAGTCATGATTGAAACTAACCCCTCCCTCACATGCTTCCTCTCCCAGTAGCTTACTCCCTGGGGTGGTAATGCCTCCCATGATGGCAAGAATTTTTATCCCTTCATTGTCTCTTCACTATTAACTCCAGTATTTACCGCAGTGCCAAATGCATAGAAAGGGCTTAATAAATACTCATTGAATGAATAAATGGATGACTGAATAAAATAGTGATAGAACCTGTAAGGTAAATGATGTTAAATTCACTTAAGAGTTGAGAATACTGAGACCTGAAGAGGTTATTTGACCTGCCCCCAGACTACAGAACTAAAATACAGCCCCAGGTTTGTATGAATTCTACCTTTTTCTCATCATGCCAAATAGAATTGTATTCATAACCTCTGACTTCATCTCAAATCTAGAGGACTAGAAAGCTACATGGGCTGTGATGTTGTACTTTGGTTCAGTTTGGTTGGGCTATTTCTTCCTAGGATTGAGAATTTTTTATCCCTCCCTTCTGCAGTGCCTAGATATAGCTCTCCTTTTCTCACCATGTGACCCTCACCTCCATGCAGAGAAAATTATAGATACCGTGGAAGAGGGACAGCAGTTGTGGACCAAAACAACAGAACAGATGCTTCTCAGAATCCTTAATCTGTATCAGCACTGCTAATATTATATGTAGGAGAAAGGAGACTGAAAATTTCATGTAGGCAAGGATTTCTGTTGTATTATCACTGATGAATTCAAGCACCTACAATATCATCTGGGACTAAATGACTGTTGAAAGAGTGACTAAATGAATGGAGAGAATGATGAGAAAGAAGAAAGAAGGGAGGAAAGAAGGTGATAAGAATGCAAGAGAAAAAGAGAAGTGAGTTGTACAAGAAGAAAGGTGACAATTTTGGGGGTTGATGAACCTTCCTTTTTCTTGTTTCCTGAATGATGTGTATCACTGGCACAGAAGAAGAAAAAAATTGAACTTAAAGACTGAGGACAAATTTTGATTTGAAATTATATTCTTCAGTTCCAGTTCACTTTCATAGCTGAAATAGCCAATTTGGATATTCACTTACCCCTCCATGCCTCATTTTCCATAAATTGGCATGATTTGCTATGTATTGATGAACATCAGGGAAAGAGTCATAGACATAACTAATGGAAGGAATACAAAATCCCTTTTTAATAATCTGATGGATGATTTTGAAGCACCCACACCAATTTAGATGTATTAGTCATCGATAGCATGACCAGTAGGAGTATTGCTCAATTTGTAAATAATTTTTGCCTAAGTGCTCTTGGTTGGGTTATTCTGTGTCCAAACCTTGTTTCAGTCCTGCTGCATGACTTTTCTCCCCAAGGACTGCTCCTTGAACCATGGTATTGAATTTTTGAACTTTAACCTACAGCGGTTCTGTCCTACAAGCCCAACAAACCAAGAGAAAACCTCAAATGTCAAGTGCCTAGGCCAGAGGGTGGGAATTCATGAGTCACAGCCAGTATCCTTATCTTTGGATAGGAGTCATTGCCATGCTTTAGCTTCTGCTTGGCCCAGATCCTATCACATTGCAGTGAATGGATTTTTCCAGCTATGATAACTAGAATATTTTTTTGCATGCTACCAAGCTTCTCTTCTTAAGAAGAGATCTTAAGAAAAATAAGTCAGGTAACATGATAAGGAGGTAGACTCTGGGCTAGCAGGGAGATGCTGTGGGCTCTGGTCCCAACTCTGATCCAGACTCCATGTGATTCCAACAAAGGCCCTTACCTCTTTCCTGGAAGAGGAAGGGCACATGAAGAACATGCAAAAGATTTATAAATTATTTACTTAATGATAAAGACCACAGTTCAACTGGAAACAGAGGCTGAGTTCATGTCTTTCAATTTGATGTCCACAATTATTTGTTTAGAGGCCTACAGGTGATTTGCTGAAAAGAGTCATGCTTGCAGACAACTGCTTTGCTTAGAAAAATGCCCTGTGCTCCCGTTTCAAATATTGCATCAGTGAAAAAAAGAGAGAAAACATTTCATTGAAAATTCCCTTGTGTTTTCCACTGCATCAATACTATGATTAATTTTTCTTCACGAAGAACGGGGTGTCACCAAAACTTCAAAAATATTTTCCAAGTGTTTTTCATAATACAAAGGCTAATTTTTCTGAGGCTTTTATCATGAATAACCCAAGCTAATTGCCAAATGCATTTTATGTAGTTTTGGGAGTATTTTCCTCTCCTTTTTATTATAGTTTTCCAGTTTTTGCCAAACTGATTTTGAAATTAGAGTGGAAAATCCAGCTACTTCAAAATCAATTAATGTCTGGGAATATGAGTCATATAGGCAAAATGTGCAGTAGTTTAGGCATAGATTGTCTTTTCATGGTGTGTTGGCCATGGGTGAACAGGGTACTAGCATTCAGAACAAACATTTTAAGGAGGAAATAATGTGACTAATATACCTTTCATCTGTCATAAGTTTTTGAAGATTATCACTTTATCTTATTCTTTTCCTCATTCCCTTCTAACCACGTGGCAGTGATTTATAATATTGTCTACTGTCTGCTTTCAAGATCTTGAAATTGTAAAATTACAACATTGTGCTTTTCTGTTTGAGCATAAATATTTCAGTAATTGATGGCACTTTGGTAGTTGTGAAAAATAACAGTCCTGTGACTAATCTTGTTTTATTGTAGTCTATCTGAGAGAAATTAGAGAGTTTGGTTAAGCCACAATATTTAAATTTAAATATTTGATTATCTAATTTATAAAGTTACATATTATTTATATTAATATAAAGTTTGACTACTTAAATGCCTTCTCTCCAATTTATACCCAATTTATGACTTCTTCGTAATCTATATTGATTAAGAGGAAAGTTGGACTCAACCCTATGCTTGCTTGAAGAATGCATGTATGTAGAGATACAGAGCTATTTGTAATATGTCCATATTGTGATCAGTGATTTGGTTTATTTAATTTTGGCTAAAATTATCTGGAAGTTATAAAACTAGAAAGAGAAAAGCCTAACTTCATTTCATATACATCTCAGCACATTGATATCTGTGCACATATGAATCAGAAATGCATTTTGTTTTGGTTTGTCCTGCCTTTGCCTTTTCAATATGCTGAGTAATTAGGCAAGAAATAGATTAAACTAAATCTGAGTGTATGTAAGTTTCAAGTCATTCCAAATTAAAATAAATTTTATTCAGTTGTTTTCTTCAAATTCTCATGACAAAACAAGTGGCCCCTGATAGTTCTGTTGATGATGGAACAAGGGAAAGAAAAGAAAGTAAATATAAAAAAAAGAATTTTCAAGGACACTCAGGGCTTTCTTGATGTCTCAGTGGGTAAAGAATCCACCTGCAATGCAGGAGACACAGGAGACTTGGATTTGATTACTGGGTGGGGAAGATACACTGGAGGGGGACATGGCAACCCATTCCAGTATTCTTGCCTACAAAATCTCATGGACAGAGGAGCCTTACAGGCTACAGTCCATGGGGTCACAAAGAGTCAGACACAACTGAGTGACTAAACACGAGCAACAAGCAGGGAAGCTTACCTTTCCAATTTTTCATCTCTCATTATACTTCTTAAATGGCACCTAAAATAATCAGATGATGAACTAGACCCAGTAATGAGCCCATTAAGTTCTCACCAAAGAAGGCTTCTTACATCACAGACTACAATGGGAACATTCCAAAGACTAACTCCATCAGGCTGAATCTTCCTATCAGCTCTGACTTTGCTATTCACGTCATGGTCACTGCCACCCTTCTTAGAGAAAATAGTTTATTAATTTTCAGTTTTGTTTGATGACTAAAAGTATATATCTGAAAGAAAAAAAAAGAAATGATCAAGAATATGAACATATAATTAATAAGTGAAGAAATATAAATGGCTACAGAAGTTTTGAAAAGCCACTCACTCATGTCTGATTTTCAATTGACAGAATAATACTGGATGCTTCCCATCTCCCAGAAATCACCCAAAACATCAGGGTAACAAATACCTGATATGCTAACTCCATGTTTGATTATACGAATAGACAGTTTTCTTTAATTGAAGTATAGTTGTGAGCTGGACAATAAAGAAGGCAGAGCACAGAAAAATTGATGCTTTTCGAACTGTGGTTCTGGAGAAGACTCTTGAGAGTCCCTTGGACTGCAAGGAGATTAAAACAGTTAGTCTTAAAGGAAATCAACCCTGAATAATCTTTGCAAGGACTGATGCTAATGCTGAAGCTCCAATACTTTGGCCACCTGATGCGAAGAGCTGACTCATTTGAAAAGACCCTGATGCTGGGAACTATTGAAGGCAGAAGGAGGGCGACAGAGGATGAGATGGTTGGATGGCATCACTGATTCAATGGACATGAACTTGGGCAAACTCTGGGAGATGGTGAGGGACAGGGAAGCCTGGTGTGCTGTAGTCCATGGGGTCACAAAGAGGTGGACACGACTTGGTGACTGAACAACAACAACAACATCGTTGATTTACAATGCTGTATTAGTTTCAGGTATAGAACAAAGTGATTCAGTTCTGTGTGTGTGTGTGTGTGTGTGTGTGTGTGTGTGTGTGTATTTGTGCTTGTGTGTGTACTCAGTCATGTCTGACTTTTTGCAACCCCATGGACTTCAGGAGCTCACCAGTCTCCTCTGTCCATGGAATTTCCCAGCAAGAATACTGGAGTGGGTTGCCATTTCCTACTCCAGGGGATCTTCCTGACCCAGGGATCATGTCTCTTGCTTCTCCTGCCTTGGCAGGCAGATTCTTTGACACTAGAACCACCTGGGAAGCCCCAATCAAAGCATATCACTATATATATATATATATATATATATATATATATATATATATATATATATATATATATAAAACAGAACACAATGTAAGGCACTAAGAGAAGAGAGAAGAAAAGAGGGACAAAAAAAAGCTGTAAGATGCACAGAGAACAATGAACAAATGACAATAGTTAAGCCTTCCCTATTATTAATTAGTTTTAAATGTAGATGGGGAATGATACTCACTAATCAAAAGACATAGATTTGGAACCTAAGAGACATACACAGAACACCCCACCCAACAACAGCAGACTATACCTTCTTCTCAAGTACACATAGAATATTCTATGAAGCCATGAAAAAACATGGAAGAACCTCAGACTTGTATTACTAAGTGAAAGAAACCAATCTGAAAAGGCTAGATACTGTGTTATTTCAATTGTGTGACATCTTAGAAAAGGCAAAACAATGGACACAATAAAACATCAGTGGTTGCTAGGGACTGGGAGGAAGAATGAATAGATGGAGCACAAAAACTTTTAGGGCAGTGAGACTGTTCTGTGCTGTGTGATACTTTAATGATGGATGTGTGTCATTATATATTTGTCAAATTCCATAGAATGAATGATAACACAAATGGATCTGAACATGACCACTGGACTTTGGGTGGTGATGTGTCGATATAGTTTCATTGATTGTAACAAATATACCATTTTGATGTGTAATGTCCATAGGGGAAAGCTGTTTGTGGTGGAGGAGATGGCAGAGATATTGTACATGGGAACTCTGTACTTTCTGCTCAATTTTGCTGTGACTCTAAAACAGCTCTAAAAATGAAAGTAAATTAAAGATGATATATTTCCCTATGACAACGAGGAAATATATCCAAAGTATTTAATGTAAAATAAGTAATTGTTATATTTTAATGAAACAATTATATAAGTACATATATGTGTGTACTTGTGTATATACATATAGACATAAACAGTCAGGAAAGATAAACTCTGTTAAACTTTTCCTGTTGTTAAGCAGGCACATCTGGAGAATAAATAGGGAAAAGATCTCCATCTTTTACTTCATGCTGTGCTGTGCTTGTTGCTCAGTCATGTCCAATTCTTTTCGACCCCTTGGGCTGTAGCCCACCAGGCTCCTCTGTCCATGGAGATTCTCCAGGCAAGAATATTGGAGTGGATTGCTATGACCTCCTTCAGGTTATCTTCCCACCCCAGGGAATCAAACCTAGGTCTCCTGCATTGCAGGCTTCTTTACCATCTGAGCCAACAAGGGGAAGCCCAAGAATACTGGAGTGGGTAGAATATCCCTTCTCCACAGGATCTTCCTGACCCAGGAATCAAAACGGAATCTTCTGCACTGCAGGAGGATTCTTTACCAGCTGAGCTACCAGGGAAGCCCCTTTCACTTCATGCATTTTTATATTTCTTGGTGTTTATATAGTATTTCTATATCATTTTTGCCATTAAAAATGTAAATCTGGAAAAATTAACTAGTGCTCAGTGTAAACCACTGGAAAGTATAATGCAATATGAATAAAATAAATACAATTCATCATTATTCCCCTCTCCCATCCTACAATAACCACTTTAAGTACTCTGCAAATTTCTTCTCAGTGTTTTGTCTATTATATCTGTCTGTATATTTGTATATGTATACATTGAGAACATAATGTATATGCAATGTTGTATCCATCTTTTCATTTGATAGAATATTATAACTATATTCTCAATACATTACATATTCCATAAAAAACATTTTTGTAAAAATGCACTATTTTATTCTTACTAATATATCTTTATTTAATCATTCCCTTGTACTTGGAAATTTATGGTGTTTTTTTTGTTTGCTGTCATGACTAATTCTTTTTGTTTTTCATTTATTTTTGTTTGTTGGAGGCTAGTTATTTTACAATATTGTAGTGGTTTTGCCATACACTGACATGAATCAGCCATGGATTTACATGTGTTCCCCATCCTGAACCCCCCTCCCACCTCCCTCCCCATCCCATCCCTCTGGGTCTTCCCAGTGCACCAGCCCCGAGCACTTGTCTCATGCATCCAACCTGGATTGGCGATCTGTTTCACACTTGATAATACACGTGTTTTGATGCTGTTCTCTCAGATCATCCCACCCTCGCCTTCTCCCACAGAGTCCAAAAGTCTGTTCTATACATCTCTGTCTCTTTTTCTGTCCTGAATATAGGGTTATTGTTGCCATCTTTCTAAATTCCATATATATGCATTAGTATACCGTATTGGTGTTTATCATTCTGGCTTACTTCACTCCGTAAAATGGTCTCCAGTTTCATCCATCTCATTAGACTGATTCAAATGTATTCTTTTTAATGGCTGAGTAATATTCCATTGTGTATATGTACCATAGCTTTCTTATCCATTCGTCTGCTGATGGGCATCTAGGTTGCTTCCATGTCCTGGCTATTATAAACAGTGCTGCAATGAACATTGGGGTACACATGTCTCTTTCAGTTCTGATTTCCTCAGTGTGTATGCCCAGGAGTGGGATTGCTGGGTCATATGGCCGTTCTATTTCCAGTTTTTTAAGGAATCTCCCCACTGTTCTCCATAGTGGCTGTACTAGTTTGCATTCCTACCAACAGTGTAAGACTAATTCTTAATAGAGAAATACTGGGACAAAGAATTAAGCATTTTTAAAGCTCTTGGTTTATTTTGCCAAATTGTCTCCCTTAAAAGTACCAGTTTATTGTGTCATGAGCATTACATGAGAATGCCCATCTCAAAATACCCCTTAACACAATTTTGAACATTTCTGAAGAGTGTGGTTACAAATAGAAGAATGGAGGAGAAAAGAGACAGTAGCTTCTTTCCCTTAAAGGATCTCATTGCTTCAGCCCTTTTCGCATTAAAATCAGTTCCACCCTTGCTCAAAAGATCCTCATGATTTCCACCTTAAAATATCAACTCCCATGTTCCTTACAATTATTTGCATTATCTTGATGATGTGCCTTAAATCAGAAGATGCTTAAGACCCGTATGTGACATGCTAGGGTTTTGAGGTTTTCGTCTTTCTTGTCTGACACCTAGTTTTACTTGGTATTGATATAATATTTGGTATTACTTGTATCACACCAAGTAACATTTGGATTAATTAAAGGTATTAATTAATACCAAGTCAATAATTAAATAATATTCCCAGTTGCATTTATTATGTGTGTGTGTTAGTCGCTAAGTTGTTTCTATTTGTGACCATAAAGACTGTAGCCTTCCAGGCTCCTCTGTCCATGGAATTTTCCAGGGGAGAATACTGGAGTGAGTTGCCATTTCCTCCTCCAGGGGATCTTCCTGACTCAGGTATCAAACTGGGTCTCCTGCATTGCAAGCAGATTCTTTACCACCTGAGCTACCAGGGAAGCATATATTATACTTTCTCACAAATAATAAAATTTAAAAGGTTGTCAACTGCTATCGTCTCACTTCCAATTGAGTACTTATAAATGAAGACCAGTAACAATAACTATGACATAAAATCAGTGAGACAAGAAATGGTTCATGTTGAAACACTGTGCATAGTAAGCTAGCTTTTAGGTTTAGAGGTATACTTCTCACTTCCTGAATGAGAAGGTAGCATCACAATGAAGTAAAGACAAGGGAACCATCTGCTATAGAGAAATAAAGGAACCTTTTGAGATCAGCCTAATAAAAAGTCAGACTGCATTATTTAGAGAGTGCATAAGAGTTTCATGTTAGATAAAATTCCTTGTTTAACCCCTAACTTGGAATCAATAAACCATTGAAATTCTCACCCTCTAAACGTGGACATGAAAATACCATTGGTCACTTGCCCACTCATCTCCATGGAGATGTTATGATTCACATCTGGTTACAGGCAAGCAGAGCTTTTGCATCAACAGCTTGACCACAGCTTCACCCTTCTCCTAATCTCAATCATATTTCATGGCTGAACTCCAAGAGTTTATTAATTCTGTTTTATATTTTTCTTTTTAATCTCCCTTTTCAAATATGAATTTTTACATACAAAATAACTGACATGACAATTCACATCTGCATCATTTTTTAAAATCTCTTTTAACTTTGATTGTGAATTTGCAGTGTGTATGTCAGGGGCAGGGTGGTTGTGTTGTTTGCAAGAAAATGGACGTGTTGGTAACAACAAATGCCTAGATTACTTTGGTCTTCACTTACAAAGAGATTCCTCACTATGCTTATTTTGCATGAACAGAAAATGTTGTTTGTCCTCTGCCAACTCATAATGTGTTACAGGCAAATACTAGAATCCATTTCCTTTTTTGTTTATTTTAACCCCAGGGCCCTACACTAAATTTTTTTCCTTTTGCTTATTGAAAGCTGTCATAAAAGAATGTTCATTTACTCTCTTATTAGAGAGAGTTAACCTTGGTTAACAATGTTGTAGGCACTGCTAGGTTGGGGAGAAAAAAGGGTGGTGAATAGAATTTAAAAGAAGGCTATGTTTATAGGTGGTTTCTTTACAAGTAGATTTCTATGTAAATAGGAAGGTGGATCTATTTACATAGAAACCGTGTACACCATTTACATAGACCATGTAGACTCTGTGGATGAATTGTGGTTTTATAGGACCCTTGTGTCTGTTTCCCCATCATTATGCAAAAACTCTGGGTAAACAACATTATTTGATACAGGCAGGAAGAAGGGCCAATGCATGCATGGGTTCCTGTCCTCTTGGCTTTCTGCATACAAGAGGTGCTTCCTGCAGAAGGACTGGAGCACAGCTGGACACACTGCCTCTGGCAACCTCAGAATGAGCGCCAGCTGTTTAAAGGGAGTTCTGAAAATGTCAGCTGCCTACCATCTAGAGATCTTAAGACCTCAGATCTGGGAGAAGTTGCATTTGGGCATAGCCTCTCACTTGCTGGTCAGTGAGTCTAGGGTACCAGCTAGCTGTTGCCAGTAAACTGAGAGATACCCCTATGTCATCCACAAGAGAATCCTCCTATCTCCATGCCTTCTCTGAATTGCAATTTTGTTGCTAGTGCCTCTTTTTAATCAACCTATGAGTTGGTACAATGGCCTTCAACAGATAAATGTGATTGCTTTTTAAAAATTAGGCTCAGCTATGCTTAAAATAGAAGGCTGTGCCATGGCATGTTGGTATACGTTTAATAGCTGACTTGGGGGGAGGGCTAGAGGGCAGAAAACTTACAATTTGTGGATTTTGCCAATTTCTTTGTCTAAAAACTCTGATCATGGCCAATTTCAAACTGCCAAGTTGGATCACCAAATACAGAATCGGGAAGAGATGCGTGTAATCAGCTCCAGAAAGGTGGTACTAGCCAGTACCCCACCAATGCTATGTATTAGATGGGTAATTTTTCAGTGTCAGATACCATCAGCTACAGCTAGTTATATCTTTACTCACTACAGTGAACAAGCTGGGGCACTGTGTTTCCATTTGAATTTTGATGACTTACTTTGTGTGTGCAGCTGTGGGACAATATTTTATAGTTTAGCCTTTTAAAGATCCAACTTTTATGAACATTGAGAGAGGAATGAAATAATTTCACAGAGAAGAAGCGATTCTGCTCTGCCAACTATGATAAATATCTTTACATGTGTAGGAATGGAATCATCCTATTTCAGCTGCACTGGGATCTTCATTTAAAAAGGAATGTGTAGGCTGAAACTTCTAGCACTTATTTAACTGCATCATGTCTTTGAGTATTTTTCAGGCCATCTCTCTTTTCCCTGAAAATCCAGTGAATTCTACTTAGGAGATAATGTATACAATTATAAAAGAGTGGATGTCAATCTACTGTTTAATTTGAGAGTGTCCCTTGTGAGGTCTCTACAAATCTTCTCTAGTCATAAAATCCCAGAGAGAAAGATTACATAATTTATCTTTTTCTGTTGGATTTAGCAACTGTCGGCCTATTGGGTAGCAAGAGACCTTTGGGGAGAGAAGGAGAGCCAGGGGAGCTCCAACTATGGCCTAATAACCCCAGTGCTGAGTCTCAGGCACCAGCTGGCCTCTGGGAATAAGAACTTGCCATTTTTTAGTGTTTGTGTGTCTGCTTCAGTATTAGCTCACATTGGCCAGTCTTTTTAGAGCTGTTTCAATTTCTTTCTTTTTTTTTTTTTTAATTTAGGGAATTTCCCTTTCCCCCCCTCCATGTCCTAATAGGGAAACTTCCCTTTATCCTTGCTCAACCTTCACTGACTCTTTGCAGATAGTTTAAACAACCTCCCTTATTGGTTCTCATTGGGATTTCCTTGCTCTGGATGGTGACTTATTTGCACTACTGCTGCTGCTGTGGCTATTTAGTCACTAAGTTGTGTCCAACTCTGTCCATGGAATTTCCAGGCAAGAATGCTGGAGTAAGCTGCCATTTCCTTCTCTGGGGGTCTTCCTAACCCAGGGATCAAACCCATATCTCCTGCATTGGCAGGCAGATTCTTTACCACCGAGTCAACTGGGAGTTCTATTCAGTTGTTCAGTCATATCTGACTCTTTGAGACCTCATGGACCGCAGCTTCCCAGGCCTACTTGTCCATCACCTACTCCCAGAGCTTGCTCAAACTCATGTCCACCAAGTCAGTGATGCTATCCAACCGTCTCATCCTCTGTCGTCTCCTTCTCCTGCCTTCAATCTTTCTCAGCATCAGGGTCTTTTCCAATGAGTCATCTCTTTGCATCAGGTAGCCAAAGTATTGGAGCTTCAGCATCAGTGCTTCCAATGAATATTCAGGATCAGTTTCCTTTAGGATTGACTGGTTTCATCTCCTTGCAGTTCAAGGGACTCTCAAGAGTCTTCTCCAACACCACAGTTCAAAAGCGTCAATTCTTTGGTGCTCAGCCTTCTTTATGGCCCAACTCTTGCATCCATACACAACTACTAGAAAAATCATAGCTTTAACTAGATGGACCTTTGGAAGCAAAGTAATGTCTCTGTTTTTTAATATGCTGTCCAGGTTGGTCATAGCTTTTCTTCCAAGGAGCAAGCATCTTTTAATTTCATGGCTGCAGTCACCATCTGCAATGGTTTTGAAGCCCAAGAAAATAAAGTCAGTCACTATTTCCATTGTTTCCCCATTTGTTTGCCATGAAGTGATGGAACTGAATGCCATGATCTTCATTTTTTGAATGTTGAGTTTTAGGCCAGCTTTTTCGCTCTCCTGTTTCACTTTCATCAAGAGGCTCTTTAGTTCCTCTTTGCTTTATGCCATAAGGGTGGTGTCATCTGCATATCTGAGGTTATTGATATTTCTCCCAGCAATCTTGATTCCAGTTTGTCAGTCATCCAGTCCAGCATTTCACATGATGTTCTCTGCATATAAATTAAATAAGCAGGGTGACAATATACAGCCTTGACATACTCCTTTCCTGATTTGGAACCAGTCCGTTGTTCCATGTCTGGTTCTAACTGTTGCTTCTTGACCTGCATACAGATTTCTCAGGAGGTAGGTAAGGTCATCTGGTATTCCCATCTCCAGTTGAGTCACCTGGGGAGCCCTGACTTATTTGCACACAGAGCTAATAAATGGCTCTCATATGAATCTTGAGATTTGTATGTTATAAGTATCTAGCCCTTAAGTGAGATTTTTGAGGTACCTCAGTGGGTCTGATTCCTTGGACCATGACCTGCATAGGCTAGATCAAGGCATCACTAGGGCTTGCATGGCATCAGAAGGTATCCCAAAGATAATGTAGATCAGGGTGAATGACACTCTACTCTGGACAGTACCAGCATTTCATATGATCTCTGCATAGAGGAGGGTCCTTTTGTAACTCTGACTACAGAGGGAGAGCTGATGATCTGGAAAGACAGAGAGGACCCAAGAAATAAATTACTGAGGTTTTGGTGGTATACCAGCTGCCAATATTTTCATTTTAATTTTTGCTCTGAGCTTTTCATCTAATGACTTCCAGGCTTGACCCCTGTCTTCTCAGCTGTGCTGAGCTGAGATTACTCACTGCCTTTGCCTTTATTTGTAGTATGTCAGGATCTTGTGCTCTAGTCTCAATGTCCCTGAAGTCAGTCCTCAGAGCTGGCTGCAGAACTATAAAAAGTAAATAAGACAAAATTGTAGGGAAAAGCATCCTTAGACATGCCTCTTACTCCACCCTAAGAAATACTTATATCACCTCTAGTCAGTGATCACATGTAGAAAAGAAAAAAAAAAAATAGGCAATGATAAAAACTCCCAGATCTCTTCCAGTGCTGACAAGGGTGTTGTGGTACTTTTCCTGCTGGCATTGTCTCGACTTAAGAGTTTTGGAGAAATTCATGGTGGCAAAATGAGCTTGCAATGTCAAATGTTATGTCCAACTGAGGGATGACTGGATGCACTCTGGGAATGAGGTATCCATGTTCTAAACCAAAAAGAAAGTCAGTCAGTTGTGGTTTAATCAAGTACTTTGGTTTATTTCTCCCAAAGGAGCAAGAAAAACCTGTCCCAGTGATCTTTACCCTCAAGCGGGTTCATCGCTTTTCATTTACGAAACAGTTGAAGGCTATGCGCCTGAGCTCCTGGCTTCACTGAACCCAGATGGTCCAGCCTTGGGGTATATTTACTCAACACGGATCTGGGGACACCTCAACAAGCCTTTCCAAGGGACAGTGGCAAGGAAACAACCAGAATTCAGACAGTCTTAATAATTTAGAACTTCAGACAACCTTAGACAAAGTGTATTTTCTGCAGCAGTTGCCCTGTCTCTCTCTCCCATCTGCATCTCTCTAGAATCTTCCTTTTCTTATTTTACTTAGAGTTTACATGTGGTAATTTTCAAAATCTGACATAGATTGAGATACAGATCATTTTTCTAGAACAAAGTCACTCACACAAGTTTTCAGGAGCATTTTGAAGTTAAATATTAATTCTTTGCTATATAATAACATATGATTGGAAGGGTGCCTTACTAATGTAAGACCTGATACTTCTTTTCACAAATGTCAGCAATATAAGCTACCCTAGGCTTCAAAGAAGGCATGACTTTTATTGTCAAAGATGCTGCCCTGAATCCTTCAGGGAACAAAGAAAGGTATAAGTAGGCAAAATATTTCCAGGAATCATTAGTGCATCTCAGGAAAAGGGTGTGGCATGTCTGCATAATTTCTTTCCTAATTCTATCCATTCCAGGTAGAACTTTTCAGTTGGAATTTCTTAAAGAAGTGCAATCACTTTGTCTACATGGACTTTACCTTGTGCGTGCATCAGGGTACATGATGGAATGTAGTAGAGTAAAATAAAATCAGCTCAGGAGAGAACCAGAGAAAAGTAAACAAAGGAAGGAATGATTTGGATCAGGAAATGAAGAGGGTGGATGGTACCTATGAAAGTTTACTGTCAGGAGGAGAATGATTGGAAAATCAGGGAGGGTATGTTCCTCCTAGTTGAATGACTATGAGAAAGCGGCACTGGCCTGAGATGAGACTCAGCCAGGGGCATCATTTTAAGCTTGACAAGCTTGGACTTTGACAGCATGCAGTATGACTGTACCTTATCTAGAGACCCTTTGCCTTGTGCTCTATAGGAAAGGTGTGTTTGAGAAACAGCTCACAGCATGCAAGAAGCTCTGAAAACTCATTGTAGAGGAGATTCCTTAAACAGGATAAACAGAAAGGTCAGTCCCAAGAGCAATCCACAGGAGGAAATCTTGCTTTTCCTTGTTTGGTAGCAATAGAAACTGACCAGAAGTTACAGACCAAGTTCCAACTTCTGCCTCCAGAGATTAAGTTCAGACTTTATTTTTGCCAGAAACCATAGGTAAGAACCACAATTTAATGTAGCTGTTTTTTCTAACCACAGCTAGCCATGCCAAGCAAGCCTTTTCCCTCTAGGTGGTAAGAAGAAGCATTTATATTATCATTGCTTGTCTTTTCTCAAATTTTAAGGACTTAAAAATTAAATATTTTTTAGTAAGCTTCATTGCCATTTAGAAAATATTCTAATTTCTTAATCTTGTAGATGTGAGGATTAGAAAGTTTTAAAAATGTAGCATTCCAAGCTAACAATATGTTGCTAAGCCTCAAGTTTATTCCTCATAAAAGGGTTTGCATAAACAAAACAATTACAGAGCCTGTGCGCCTCTCCCTGCCCTGGTGCCAAGAGGAGCAAAGGGAGGAGGCAGTGAGAATTGCCCAGTGGCAGCTCTGTTCATTCGTAAGCAAACCACTAATCCTACATTGTAGTCCTCTTTCTGTGCTCACGGTGTGGAGGGAATAGAGCTTGTCTCTCCTATAATATTTCTGGAGGTTATGAATAGTAAAAAGGATAACAGAGAAGCACTCATTTTAAGTTGTACATATTCTGCCAAGTGACCTTAGTATTCCCCATGTGCATTTGGTTTGCCACATAGATTAGCAAAGTTGTCTCTGATGTCTGAATGGTCCACATACAGTGTAAATGAGTACATTTCTTTAGTGGGAGCTGAGTAAATATTATGGACTTACAAAATAGGAAAACATTATCACGGCTACAACTGTGGGTGAGGCAGACATATTGTAACTAGTATTTGCAGAGTGATTTATAATTTGTAGAGCACTTGTGTATCCTTGTTTGCAATATGCGTTTAGGTTTCCTGAAGGGTACTCATTTTCATTTGGTGCAATATTCCTAAGGGAAGCTTGAGAAAAGCTTATTATCCCTAATGAGATCCAACCACCTTTCTGGTTTCCTATTGTTCCATTCCAACAGTGATTATGTCCAGAAAACAGCTGGATTTTTATATCATTCAGGAGAGACTAGGTTAGCTGTAATATAACAAATCCTTAAGCCTCTGGTGATAAAGAACCAAGACTTATTCCTCACTTGTGCTTTATGATCATTATGGTCAACTGGGGGTTCTTCTTTACCTGCTAAATGTCAGGGGCATAGGCTCATGGCGGTTCCACACTATGGAGCGTCATCTATCATTTAGACAGTGGTCAGCACAGTGGAAATCCACACAGTGGCTCTTTACGGTTTTCACCTGATGTGACATGTGCCGCTTCCACTCACTTTGTGCCTCTGCCTATCCTGGTACCTGTTGGTTTCATTGGCCAGTTAGACACACCTAACTTCAAAGATCTGGAGACTCTAACTTCAAAAATCTGGAACTCTAACTCTACCATAGAGTTGGAGGAGAAGACTAAATAGGATAAACAGAAAGACAGTCCCAGGGACAATCCACAGGAGGAAATTTTGCTTGTGAAACCTACTTTCATAAGTAGGTCTTTGTTGTCAACAACCAGAGACTTCAAAGTTTTTTATATTGCAGCTAACCTTTCACACCTTTTCTTACATTCTCTATTGATGAAAACAGAGCCGAGTGAACTACCTATGCAGGTTGTTGTGAAATTAAATCAAGTGTTATTTGTTTAGCCCACAGTATGCCTCAATGGATGTTGAATATAGATTCACAAGCATGACTACCAGGGTGTGGCGATAGAGACAGTGTTAATAATAATGCTTAAATTCACATAGAAATTTGTATCCCCCAGAACATTTTTATTTACATGAATCTCATGTAATTCTTAGTTAAGCTTTGTGAGATAAGTTAGAGCTAGCAAAGGGCCATGTGGGAAAGAGCCTAAATGACCTGAGACAGGTGTGACTGTCATGACTTTGAAAATGGTTTCATGCAGGTCAGACTACCCTTGAGCCAGTACTTGATGGAAGATGTTCATTTCAGTTCAAAAATAACTACTGAAAACAAAGTGTGTATTGTACATCTACTATGCAGCCCATGCTGTGTCAAGCCTTGGAATGAAGGTTACAAGTGTTGTCACAGAGTCCTGGGGTGTTAGACAGGAGAGTGACATTTGCTTGGCTGGCATAGTGTCCACCCATCATTCATTAATGGGCATCACTTCTAGCAGCCAGTGCCTCAAAGATTTAAAATGTTATCTCATGTAGGAAGGTTGTTTTGCAATTTCAGCAAAAACTTTTCTTCGTTGTGTTTCCCCAAATGTGATTATATCATTGCTAAGGCAAGTTCAGGACAGTTCAAATGAAACTAACAGGCATTGACTTTGAGTGAATATTTATGCCCCTGGTTAATTGCGTGTACTTTTAGGTGAGATAGACCTGGGTTCAAACCCCAGCTGCTGCTTTATGAACTATGTGATCCCAAGGAGGTTGTTTAACTTCACTTTTCTCCTTGTGAAAGGGGACCAAAGTAGTACCTATCCCTTTAATTTGTTTTGACATATCAAATGCTAACCATTATGCTAATTATTCCAAGCCAGAACTTTAAAAAGGCATCCGTTTTTATTACAATATTATGATGACATTTCTTTAGAGCAATTTTTTGGAGAGAGTTTTCTCTTCCTTTGCCCTGTTTCTAAAAACATCTCCATAGCACATTTTCTCTCTCATGTATTTCTCTATTATTTATCTTTGTTTCTTTCTGATTTGAGAAGAAAAATCACCCCTTTGATTTCAGGAGTAAAATAAAGGAAACAAGAATGAAACCATAGGGTCCTAGTTCAAAGAAACACATCATTGCTGTTATACTTTATTTTTGTTTATTTCTTAGATATAAGCTCAAAATATCTTGTTTAACATGACATTTTCAATTTTAATTTTTCATTCTGCAGATTAGAAATCCTCTATATCTATTTCCTAGCTAGGACTAGAAAACTTCCCACTCCTGGCCCCCCAGACACTTGCTAAACAGTTAATTGCTGAAATTCCTCTTTAGATTTGAAGGTATCCATGAGCCTGGACTTCTTCCCCGCCCCCCCCCCCCAACTTTGCTGCTTTCTATGTAAACATTTCTAGACCGTCTCACACAGATTCCTGTATGGTTTCCCCCTCCAAACTTGTTTTGAACCTGAATACTTTCCACTTATGACCATTCCATGTTTCCTATCCCTTCAGCCAATTTAGACCCAGGGCCCTACTGTTCTTTCCATTCCGTGAGCTGGGTGACAGCTAACAGGAGGTGACTAATGGACAGGCAGCTCCTGTCAAACCATACTCTTGCAACACCGAGAGTGATGATCTTGCAAAAAAAGTAAAATAATGAGCCTTCCATCTTGTGGGAACCCTCTCGTTTCTCTGCCACCTCTTCCTCAGCAATGGAAATGCTCCCAGGAGGCTGAGTCGACTAACACAGTGGCTTCTCTATATGCTGTTTCCTGAGCTGGATTGCCTCTGTCTGTTTCCAACAGAATGGCTTTTGGAGACTAGACACTGCTCTGCCAGGCTCTGTGTGAATGATATTGTGTGTGCATGTGTAATTTTTAAAAGGTAAAAACAAGAACCAGAATTCTAATCAAAACTGGGGTAAAGCTCAGTTTGGAGATGCATAAAGGGGTCCACGGCACTTTATTCCTTAGTTTTGCTTCTGAAGAGTCATCTCCACAAGTGTTTCATATTGAGTTTTAGAGATGATGTCATGTCTTAGACCAAGCCTGAGCTCCATACTTCAAACCTTCCTCCGCAATCCTATGTAGATGGAACCAAAACTCAGTCTAATCCTCCCAGAAGGAAAAATGTTTGAGAATATTCCACTTTAGAACTCATAGAAAAATATATTTATATGTTGTTACATTTCTGGGGATCACTATACCATTTGTTTTTAACTGGATTACCTCTGAAATAAAGATCAACTTCATCAAATACCAGCAACTGTCTCCTTTAGGCTATATATTTCTTTTAGAGCTTAAAAAACTATAAATGGTTTCCATATTTCCCAAATAAAACTACTTGGGCCTTGAGTTCGTTGCTGACTATTGAATCAATTGTTGAAGCAAGTCTTGGGGAAATTTTAGAGACAAAATTTGGCCAACAAATCTCATAGAAAACATGTGATTTGAAACTTATTCAGAAATTAGACAGGGAGAGAAAATATGCGGCATCTGTTGCCCTTTGTTACTCTGCACTCATCGAGGTCCTGCTAACCAAGCTTCCCATGTTTCATGGGTATCCTTCTCAGTGCAGTGTGCCAGTGGTCCAGAGAGCTCCCCTAAACTTCAAGATCAGCCTGAGTTGTTCAGCTAAAGATTTGAGGAAGTCGTCTCCATAGCATGTACTAAGGAGTTTGTCCTGAAGTGGCTTTATCAGCCTTTCCCAGGCTATTACATGGATATCACAACCCTTTTCCAGAAACTGGAGCCCCTGGGGCTCTGGGGCTCTATTTTAATTTCTCATATTTCTCTAACTCATCTTGATTGGAAAGGAGAACTTGGCATCATTGAAAGTGAAATGAAAATGTAACGCATTCATGCTTCAACTATCAAATTGGGCTTTCTGTCTCCCAGGGAGTCCATCAGGAATTTGCAGATTTAGTTAAATGAATTTTATGATATTCTTCAACTGTATCATTTATCACAGTACATTGGAATAATTGGTCAGTCTATGTGCCTATCACATCTAGACTATATGGCCTTTGAAGGCAGGTAGGATTGTATTGTTAATGAGGACCAAGTTGGATTGGAAACTGTGCTCTCATTAGAAATCAGACCTATCTAGAGATCAAACTGGTAGGCTCCTTAGCTGTCAGTTTGCATAAGTGACCAAGACCCTTTGGAAAGAACTTGCCCCAAGAAAAAAGGAACTAAGATAATACCCGATTCTTGCCAAGAGCAGTGATGATTCTCTATTTGTATCACAGATTCTCAGCAACTCCAGGCTTTTGCTTGAGACTTAGGATAAACTAGAAAAAAATAAAGACAAGCTAAAACTACAGAGAGTTGTTTTCCTGACATCTCTTAAGTATGTTGAGAGTTTCAGGTTTTGTTGACACAAGTGCCGGAATCTGGGTGTGCCTTCTATAATATTGAGGACTCGCAGTTTCTGTGTAGGTCTTGGGCACAGGTGGAGATGGGAGACCTCAGCTCCATGACTTGGCTCTGGAGAGGAGGAGGAGAAGAACAGGTAAAACAAGGTAATCTAGACGCTCAGTACACAAAGCACGTGCCACTTACCTGAGGGACTTCTAGAAATGTCTGGGAGGAATTTGAGAAATGTTTGAAGTTCCTCCAAAGTGTTAATGGTCAGAACCAGAAAAAACAGTGGTGTTTCCTAATTTTTATCTTTCAGGTAGGATGACCTAGAAAATACAGATATTTTGTGGTCAGTTCTTCAGTGTCAAGGACGGCATCTTATACATAGAAGTTTAGAGTTTTTTTGGAGAAGGAAATGGCAACCCACTCCAGTATTCTTGCCTGGAGAATCGCATGGACAGAGGAACCTGGTGGGCTATAGTCCACGGGGTTACAAAGAGCGACTGAGCATTAGAGTTTTTAATTGGTGAATTATTGGCGATAGGTATTATTATGTAAAACTTTTGTTTCTGATTTCCATTTTGAATAAAAACAGCTTATTTTAGTTCCAGAATGATTTCTCTTATGCTATAGGCAAATGGACCATGAATATGAATTATCCTCACATTCAGGATATCCTTGGGGGTCAAGACATTATGCTGATTCCATTAGAAACCCCACTGTCAGAAAGTACATGAATATTTTCATAAACTTCTACTGGCAATAAGAAAATATCTTGTGTTCATAATGTTGGCAAGTGAAATCATTATTTTCATTAAACTACCCCTTAGAATACATGAACATTTCTGTGCTTGGAACAATTTCAAATTACTTTTTAAGGATTGACTGTAGCAGAATGAGTTCTCTCATTTTCTGAAGAACTTTGGGGTCTGAAGCTTAAAATAGACAGAGATGGTATACTTTCATATTTTAACCAGACCTTGACTGAGAAGAATGGAGGCAAAAACTTTTAGTATTATAAACAAATGTTGGAATCCTATGATGTGCTGTCGCTTCTCAAGTCTGGCCAACTCTCAGATTCTGCTAAGGTTTACCATGCAAAACATCAGATGGTTCAAATCTTCTCCCATAGGAAAGCATGCATTGTGAAGTACTGTCACTAAGGAGTTATTTAATAGTAACCCCTCTAGTTTACATAGCACTTTATACATTATACATTTACATTTCTTTTACATGCCTAATCTCAATTTGTATAGTTAAAATCTTAGTGGTCTGTTTTAGTCCTCATACATCTTTACCTGGGGTTCATTGATTTTCTGTTGATTTTCTGATTTTCTTCAGACATTTCAGATTTCGACAATGTTTCCCATTAAATTTATCTAATTGAGTTAAGCACACAAGTTACAAATGCCATACGTAGTATACTCAGTTATCATTGTGTTGCAGGTTCTTAATTAGTCTGTGAATTAACGCATGAGGACTGTCTCTCCAACTAGTTTATAGTGGCATTGTCACATTTTCTATTCCCCCTGGATCAGTTGGCATTTTCTATATCCTCTCTGTACATATCAGTGTCAATAAATTGAGTAGATCACGTGTATCCTGGGCTTTAGGCTTGGGATGTCCCTTGTTGCTACATACAGTATACAGGAGGTTCTGAGTCAGATTCCCCCAGTACTTTATGACATATGTCACTGGAGCTAGTAAAGTTCTCCAAGTTTAAGATCTGAAAAGGAATAAGCTCTTTCAAATGAAGAGGCATACTCATTTATTATGATTTTTGCTGAAGTGCAAATAAGAATTTCAACTCGAGTTTTCCTGGCGTGATCATTCTGAAAATGAATCCATTTAATTGGTATCTTTCAGTTATCAATTTCAGCTTTTTCAATTATCATCTAATCTTACACTGTTTCCCAGAAAGACTATGGGACTGAAAGGACAAAGCCACTACAATTCAGTCTAGAACCCTCTGGTCTACAGTCATCATATCTCTCATTAAGGAGGTCCAGGATAATATATTGAAACCCACTGGAGATAAAGGAACAACAAAAAGAGTCATAAAGTTATATTCTAACTAATACCTGTAATATTACTGTGTGCATTGTCCTAAGATGAGTTTATATTCCTAAAGGCAAGATGTAGAGTGCCTAATGATATGTTCAATCTTATTCATTCAAAGATATCTCTGGGTATATAGAAAAAAATCAGCCCGAAGCTTAGCCAAGATTCTTTTCTTTTTTATGCAAAGAAAAGATTCTGAAGAAAACACATCCTTCTGGGACAAAGCTCAACTATAAGAAAAATGAAATATTTTCAGTTTTTTTCCCCTAGTATTTGCCATATATATGGAAAATCTGATCAAATCACTCTTTCAGTCCCCATTGGCTCCCCATTGCCTGAAAGATGAAATTTCTTAAAGTGACATGTGAGAACTGTTTTGATCCTGCCAGGCACTGTACTAGGTCTGTTATGGGGACTATGTCTGTCATACCTCACAGCATCTTTAGAGAATAAAAGCAGTATCTTCAGTTTAGAGTTGAGAAAACAGAGACTCAGAGAGATTTCCCAAAGCCACACTGCAGTTAAGTGGGCATAGCCAGAGTATCTGACACCAAACATTGTCCAACTATATTTTGCTTGCCTTTCAGGTTCTTCGCAGAATTTACATCCAAATGCCTGAAGAAAGATAGATAGACAGACAGACAGATAACATGTAGAAATAATATTTTGGATGCATTGGGTTAAATTGAGTATATTATTAATTTCACATGTTTATAAAAGTTACTGCTTTAAAATGTAAAATTACATTTGTGGCTCACAATTTCTACTGGACAGCTCTAGTCTAGATAGAAATGAATTCTTTGCAGATTCCCTTTCCAGGAGACCTTAACTTTAGGGAAGTATTGGAAGAGAAAAGCATCTTCCAAAAATGCAGAACAAATTCGCATTAGTTTTTTACGCTGAGGTTTACTGGGGATATCTTTCCAACACATGTAGCCTGAGGACACAGTTGAATACAGAGCTGCCAAGAGAACTGACTGTGGCCTTCAAGAGCTATGACTTCCTAAGGAGAGAAGGCTATGTGTCCTAGAGGAGATTTGATGTCATTTTTTTGTTACTCTGTGTTCAAAGCAAGGCAGTATCCATAGAGTACAAAGAATGTAAAAAGCAGTGATGAATGCCCCAAAGACCTCAGTAGCAATTTTCTATGATGAATCCTGGATGAGACAGAACCACTCTGTAAAACCAGTTAGGTGTGCTATAGATGACATTCCTGCTGTAGACTTCTACTTTCCAGGACTCACGTTAAACTTGAGAGCTTAATCTCTATATGAATGTCTGATATAAAACACATAAATATATTTGCTCTGAAGAAATGGCTCAAATATGATAGAGCCATTACTCACTTAAAATCCAAAACAAGTTTTTGATTGATGACAGACTCTTCTTCAGTAGTGGTTCAGGGATCTTGGCTCTTTCCTTCTTGTAACCTCTCTCTAAAACATGGCTTCCAAGGTGTCAGTGCTCATCTTCATCACGCTGGAAAGGAAAGGGATTGAGGACCATTCTTACATGACTTAGAATTCAGTTGTAGTCTATTTATGGGCCTTGGAAGCAGAGGATCATTAGGTGGGCACACAGCATTCTCTTACAAAGTCTATCCTTCTTTTTCATTCATCAAATACCAACTTTTCCCATGCCAAAAATACTCTAAGTCTTTCCCCAGGGGAGATGATGCAAAGTTCTATTCAGCCACTGTATTTAACTCAAAAGTCTAGGACATGAGCTGTCCTGTCATTTTTTGATGTTTTGAACTTTAGGCTCAGAAATTTACCTCAAAGGTAGGATTTAAACACACACACACACACACATATAGAAACAGCTTAATGGTAGAGTTGCTTCTTTCTTTTTTTTTTTAAACTTTTAATTTTTTATTGGGATATCACCGAATAGCAATATTGTGACAGTTTCAGGTGAATAGAGAAGGGACTCAGCCATACATATACATGTATCCATTCTTCCCCCAACTCCCCTGCCTTACAGGCAGTGGATTTATTTCTGATGCCAGAACAGTGAATTTCTTTGCCAGGTTGAGTCTAAAATAGTTTGAATCAGTTCCTTGATGTCACGTGGACAAATTATAATTGTTTAGTAGCTTTTCCATTGATTGAGTTAGACTCCTACTAAGGAGAGCTCCAATGCAGTGCTTGTATTTCCTTTGCCACAAGAACATAGGGAATCACTAACTTATACTTTCCTCCATATTCTGGTTTCACCGTCATTCTACACATCCCAGCTCCAACCTCCAGTCATTGCCATCCCTAGAAGTCATGACTAAACATGAACAGAAGACTTGTCTCAGGGCTTTTTGTTTGTTTTTTAAACTAAGTGCTTTGCTTTTGAAGAAGTATGTGCCTGGAAGGCACAAGCAAAACTGAGCAATCATTGCTTAAGGAGGGATATCAGCTCTGCCCCTGAGTTTCCAATCAGCCTCCATTCTTAACTGCAGAGGCTTTGCAGCTTCTTTTGAAGTCAAGAGAAGACCACCTCCTAAGCCTAATGCATGGTATTTCTCTTCTCACGTTTTCTCTGGCCCATACCAAATAGGAATGGGGTTAGAAATATACAAAATTGAAAACAAATATATTCAAATGGCTGCTCCAAGAAGAAGTGGGCATAAATCCTCTACTTACTGTGTGCAAATGCGGTTAATTACTAACCTCTCTGAACCTTAGTTTCTTCATCTTTATGATAACAATCATCTCTTTCAGAGCTTTGTTGTAAAAATTCAACGAAAAATATCAGAAAATGTGGAACACAGTGTATAACCCACATGTACCCAATTCATGATCATTTCTAACTTTCCTTCTGCTTCCTTTTAACACTCTTCCAAGTGCAACACCTCCACACAACCCACCCACCTTGACTGTGGTTTTCTGCATCCTGATCACTAGTTCAGGCTGCTGACATTGGACCTGCTTTTTTACATTCTACTGCTGCCTCAGCACATCCTTAGCTCCCAACTGAAGAAGCTTAGGAGATGACCCTCTTCCCAATATTCTGTCAGTTAGTCCTCCCACAGTCTAATCTCTTCCATCTAGTCCCAGCCCACTAGAAAATCAGTGGCCACACTTGCTAAAGACTAAGTGCCGGCCCAGGGAAACAAGAGTGAACCGGGACATGGTGAGTTCATCTAAGTTTGTGTGCATGGGAGAGAAAAAGACAGAGACGCACACAGAGACATTGAGTGAGAGGCTATGTGCAAGAAAATGTAACTGAGAGAAAGTACCATTAGATTTTTTAATAAGAAGTTTAGATGAAGAAATTTATAAGCCAGAGGAAACCTGGGAACTGAAGTGTGAGTGGTAACAGAAGGAAGGAGACAGAGATAAAGAGAAGACAATGGATTGTGTCATTGAATTAATGTGAAAGAAGGGAAAAGTCAGGGATGTAGTGATAAATGGAAAGATAAATGGAAAGATAGAATTAAAACATGTGGATATATCTATCTATCTATATATATACATGTATATATGTATATTCAATTTTATGGAATTGTGCCATGAAAAATAAATTACTTCTTCCAAAGCTTAATAATTAGAGGTCAATCCAGGAAGAGAAATCTGTGCTCTATAACCAATTCCCCTTCCCCAGGGCATAAGTATAACTTTGGTTAAACAGCCTATATATAGAAAAGGTCAGTGTCCTTGGGAGATGAAGGCTTGATTCATGATTAATGATGGCCAGTGTCCAGTCTAGGAAGCCCTACATCTGCCCTTGACCACAATCCTTTGAGGGATTATTTGCCTTATATGGACCTCCATTGGAAAAGGGAGAATCTTTCTGGATTCCCCCAAATACCAGAGTGGGATTCAGTCCAGGTTCATGTCAGCTCAAATTCAAAGGAAAGGATTTTGCTTTGATAGGAACCAGCTAGGTCAGAGAGAAGCAAACAGGCACATAAGCACAGACTTCCTTTTTCTATAGGAAACAGTCTGGTCTCTGTGATGGTCCATTTTCTGTGAAGGCTTCTGAGACCATCTCAGAAGGGACTTCTTCCTATTACTAGCCCCATTTATCACTCTGTGTGCACTTAATGACTTACAGCAGATGAACTGGCATTCCTAGATCCATGCCTTTATCGCCACTAGGAGAGCAAAGCAACTGTCTCATCAGCCTAACCATATCCTCCTGAGGTTTCTCCTGGTCATTCCCAATGTAGTGGAGCTTTTTGATGCAGTTGGAGACAATTCACAGGAAAATAGTTTCTTTGACAGTCAAAGCTTCTAGCTCCACAAACTGCCCAGTTCCAGACAGTTTGGAAAGCTCTGGGTACAGATACAATATTGACAACACAAAAGACTACAGCTATTATTATATAAGTGGAATCAACACCACCCCATATTTCAAGCATTCTCCCGGAATTTTAACATCTGATTTGGAAACATATTTCTTATTTGTTGACAGAAAAGAAAGGGAAACTTCAGTGGCATCTCTACACCTTACAGAGAATGAACATAGAGTCAGATTTGAGTATCCCACTTTCCTCAAGGTGTACAGCAATGCAATTCAGTAAAATGTGGAAAAGAGAAAGTGGCAAGAAGATCCAAGAGCAAAACTCCATCCAAAGGTCATTTCATCATAGCTTTCCCTCTGTACCACTTTGGGTTTGGGGCATTTTTTTCAAATTGTGTATCCAAAACATATACTAGAAGGTTAACAGTGTCTGACTAATCCTGCTAATGGCAATTGCACCAATCTCAAGGCATTATGAAACCACTGGTAAAGAAATTGGTAATTTTTAAAAAAATTTTATTTTGAGGTAATTATAGATTCATATGCAGTTTTAAGAATAACACAGAGAGTTCCCATGTTTCCTTTATCTAGTTTCCCCAGTGGTAATATCTTACAAATATTACCTCTGCAAAACTACCGTTAAATATCAAACAGGATATTGATGTTGACAAAATCCACTGATCTTACTCAGATATTCATATTTCCTTAGTTTTACCTAGACTCCTCTATGCATGCATTTAGTCCTATGTAATTCTATCACATGGGTATGTTTCCGAATTGAGCTCCACAGTCAAAATATAGAACAGTCCCATTACCACAGGATCTCTTTCATATTAATCAAATCAAAGTGAAATTTCTCAATGACTGGTTCAGGGGAGTATTTGTAACTGAAGTAGTATAAAAAGAGTGAAAAAAAAAAACCCCAATAACCATGTTCTGATTTAATAAACCAGTTATTACGGTTTCACAGGACATAGAATTAAACTGTTTCATTTTTCCCCCATCATCCATCTGGTGACCATTTTGGGAGATTGTGCTAGATACTTAAAAATGTTGTTAAGACACATGATTCTTTAAAGAGAGAGATATAAAAAACTAATGGTACTTCAATAATATTCTAATAGAGGAACATACAAAGAACCAGTAGAAGAAAAATATTCAGTCAACTAACATCTACAAATCTGTTTAATACACCAAGCACTAGAGAAACACAAATGTATTAGAATACTTCTATCTCAAGTTTTCTGTCAGACAATTTTCCTTTTTCTCTACTTAATTCTTTCCATCAAAATAAAATCAGAACAAGTACACACAAGCAGAGAAATGTAAAATGCTGGCACAGGTCATGGAGAAATGTTAAGGGTGGCAGAACCCTGTTTGAATTGGAATGATTTCCTAAGGGCAAAGAATTGTGAAATTATTCAGCAAGGTCTCTACTACTCAATCTGACCCACAGAGGGAACTTCTATATTTTTACTTCCAGCACCATAGCTATATGACTGTACTAATAAAATATCTTTTTTGTAGAGAGCTTCTTAGCTGTATACAAGAAATGTAAATGTGATCCTTTATACTCTAAATGGAGAAAAGAGTCATTCACACAAGTTGATATAGCAGATATTGAGAGTGAAGTTTTCATGACTTATAACAATGAGTGGCTATTACTTGGAGATGGTAGAACTTGAATCAGGCCCAAGAATTTGATGGGTAAAGAGCAAGGAGAAAGTGTATCCTTTGAAAGGAAAATAGATGAACAGGTGAGAAAATGAGTGTCACATATTCAGGGATAGTGAGAATTCAGGATGGGTTTAGAGTGTGAAATTTACATGGGTAATGTGAGGGTGGTGGGCTATAGGGTTGGATGGCCTGGATTCAAATCCCAGATGCCTCATTTCCTTGATATATGAAGTAGTAAATGAATTAACTTCTTTGTCTCAGTGCTATCACCTGTAAAATGAGAAAAATAATTATATCCCCTTTGTGGGTTTTGTGAGTGTTAAATGAGCTAACTCTACAAGTTACTTCTCAGAGTGCCTTGCATAAAAGAAATGCTTACTGTATTCTATCACTTTTACTATGTTACTTATGAGACAATATTTTTGGAAGTCTTATTAAATGCCATCATAAAAAAATTAGATTTTAACCTTAGGCATTGGTGTGCCTATTGTAACAGCAATAAATGGTAACATGTAAGAAGGTCTTTAGGTCGACAATATTGAGAGTATGACTTGAGAGAGGGAAAAACCTTAGGAAGAAGGAAAATCATCTCAGCATGAGACAAGGAGAGCCTGGTTTTGAATAGCAGAAGAGAGAGATTTCAAAGGGAACCTATTTGGACCTACTGTAAGTGAGAAGAAAGAAATGACAAAACTGCCCTCCCTCTTGTTTTCAAATTCCAGAAAATAGTGTCTCATAAGTTAGATAAAAAAGAAAAGAAGTAGAACCAAATTGGAGAGATCTATCCTATCTATTTATACATATAAATATATATATATATATACACACATATATATAAACATATATAAAACATATATATATATATAAAACATATTTATATATAAAGCATATTTCTCTATATAAAACATTTTAATGAATCTCATATATGTATAGTATGTATTTTTTTACTTATTATGTGGAATTGGCTTACACAGTTATGGGGGCTGACTGGGCTGGGCAAGACTGAAGTCCAAAGAGCACGCATTTGGGAAGGGATGGTCAGAAATGGGCAGGACCCTCATGAGCTCCATTTGAAGCTTGAAGTCCACAGGAAGAGCATGGGAACGGAAGAGCATGCAGGCCTACTTGGTGTGTCTGATCTTCAGGGAAGTCCTATTCCTTCTTTCTTTCTTTATTTTTCCTATTCCTTCTTTAAAGGGCTTTCACTGAATTAGGTGAGCCTCCTTTCCTCACCTCCAGGATAATCTCCCTTTTGATAAACCCTAAATCAACTGATTAAAGGTCTTAATTACATGTGTGAAACCCTTCATCAGTACTTAGGCTATAGCTGGGTTGAGTAACGTGGAGAAGGTATGTGTGTGTGCAACAGAATGGCTGCTGCCTCTTGCCTGCCTCTCAGTTCTCCTTTTCGTTTACCCTAATCAGAAGCATAACTTGCACTAATGTCACAAACTGAGAAGTGGAAATCATGATTTGAACTCAGATTTGTGTTATTCTGAAATCCAATCCCTAAAATATTATGACATTCTTCAGCCAGCTCTGGGAAACATTTCATTCATACCCCCAATTTTGAATATGCCATAATTGTAACTTTGTGAAAATATGAATGTGCATGAAAGTTACTGAAAGTAAAATAAAAGTTAAAATGTAAAAATGTAAAATGTAAAAAAAAGAAAATAAAAAGAATAAACATACCAGAAAGGAGTCTGGGGAATGCAGCTCATCCTAACCAGGTTCATACCTCACCAAGTCATCCCACATTCCAGTAGAGATGACCTCTACATCATGAGAAAAATAGACTAAAAATGAGTGAAAGATGCAGAAAGGTGATAAAGATTTGAGTTATTAGCAGAGGTGAAAGTTGGATTTATGAGGCAGGAATTATTCACTAGAAAAGGAGAAAGAAGTAGCATCAACTTAGGTCAGTGCCCACAACTAAGCAACAGTAAGAAAAATACAAATATTAAAGTAGTAATGGGAGGGCTTCCCTGGGGGCTCAGAAGATAAAGAATCTGCCTGCAATATAGGAGACCTAGGTTTGATCCCTAGGCTGGGAAGATTTCCCAGAGGAGGGCATGGCAACCCACCCTAATATTCTTGCCTGGAGAATCCCCATGGACAGAGGAGTAAGTAGTAATGTAGTTAGTATGAAAGGAAGAGAACCATTAGAAACACAGAAGAGAGGAAACATGTATTATCAAATCACTCTTGTTTGAACATCTGATGGATCCCCATTGCCTACAGAATATAAACAGTCCATACCAAAATTGGGATCCAAGCCCCTTCTAGTTTTCTATCTTCACTTTCAACCACTCATCCATACTCATGACCCCTCTGCTCTAACCACATCAGATACGCTCTGTTTCCTAACTACAACTTTTATGCTTTGCTTCTTCTCTTGAAATAACCTTCCTCCTCATTTTCATCTAGCAATCACCTATTTTACATAATATAATACATAATATCCCTATCCTGTTCAGAAATAAGAATTTTATGTATTCTCCTGCTATCACAGTTATCTATAAATATTACATTCCATGGTTTTGCTCAGTTTTCAATTTCTTGAGGGTATAATTATGACATATTTATATTTAACCCCTAACACATGCTTGACAAATACCAGACATATATTTTATATGAAGGGATAAATCAATTATCAAATAAATCAATATATTAAACTATTTAATAGGAACTCTCTGGAAATGATGAGTCCCCTCCTTCCATTGTTTTGTAACTCAGACTTGAGATATGAACTTCTTGGCTAGGTATGAGAGCACAAGTCTTCATTTATTCATTCACTCATTCATTTGTCTGAAAAAATGCTAAGCTATCCTATTGAGAGGTGCACTAGAAAAGGTATTTGGCAGAAGGTCTGGCTTCACATTGCACTTCTATTGTCACCTTAACAGTCAAGAAAGGACTGCTTGTATACAAGAAAATGAAATCCTCAGGCTGCTTCTCAAGCTCCTGCAATAAGTCACTGAATCTGAACTGTGGGAAAAGTATGGACCCTGTTTAGATAGGGGAGTTCAGGTGATGTGAGAGCACAGATCTACTCGGGAGGTCTCATTTGTTCTGACTTTTTAGGCTGATCACAAGGGATACCAGAAACAGTTCTGAGTTGACAGCCTCATCTCATCTTTATGACCAAAATTCAGGGAGTATAAAACAAGTTTTGTGCTGATGGCTAACAGACCATAGAAACCTGTCAAAGGTATCCATAGTCAGAAGAAAACATTCCTGAGTTGCTACTTGTGGGTTGTCCTCTGTCCTCCTTCCTTCCTGTGGCACTTTCTTGTGCCCAGTTATTACTTGTTTCAGGTGCTGCTAGTTATCCACAGTTTTATATATCTTATTTTAGGCAACAGTAATGTTGAGGTCCTGGTCACCATGCTCTTCTGCTGTCCTCATCTATTTACTGTCAAAATGGAGCAGAAGAAAACCAACCGATGCCCTGTGGGTCACTTATGTACCAAATGTGCTCCTCCCTGACTTCACAGATGCAGAGTAGTTCTGTCTCCCCCCCCCCCCCGCCCCCCAACTATCAGGTTCATTTCCTCCTATGAGGGTGGTGAATCCTTTCCTTGATCGCTAGTCTCTTGGCCAGGAGACTGTGACAGCTGAACCTTAAGGTTTGTTCCCTTATAGAAGTGTTACTGCTTTGGGAAACAAGACCTCCAACTTTGCTTCAATCACAGTATTGATTTTATTCTCAACATCTTTCAGACAGACACATAAAAACAATTGGTTCAAATCTATTTTAAAACTGAGAGGCTAATAAGAACAAGAACTAGAACAAGAAATAGTAGTTAATGAAAGAAACTCTAGAATCTGGTCAGTGATTCAGTAAGAACCCAGAGATACGGGTTCAAATTCTGACTCTGCCACCTACTGTCAGTATGAGTGTGGACAAGTCTCTAAATTTTGGTTTAGTCCATTACTAAACAGAGTCAACATTATCTGCTTAACAGGATTTTTGTGAGGATGAAATTAGACAGTTACCTAGAAGAGTCTATGCTATAAAGACATTCAATGAAACATTTAATACAATAATGAATGCCAGGCCCTTCCATTTTGTTTTCTATAATGACCCAAGGATTTCTCTGCAAAAAGAGAATATACTGTTATTCTGCTTCATCAATTCTCCCTTGTAGCTCTTCCTCTCTTAATTACTATCCAGAATAACCTCTGGAAAAGATAACCTAGGAAACCACTAAACAAATATAAGAGTGTTTAAATTTTCTCAGTAATAAAAATAGCCAGAGTGACTGGTCTTTCTCAAGAGTCCTTGATGCATGACTAAGAGAATTTTGAAATGTCTTTTAAGTTTTCCTACTAGGGATACAGATATTTTCCCAGCATCCCACTCCTATCATTCAAAGAATTGGGCCTTTTCTCAGAGATTTTTCAAACCTTCTTCATATGGCTATCTTTGGAAATGAACTAATCTTTTTATAGTGCTGAAACTTGATATGTGTGTATTTTAATTTGAGCACCATGATGATAGTGAATACATAGATGTGTAGATACATGTATACATATTAAGGGGTTGCTTGTTGAAGGCTAGGGCAAAATGAGAGTGGGAAATCTAGTGCAAGGGGTTGGGAAGAGAGAGAGAAAGAGGGAGAAGGTCACAGACAGTGAGGAGTTTTCTGTTAATGGAATAGGTGATGTAAACTGGTGATGGGAGTGGTACTACCTAGTATGTAAGAACTTTGGCATTGAGTTTATATCCCAGCTCTGAAACATGCTAAGCTTTGACTTTCTCATCTGTAAAATGGGCATAATGTTAGTACTGACTTTATGGAGCTGCTGAGATGGGTAAACGACAAGATGAATGCTAAGTGCTTTACATGGTGCCAAACACAAAGTAAGCACATATTATACGGAAGTTATTGTTCTTCGTTAATGAAACTTTCTTTCACCTTCCAAAAAGAGACATTCTAAAACTGAACTTGATTTTTGCAGAGCAAAGAAATGTTCCCATTTGAAGTTTCTCACTATTGGCACCTCTGCAGGATGCTTATTGCACCTGACATCCATTTCTACCCTAATCAGCTTCACTTAGATCTACTAGGATGGCTGTTCCCTTCCTAACCTGTTGATCTCTTGACCAAGGAACCCAAAGTGACTAAGTAGCAACTTTACCTTAAGACTTAATAAAACTCTTGCGTTCACTGGTAAAAATGTCCCTTCTCTGAGAAACATGACTTCCATATCCACAAAACCTTAGTTGTATTGATGAGAAGCACAGATTCCTCAAGTGGGTCACTGATAGGGAAGCAGAGGTACTCTTATTTTTGCGATCTTTTTCCCGAATCCGTGTATGTTCCTTTTTGATAATACGGTACCACATAAGGATGATTGATTTCAGGTATATGTGTCTTCCTCATCTCTAAGCTGGCTCCAGAGTTGCACCTTCACAAGGACAGATAGAGCTTCAATAGCTCTATCAAACCAGATGTCTCTGGGTACTGTGACTTGTGATAGATCTGGTGGAGCCTGTGATCCCAAGCATAGTAATTAGCAGTGCTGGGATTTAATCCAGTTCAGCCAATAGTAAAGCACATTTCAAGGTCAGGTTGTTACTGTTAACCTCTATGTTATAAAATGGATTCCCTAATTTGCTGCCATGTGATACTGGATTCCATGTTGGTGGGTCAAACTCTTGCTTCTTTGATTAGTTGGTACTGGCTGAGACCTAGCACACAGGGAACACAAACCTATAACCAGAATGTAAGTTCATTCAAGTCAAGTGGATCATACCCATTTCTGGATGGAAGGGAACCAGTGTAGTTAACTTGCCAACATGTGACTGATTTGTCTTGTCAAGGGCTAGTGCCTTATTAGAGACTCGGGTTTGTTCTTTATTCCTAGCAGATTGTAAATTCAGTGGCAGCAATAGGCAAAGCAGTCTTGATGAATGGAATCCTGTACTGTTGGCCCCAAGCGTAGCCTCCATTCTTGTGACCATGGCAATCCCATTAATACACCCATTGTGCCAACTTTAGGGTGACCAGTGATGGGATAGCTGATATCATCTGCCCCATACTTCCTTGGAAGTAATGTGAATTGCATACTTTGGTCCTAAAGGGAGATATCCGAGCAGTGCAGAATTGCATCAACTACGCTAGGTAAGAGAAAATAATGGCTTGATGAATTGTATACTGAGTGTGAGAGAAAGAGATAAGTTACGAAAAGCTTCTAGGTTTTTTACCTAGTCATTATGGTGAATAGTGGGCACTTGGGAAATTGAAAGATGGGCGGAAATGCAGGTTTGGGTTACAGGACAGGAACTCAAGAATTTAATATAGAACATGTTAAATTTGAGCTGCCTGTTAGCCATCCAAATGAAGCTGTTGAGTAGGCAATAGCAACTCAATAAAAAATAAATAAATCAGTTCGGACTTTTAGGGGAGAGGTTACCTGGTAATTTTCTTCAAAACAGTCATTTTTAAGAATAAACCCCCAAGGAGACAGAACAAATACAAGACAAAATCCTAACTGATTTTGCTAACAATGGTTTAATTGAGTAAGCTAGATCAGAGATCTCCAAAGAACATTTACCGGAAGAATTGAGACTCACTGATTTTATTTTAGCCTTTGCATAGCCCTTTGTCAGGATAACATAGTATAGCATTGTTAAGCAGAGGGCATTGCAAAGTTGTTTGGATGTTTCAAAATTCACATCAGTCTAGCTTGATCCAAAGAAGACAACTTCTCTTTACCAGAAACCCTATACAGCCTGCTTCCTTGGCATGGAGGGGTGTGGGGAGCCGAGGACTGGGTTACCTCCACTACAGAGAGCAGGAGAGAGGGATTTCCCCCCTTCTCTAAAGTGAATTGATTTGCTGCCTGATTTCAGAGGCTGAGATTCAACACACAACAGTTACAGACTTTTTTTACAGAGTGACTCAGCAGGACAAGAATGTGGGTAAAGGGACTCTGATGATATTCCACAGCTGTGTTATTGTCTCTTCAGCTGCGGCCTGCACTTGAGAGAGGGCAGGTGGCTCTTGCTGGACTGAATCCATATTCTCCATCTGATCACCCAGGCAGGGACACGTGACTTTATGTGACTGACATGTCCTCTTCCTTGGTCTACTTGTTTTCTAGAATATGTTGCTCAATGTGAAATAAACCTTCTGACATTAGAATTTTTAAGTTTTTTGTATTTTGCTTTGTATTTGACTAATTTTTAGTATTTTGCTTCCCCAGGAGTTATTCTTGGCCATTCCCAAAACTAATTGCTTATTAGAATAACTGGGGATATTTCTTTCTTTTTTTAAGAAAATGACTGCCAGTCTAGTCACCTTATAAAGCTATTATATTATTATTGATTATATTCTTCATAAGGTATTTTTTGTCCCTGTGACTCACTTATTCTGTAACTGGAAGTTTTATCTTTTAATCTCCCATCTATTTCTCTCATCCCTCCACTAACCTCCCATCTGGCAATTACTTAGGTGTTTTCTGTACCTATGATCCTATTTCTGTTTTGTTATGTTTGTTCATTTGTTTTGTTTTCCTAAATTTTGTTTTTTAGATTCCATATATAAGTGAAATTATATGATATTTGTCTTTATCTACTTATTCCATGTTGTCACAAATGGCAAGATTTTATTCTTTTTTTTTTTCATTTATTTTTATTAGTTGGAGGCTAATTACTTTACAATATTGTAGGGGTTTTTGCCATACACTGACATGAATCAGCCATGGATTTACATGTGTTCCCCATCCCGATCCCCCCTCCTGCCTCCCTCTCCATCCCATCCCTCTGGGTCTTCCCAGTGCACCAGCCCTGAGCACTTGTCTCATGCATCCAACCTGGGCTGGTGATCTGTTTCACCCTTGATAATATACATGTTTTGATGCTGTTCTCTCTAAACATCCCACCCTCGCCTTCTCCCACAGAGTCCAAAAGTCTGTTCTGTACATCTGTGTCTCTTTTTCTGTTTTGCATATAGGGTTATCGTTACCATCTTTTTAAATTCCATTATACAGAGTGAAGTAAGCCAGAAAGATAAACACCAATACAGTATACTAATGCATATATATTCTTTTTTTTAATGGCTGAGTGAAAGTACATTGTGTGTATGTGTGTTTGCATGTGTGTGTGTACATATATATATATATATATATATATATATATATATATATATATATTATACCACATCTTTATCAATTCATCTATGGGTAGACACTTAGGTTGCCTCCATATATTGGCTATTGTGAATAATGCTGATCTGAACATAGGGGTTCAGATGTCTTTCTGAGTTAGTGTTTTAATTTTCTTTGAAAGAATACCCAGAATTGGAATTGCTGGATTGCACAGCAGTTCTAGTTTTATTTTTTTTGAGCAATCTCCATACTCTTTCACACAGTAGCTGTACCAATTCATATTCTTACCAACACTGCTCAAGGTTCCCTTTCTCCACATCCTCAACAACACTTCTTACATATTATCTCTTTGATGTTAGCCATTCTGACAAAAACTGTGAGGTGGTATTTCACTGTGCTTTTGATTTGCATTTCCCTGACAATCAGTGATATTAAGCATCTTTTCATGTGTCTGTTGGTCATTTGTATATCTTCTTTAGAAAAATGTTTATTCAGGTCCTCTGCTAATTTTTCAATTGAGTTGTTTTTTTCTTATTGTTGAGTTGTATGAGTTGTTTCTATATTTTGGATATTAACTCCTTAATAGATATATATGTTGCAAGCATCTTCTCTCACCCAGTAGGAAGCTTTTTTTGTTTTGTTGATAGTTTCCTTTGCCATGCAAAAGCTTTTTAGTTTTATGTAGTCACATTTATTCATTTTTTCTTCTGTTTCCCTTATTTGAGAAGATATATCCAAAAACAAAAATCTCTAACACTGACGTCATGGAGTATAATGTTTTTCCTTTTAAGAGTTTCATGATTTAAAGTCTTACATTTGTGACTTTAATCTATTTTGAGTTTATACACATACATATATATATATGAGAATAGTCCAGTTTCATTATTTTGAATGTAGTTGTCCAGTTTTCCTAAGACCATTTATGAGAGTGTTTTCCCCTCATTGTATATTCTTGCCCCCTTTGTTGTAGATTAACTGACCATACAAGTGTAGGGTTATTCCTGGGCTTTTTATTCTATTCCATTGATCTATGTATCTGTTTTTGTCCCAGGACCATACTATTTGGATAACTGTAATTTGAAATGAGGGAGTGTGATACTTCCAGGTTTATTTCTCACAAGATTGTTTTGGCTATTTGGGGACTTTTACGTGTCCATATAAATTTTAGAATTACTTGTTTTAGTTCTATGAAAAATACTATTGGTATTTTGATAGGTATTACATTACATTTGTAGATTGCCTTGGGAAATATGATCATTTTAAAAATATTGGTTTTTCCAATCCATAGACATACTTTATCTTTCATTTGTTTGTGCTGTCTTCAATTTATTTCATCAGTGTCTTATGGTTTTTACAGTATAGTTCTCTTTTACCTCCTTAGTTAGATTTATCCTTAGGTACTTTATTCTTTTTGATGCTAGTATAAATGAAATTGTTTTCATAATTTCTCTGATAGTTCACTGTTAGTGTATACAACTGCAAAAGATTTCTATATATTTGTATCTTGTATATACAAATATATATACAAAAATATACAAAAAATAAATATAAAAAGTATATACAAAATATAAAATTGTATTTGTGTTTCATATCTTGCATCCTTACTGAATTCATTTATTAGTTTTAATAGTATTTTGGTAGTGTCTTTAACATTTTATATATATATTATCATATACAAACAGTGACAGTTTTAATTTTTCCTTTTCAATTGATTATCCTTTATTTCTTTTTCTTTTATGATTGTTGTGGCTAGGATTTCCAATATTATGTTGAATAAAAGTGGTAAGAGTAGGTAGCATTGTCTTGTTCCTGATCTTAGAGGGAATGCTTTCATCTTTTTTTATTGTTGAATATGATGTTGGCTGTTATTCTATCATATATAACCTTTATTTTTTGAGGTATTTTCCCTCTATACCCAGTTTGTTGAGAATTTTTATTATAAATAGATGTTGAATTTTTTTCAAAAAATTTTTTTGCACCTACTGAGATTATCTTATGGCTTTTATTCTATTAATGTAGCATGTAATATTGACTGATTTGTGGATATTGAACTCTCTTTGTATCCCTTAGATAAATTCTACTTGATCATGTGTACAATTCTTTTAATGTATTGCTGAATTCAGTTTGCTAATATTCTGTTGAGGATTTTTGCATCTATGTTCATCAGTCATATTGGACTGTAATTTTCTTTTTTTGTAGTGTTCTTGTCTGATTTTGATATCAGTGATGCTTCCCTTGTAGAATCAGTTTGAAAGTACTCCTTTCTCTTTAACTTTTTGGAATAATTTGAGAAGTATGGGCATTAATTCTTCTTTAAATGTTTCATTAGATTCACTTGTGAAATTGTCTAGTCCTGTATTTTTGTTTGTTCAGAATGTTTTTTATTATAGATTTAATTTTATTACTGATAATTGATCTGTTCATGCTTTCTATTTCTTCCTGATTCAACCTTAAGAGATTGTATGTTTCTAGGAATTTATCTATTTCTTCTAGGTTATCCATTTTATTGTCATAGTAATTGTTCATAGCAATTTTTATGATCCATTGTGTTTCTGTGGTGTCAGTTATAACTCCTTTTTTATTTCTGATTCCATTTATTTTGCATTCTCTCTCTTTTTTCTTGGTGAATCCAGTTAAATGTCTATTCATTTTGTTTATCTTTTCAAAAAATCAACTCTTAGTTTCTCTTTTAGTCCCTAGGTCATTTATTTCTGCTTTGATTTTTAGTTCTTTAATTTTTAAAAATAATTTAAATTACTTTATTTTAATAATAAAATTCCCTGGCCTCTAACCAGGAATTTCTGATTCTCTAGGTCTGAGGAAAAGCCCCAGCAATATGTACTTCCTTAAGGTAAATTTTTTGTTAAAATATGACACACAGAAAAGTTTGCAAAAATCACATGTGTATAGTTTAAATAATTGTCCCAAAGTCTGTACACTCAAGTAACTAGAGTCTCACAAAACAAGAGATAAGCTGTCACTAGCTGTCCCTTTGACCCATCCCAGGCATTAACCTCTCCAAAGTAATCACAAGCCTGACTTCCACTCCTCATGGATTAGCTTTACCAGTTTGTGACTTTTATATAAATGGGTTCAACCACTGCGTATTGGCCCTGATTTCTTTTGCTCAACATTGTGTTTGCAAGACCTTTAAGTCTTTTTTACCTGTGGGATAGTTTGTTCATTTTCATTTTTTATAGTATTCTATGAGTGCACCATTATTTATTAATCCATTTTGTGATTAACTTTTAAAATTTTTGTCTGTTATGATAGCAATTCTGTGAAAATTCCTAGCATGCCTTTTGGTAAAATTATGTATGTGTTTCTGTTGGTTATTTTCCTTGAAGTA
Source organism: Dama dama (assembly GCF_033118175.1). Classification (NCBI taxonomy): domain Eukaryota; kingdom Metazoa; phylum Chordata; class Mammalia; order Artiodactyla; family Cervidae; genus Dama; species Dama dama. The sequence goes on from NC_083692.1 coordinate 67,146,942, forward strand.
GAATTGCTGGTCAGATGGTATGCATATATTTAGTTTTAGCAGATACTGCCAAATAGTTTTCCAAGTGGTTCTACCAGTTTATACTCCCAGCAATAAACAAGCCTTCAGTTGCTCCACAAGCTTGCTAATGTTTCATTATATGAATCTTTTAAATTTTATATGTCTCAGTAAGTAATAGTGGTATCATGAATGTTGAGAATCTTTTTATTGTTTTTTTTATCATTTGGTTATCTTTCCTTTGTAAAGACCCTGGTCAAATCTTTTGCCTTTTTTCCTAGTGGTGTCTGTCTTCTTACCAATTTGTGTGAATCCTTTAATTTTGTATGTGTTGAAAATATGTTCTTCTACACTGTGACTTATTTTTTTACTCCCTAATAGTGACTTTTGATTGACAGAAGCTCTTAATTTTTATGTTTTACCTTTTATTAATACTATATATTTCCTACTTTGGAAATATTTGCCTATTCCAAAGTTATGTTTTCTTCAGAACCCATATTTTTAAAAAGCTTCATGATCCTGATTCATTACTAGGTTTAAGAAATTCCAGTTTTGAGTAGTTGAAATCTATTAAATAATGTTACATACCAGAGGATGTGTTTCAGGTCTGAGTTAATAATAGTGAGGTTTGGTCCAGTGTCAAGAATGTCTTCCCTAAAGCATTAAATAAAGGGAGAGGATTTTAAAAACAAGGTTCAATATTAAGGTCTATGAAGGACGGATGAGGTGGATACAGAGTCAGTGAAAAATAACCAAGTCAGATTGTTGTGTCAATATAAAAATCTGTAAGCAGCATCCAAATTTCAGGGTCACAGGTTAAAAGGGGAGAGGGCTAGTGGAGCAGAGCCCAGTGGGAGGAGATCTTGGGCCTGAGTACCTCAGCGTGTCTAGGTATGTCTTCTGTGACCTTCACAGTGCGTGGTTGATCATGTCGCCTTCTCAGCGTCCTCCCTGCCTGCTCTGATGTTATCCTAGATCTATTGCTGATTGGCGTTCTTACCCCATTTTAGAAAGTGATTCTGTTGTGCTATTAAAGAGAAATCCCTGGCTAGTTTTCAGTGGGCTAGGCTAGTAAAATATGTTATAATTTGGGAATTAAAAAAGCTAGTTTTCCATCCCAACTTGACCACTTACATTTTTCAATAAATTCCTAAGTTAATCCTTTTCAAAACACGTAATATGACCTTTGGAGCTACTTCTAAGACCTCAGGCTGTGGAGTCAGACTTGTGTGGTTCAAATTCTTGCCTGTGATCTTCGGCAAGTTACTTAATATCTCTGTGTTTTGGTTCTCTCATTTATTAATTAGAAGTAATAATAGCATCTTTCCCTAAAGGTTTTCATGAGTATCAAATGAGTTAATATATGTAAAGTACTTATAGTTTCTGGCCCATAGGAAGTACTCAATAAATCTTAGATTCTATGAACTATTAGTTGGCTTCTAGAATCTAAGCCTAATAACTACCTGATTTAATAACATCTGAAATATATTTTTCATTCCTTATAACTAAAAAGTATATCAATGCACAATTAAATTGTTACATGTTAAAGTTGTATAAGCCATATATTCAGAACTTCTCAAATATTACCATATATTTTGAATAATTTAGTCTCTACCCCTTGCTTATTTATAATTTGACCCCAGAGATCTATAAGTACTATGCAGTGACTATTACTGATTTTCAGGACTTATAGGCCTGAAAATTGTCAGAATCTAAGAGAAGTCATTATCAGGGAAATTCATTCTTAACTACAAAGGACAGTGAGATGCTCCATATCAGTGTTAAAGAGCAGTGATTGTATCCTTGTCCTTCTTCAAGTGACCAGTGACCCGGGTCTACATTTTGGCAATGTAGGACACTATGTTGTAAGAAACTAAAAGTGTTGATTCCAAAGCTACCAGGAAGGTGTCACCACACAAAATCACAACTACTCCCCCTGATGGCTAGTGCTTAGAATTCCATTCAGAGACTTAATCCTAATCACTTAAAATTGCTTCCTTAGAACATTTCTAGAATGTCAAACCTTAATATTCTCTAATATTTTCTGAAGGCACTTTTCCTAAGGGGTATAGAAGAATGTCTTAGGATATAATCTCAAAATGAAAGTTGAAATGATACCAGAAAGTTGAGGGGGAAATATAGGAAGGAAGATAAACTGAAGGCCAGTTTTGCTTGATTTTGTAATTCTATGTGAATCTAACACTGGTTATCTGTAAACATGGATGACAAGCATATTCTTACCCTAGTATAATATCTAGAATTGACAAATTATCATTGTCTGAGCTGGGAAGGCCATTGTTTGTCCAACCCAAGAATTGTTTGATCCTTTCTTATGACCTGTCACACCATATGGTAAGAAAAATGCACTCACCCTACCAAACTGATTCCAGCATTTGAAATTTAGAAAATCAGAAAAGGTTTAGTTATCCCTGCCTAATGCAGATCTGAATTATAAACCTTATTTAAAAATTCCAGTTTTCAAAGGGAATTTCTTTTAGGAGAATGCTAGACAAAATGGCTGTCCAAGTTGAAAGACTGGCCTGACTCTGTAGTCAGACAAATGATCTCTTTTGTCATGGTGGTTACAGTGGAATCCTTCATAGGGCTCAAAAGTCATCAACAGAGCTGATTCCTGGCAAGCCTGAAGTTTTCTCTGCCCCAGAGAACTACTTTCTAATTACTGAAAACATGATATGGTAGAAACAAATCCTGTTGGCTCCAACTAAGCATATAATTGATTGAAAAGTTCAGTCCTGGTGTAACTGTAAAGACACAGAGTCTGTGGGACTGTTGCTGGGAATATGAGAGTGGGTGGGGGCCAGATTTTCTCCTCCTTGTGGGATTTGGGAGTTAAATTACATGTCCTGTCTTTGGAAATTAAGAACTGTTGATATTCAAGGAATAGTAAAGAAAAGGCACTTCCAGGAACGGAAGAGTATGTAGGCTAATTGTATCAATATGGCCTCTTGCCCTGAGGGCATTGGCTGCTGCAGCCATTTGATATAACTAAAACGTTAAAATAGCAGATGAACATTTACTAGATGGAAAAAGTTTATCCTGATGGCCAGTTCTACTCTCTCGGTTGGAAAGAATGTTGGCTTCTTTCCCTGGGGTATGCATATGATGGAAAGTAAAATGGGCTGTGTGAAGTGGGTGGGAGGGTGAGGAGGAAAAAAAACTCAAAGCCGCCAAACTCAGAAAGGGTCATTTAAGGGGGTGGAAGAGTTGAATGTCCTTGAAAAGATGGATGGAGGACTTTTCTCAGCCATTGTCATGGTGTGCAGTGGTGCTGAAACTCTCAACTGTGAGATGCGGTCAGACAGATGCTCAGCTTCACTGGCTGCTGGTGTTTCCTGGGGTGCCAGATCTCAGTTATTCTCTTGGTTTGTCTAAACATGGCAAGAGTTCCTGGGAAACATTAGAGTTCATATGACTTAGCCATTTGGACTGTGAGTCCAAGATATGTTTTTAGCCATTACAGTAGCATATTTTATTTGCAGAGCAGAGCCCAGTCACCAGATCAGAGGATGTCTGTTGCTTATGGCATCATTATGACACAGTCATGAACTCTTCTCTTGGTCGTGAGAGTTACGGAGCGCTTGTCTGTGCTCCAGCTTTCTGCTACTCTGCCATCGTCTCTGTAGTATCACAAGGCTAAACTGTGCCCCTGGATGTCTTCCCTGAATGGCATCTAATCTGCCCTGGGAAGAAAGGCAGAGTTCTGCTCATTCCTGCTTCTGTTGTTCCACTGTCTATGATGATCTTTATGCTTCTTTCCCGCCTCTTCCCAGCTCATTCAGTTTATCTCATGTCATTTCAGCAGGTAACCATTGACCCATGAGCAGGGACCTGACTCTGGGAACATAAGAAAGACCTGTAATAACATGTATCTAGTAAACCTCAAATTTCTTGTCTCTTAGTATGTGGACTTATTCTTCAGAGTTGCTGGGTTTGGTTTTTCTCCATGCCACTCAATAGCTGTGTAGCACTGGGCAAGTTACCTAACATTTCTGTGCCTCACTTTCTTCTTTTTATGATTATTATGAGGATTAAATGAGCTAGCACATGAAAGGGCTTAGAATAGACCCTATTATACAATAGGGTAAGCGCTCCATAAATAATATCTATTATTACCCTCTTTTTTTTCATTGTCCAGTATAAGGCCCTGCTTGATATTGGATATCTCTTATCATCTATTTTCACTTTATTTACATGTGCAAATTTTGTTATGTTTGGTTCTCTCTTTTGTTGTTCCAGACATGGTACCTTAAAATGGCAGCTGGCTGTCATACACTTTGAGGAAGAGAATCATATCTTTTACTCTCTCTGTGTACCACACAGCCTTACCTATCAAAGCTAGACATACAAAGGGTAGCCTCAAAATGCTTGTTAATTGAATGAAGTTTTAGTAAAAAGAAAGATCCCTTAGTGATAGCTTACATTGAAATGTCCTCAGTAGAATGGTCCCCATACTTTGTAGTTGTCTCCATGTCTTTCTCTAATAATCTTGGTCCTACCTCTCCTAAATATTCCTTCTTCCAATCCCTGAGTGTCTTTTCCCACTAGACAGAACCAGTGTCAAGGAATATGCTGCACCTCATTGATACCATTTGGATTTATCTTTATAGCCATAAACCTGTCCTTATGAACTTGCAGGGCTTTCCTTTCACAACCAGTTTAGTCAGATTCTCCATGTCACCATCATTTATCTTTCCAAGCATGTATCAATTTTCCATGTGCTACTGCTCCAGCTATCACATTTGGGAGATCCTAATAATAGTAATGTACATGGAAATTTCATGCACCAGTTGCCTGAAGTAGTCAAAGTTAAGGCAGATGGAAATCATGCTGAGGTTTTAAAATTTTGACCAGAATCAGTGAGTAGTCCAGGTCCTCAAACTCCATGTCAAGTTCCCCTCCTTCCATGCTAGGCTGTTTCTTCTGCAGTTGACAAGCTGAAATTGTAATAAGTAGGAAGAGAGCAGGGTCATGTGTCTGCAAAATGACATAATCATCTCTTTAAATGAGCCTTTCCCAGAAAACAGTCTCTTTGCCAATTTGACTAGCCCTAAGAAAAATTGTTTTGGAGTCTTAGGAAGTATCTCCCCCAAAAGAATATTAGAAAGTGTGATTTCTGAGTCAGGATTGAGAGGAAGTGGCCTTTGCCTTCTCTGGAGTCTGGAGGCAATAGAGTTTTTTCAGAGAAGGGACTTCTTCCCTCATCAATGGAAGTGTGACTGGTATGGATGACTTGTCATCTGCTCTGTGTTCTGGTGTATCTGGGCATCTCTGTCTTAGTATAAAGAGCCATTCCTCTGGCATGAATATCCATGGCTGCAGCACACAGAAGGCTGAGCAGACACGGTCTGAGACCACATTCATGTTTCACAGAGTATCATGAATCTAGGGTAGGGAGTTATGCTGGACGGAGCTCCTCCACCCCCTGCCTCCTTGTCCTCCATCTTTATAGTTATCCTGACTCTGGCCGCGGTGGCCTCCATGCTATTTCTACAGCTATGGATCCGAGTAGGTCATCACTGCCATCTTGGCCCTCTGCATGGCAAAGAGCAATGCTGTTCTTACACACTCACAAACTGCCTTTGTGGGATGTCGCTTCCTCAGCGGCTTCTTGGACAGATGAGAGTTGTCCTGCCCTCCCCTCCCCTCCCTGAGAGCACTGGGCTTCCATGAAGCCAGCTTTGACAATTGAGTGGAAGGGACTACAATGGAATCTTCTCTCTTCTGCCTCCTGAACAGTCTGTCCTCACAGGGCCTCTCTGCCCAGTGGGCAGTCAGCTATGTTTCCAATCAGCAGTGGCCAGGGCACTAATGCACAGCCTCACCTTTGTTCTTCTTTTTCCTGTGTCACATTTCCCATCCCCCCCACCCCCCACCACTATTCACCAAAGGGGCAGCACGTGTGAGTTTTTGCTTTCATTTCTGTTCAGTTCAGTTCAGTTCAGTCGCTCAGTCGTGTCCGACTCTGCGACCCCATGAATCGCAGCACGCCAGGCCTCCCTGTCCACCACCAACTCCTGGAGTTTACTCAAATCCATGTCCATCGAGTCGGTGATGGCATCCAGCCATCTCATCCTCTGTCGTCCCCTTCTCCTCCTGCCCCCAATCCCTCCCAGCATCAGGGTCTTTTCCAATGAGCCACCTCTTCGCATGAGGTGGCCAAAGTATTGGAGTTTCAGCTTCAGCATCAGTCCTTCCAATGAACACCCAGGACTGATCTCCTTTAGGATGTATTTCTGTTACTACGACTCAAAGTACAGAGACACCAGACAAGGTCAGATCCTGAAATAAACTCATTAAACCCCATTGACTCCAACTGAGACTGGCTTCCAACCCTACCACACCACGAAAGGCCTTCATGTCACAAAATCTACTTCATTTCCTTTGATTTTTAAGCGTACAAACTGAGATGTCTAAACATAAACACTTAGCTTCCTGTTTCTTTTTAAATCCATCTGTTTGAGAACTGTCCCTGTAGGAGCAAAGCATGATCTATCTTCTGAGACAGCTTATTACATCTTTTGTTGTTGTTCAGTCACTTGGTCAAGTCTGACCCTGTGGACTGTAGCATACCAGGCTTCCCTCTACTTCACTATCTCCTGGAGTTTGCTCAAACTCATGTCCGTTAAGTTGGTGATGACATACAACTATCTCGTCCTCTATAATGGCTATTACATGGTTGTAAAATTTTCATAGCAGGCTAAAATTGTCCTCAGCCCACTTGGAACTTCTATCCATTGGTTTAGCCATGCTCTCAAGAATCACAGAAACCATTTTTTAGCCTTGCAAAGTCAGCTAGCTACCCTGATCCCTTCAAAATTTCTGGTCTCTAAAAAAATTATCCCCAATTTCTTCAACTGCTCCTCATATATTATTTTTTTGAGCATGCTCATAATTCACTTCTTGGTTTTCACAAAACAATTTTCCAAGGCTTCAAAATGTATGTGACCCAAAGATAAAATATGGGGCCTCTTGAGAGGAATAAAAAGAAAACTACCCCAAGACACTTTTTTACAGGGTAAATGTCCTTTAATTGGTGGCATGTGTGAGCTCACATGAGGGCAGCAAGTTGGGGACAGAGGGTGCAGTGGGCAGCAGTTTATCCTGAATCTTTTGTTTAGATTTGGGAGAGTAGGCTGAGTGTTTATAGTCTGTAATGTAAGTTGTTGTTGTTTTTTTTTTTTTTTTCCCCTCCCACAAGGAAAGTGTATGTGGAACTAGCTCTTGAGAAGTAATAAGCATTGTGGTTCAGTCTCAAGAGTTTATGGCCTTAGAAATCAGAGCAGGAAGCTGACAGGAACTGGAAGAGATTAAGGCATGTGTGATTTAAATCATTCACTGTGAGTCAATCTTGATGGTGGGAAAGGCATACATTCTTCCACAGTGAGATGATAAGGAATAGCATTTTGTGCTGAAGGAAGGTAGAATGTTAATTCTTCCCCATCCTTGGCATATGGATGCTTTGGGCACATGGGAGCAACCAAAACAGCATGCCATGACCTTGAAGTCCCTGCTTGACATTCCAGGCTTAGACACCAGCCTGTCGGGAAAGTTCTGCCCCATTTTACTGTGTTTAGAGACCGAGATCTCTGAATCCTGTGCCCAGGAGGGGACGTGTGTAAACATAGCAGAGGTAAAAGAGCCCTCATTCACAGCATGAGACATTTCCTTGATGAGTTGTCCACACGTCTGGTTTATATTTAACTGCCTCCTGCCATCACAGCATATTAGAAGTGAAACTACCCTGACAACCAATGTAGGGGCTGCATACATCCCAACTGATGAGACATGTCAGTCTGGTGTTTTGCATTTTGAATAAAGGTCTTTAATGGCTGCAATGTAGCTGGCACTTGTTAAAAAAACAATAAGGGCCCACTGACTAACTTTGATGATGGAAAAAAATATAATATAACCACATATATGGGGAGAAAATACATATTAAAAATCTCTAAGTCATAGATTATTTTCTGAGCATCTTGTATGAGATATCTCCTAAGTTTCCTGGGATAAGTGTTAGATTCCTCTCCATTATTCCTGAAGGTGTTCTCAGGACCATTGCCAATAGTTTAGAAACTTGGGTTGTGACCTGATGGTGACCTGGTTTGACAAAGTAATCACCTCTCTGCCCCCAGCATCCCCAGCACTGAGATGGAACCCTCTCTCTGGCCATCAGTTATGTGTTCTGTCTTCATATTGCTCTGTTAGGAAAAGCTTCCCATGAATAAAAAAGTTATTTACCTGAAAGTCATGCTATTTGTCCAGAAAAGGTCAACAGAGATCAGATCAAGTCTGACTCTGGTTTCCCAGGTCACATGGGGACTTCCAGAAATCAGGGTAGGAGCTGTGGGCAATTGCAGTTTGGTTCAAGTTTAATAAGATCTACATGGCGCAAGAATGCTCCAGCTGACATCTGACTTTGCTACTCTTCCAACCTCTGATTTATGCCCTAATCCAGGGCATTCGGCCTAGCTCTTCCCTGTTCTCTGATTTCAATATAAGAACTGTGTCCCGTTCAATCATGGTAACTGAGGAGGTCTATTCTCTTGCTTTTTCTAGGCCAGTTCTTTTTCTGAGAGTCTCCTGATCTTCCTTTGCTCCATCTCCTTTGTTGTCTCTTGACTTTACCTTTCTTTCCCAAAGAAAATCACATCTGAAGGATCTGCAGTCAAATGTTACTTCGTGAAAAATGAATACAAGACTTATATAGCAAGTCCATAGAATCTTGAGTTGAACATAATGGGCATCAGAACTCACTTCACTGAAGGGTCACCCTAGGCAATTCAGTCTCTCTTTGTCCAAAAATTCTCAAAAACGAGGAACTTACAGTGTTGGCTGGTTCCATCATTTTATCACTGGGCAACTCCGATGGTTAAAAGAACTATTTTTGATTATTAGCAGAAATCACTTCCCTGTTTTTCTGACTGCAGGACTAGTTTTTCTACTAGTCTGTTTCTAATTCCACAAAGCAGATAAAGTATGTAAAGATAGTCCTAAAGTAGCAACTCCCTTTCTCTCATCCTTTCCACTCTCTTCCTAGTCACTCCCTTTGTGCGTGTGCACATGTGTGCATGCGTGCATACACACATACACACTCTCTCTCTCTCTCAATTATCTATTGCTTTCTCCAGGCAAAATAAGCTCAATTATTAAACATATTTGTCATGTGACTTGACAAACTGTCATTTAGCTCACAATTTTGGTTGCTGACTTGAAACATACTTGATTAAGTCTTGTTTCTATAGCCAATTTAGCAAAGAGGGTAAGAGTGAGAAAGAAGGGTTGGGGGACTCATGTTTATAGAACACTAGAGTCTTCAAATATTTGACTCAATTCCAGTTTTAATGGGCTTCTCCACCCTTGGCTTAATCTACCCACAAATCACAGTTAAACCCAAATACAAAAAGGCTTCATTGCTTTACCCTGACCCACTATTAGGCTGGGGACTCATGGCTTATCCTACCATAATTTTGCTCCTCTCCTTGGATTTTCAGTACTTGGCAGTCATCTTTCCTCTGTAAGACAGTTGGGTGCAGTTCCATTGTTTCTGTAGATACACTGGAGATCTGGATTAAGAACTTTAGTCTTTTACTCCAGGACTGAAGACTAGAATTCATGTCCTAGGCGTTGAGCCAGCAAGAGCTACTGGACGCACTAAGGGGAAATATTTGGGGGTAGGGAGATGTGGGAGTTAGGGAAGGGTGTAGATTAGGAAAGAAAAATTGTTCTGTACTGGCCACATACTGGTTTTATAGAGATTTATTTCAGAAAATATTGGGTCTCTGATCCTCTTGCAATTAATTCTTTTATGGGAATAGTGTGGTGTCATGAAAAGTGCTAAACTGGAAAATAGAAAACTGTTCATGAAACTTCTAATATATCGTCTTGCCTCTCATCTATGGAAAAGAACAAAGGCATAGACTGGAAGTTTTGTAAGGACGTTGTAGTGCTAAGGCTGTATAATTCTAAGGTTTTAACACATAGGGTTTGTGGGATAATAAGGTAAATTAAAAGAAAATCTCCAGGACTGAGGCAGTTAAGTAGCAATTCCACATTAAAAAGCATTTGCTGAATATTTAACATTAAGTAGGTATTAGCTGTTAATCTTTAGCCAGGTTGGTTTCAATATTTGACATTCAAATTAAATAATCATACCACATTTAATAATAAAGTCACTGTATATTAAACAAATACTACTTGGTTATTGAAACCATATGTTGCTCTAACCGCATTGTGATGGATTCACATGTTTTCAATAACCAGCTGATCTTTATTTCATATACAGCATAATGCATGTACTGTACTATGAAAAGTAGAGAAGCTATTTATGTCCATCCCAAGTGATTATTTTAAGATAAATGTATTGGGTTTGACTTTCCTACTGATCCACCTACCTAATGATCTATTTACCCATTGTATAGGTGCTGTCAGTGAAGGAGTTTTGCTTGTAACCATCTGTCTTCCTGAATCTTATCATGTTGTACCTGAGTTGCCCAAGTTGAATAGATTACAGCTACTGCCAATCAACTGTTCCCTTTGCCCAAGCAATACCAAGAAATTGTATTGAATTGATTCACAGGAATGCAAACATTTCTATTTTTAATGTCTCTCTGAGATCATAAAAGATATTGCTTTAAATGAAATATTTCCATTTCTCTTCTTCTCTCATTCTCGCAAAATCAGTAGTCACCAAATATGATAGTATGAATGAATTCTTACTGCTTCATTGAACTTCATTTTCTCAAGTATCAGAAATTTGTGTTTTAGTATGAATGTATTGACAATGTATTTGGAGACCTTGTTTATACCAGTGATGTACCAGTTAGAGGGCAGGGATGAGTGACAAGAAAAACACATCTATGTTAATATATTTTAGTGTGTTTCCAGCCTATTCTTGGGTGGAACCTGTTCAGGAAGCCTGCAGGATTGTAAGAATCAAGAATCTCATTGAAGCGCCATGCAAAAGCATGTTTTAAAATCTGCTAATCATTAAAATTCTGTGAAGTGCATGAGATTGGGGATGAATGTACATTTTTTGTTGTGTTTAACATTAGCAATGATGGGCACTAGGAAAAAATCTGTGGAAGGGGCTTTCAAGATTGTCTAGTCACGCCTGCATTTTAAAGATGACCAATAATCCAGAACTTTTAAAGTTTTGCCCCCAAATCACATAGGTAGTTAGTTGGTAGAGTGCAGCCAAACCCAGGGCAGATCATTCCATCTCTATATATTATATGGCTATCAAAATCTGTTTGCCTTTTTAAATCAGAAGAAAAAATTTATTCTTCTTTTTAGTCATCAAAGTGAAAGCAGTTATGTCTTGGTCTTTCCATTCTGCTCCCAGAATGACCTATGAGCACATTTTTCTGTCTTGTAATTGTCTACTGTTCTATCCCATCCTTGAAATCAGCTATCTGATGGTGAGAACTTTGACGGAAAGACAGAGAGATCAACAGTGACCAAGGATTTGTTCATCCTGGTATCTTCATTTCTGAATCTCCTTCTTATATCATATCAGAGGCCATATCCTTTGCTTTCTGATATTCGACTGTGGCCTGAATTTGTCATGAATGTGGTCTCACTTATCAGTTCTCTGAGGATGTAACATATCAGTTATCCCAGGACCTGAAGTCATTCTTCAAACTTAGGCTAAGTCTGTACAATCAATGGATGACTCTTTCTAGAACTGTTCTTCCTGAAAATTTGAATCAAGCAAGTCAAGAACAGTATCAACTTGGTAATGTGACTGGAATGTCTGAAAACTCTCCGATTTTACTCTTGGTACTGCTGAGTAGAACAGAACTAAAGTCAGAATCTGTGTTTAAGGCATGTACCAGAGCCTTTAAATTAATTCATAATTAATTCATCATCCAGAGCTTGCTGATTCAAAACAAAGCTTAATGACTACCAGATGATGGAGCTTCTTCTGAGAGAAAGGTTTTGATAAGGGAAAGGAGAATGTAAAAAGTAATGCTTAAATGGAAAGAGAGGCATTATGAAATCTTTTTGCCAAAAATACAACCTGAAGCTGATCAAACTTCTTGATCTAACTCAGTTAATAGGAAAAATGGGGGCAAAGGTGTGTATTAAATAACTACACAGACATAATCTTGAATGTGGGATATTTAACGATCTAGTTAAATAGATCCAGCTCAAATGATCTAGCTTCTACAACAAATAAATTGCAAGTAAAAAAACGCTATAAGACAATTATAGTGTATGGACTTCAGGTACTGATTTAAACAAACCATCTGAAAACAAAAACAAAAGAACATATGAGATGATCAGAGGGTTTTGAACTCTGACCAGATATATGATGAAACTAAGGAACTACTGTTAATTTTTAAGTGTGTTGATTAATGGTCCCCAAAGATGTCCATGTCCTAGGTTTTGGTACTTGCCAATGTTATTTATATGACAAAACGGACTTGGGAGATATGGTTAAGTTAAGGATTGACCTGAACTATATGGGTAGAACATAAATGTAATCCAGCAATCTTTAGAAATGAGAAGCAAGGAAGTCAATGAAGAAAATATGACTGAAGCAGGAGTCAGAGTGATGTAGCCAAGAAATGCCATTAGCCTTTAGGAGCTGGGAGAGGCAAGGAGTGAATTCTCCTGTGGTGACCTGAAAAGAAACGAGTCCTACCTGATGACACCTTGAGTTTATCCCCCTTGAGACTCATTTCCAATTTCTGACCTTTAGGTCTATAAGAGAATAAATTTATGTTTTTATAAACCACTCTGCAGTAATTTGTTACAGCAGCAATAGCAAAATATTGCAATGCAGCAAGGGTACTTTGACTCTGTTTTTAAAGCTTTTGTCATTTATAGGCTCATATTACAATATTTCCAGAGGAATAAAAAAAAGTCTTAGATTTGCTACATGATAATCCAGTGTGTATGATGGAAAGAGTGTATGTGGGGGGAGTATTAATGAAGCAAGGCTGGAGATGAGTTGATAATTTTGAAACTGGATAATAGGTGCATAAACATTTATTATCTCCTTGGTTTTGTATGCTTCTCTGTTTCCAAGAGTAAAACTAAAAGGGAATATGAAGATATATTTTCTAACTGATTCTTCCCAGTGCTGAATTGCCTGGTATAACCTTTGTCTCCCCTAATTCTTTCTCTTTCCCCTATCTCAATGTTCTAAATAAATAAAGAAGAAAGTGTTCTGATATAACTTCTAATAGGCTGGAAAAACTGATAGAAGGGTGGGGTATGTAGTTATCAGAGGATAGCCAGTTCTTATTTGGATATATCCATTGAACTTGGAACTTGATGGTGTTGATGGATCTTTCATGTAAATGAAAACTGTATTGAAGAGAAAAGATAGCAAATGCCACTATATCTGCTATCCATGATGGGTTTATTTAATTTGGCATTTTTCTAATTATAGACATATACTAGAAAAACAAAACCAGTCCCACTTCTTTTGTTTTTCCTAGATAAGAATTTTAAGGCATATTATCAGAGCAATATCATGCCTATTTTGCTTTCTTTTACATGGAAAAGTTTGAAACAGTGGTTCTCAGTAACAGCTGTAGGTCAAAATTAACTGTGGAGTTTTGATTTTTAGTATAATTTCTAAAGTCACATCCAGAACAAAAATCAGACTTTGAAACAACAGAGAATAAATTTTTAAGCAAAGAAGTGATATGATCGATTTTGTTATAGAAAGAGAATATTTATAGCAGTGTGAAAGGTGAACTATAATGAAGAAAAACAACAAAGTCCCCAATTAAGGGAGTTTTATAGTAGTAAAAGTGAGAAATTATGTGCAACTGAAAGAAGGAAGTGTAGGAGTTAGAAAACAGGTGAATTCTGAGAGATTTCTGAGATAGAAACAATAGACGTGGGTTGTTTAAATAATGTGATGAAATGAGTATGGAAGATGTATAAGCCAGGATAATTCTTGTTTCTGCTGTGAGAACAAATAGAAACACCAAGTCAGCTCTTTTCTACCTTCCTCCATCCTTCCTAGCATAAGGAAGAATATTCCTTCTGAAAGATCCTCATTCCTCTTTTTCCAGTAAGACAGGGAGTGGGACAAACTTTCCATGGTCTTATGCGATTTGGTTGTCAGGACAAAAAAACACAATTAGAAAAGTTCCTGGGAAGAAGCAAAAGATGTAGAGATTTGCCTGCACTAGGTGACTGGGTCCTTTCTTCCTCTTGATCCCCTCACTGTGGTGATTCCAAATACGTTAGAACTCTGCTTGTGTTCATTCCTATCCACTTGCTGTCAATGGCACATTCCCAGTCAACTAAGTCTCCTACTGAACTGGAGGGTTGCCAGCAGCTTTCTGGACATGAACATGGATCTGGCCATGTTTCTTCTCCCTTCCTATTCCCCTAAACCAAGTGTCTGGTCCTTTTCTATTTCCTAAAATAAATCACAATTTTAAGCATGAAAAGTTTAGAATGAGAACATGCATTTTTTTTCTTATATTTTGCTGTTGTTGTTCAGTCACTAAGTCATGTCCAACTGCAACCCCATGGACTGCAGCACACCAGGCTCCCCTGTCCTCCACTATCTCCCGGAGTTTGCTCAAATTCATGTCCATTGAGTCATGGTCCATGAGATGCTATCCCACCATCTCATCCTCTGCCAATCTCCTTCATAGCTGAAGAGTGTCTAAGCAGGGATTAACCATTCACAGCCTGATTAACCAAAACTCTGGATATTCTTTTACTATCAAATATAATAACTGAATTTTCCTTAGTTTATTTCACCCAGAACATCCTGTAAGGAAGTGATACTAAGCTTTAAATTTGTAAGTACAAGTGCAATGGATGAGGATTTCAATAGAAGCCTAACTTTTGTCATCATTTAAAAAAAAAAAAAAAAGAAGAAGGCTTGCATGAAAATACACGATGATACTTAAGTTCATAATTTCCTGTGCTTTGTAGTGACAACAGGACTCCAGTAAATGATTTTGGTAAAACTGAGTCTTAATAGACTTCTCCATTTAAGGGAAAACACTAACAATGTCACTTTTGATGCCAAAAATTGATGATGACTCACCATAGCTGGATGGATACCTTGGGAGTGAGTGGAAGACAGTCAAAGACCGTATGGCTGTATCTTGGGCCATTCCTTTAGAAGTTCGAAGATGACGCAGGGTAATATTTTGTTATCATTTACTGTCAGCCTGTTCCTCTGTTATTAGTCAGAACCTGTGTTGACCAACTTTACTAAATATAGCATTATGTTTTTTCCACATGTCTTAGAAGAGGAAAAGTAGAGTAGGTAATAGTATGTGTCAGACTACTTGGTTACCAGTTTGTCTTCTCTGAGTGAAAATTGTCTAGAACATTTCTGGCATGCCCTTTCCTCAATCTGAAGGAAAAGTGTTGACACAAGGGGCTCCTATGGACCGTTTTAACAATAGGAGAATCTTTAGGGAGAACTATGATACTAATTTCTACTTAAAGCCCCAGCAGCTTGTGCAACAGTGCCCCTCAATTTCTTCACAAAGATTCTCAGAAACTTTTTCATGGATCTGGCTTTTGCTGTGAAGGCAGGGTTGGCCCACTGTGTGTGCCAATCAAGGCTTTGCACACTAGTTCTTAATAACCACAGGAGAGAATACAACTGGCCCTTCCAGCATATTATTTGTAACCATTAACTTAAGATATTCTTTGCCTGTGCTATTGATCCTGATCTACCTCTAGACAGTTTCTTCTTCTAACATCAATGATGGCCTTGCCATTTCAAAAATGACCCATTTTCCCCATTCTAGTCTTCAAAATACCGTGAGTATAGTTTAAGTGATGAACATAGTGTACTCATATGTGATTGCTCTGGTACCTTCTTATCTTCAACAGTTAATACTGTTTTGACTTTTACTCTTGTTATCAAATAATGGAATTTATTGGGTGTCCAAATATAAAAATGATGCAACCTCTGCCTATTGATGGTTATAATCCAGTTAAGTTGTTTCATGTTCTTTATTCTTGCCTATTACTAAATATTTTGATCTACTCATTGGGGGAAGTTCATACTGATTATTTTGCATTAAAGTATGAATGAGTTTCCAATTAAGTTAAAGCAAAAGTCAAGAATATAGAGATATCTGGAATTTGATCTTACTTTGAAAGCCTGATAATTGAAGAAAATCATAACTCTTATTGTATAACTATTAATGCTGAATTTTAGATATTATGTAATCAACTTTTGTTGTTCTATGACAAACATCATTACAGCCAATTTTAGAAAATTTTACTTCATCACACTTTTACTATATGTGCTCTTACCTAATCGTAATTCCAATCACAGAGCCCTCAATACCTATAGTGTTAATAGCAGTCAACCTTCTTTGACTAATCACTATGTGCCAAGTGCAGTGCCTAGCAACTGAAATTTATTAACCTCCATAATCCTCACTAAATCCCTACTCAGTAGGTTCTTTTATTATTTCCATTTTACAGATGAAAAAGTCTTACAAAAATTAATCAACTTAACCACGTTTTCATCTCTAGACTCAGGTATGGATTTACAGCATATCCTGTTGCCGCCATGTTTTACTGCCTAATAATGAAACTAGAAAGTCATTGTCAAGCTAGGATGAACCTTAGGAGACTTGTCTTATAAGTGCTGAAGCAACTCACTGATATTCTTGAGAAGGTATCAATGAGTATACAAATGTGATTTTGGGTACCCACAGAAGAAAGCATGTTGTAGCAAAGGTCTCTGGGTTTCAGAATCAACCTAGCCACACTGCATCCCTTCCATTGTTAAGCGTCAGTGACTTCACTGTCAAACCTCTGAATCTCTCTCTTCTCCTAAAGAAGCTGGAGTTGGAAAAAGTAGTCTCTAATTCTGGAAGGAAAGACTAGGTTGAGGCTCTGGCCTCCTGGGATTATTTGAAGCGAGCACCAGTGGTCCACTAGGTCACTTCTCCCAGCATTGTCGGCTTCAGATTCATCTGAACAAATGGATGCCAAGAAATTTGCCAGACATTGTAACCTAAATTTTCACAGTTAATGCTTTCAATAGCTCTATCCTTGCTTTAAAGAAGAGGTCACTGAGGCTTTGAGTGGTGAGATGACTTGCCAGTGATGTGATTAGATCTCGGGAATGGCTGGCATGAAACACTGCTTCAAACCCTTGAGTTCTAAGCCCTACAGGCATTACCAGGCACAAGCACTCCTTCCACACACCTCTGAAAACAAGCCGGAATGCTCAGGCTGTTCTGAAGTTCATTGAACTCTCTGGAATTTCAACATTTTGGTAATTCATTTGATCATGCTTTAAAGGAAATTAAGGTTTGCGCTTTCCCTTTGAGAATAAAGTTGCTTCCACCAAGCAGTGTTTTTAGAATTTCCAGTGTCCCGTGACCTTAAAAGTTAAAGAAATCATTTGCTGTTTCAGAGTATTCAGACCATGGAGAGCAGGAACCCCTTCTGGTATTTTCACCTACTAGTCTGACGGACCCCGGCTCCCATGATTTTGTGATAACAGTCTTTGTGACCACATCCTGTCCTGTGAAACTGGCTCCAGCTAAGGCCTGCCTCGTGCTTTGGATATTTTTGAGTCAGTGCGATTTGTTTTCTGTTAAACTGCTTGCTCACAGGGAGGGGAAGGAGACAGAACCACCTCTCTTTTCTCTACTGGTCTGACCTTTTTAAGTGAATAGGAGCCCAGAGAGAGGTCTCGCTTTCCAACTTCCAACTATCAAAGTAGGCAGTGGGTCCATGGGTGTGTTTGGGAAGGGCAGCTGCCTGGGGCCTTCAGAGCAGTCGAGTGGGAGCAGTGAAAGGAAAGCTGGCCTGGGAGACCCACAGGTGTCCTGTTTCATCTGGAATTCAGACTAGGCTGTATAAAGGTCATGCACAGAAGCTGAACCGGTGACCCACAGTTCGATTCCTACAGATTCAAGACATTTGAAAGACTTTGCATCCTCTCTGCTCTGGCTCCTGCCACACTTCCCCAGCACCATTCTCTCCATGCCCCTGTTCCCCAAATTTCACACACACAGTCTTCTGAGTTGTAAGAATGGCTGCACTTTTAGGGACCTCTGGGTGTCAAGGTGAACAAGTCTTGGGGGATATTATTGTTGCCTTTCAGATTAACATCTCCAGATAGTTAAAACTATTTATTGCTAGAAGTATCTTTAATCAATCCTGGCTTTATGTTTAAATGGCAGCTGGAGAGTATGTTCTTTTGAATATTTTTTAAGAGATGATATTAATGAGATGAATAAGCTGGGTAAGAGCAAGCTTGGAAAGAATCACTAACACTAAAAATATTTTATTTTATCATAGTGGTGCTGGCTCAAAGAACACAGGCAAGGGAAAAGAAAAGCAATAACAAACTGTAAGCAGGGAGAAGCTGACTCTGAGCTCACCTTACCATGAATCACTGCAGAAGGAAATGCTAAATACTTCGAGTAAATACAAATGCTGTCACTGATTTCTGTGGTTTCTTATTCCTCCCAGACAGCACCATCTTTCAACCTTAGTCCTGACTGATAATCTTTTACCTGTGTATTTCTTTTGCTTTTATAATCTCACTTACTTTTTCAACCTGTTATTAGATGTAGCATTCTGTTGACTGTTTTAAATTCTTTTGGAATAAGATGAGAATATAAATAAAAACAGATAACTTTATATATATATATATATATAATATATAAATTATAAGCATAAATTAATATTTATATAAATATAAAATAGATACCAAATTAATAACATAATAGCTTATTCAGCAGGAGTGGGGCTTTTCTCCCTCCAAGTGGATTAATGCAATTGCTCTCTGTGTGACAGTCACTCAGTCATGTCTGACTCTTTGTGACCCCCATGGACTGTAGCCCACCAGATTCCTCTGTCCGTGGAATTCTCCAGGTAAGAATACTGGAGTGGGTAGCCATTCCCTTCTCCAGATGTTCTCTACCTACCTGTAATTTAGAATAGCTAGGGAAGTTTTGAATATAGTTTCACAGTCTAGACCTACTAAACCAGTATCTATCTATCTATCTATTTACACATCCTCTGTCTTATGTCTATGGATTTTATGTCTACACAGGGACAAATGCCAATTGAGTTCTTATTAGCAGTGATTAGAAAAGAATCATTGTGGAATTCCATGTCTGACCAATGGTTATGACTCTGTGCTTCCACTGCAGAGGGCATAGATAGGTTCAATCCCTGGTCAAGGAATTAAGATCCTATAAGCCAAAAAAAAAGGAAAAAGAAATGATCATTGCTTCTTGCTCATTTATTCACCCTTATCATTTATTTATACATTATGTAACAAATGAATTTACAAATTCAAGGACTATAAAAACAGAGTAAACATGTATGGCCCAACTTTCACAATTGTACATGACTACTGGAAAAAACCATAACTGAGTAGATGGAGTTTTGTCAGCAAAGTAATGTCTCTGCCTTTTAATATACTGTATAGGTTTGTAATTGCTTTTCTTCCAAGGAGCCAATGTGTTTTAATTTTATGGCTGCAGTAACCATCCACAGTGATTTTGGAGCCCAAAAAAATAAAATCTGTCACTGTTTCCATTGTTTCCCCATCTATTTGACATGAAGTAATGGGACTGGATGCCATGGTCTTAGTTTTCTCATTGTTGAGTTTTAAGCCAGCTTTTTCACCTTCCTCTTTCACCTTCATCAAGAGACTCTCTAACTCCTCTTCACTTTCTGCCATAAGGGTGATGTCATCTGCATATATGAGGTTATTAATATTTCTCTCGAAAATCTTGATTCCAGCTTGTGCTTCATCCAGCCTTGCATTTTACATGACATACTCTGCATATATTAAATAAGCAAAGAGAAAATATACAGCCTAGACATACTCCTTTCCAAATTTGAAACCAGTCTGTTTTCCATGTCTGGTTCTAACTGTTGTTTCTTCTGCATACAGGTTTCTCCGAAGGAAGGTAAGGTGGTCTGGTATTCCCATCTCTTTCAGAATTTTCCACAGTTTATTGTGATCCACACAGTCAAAGGTTTTGGCATAGTCAATGAAGCAGAAGTAGATGTTTTTCTGGAACTCTCTTGCTTTTTCTATGATCCAACAGATGTTGGCAATTTGATCTCTGGTTCCTCTGCCTTTTCTAAATCCAGTTTGTACATCTGGAATTTCAGTGTTCACATACTGTTGAAGCTTAGCTTGAAGGATTTTGAGCATTACTTTGCTAGCAAGTGAAATGAGTGCAATTGTGTGGTAGTTTGAACATTTTTGGGCATTGGTCTTTGGGATTGGAATGAAAACTGACTTTTACAGTCCTGTGGCCACTGCTGAGTTTTCTAAATTTGTTGGTATATTGAGTGCAGCACTTTAACAGCATCATTTTTTAGGATTTGAAATAGCTCAGCTGGAATTCCATCACCTTCACTAGCTTTGTTTGTGGTGATGCTTCCTAAGGCCCACTTGACTTCACATTCCAGGATGTCTGGCTCTAGGTGAGTGACCCCACCATCATGGTTATCTGGGTCATTAAGATCTTTTTTGTATAGTTCTTCTGTGTATTCTTGCCAGTTCTTCTTAATAGCCTCTGCTTCTATTAGATCCATACTATTTCTGTCTTTTATTGTGCCTATCTTTGCATGAAATGTTCCCTTGGTATCTCTAATTTTCTTGAAGTGATTTCTAGTCTTTTCCATCCTATTTTTTCCCTCTATTTCTCTGCATTGTTCACTTAAAAAGGTTTTCTTATCTCTCCTGGCTATTCTTTGGAAGTCTGCATTCATATGGGTATATCTTTCCCTTTCTCCTTTGCCTTTCACTTCTCTTCTTTTCTCAGTTTGTAAAGCCTCCTCCTCCAACCATTTTGCCTTTTTGCATTTATTTTCCATGGGGATGGTCTTAATCCCTGCCTCCTGTACAGTGTTCCGAACCTCCGTCCGTAGTTCTTCAGGTACTCTGTCAGATCTAATTCCTTGAATCTTTTGTCACTTCCACTGTATGATCATAAGGGATTTGATTTTAGGTCATACCTGTATAGCTTAGTTGTTTTCCCTATATTCTTCAATTTAACTCCGAATTTTGCTGTAATGAGTTCATGATCTGAGCCACAGTCCACTCCCAGTCATGTTTTTGCTGACTGTATAGAGGTTCTCAATCTTTGGCTCCAAAGAATACAATCAATCTGATTTTGGTATTGACCATCTGGAGATGTCCATGTGTAGAGTCATCTCTTGTGTTGTTGAAAGAAGGTGTTTGCTATGACCAGTGCATTCTCTTGGCAAAACTCTGTTAGTCTTTGTTCTGCTTCATTTTGTACTCCGAGGCCAGTGTTGCCTGTTACTCCAGGTATCTCTTGATTTCCTACTTTTACATTCCAGTCCCCTATAATTAAAAGGACACCTTTTCTTGGTGTTAGTTCTAGAAGGTATTGTAGGTCTTCATAGAATCGTTCAACTTTAGCTTCTTTGCCATTAGTGGTTGGGGCATAGACTTGGATTGTTGTGATATTGAATGGTTTATCTTGGAAACAAACAGAGATCATTCTGCTGTTTTTGAGACTGCACCCATGTACTGCATTTTGAACTATTTTCTTGACTCTGAGAGCTTCTCCATTTCTTCTAAGCACACATATAGTAGTGCTGTTGAAATAAATATCATTTTAGTTAGGAATGATAAATTTCTCCTAGTTTAAGTGATAGGTGATTGGCAAAAATTGTTATGAGGATTTTACTGTGTTAAAATTCAATAACCTAGAGACTATGGAAGTAAGCCCTTTGTTGAATTCTAAATTCACCATAAATCCAATTCCTAATCTTTGCCTCTCTCCACTCCATCCCTAACTCAGCTATTTTTTTCAGTTCAGTTGCTCAGTCTTGTCCGACTCTTTGCGACTCCATGGACTGCAGCACACCAGGCCTCCCTGTCAATCACCAACTCCCGGAGTTTACTCAAACTCATGTCCATTGAGTTGGTGATGCCATCCAACCATCTTATCCTCTGTCATCCCCTTCTCCTCCTGCCTTCAATCTTTCCCAGCATCAGGGTCTTTTCAAATGAGTCAGTTCTTCACATCAGGTAGCCAAAGTATTGGAGTTTCAGCTTTAGCAGCAGTCCTTCCAATGAATATTCAGGACTGATTTCCTTTAGGATGGACTGGCTGGAATCTCCTTATATTTTCAGTAGGGCACAAAGACACTAGAGTGCTAACTGGCCTCTCAAAGTGGAAGTCTCCTAAACTTCAGTATTTCCTCCTACAAGTCCCACCCTCCACCTCAACCCCTACCTTAATCCAGCACAAATAATTGATTGTCTCCTCTTTCTCATCCCACTGCTGTTAAAATATTTGCAGTCCTTTGCCTCTCTTCTTGTCTAAGCTTCTGATCTTTTACCACTTCTGTTTTCTGACTGGCCTTTCTCTCTTCATTTGTCTTCCTATAGTATTCATCCCCTTCTCCATGGCACTTTACATCACTGCCCCCTCCTGTGTTTGCTAATGCTAAATGATTTTTGTAGTCGACATCTGTAATTTGCAATCTGGTCATCTCTTTTTCCTGTGTGGTCAGTAAGTGTGGTCAGTGAGTGAAGATATCATCTTATCTTGTTTCTAATATTTGGCTCTTGAACTGTTTTTGTCATAAGGGCTGGTCAGTAGTTTAAAGTGTTTTCTTCCCATATACTTCATGTCACATGTCACACACACACACACACACACACACACACACACACACACACACTCCTCTATGCAGAGACATAGAGAAGGATAGAGTGAAGAGAAAAAATAATGGACTGCAAAGGAGAGACTAAGCAGGTACATCACTCAATTATGAATTACTTCGCCAAAAGAAAATCTCTCAGAAAGATCACAATGTACTTCTAAAAATACTTACCCACTTTGTGTAACTACAGGCTGTTTTGTTGCCCTGGACTCACTATTTGCCTCCATCTACTCTCCCAGGATTTCACTTTCATATATCCAGTTGGTTTTTCTGGGGTCTCACAGCATAGATCTTCATTTCCTTTGTTTATATGATTATCTAGAGATTTTCATTACAATATTTGGTTTTGTGATTATTTTTCAGTAAGACTAGCAAGCTATTAGATACTATATAGATATATGTCTGTGCACTGGGTTTGATGGATTCTTTTAACATTTTGTAACTTGCATGTCTTGAGAACAGTTATGATTCTTTAGAAGTCTTTTTAAAAAATTATTTATTTATTTTTGGCTGTGGTGGGTCTTCATTGCTGCATTTGGGCTTTTTCTCTAGTTGCAGCAAGCAGGGTAGAAGACTCTTTTTAATACTCCCAGATGTCTAATCTGCATAGAAAGGCCACTGGGAGCAAAAATATAGAGAAAGTTTATACTGTAAAATGACATGTAAATGCTTAGTAAAAGCAAAACAAAATACTGGATGGATCTTTGCTTCTGTAACACCGTTATCATTTATAGTGTATAATAAGTGAAGACTCTTTACAATAGCTTAAGAGAAATATCTAAGCTGCTATAGAAAAGTAATTGCCTCAAGAAGAAAATCAGAATCAAGAGGAAAATATAAAAGAAGAGACTTTGATCATCTGAATTTAAAAATCTGACCCTAATAGTTTTGTGATACCATTCCTTGACTAAATACAGCTATTTCGAATGTGTCTCTATTCAGAGGAAACCACAAAATAAATGTTTTCCATTTACTTCTCCTTGTATGCTTCCCCTGTGGCTCAGTGGTAAAGAAGCTGCATGTCAATGCAGGAGACATGGGTTCGACCCCTGGGTGGGGAAGATCCCGTGGAGCAGGAAATGGCAATCCACTCCAGTATTCTTGCACGGAAAATGCCATAGACAGATGAAACTGATAGTCTACAGTCAATGGAGTTACAAAGAGTTGGACACAAGTGATTATATACTTTTCAGATTCTGTTGTATAATCAATACTTTCCAAACCTGGCATTGGTATCACCTGAGAGATTTTAAAAATACAGATTCCCAAGTATACCCTAGACCTAACTGTGAACGTTCAGGTGGGGCCTGAAAATGTTTAACTTGTTATCAGAGAGAATTCTTATGAAATCATTCAAAGAACCAATCCTAATGGTTTAGGAATTCATAAGTGGACCCTGAAGGAGACATGATGAAATGCTAGGAAGGAAAATCAGAATGGCTTCTCTGTCCATACAATACCACCCACTCACAGCATGCACACACACACTCACACACACCAGAACACGTAAATACATGCCATGACCGTGTGTGCCTGAGGGGACGGGAACTGAGCTAACCCGGAATACCCATGGCGGATCAATTCCAGTTACAGAAATAGCCATGTATAAATATCCTGTCCCAAACATGCTTGACCTGCCAAAGTTCAGTTTACTTTTCCAGTTGAAGTCCTCAAAGGACACTGTGCTTGGGTGAGGCTGCTCTGCTTTCAGAGTCCCTGGACTGTGGGTTATATTAGGGTCCTTCTGTCCCTGGGACATTTCCAGAGCCAGGCTCCTGCAATAGCATTTTCATTGCCCTGTTGCTTACCTCTCATCTCCTCATTCAGGCCATTCCAGAATCCTGGACCCAAAAGCACCGACCCATTCAAGCATACAGTCCCTGTCTGTAGACCTCCCTGGAAAGACATCTCTATTAACACGTTGGTATGGATGCCAGGAATAGAGTGGGAGTGACTGTGTTTAGACTTTACTAACCAGCTGAGTTATCTCACTTTTTTTTCCCAAAGAAGATTAAAAAACAAACAAACTACTATTTCACAACTTCAGTTTGACCTTTGATTTAGAGAAAGGTGAGTAGGAGAGCAATACTCAGTAGTTAGCTTGAAGATCCTCCCACTTTGATTTTCACTTGCCACGCTCATTTTCCAATAAGCTGATAGGGAGCAGCCTTCCCAGTAGCCAGGGCTGTGGTCCCCTGTGTTGTCTGTCTCCTGTTCAAGCACTGTTCCCAACCTCACTAAATTTTTGTCTCCAGACTCTATGTTCACTCTACTGAGGAGGAGGGTTAGAACAAACATTGTTAATAGAAACATGTAGTTCAAAGTTACTTCTGTGTTTGCTTAGATGCAAGCATTTTAACAACAACTCAGTTTAACCCACATGATGCTATGAAGATAGGCAGTGAGGCATGCTGCCCAGGCAGAGGGCTGTTCAAGTCAAACAGGCTGCCATCCCTAAGGCCAGTGGACAGACTGGAGATGGTCAGCCTTCAGCCAGAGGGTCAGCTCTGTGAACACCAGCCCACCAGTGCTGGCCCATAGCGCCCCTGCTGGCCACTCAAAGAGGACAGGACCTTCTTCATTTGGCCTAGCTGAAGGTAGACTGTTAGCTGGGACTCTCCGGTCTTATCACTGTGGACAGATCTGTTACCTGACCTTAACTCTGATTTCTCATTTTGGACATATGGCAACATATTTAATTGGCTCTACAGTCAGTTTTAGGCCCCCTAACTACAAAAGCATTTTTTGCATCCAATATTTATATATTCTACACACAGACTTGCACCCTAATTTATAGATTCTGTGTAATTAAGTCATTATGCTATAATTTATCAGAGAATGGAAGCTAAGTTACAAGCTCTAGGTTCTCCTCATATTCTCTCATAACTGGGACTGAAGGGAAACTCTGTTCTTCATAGTAGCTCAGATAAGATGGAAAACAAAAGATAGGTCTGTGGTACCTGAGAATTTCTCCAGAATCAAAGAATTTTAAGCTGATTCGAACTGCTTCTGAATTTTAGCTGGAAAAGGAAATATTTAGTTTGATCTGTGAGCTATTTGATTGTATATATTTATGGGAAAAAAACTCACATCCCTTGTACTCTAAATTTGCTTTAAAAAATTAGTTGCATCTGAGCAGTATGTATGTGTGTACACTACTTACTCCATGTCAAAGTGTGAGTTCTCTACATGAACCTGAACACACACCTTGAGTGTTTATCTCTCCTGCTTCCCCAGGTGAAGGATGCCCCCCCCCAACTTCCTTCTCAGTCCACTAGTGTTTGAGTAATTCATTATTCCTCTCCATTGGGTTTTATCAGCAATCAACAGGTTGAATTCTGTCTCTCTAATGATCTCATGTGAAAGCCCATGTAACACTTTCTCTTCCTTGACCCTCATCCTGGAAGTGGTCCACACTGGGTAGCTACAGGTGCATCCTCCTACAGCATTCATAACACACTACACCCAGCATGGGCAAACCTTTCATTGTAGATGGCCATCTGCTTAATATAAACTTCATCTGCTGGCAGCTTCTTGGCAATGTGAGGAATGGTTTTTCTAAAGGGAAATGAGAGAATTTCTCATTGAGTGATGGCAGGGGAAAGACCTTGAATCCTTCCCATTTTGACACACTCAGATCTTCTAAGGCTGAATCCATGCTTGAAAATGGCATCAGTGTCCCTTGACTTCACAATTCAAGGAGAGATGAATGTTCCCTGGAAATTGTAATCAGTCTGGTATGGATTATTCAGGCTTTTCCCCCATACTTATTAAGGCTTCAATGACAGTAAGCTAAATGAACTCAGGGACAAGAACTAACCAAATGTGGGCATGATTCCCCACGTAATTTCTGGCCATAATTTTAGAGTTTGGAACCAGTGTCATATTGTTAAGTTAGAAAAAAATACTAAAATACATGACTGTGAGGTTGACCATTCTTCTTTCTTAATGACACTTGGTAAGTCAATCCTTACCCATGCCCAGAATCTTTTAGGGGAGCTGCCATGCCACAGGTCTCCTGGGGACAGTAACCCAGGCCACTTTGTTAGTGTTCTTCAGCCTCAAGATACAGCCAGAAGTGAGCCGTATCTTTACTAAACCAGAGGTGAGTCTGGACCAAAACCAGCAGCCCCAGTTGGTCCAGCATTTTTATCATCTGGCTGGTATAGAAGATGAACTGCCCCAATCCTTTGCTGTCCAAATTATCAATCACTTTACTTCTTTTTTCTAAGGTATACATCTCCTTCGTGGTACTTTACATACCTGGAATCAGGATGCCACACAGTCTCTCTGGGTATTCAGTGTAATCATATTTCCTTCTGCTGCTACTAGGTAGATCTTATTAAAATTTGGTACAACACTGTTATATTCAAAATGCATAACCAACAAGAACTTATTGTGTAGCACATAGAACTCTACTCACTGTTATGTGCCAACCTGGATGGGAGTGGTATTTGGAGGAGAATGGATACATGTACATGTATGGTCTGCTCCCTTTGCTGTTCACTTGAAACTGTCACAATATTGTTAATTGGCTATACCCCAATACAAAATAACAAGTTTAAAGTCTGAAAAAAATAGTAAATGATTCTCTGTATAAAAATAGATAATATGGTGGTATATTATATAACCAATAATGTCTTTGAACCATAGTGATATAGTAACTAGGAGTGGGAACTGAAGCTTCAAGGACTTGAGAAGTTCTTTGGGATAGTCAGGACCACAATGGAGAGTAAGTCAAACAGATCAGTGGGAAGAAGGTACAAGTAGGTAGAGGAAGCTGACCAATGTGGAAAAAAAAGAAATGAATATACAGAGGGACACTGACGACATAAGGCTTCCCACGTGGCACTAGTGGTAAAGAACCCATCTGCCAATGCAGGAGACACAGGAGACGTGGATTCGAACTCTGGATCAGGAAGATCCCTGGAGGAGGCATGGCAACCCACTCCAGTATTCTTGCCTGGAGAATCCCAAGGACAGAGGAGCCTGGCTGGCTACAGTACACAGGGTCACAAAGAATCAGACATGACTGAAGTGATTTAGCATGCAGGCATTGGCCACATGGGCCTTAGAAGGAAAAAAGAGACTAATAACAGGTTTCCAAGTCCTCACAATAGTTCTTGGCCTTGAATTTCCCCCAGTGGATTTTTTAAATAAAGGACCCTAGGAGAACAGAGGAGAAGGTAAACATAACTAAGTCTCTTTTGCTCCTTAGCAAGATTCTGAGACTCATATTCTCCAAAGATTTGGGGGATCTTTGAGAATGATAGATTCCTATGCCCAGCCTCATCACTCATTACCAAAAGCAGTTGAATGCTGGTGGTTCTCTGGGTATTTTGATTGATAAAAATAGCATAAAGTTGAAGTTCAAACCTGGATTCAATCCCAGCAAAGAAACCAAGACTGAACTTTAAGAGTGGTCCCCTCTGCAATGGTTGGAAAATGAACTTTCGGGTATGTCAACACATATGATGACAGAATCTTTTGGCCCAAATGAGCTCTGTGATTGATAGTTGATGGAACTCTGCGGCTAGCTCAGTGAGGTAATTCAAGCTGAATCACACATGGATGTTCACAAGTTTCTCTAGACAATGACTGCAATTGACTTTCTCCAATTACTCTATTGCAGCACCATGTTAATTGCCTTACAAAACTTACCACAATTTATTTTAATTTTATTTGTCTGCTTGGATATTGTCCTTCTCATTAAAATATGTCTTGTTCACTGGTATATTTTTGGCACTGAGTTACGCATTATAGGTACTTAATATGTTTGTTAGATGTGGAAATGATAGGGGAGATAAGTGTAACAGGTCCATTGAGTATCGGTAGAGAGCAAGTAGAAAGCAATTTTATGAATTAATATATGTAAAGCTTTTTAAACAGAGTGACCACTGTGTTGAGTGACTAAATGATAATGACTATTATTATTTTTCATTATTGCCTATTTCCAACTACTCTCTCAATTTGTTTTCCCCACCCTAGATGAAACCCTGAACCAGTCTCTTAGATTTTCTGGTAACTCCTGTTTTGGCAGATGTCCAAGGTTGAATCTCTCATTGGTGTGTGTGTGTGTGTGTGTGTGTGTGTGTGCGCGCGCGCTCGCGCGTATTTTATAAAGCCCTCATCTCATCACTCTAACCACAGTTCCCTTGATTCAAGCAATGCCTTTTGCAGTGGTTATTTGTAAGCTGCTCTTAATTCCTGGTTTTTGATCAATCTTTCCTCAGCTGGGGTGTCTTCACCATCCAGGAAAACTTCTGGGTCTCTCTCTCAATATGATCAATTCTGCTCCTCCCTTCAGAGTCCACATCTGACACATATCAAACTTGAAGGACAAACTCTTTCCATGGCAGCCCCTTCTGCTACCATGCAAGGCTAGCCATTGTCCCCAGCTCTCCCTTTTAGATTTTCCCAAGTTAGAGTTGGATGCAGTTCCTGTGTTCTCAGACTTCAAGGGATACATGTAGTCAAGCTCTACACGTGGTTCTCTTTGGTTGACTTGAAATAAGGGAAAGAACTCTCTTTCCCTTCCCAAGGAGAGGATAGACATCACAGCATACCAGAAAATTTCCCATGACATTCTTCTCTACCAACTTCTTCAACCTCTCTTGTGTAGGTAAGAGGTAGAGTATAGGCTAATGTTGGTAGGACTGTTTTTAGAACCTCTTAACTTGCTCTGAAGAAATAGTCATGTACTTGGCACTTCTTTTTATCATTCTTGGCCTTGTATCACCTAAAAAGCTGGGAAATCAAGAGTCCCATTTTGATATTCTGTTACATAAATATAGATAAAAGTGGCAACTCATAAAGTCTTTTTACATAGCAATCTACACTCAGACTGATCCTAATTAATAAGGGATTATTAAAGCCTTGAAAGTGAAAGTTGCTCAGTCATGTCCGACTCTTTGTGACCCCATGGATAGTCCATGGAATTCTCTAGGCCAGAATACTGGAGTGGGTAGCCTTTCCCTTCTCCAGGGGATCTTCTGAACCCAGGGATCGAACTCAGTTCTCCTGCACTGCAGGTGGATTCTTTACCAGCTGAGCTACCAAGGAAGCCCAATTAAAGCCTTATTTGGTAAATTCTCAGCTGTTCTCTATTTCAAGTTCTAAACCTAGGAAGGGTCATAATTCAAAGGGGTGGTGGTAAGCTAAGGTACAGTAGAATTTGAGGATTTCTTTGCAACTGAGATGAGTAGAAGTCAACTAGATTTAAAGGATGAGATCTACTCTATGGTTTGTAAAAACACAGCTGATGGAAACTTGAAAAATCTAATTTAAATGTCATGAACAAAGGCTGCTATAATTTATTGGTGGTGGCCATTCATATTATATCATTCTTCACTCTTGGGCTTTTTATCATAATTCTTTTAAAAACTTGGCCAACTAACTACCTTTTTCTATTAAGAGAGAGAAAGAAAAAATGTGAAATTGTTAATTTCTCAGTCATGTCTGACTCTTTGCTACCCCATGGACTATAGCCTGCCAGGTTCTTCTGTCCATGGAATTCTTCAGGCAAGAATACTGGAGTGGGTATTCACTCCTTTCTCCAGGGGATCTTCCCAGCCCAGGGATCAAATCCAGGTGTCCTGCATTGCGGGAAGATTCTTTACCCTCTGAGCCACCAGGGAAGGCAAGAAAATTCTAACTTGGTAACACTTTGTTTTTAAAAATTAATAAATTGAAAATGTGATTTTTTTAAATACTCAAGTCTCCCTGGTTGTGATCAACACCAACCGAACTTGAGTGTAAGGTAAGTTGACTCTGACTTAGCCTGAAGAATTTTGCAGGGCTGTCTGACTGGAATTGTTGGGTCTGAATTGGATTTTGACTTATTTCACCTAAAAGCACCTATGAGAAAGTTTGTGCACAGATACTTGGAAGGTCAGTGAGAGAGAATAGTGGGAGAGATATACTCCAATTCCTTATAGCATATTGGGAATGGTTTTCCAAACACCCTAGCAAAAGTTGGATAAACTGTTAAGTAGACCATTAAAATGGCTGAAAGAAATGCAGGGCCCTGTAGCTGCTTTAAACAGTGGGAAACAGCCCCCAGGGCTATACAGCTTTCTTCTATAGGTTATAGGTGGTAGAGTGGGAGCTCATGGATGCAACCATTGCCAAGGCAAGCTGGGAGATCATGAACAGAGACTCAGGGGAAAGAGCAGCATGTGAATGGGTGTGTGAACATTTGTGAGACTTCTATGGGGAAACCCAGAAATAACCTTGGGGAGAATTTTCAAGGGATCAAGTTCTTACAGTTTTATGAGTGAAGCCTCCAAGCCTGCAGACTTTGAGTCATAAGGTCATTGTAAATTATTTTTGCCCACAGAAGTGAACAGAAGGGCACTTAGGTTGCCTGAGGTTCTGGCCCCATGGCCCTGGAGACTAGACCCTAATAAAGTGGCACTGACTCACTTGGTGCATTCTTGCTAGAAAAATCCATCACTCTCTATTGTTCTGATCTTAGCAAGGTTCAACTTGAAGAAAAATTGTATTATCTTTTTCAATCTATGTCTCATTTTTTAAAAAACCTAGCTAAAGCTATCATCCTATTACTAATAGTTTTATTTTAATAGTAGATGCAAAAGTGAAAAGCCCTCAAAGCACTAGAGCCATAACAGTGAAATGACGAAATTTCTCCTGAGTGCCTCTCCTGAGACACCAACATTAAAAAAATTCCCTATTATGGGAGCCAGGAGGAAGGTTGGGCAGAAGTCCAGGACTGTCTCTGGAATAAGTAAAATGAACTTTAGTAAGTTCCCAGCATTGAGGTGCTAAAAGCCACAAAATGAGTCATGCATTCATACATCATCAAAGATAAACTGTTACCAAATGAATCAAAATTCTTAAGTCACTGAAGTAAAAGAACAGTTTCTGAACTAATGCTCTGTCTAGGCAAGCATTCGAGTTTTCTCTTGGATGGGTTCCACCCTCATCAGCCGACTTTAGGTGGCAGACTACACAACTGTCTTCAGAGAGTGGCACGGGAAGGGAGATGCTGAGATTCCTTCTTCCAGTTTGATTGGTGTGAGTGGCGATTTCTAAGTAGCAAGAATCTTACTGCCTCCTTTCCTCTGACGGCTTCCTGACAGGGCTGGAAGCCAGCAGATGCTGTGGGCATTGGCTATTCATCAGTCTGAGAGAGCTCTGCCCCAACAGGTCTGTTAAATTCTTCTGCTGCCAGACTTTCCAAAGATACTTATGGGGTGTGAGTGTGTGTGTGTGTGTGTGTGTGTGTGTGTGTGTGTGTATTGAGATATCACTCATATACCATACAGTTCATCCATTTACAATTCACTGCTCTTTTCAGAACAGTATATTCACAGGTTTATGCAGCCATTACCACAATTTAGGGGCTTCCCTGGTGTCTTAGATGGTAAAGAATCTGCCTGCAATGCAGGAAACCCAGGTGCGATCCCTGCATTGGGAAGATCCCCTGAAGAAGGGAATGGCAACCCACTCAAGTATTCTTGCCTGGTGAATCCCATGGACAGAGGAGCCTGGCAGGTTACAGACTATGGGGTCACAAAAAGTCAGTCACTACTGAGAAAGTAACACAATGACAATAACTACAATTTTAGAATATTTTCATCACCCCAGAAAGAAACCCCATGCCTATTACCAGTCACTTTTCCTTTCCCCTGAACCCTTCCAGTTCACTGGCAACCACTAATCTACTTTCTGTCCTAGTGGATTTGCCTATTCTAGCTAGTTCATAAGAATTATACAATACGTGGTATAACTTGTGACTTGCTTCTTTCAGTATCATGATGTGTTCAGGGTTTATCCATGTATGTATCAGTACTTCATTGTTTTTTGATCAAATAATATTCCGTTGTACAAATATACTACAATTTATTTATCCGTTCTTCAGTTGATAGTAATTTGGGTTGATTTTTTTAGATGTTATAAATAATGCTGATACGAGAATTTATTTACAAGATTTTATGTGGACATATGTTTGCATTTCTCTTGGCTGTATTCCTAGGAGTGGAATTGCTAGGTTGCATGGGCTTCCCAGGTGGTGCTAATGGTAAAGAACCTGCCTGCCAGTGCAGGAGATGTGGGTTTGATCCCTGGGTTGGGAAGATCTCCTGGAGGAGAGCATGGCAACCCACTCCAGTATTCTTGTCTGGAGAATCCCATGGACAGAGGAGCTGGTGGGCAATGGTGCATAGTATCGAAAAGTGTCAGACACAACTGAAGCAACTTAGTATGCACGCATGGTAGCTTAACATTTCATCTTTCAAAGACTGCCAGACTATTTTCCAAAGCAGCTGCACCATTTTACATTTCAACCAGAAGTACACGAGAGTTGTAATTTCTTCACATTATCCCTAACACTTGTTATTATCTATCTTCTTTTATTATTATAGTCATTCTAGCGGGTGTGAAACAGTACGTCATCGTGGTTTTTATTTGCATTTTTCCGATGGTTAATGATATTAAGCATCTTTTTATTGGTTTTTTGACCATTAGTATTTCTCTGGAAAATATTTCTTTAGGTCCTTTTTAAAGATACTCCTAAGTCCATGAAAATGCTACTGCTGGTTTTGACTCTGTGCCTGGCCACAGCAGGGCAGTGGAATGAAATGCATACCAGGAGCAGGACCTATGAATGATTGGGGCCTACAGCAGAGCTGAAATGAGATGAACAGGAGAATGTGCTCGTGGACAAAACAGCAAAGCCTGAGGAATAGCTTTTAGAACACTGTGATGGTCAGTTTTATGCCTGTAACTAAGCTGTGGCCCTCAGTTATTCAGTCAAACACTAACATAGGTTTTTTGTTGTTTAGTCACTCAGTCGTGTCTGACTCTTTTTGACCCTATGGACTGCAGCCCACCAGGCTCCTCTGACCATGGGATTTTCCAGGCAAGAATACTGGAGTGGGTTGCCATTTCCTTCTCCAACCTAGGTGTTACTGTGGCAGTATTTTGTAGCAAAATTAACATCTACAGTCATTTTAAGGAGATGTAAAGGGGACCACCCTAGAGAATCTGAGTGGGCATGGTTCAATCAAGTCAAAGGTTTTAGGAGCAGAACTGAGATTTACCGGAAGAAGAAGCTCTTCCCAGGGACTGCAGCTTTGACTCACAAAAAACTTCAGCCTGCCTGTCCTGACAGCCTACACTAGGGACTTTGGACTTGCCTAGCCAGCAAGTTGAAGGGAAAGCCACAATCATGTAACATGTAATCCTTTATGTACGGAATATATATATCTCCTATTGGTTCTATTTCTCTGGTAAAACTGTGACTGATACAAACCCCAAGGAGCTCCTGACATATCTAAAAGGGTTTCTTGTTCTCCTTGGTACAGGAAGATATAGGAAATGTGAGTGATGGAAAACTATCCTCTGTAAGCAGATCTAACCCTGGAAAAATTGCATATTTGGTCACACTTTCCTTTCATGGCCTTACCCCCCAGATCACAGGTCTTCCACCACCAGATTCCTATGCCACTCATCTTCTAATTCTTGACAGCAGCAGTGATTTTCAACTGGGAGCATTTTTACCCCACAAGAGACATTTGGTCACATTTGGAGACATTTGTGGTTGTCACGAGTGGGTGGGGTGCTATTAACATCAGGTGGGTAGAGGCCAAGAATGCTACTGGACACTCTACAATTAGCAGGACAGCCCCACGACAAAATGGCAGTAGAGCCAATGTTGAAAAACCTTGCTCTATGGTCTCACTAAATGTCTCCTGGTCTATCAGCTACCTAGAAATATTTAATGCCTTCAACGGGTATCTGCACTTGAAAAAAGACTTCAGAGATCAAACAGTCTTCAAAACACAAATAAATTGAACCTATAAAACAAAAGTTCAAGTCTTCTCAAGGGAGATTATTTGTTTGGAACTGAATTTATCTGCTGTCTCAAATACTGGACCAGGTAGGAGGTCTGCATAGTTAGAAACTGATTCCCTGAACCCATGAATGGTGTTGTACAAAGACCCCAATAGGGACTTCTCTGGTGGTCCAGTGGTTAAGAATCCACCTTCCAATGGAGGAAATGTGGGTTCAACCCCTGGTGGGGGGACTAAGATCCCACATGCCATGGGGCAACTAAGCCCCCAAGTCACAAGTAGAGAAGCCTGCATGCCACCATGAAGCCCCACCACAGCAAAAAACAAAACAACAACGACCCTGATAATACCTAAATGCCTTCCTGAGCAGTGAAACACTTGTTATAAACTGTTACACATGGTCTGATGTGTCCCCATTTATTTATGAATCTCAGTATGGGAAAGAATTGCAGAGGTTATCAACTACAAGTGCAATTTATTTGAACGCCACATCATATCATGTCACATCATGCCTTATAGATCACATCATATCATGTCAGAATATAAGGCCTCTCTCATTCCTTTAAGGTGTTGATCAGCCTCAGTTCCAGGGCTGGAACATTCACTGCCTTCTGAAACAACTTGCTTGCTGTTTTGTACTCTGCTTGCTGTGCGCAGTCGTGTCTGACCCTTTGCAACCCCACAGATTGCACCCTGCCAGGCTCCTCTGTCCATAGGGGTTCTCCAGGCAAGAATATTAAAGTAAGTTGTCATGCCCTCCTCCAGGATCAAACCCAGGTTCTCCCACATTACAGCAGATTCTTTACATCTGAGCCACCAGGGAAGCCCAACTTTAGGAATCTTCTATCTCCCTAAAAACAACTGTTTGCTAGCAATTTATCTTAATACAAGAGTTAAAATTTGCTCTCAATTGCTCTCATATGAGAGGTGGTTCACAACAGCTCTTTTTAAAATTGAGAATGTGGTGGTAGATGGGATTGAAACTCTACATACAATCAGGCCATGCAGCAGTAGAGGCTGGCACACAGGCTGAGTGAGTGCTGGCTGGTTCCTAGTTAGGTCCTCATTAATCCTTTGATATCTTCAAAGTCTTGCTCCAGATAGCCTGGCTTTGGCAAAGGATGGAGCATCCTTAAATTTTTTATCCCACATGGCTTTGAAAGGAAAGCCTTTTAGAGGCAGGGGGATGTTTCTGATCCCCTTACACTTACCTCATCAAAGTGTGTTTTCACTCTGCCTGTTTGATGTCTGAGAGGCCTCATTAGAAGCTCATTTTATGACCCTTGTTAAAAGAGTTTCTTTCCTATAGAAAGTTACATTTCACAGCGTATATACCCCTAAGGTCTCCAGAAGCTAGACACATTTGGAATTCTAGTCTCCAAGGCTTCGAATGTAGACAAGACTCTTCCCTAAGTGACTCCCCAGTGCTGTGGGGAAATCAGTTCACACCTGGGGTCTGGCCTCTTGGCAAGTGCACTTTATAGGCTCTGCTTTTTATGAGGTCAGGAGAGTGATTCCACGTTGGCACTTATAATCTGTGCTTTTGGTAACCTTGAATTCTCTGTCACTCTTTAAAAGGCTCTAAAAAAAGATTACAGTCTTAATAGGTCATTGGACCAAGTCAATAACTTCCTGGCTCCTTCTTCAGAAAGGAGAAATGTTGGGAAACCAACGTCATTGAAGTATTCATGCCTTTTCACTTATAAAATGGGGAAAATGAGCTTGGGCCAACTTCTCAGGATCTAGGATCAAAGTGGTCGGCAACGCCATGGATTCTTCTTTATTTTGTTTTTGTCGATTTGGTCCCTTGATCTTCATGTTCTCCTTGGAGCCTAAAAGGGGCTGGGTTATCCTAAGCAGCCCCCTGCATCCATCTCTTGAGATTTTTCCCTAAGCAGCCCCCTGCATCCACCTCTTTACCCTGGGATCATTCTTGTGGAGTTGCTCATCTTATATATAGCTCCATTCCCTAGCACATCATA
The DNA here is from genome assembly GCF_033118175.1 of Dama dama. Classification (NCBI taxonomy): domain Eukaryota; kingdom Metazoa; phylum Chordata; class Mammalia; order Artiodactyla; family Cervidae; genus Dama; species Dama dama. The sequence goes on from NC_083692.1 coordinate 67,183,399, forward strand.
GTCTTTAGCTGAATTTTTTAAAAGAAATCTTCCTTTTCAAAAGATGTGTGGTGGGTGAACTTTTCCCCATAGAAATAACAAGAAATTCTAAATTTCTAGTGTAATTTTCAAAGAGTATTAAGAAGTATTAACAGTAAACATCCTACAACTGCAGAAACATGACTGTTGTAGACAACAGTGAAGCCAGGGATCAATGTGCTTATCTCTAGAGCACCTTTCTGCTCAAAGTCTTAAATTCACCTTCCAAAGGCTGTCTCTATTTCTTGGGTTCCTGTGTAGGCTGTATATCTTTGATACTGTCATAGGAAATTGCATTACAGGAGGAGGGAAAGAAAAGGTTGGTACTGATTAGCTCTTTGTTTCTTAACCTCAGTCAAACTTTGATCTTAGCACACCAGAGGAGAGGAAAATAAACTTACAACAGCAGCAGCTCTTCAACATTTGAAAGGAAAAGCACTAAAGTTGATCCTTCCACCTTGACTCATCCCGTGTCCCACATATTTGCTTCATTTCCTGGCAGAGCATAAAATTGTCTTGCACTGGAATCTTTCATCTGAGTAAGTCAGAATTCTCTGCATAAACAAGTTTCCTAAGTCTTATTCTGTGCCTTCACAGAGTATGATCATTTATGAGCCAATTGGATAACACTTTGTTATCTTTAACCAACAAAAATGACTTCATCTCCATAAGATGGTTGACATAATCAGTTCCAATTTGTCAAGTCTTCTCCAATGTTTCTTTCCCAAATTTATTTGTTTCCCATTACAAAAAGTATCCAAAAGTAAAACTCTGACTTAAAAAAAAATTTTTTTTTCCCTCTCTGAGCTTATGAATTTATAGGAGTTTTATGTGTCCATTTGTGCCTGAGGCTTTCCTTTCTATCTTCACTCCACTACAAATTGGGCAGAATCTTTACCTATACAGGGTCTAAAAAACAGCAGGTACTGAAAATATATTCATTGAGTAAATATGCATCATCTTATGATATTTTAAAGCAACAAGGAGCTGGCATTTTTGGAGATACTTATTAGTCTTGGGTCATTGCTTGTATGAATCAGCTTGGCAAACATTTATTACAAGTCTTATATTTCTTATGTTTCCAGAAAAGAAAAATAAACAGAAACTAAAGCTTTATGTATTGATAATTTATTTTTACTTTTACAGCTATTTTCCTCTGTTACCCCCTTACAGAATTTAGGGCCTTGTTGTTTTTTTTGTTTTTTTGTTTTTTTTTTTTGCGCTATACAGAAAAATGTGGTACAAGTTATGTGTTCTGACTTTTTTTTCATGGAAACAATAACAACAGGCAAATGTTTGTATTCTGACCAGTCCTTTTTGAGGCCTACACTAGATCTCTCCCATCCACTCCTAGTGGATAAAAATAATCAGAACTCAAGGTATTGGCAACAACCTGGGCTTCGTTAGCCGTTGATCTTTCTTCCATGTGATCCAGTGGAAAAGAAACTTTTACATGAGAACAAAAGACTCTGGAATAGTGAACATTCATCTTCTTATAGCACTCTTTCGGTTTTCCTGATAGTATATGGAGTCAAATAATTTGATAACTTATAAAACTGAGGGGCAATGTTAAAATCCCCTTCTGCTGACTTAAGAGTGACCACGGGAAGTCCTCATGTTTCTTCAGCTTTCTATTTTCTGACTTTAAGCAGAAAGAAGTTTAAAATCAGTTACTTTATTTGTAAAATGAGAATAATGATGAGTGTTGTAGAGCAATATAAGTGGTTAGAGAACTGTGCATTCTAGATTATACTGAAAAGTGTGGTACAGATAATCATAAAGTAGAAGGATGAGAAGGGTGCTGACGTGGTATTAGATAAAGGCTTCATGGAGGTGGCATCTGAGAGTCAATGAAGTCTGGTGAGATTTGACATTAATAAATCAGGGAGAAATAGTTCAAAACCATAAAATAACCATAAAACAACATTGCAAAACCAACACAGTGGTAAACGTGTTGAACTTAACCTTGAGATGAGTTTTTCACCTGGGGAAGGTTTGTTGGTATGAAACATTTACATCTGGGTAGCAGAAAACTCATCCTACTAATTCCCTTGGAACGTATCAAATATGTCTCCCCAAATCCCACCAGATCAGTTTTTTGGGTGTTTCTTTTAGGACCAACTAAATTGATTTGTAGCTGGTACTTGTTAGAAAATCAAGGATGAAGATGATTTACTACGTGAACCAGATTAAATTCTTATAGATCCTAATATTTATAATAAGAATGAGAACTATTGATTTAATCCTTATATAGATCATCTTCATGTTGCCTTAAAGAAATAGAAGACCCAGTTGTTTCCCAGGGAAAAAAAAAGAATTAAAAGGAAAATGAAGCAAGTTTTGCTTCACCCCTCAGCTTTTATTGTCCTTGTTGAAAGCTACGCCCATTGGCCCTTTCATGGAAATCCTTACGAAGTGTACTGAGTGGGGAATTAAGTTATTTCAGTCCTACCAACTTTTCTTAGTAATTTAGCCTATAGCCATTTGAGTCTGTCTTCTATAAAATGTAAATTGTATGATAACTTCTTTCTTTTTTTTTTTTTTTTATCTTTTGAATTATATCTTTATTAACCAAGGTTTTATTTCTGTAGCGAGAAGGCATTTCCCTTCCAAAAAATGAAGGATTATAAACAATAGGGGTTTTAAGGAAAATATGTGATCATTTTCTCTGGTAAGCTAATTTATTTTATTTTATTTTTTTCTTTAATTATTTTTTTTTTGGTCATACATTGATATGAATCAGCCATAGATTTACACGTATTCCCCATCCCGATCCCCCCTCCCACCTCCCTCTCCACCCAATTCCTCTGGGTCTTCCCAGTGCACCAGGTCCGAGCACTTGTCTCATGCATCCCACCTGGGCTGGTGATCTGTTTCACCATAGATAGTATACATGCTGTTCTTTTGAAATATCCCACCCTCACATTCTCCCACAGAGTTCAAAAGTCTGTTCTGTATTTCTGTGCCTCTTTTTCTGTTTTGCATATGGGGTTATCGTTATCACCTTTCTAAATTCCATATACATGTGTCAGTATGCTGTAATGTTCTTTATCTTTCTGGCTTACTTCACTCTGTATAAGGGGCTCCAGTTTCATCCATCTCATTAGGACTGGTTCAAATGAATTCTTTTTAAAGGCTGAGTAATATTCCATGGTGTATATGTACCACAGCTTCCTTATCCATTCATCTGCTGATGGGCATCTAGGTTGCTTCCATGTCCTGGCTATTATAAACAGTGCTGCGATGAACATTGGGGTGCACGTGTCTCTTTCAGATCTGGTTTCCTCAGTGTGTATGCCCAGAAGTGGGATTGCTGGGTCATATGGCAGTTCTCTTTCCAGTTTTTTAAGAAATCTCCACACTGTTTTCCATAGCGGCTGTACCAGTTTGCATTCCCACCAACAGTGTAAGAGGGTTCCCTTTTCTCCACACCCTCTCCAGCATTTATTGCTTGTAGACTTTTGGATAGCAGCCATCCTGACTGGCGTGTAATGGTACCTCATTGTGGTTTTGATTTGCATTTCTCTAATAATGAGTGATGTTGAGCATCTTTTCATGTGTTTGTTAGCCATCTGTATGTCTTCTTTGGAGAAATGTCTGTTTAGTTCTTTGGCCCATTTTTTGATTGGGTCATTTATTTTTCTGGAATTGAGCTTCAGGAGTTGCTTGTATATTTTTGAGATTAATCCTTTGTCTGTTTCTTCATTTGCTATTATTTTCTCCCAATCTGAGGGCTGTCTTTTCACCTTACTTATAGTTTCCTTTGTAGTGCAAAAGCTTTTAAGTTTCATTAGGTCCCATTTGTTTAGTTTTGCTTTTATTTCCAATATTCTGGGAGGTGGGTCATAGAGGATCTTGCTGTGATTTATGTCGGAGAGTGTTTTGCCTATGTTCTCATCTAGGAGTTTTATAGTTTCTGGTCTTACATTTAGATCTTTAATCCATTTTGAGTTTATTTTTGTGTATGGTGTTAGAAAGTGTTCTAGTTTCATTCTTTTACAAGTGGTTGACCAGTTTTCCCAGCACCACTTGTTAAAGAGGTTGTCTTTTTTCCATTGTATATCCTTGCCTCCTTTGTCAAAGATAAGGTGTCCATAGGTCCGTGGATTTATCTCTGGGCTTTCTATTCTGTTCCATTGATCTATATTTCTGTCTTTGTGCCAGTACCATACTGTCTTGATGACTGTGGCTTTGTAGTAGAGTCTGAAGTCAGGCAGGTTGATTCCTCCAGTTCCATTCTTCTTTCTCAAGATTACTTTGGCTATTCGAGGGTTTTTGTATTTCCATACAAATTGTGAAATTCTTTGGTCTAGTTCTGTGAAAAATACCGTTGGTAACTTGATAGGGATTCATTGAATCTATAGATTGCTTTGGGTAGAATAGCCATTTTGACAATATTGATTCTTCCAATCCATGAACACGGTATGTTTCTCCATCTGTTTGTGTCCTCTTTGATTTCTTTCATCAGTGTTTTATAGTTTTCTATGTATAGGTCCTTTGTTTCTTTAGGTAGATATACTCCTAAGTATTTTATTCTTTTTGTTGCAATGGTGAATGGTATTGTTTCTTTAATTTCTCTTTCTGTTTTTTCATTGTTAGTGTATAGGAATGCAAGGGATTTCTGTGTGTTAATTTTATATCCTGCAACTTTACTATATTCATTGATTAGCTCTAGTGATTTTCTGGTAGAGTCTTTAGGGTTTTCTATGTAGAGGATCATGTCATCTGCAAACAGTGAGAGCTTCACTTCTTCTTTTCCTATCTGGATTCCTTTTACTTCTTTTTCTGCTCTGATTGCTGTGGCCAGAACTTCCAACACTATGTTGAATCGTAGTGGTGAGAGTGGGCACCCTTGTCTTGTTCCTGATTTCAGGGGAAATGCTTTCAATTTTTCACCATTGAGGGTGATGCTTGCTGTGGGTTTGTCATATATAGCTTTTATTATGTTGAGGTATGTTCCTTCTATTCCTGCTTTTTGGAGAGTTTTAATCATAAATGAGTGTTGAATTTTGTCAAAGGCTTTCTCTGCATCTATTGAGAGAATCATATGGTTTTTATCTTTCAATTTGTTAATTTGGTGTATTACATTGATTGATTTGCGGATATTAAAGAATCCTTGCATTCCTGGGATAAAGCCCACTTGGTCATGGTGTATGATTTTTTTAATATGTTGTTGGATTCTGTTTGCTAGAATTTTGTTAAGGATTTTTGCATCTATGTTCATCAGTGATATTGGCCTGTAGTTTTCTTTTTTTGTGACATCTTTGTCTGGTTTTGGAATTAGGGTGATGGTGGCCTCATAGAATGAGTTTGGAAGCAAACCTTCATCTGCAATTTTCTGGAAGAGTTTAAGTAAGATAGGTGTTAGCTCTTCTCTAAATTTTTGGTAGAATTCAGCTGTGAAGCCATCTGGTCCTGGGCTTTTGTTTGCTGGAAGATTTTTGATGACAGTTTCGATTTCCTTGCTTGTGATGGCTCTGTTAAGATCTTCTATTTCTTCCTGGTTCAGTTTTGAAAAGTTATACTTTTCTAAGAATTTGTCCATTTCTTCCAAGTTGTCCATTTTATTGACATAGAGCTGCTGGTAGTAGTCTCTTATGATCCTTTGTATTTCAGTGTTGTCTGTTGTGATCTCTCCATTTTTATTTCTAATTTTGTTAATTTGGTTCTTCTCTCTTTGTTTCTTAATGAGTCTTGCTAATGGCTTGTCAATTTTGTTTATTTTTTCAAAAAACCAGCTTTTAGCTTTGTTGATTTTTGCTATGGTCTCTTTAGTTTCTTTTGCATTTATTTCTGCCCTGATTTTTAAGATTTCTTTCCTTCTACTAACCCTGGGGTTCTTCATTTCTTCCTTCTCTAGTTGCTTTAGGTGTAGAGTTAGGTTATTTATTTGGTTTTTTTCTTGTTTCTTGATGTAAGCCTGTAATGCTATGAACCTTCCCCTTAGCACTGCTTTTACAGTGTCCCATAGGTTTTGGGTTGTTGTGTTTTCATTTTCATTCATTTCTATACATATTTTTATTTCTTTTTTGATTTCTTCTATGATTTGTTGGTTATTCAGAAGCGTGTTATTTAGCCTCCATATGTTTGAATTTTCTTTCATCTCTGTTCATATCTTAAATCTTCAGAATTTGGCTAAGGGACTCTGTATTATGTAAAACAAAGTGTAATTGAATTATATAATCTCTGGAGGGGAGTTCAAGATAATTTCCTATTTTTAACAATGCTCATCTTTCAGGGGCATGTGACAGGCCATTCAGCAGAGTACTTTGACAAGTTTGATTGCAAATGCAGCATTTTTTTTTTAAAGGAAGCAACAACAAACAGCTGGATGTTTTGGTCATTTTTGTGAAAAGAAATTGAAATTTTGCCCCATTTGAGGCTTAGTGTAGAAAGTAAACTATGAAATTGGAAGCTTAAGCTTGCAGTAGTGCTATTTTCAGACCTGAATAAAACCACAAGGGGAAATTACCAAGTCCTTTTCCCAACTGATCAATTGGCTTTCATTTCCCATGGTGTAAGAAGGAAACAGTTTAACCTGCTAAGGAGTAACATGAATGTTCCATAATGTTCCTGTTTCATTTGCTGCCATCAACTAGGATTCTGACTCATTTGAACATTGTCCAGGTTACTGGGAAGATAGCTTTCTTACTTTATTGTTTTTCAGATGTCTTCTGTAACCAGAAGTGCTCCAGGTACAGTACTTCCATTCATGGACTGGGCAGCTACATTAGACCATGCCAGCCTGGTACTTCAGTACAGCCCATCAAAGCCACCAGTTTCAAGGTAAAGAAACTCACTGCCAACTTGTTTAAATCCATCTCCTTTTTTTTTTTATTGGCGTATAATTTTACACTGTTGTGTTAGTTTCTTCTGTATCCATCACCTTGTTGACTCCAAATGCCACATTTGTCCTTGCTTTTTCTTTTGTCCAGAATATCACAGACTAACTGTATAAGACCTACTGTTTCTTCATGGCCTTCTGCAAGGCTCATCCTTTCTCAGCGTGTGTCCTAATCATAGCAAATTTAATAACAGCTGCTTTATTTAAACTCAGTGTATTTTTAAAAATCCATTAATATACATGGCTACTGTGTATTTATTAAATCTCTTAATATATCTACTTAATTTTTCATTATTTCTAAAATATTCATTGGCTATTAACGTAGCACTGTCCCAATCCAATGGACTATATTGTCTAGTAGAACTTTTGGATGAAACTATCAGTAATGAGAAGGTGATGATGTACGTACTTCTATAGGGAGCTGTGGTAACCCAAGGAAGGGGCATATAAAACAGATTGGGGACTCAGGGAAATGTTTTGGGAGACACCAAGAGTCTCCCAGTAAGCCAAATAAATATGGGAAGGGGGGAGGGCATTTCAGAAGTCAGAACAGAATGGACAAAGGTGTAGATATGTTTGAAGGTGTAGCATCTATTCAGAGAATGGTATGTTGTTTGGTGTGACTAAAGTCAGGCGGGAATCTGGGGAGATAATGGGATACAAACAGAGTCAAGCCATTCTAAGAAGCTTGTACTGTTTTTGGCAATGGAGAATACTTGAAGGGTTCTAAGCAGAAGAGTGATGTGACTGTAGTTGGATGATAGAGATACTATATTAGCTACAGTATTATAGAATGGTTTAGAGAGCAGTGAGATTGACAGAAAACTACTCAAGCAGATAAGACTAAAATTGATAAGGACTTCATCTAGGAAAAGGATTAATTCAGAGAAAATGAAAGTATAAAACAGATTGCTTAAACATTAGCTGTTTAGAGTAAAGGAATGTGGGGGTTCTTGGATGACTCAAGTTTTCTGGCTTTTATCATTGAATCAAACATATTCCATGAAAATAAACAGAGAATAAAGAATGAAGAGCAGAAGAAGAGATGAAGGAGGAGCAAAAAGTACAGGAAGGGGGTTTTAAAAATGAGTTCAGTCTTGAACATGTGCATTTTGACGTCAGTTTTTGATATCAAATAGGACATTAAAAGTAAATCTCAAGAGAGAAGTTTGACTAGAGCTTTATATTTGTGAGTTATGGGCAGAGAAACGAAGTTAAAGCCATGAAATTGGATAAAATTTCCCAGAGAACATAAAGTGAGACAATGGCCAAGGACAGACTTCTGCAAATGCCACAGTGTAAGCTGTAGTCAGAGGGAAAGGGTGACAGAAGAGAATGAAAGGTGGTTGGAGAGGCGGGTAGAAAGTTGAATGAGATCAGTGTTCAAAACTCCAGAGAAGGGAGTTAGATGATAGCTTTAGTTTCTAGGATTGCTGTTAACACATTACAGCAAACTTAAAATGATAGAAATTTATTCTTTAAGAATTCTGAAGGCTAGAAATCTGAAATCAAGATATAGGCAGGGCCATGTTTCCCCTGCAGACTCTTGGCAAGAATCCTTCCTGGCCTCTTTTCTAGTGGCTCCTTGGCAGTCCTTAGTGTCTCTTATAGCTGCATCACTCCAGTCTCCACTAGCTTTGCATGGCCTTCTTCTCTCTGTGCATGCCTATGTCTTCTCTCCTTATGAGGACATCAGTCATTGGATTTAGAGCCCACCCTAGTCCAATAAACCTCATCTCCATCCTTAATTACTTATATCAGCAATGAATCTGTTTCCAAATAAGGTCACAGGTAGACATGAATTTGGGGGGACACTATTTAACTTGCTACAATGGTCAGTGACTATTTTGACCTTCATACATCTATAAGCTTCCCTGTCCTCAGCAGAAACATGGCTTTTTGTGGAGATTTCTCAGATTTACCAAGGAGATAAATTTACAGGGAAAAAAAAAGAGAGAGAGAGAGAGAGAAATAAATAGATTTTAAGAGAAATAAAGCAAAGCTGATGCTTATCCTTTACCAGTTTTCTTCCTTGCATGTGTGGTCAGTTGTATCGCCCTCTTTGTGACTCTACAGACTATAGTCCACCAGGCTCCTCTGTCCATGGAATTTTCCAGGAAAGAATACTAGAGTGTGTTGTCATTTTCTTCCTTAGGATCTTTCCAACCCAAGGATCAAACACGCATCTTCATTTACTCCATTGGCAGGCAAATTCTTTACCCCACAACTCCTGGGCAAACCCTTTCTTCTTAGGGCACTTTTAAGTTCTACCTTCTTCTGTGGACAGGAACTGTGCATTGAAAATCATCCAAATATTCTGCTATTATTCCTCACAATATAAAGACAGGCCAAGAAATGTAAATCATACTTAGATCCTTACAGCTCAGCAAGACAGAGGAGTGAAGAGTTGTGTGGTTGTTGGGTTGGGGCCCTGGTGTTCATACTCCCGTGTGATTTCCCCTGGGTGTGGTGTCAAGGTCATCCTTTTAAATCCTTTTGGTCACTTTGTGATTTGCCTTCCAATTATTATAGTGATAAAGCTCTCATCAATTCAAGTCAAAACCCAGAAAAGAAGTTATTTCCCAATAGTATTGAAGTAAGGTTAAATGCATGACTTTTTATACAACCCAAAATAAACGTCTCAAAACTAGACAACTCGCATAGTACACAGATAATTTTGAAGAATGAATCCAAAATTAGAAAGTAAAGACTTTAGGGCTGATTATATTTTCCAGGTAAGTATTAGCACATAGATTGCAACATCTATTTGGAAAAAAGGTGATGGAGGCACTTAACAGTTATATTTTAGCAGAGAGAGAAAAAGGACAGTTTTTGCTGCTTTAGTAAGCATCAAGAGTGTGAGAATCTTTCTTTACCATATATGTGAAGTGAAAATGAAGTCTCTCAGTTGTGTACAACTCTTTGCGACCACATGGACTATGGCCTACCAGGCTTCTCCGTCCGTGGGATTCTCCAGGCAAGATACTGGACTGGGTTGCCATTTCCTTCTCCAGGGGATCTTCCCAACCCAGGGATTGAACCCAGGCCTCCCACATTGCAGGCAGACCCTTTACCCTCTGAGACACCAGGGAAGCCCTGCCGTATATGTACCACTACCCAATAAAAATCCAATAGAAAGTCAAATCAGTAGGATTAAACCTAAAGAATTATTGGAATCAAGTTATCCTTTCTTTGCATCTGCTCTTCAGTATATGTCAAGAGCAATGGTGACCAAAATATGTGACCAAACATAAATTTCATGGCCATTACTATGTGTTGGCTGGCTCGTGAAGGTAGCTTTGACTTGACAATGCTGTTGCAAAATTTTTCATGGTGGTTTAAGTCAAAAGGTGTTCATCTGTCAAAGAATCATCATTATTATTGTCACTTATCCTCACTATCCCACCCATTCTTACACGATTTTTTTTTGCACTGATATTATTTACTATTAAGAGAGTGGAAAATTCCATCATGGACCAAGCAGAAAGGAATATTGCTACTCACCTTCCAGAGGAACTCATTACATTTCAGCTTCAAAGGCAACATCACCACATGATTTTAGGAAATGTAGACTTTATCATAAGGACAAATTGTGTTACATAGTTAACCACACCATCTAAAAGAGGGTTTTCAGAGTTTGTCAAAGGTGTCTAAATCATATTATAAATGAATACTTAACTTTGTAAGCAATAAACTTTTTCCAAAGTAATCATCTATTTTATTTTAATTTATGGTGATTATTATTAATTTAAGTGATTAGGCAATTGCTTAACTTAAATTGCCAAATAACTGTATGACAGTTATAATTGTTCCTTCCTGGCTGGCACTTGGTATTGGCAAATTTTAAAACTTAGACAGTCTAAGAGGTTTGTGGTATTTCACAGTGGTTTTAATCTACATTCCCCTATTGAGTAATGATGTTGAGAACATTTTCATGTTTTTATTGGTCATTTGCATATTTTGCTTTTCTCCTCTATTTTCTATTATTGTGTTTCTTAATTGAAGTATAGTTGAGTTGATTTACAATGCAATATCAATTTCAGGAGTACAACATAGTGATTTTATCTTTTAATAGATTATACTCCATTCAAAGTTATTACCAAACGATGGCTGTATTTCCCTGTACTGTGCAATAGATCTTTGTTGCTTGTTTTTTTACATAGTGGTTTGTATATCTTAATCCCCTATTCCTATATTGCTGTGCTGTGCTTAGTCACTTAGTCATGACTGACTCTTTGAGACTCCATGGACTGCAGCCTGCCAGGCTCCTCTATCCATGGGGATTCTCCAGGTAAGAATACTGGAGTGGGTTGCCATGCCCTCCTCCAGGGGATCTTCTCAACCCAGAATCGAACCCAGGTCTCCCGCATTGCAGATGGACCCTTTACCATCTGAGCCACCAAGGAAGCCCAAGAATACTGGAGTGGGTAGCCTATCCTTTCTCCAGAGGATCTTCCCAACCCAGGAATTGAACTGGGGTCTCCTGCATTGCAGGTGGATTCTTTACCAGCTGAGCTACCAGGGAAGCCCGACCTCCATATTTCCCCTCCCCTATTCCCTCTCCCCACTGGTAACCATTAGTTTGTTCTGTATATCTGTGAGTCTATGTCTGTCTTATTATATGCATTCATTTGTTAATTCTCTAGATTCTACATACAAGTGATAATGCAGAATATATCTTATTTTTTTGTTTGTAATCCATTCAACCACCCTACTTTTATTGCACACATTTAGTTCATTTACATTTAAAGTAATTATCAATAGGTATGTTCTTATTGCCATGTTGTTGATTATTTTATGATTGTTTTTGTAATTTGTGTATGTTCCTTTATTCCTCTCGTGTTCTCTACCCTATCATCCAGGTTACTGATCCAGTCTTCTGTATCATGTAGTCTGCTCTAGTGTTTCATTTCAGCTACTGTACACTTTAGCTCTGATTGGTTCTTTTTTACATTCTCTAGTTAGAGTTTTCACTAAAGTTCTTACTGTGTCCCTCCACTCTCAAGTTCAGAGAGCATCTTTATCACCATTGCATTGAATTCTTTATCAGATAGATTATTATCTTTGTATCATTAAAGTATGTTCGTGAAGTTTGTCTTGTTCTTTCACTTGGAACATATTTCTTCAGCTCCTCATTTTGCTTGGCTCTCTGTGTTCATTTCTGTGTATTAGGCAAAACTGCTACCTCTCTTGTTCTTTATGGAATGTCACTGTGCAGGTGATGATCCTTCTATTCAGCCCTGACTAGCTCTTGGTTGTCTCTAGTATCTTTGTGGTTGTCTGTACTGCCTGATTTATTTTTGATATGCTCCTGTTGTTGAGGGTAGGCCAAGGTCCATCAGTGTTCCAAGGGGAGGAATCTCATTTAGCATCTATATTCGGCTGAATCTTGTTTTCCAGGGAGCCTTCTCAATCTGTAGCAAGCCCAAGGAGGTGTACACACACTCCCCCAACAAAGAGTAGGACATCGGATAGAGCTGGAGGGTGTGAAACCAAGAATTCTTAGAAAGAACATGAAATAGAGTTAGGCCATTCCATCAATATGCTTGAGTAACAAACAGTGATCCTCTCACACAGTATTCTAGTTTCTTCAAAGACAGGCAATTAAGGAAAAACAGTAAATATTATACTGTCATGTTTATCATGTTAATGCTCGGAGATAAGATTTCCTGGAGTATACCTGTGAACAGATCTCAGTGTCCTAGTGAAACTGAAAGTCGCTCAGACTCTTTGCAACTCCATGGACTACAGAGTCCATGGAATTCTCCAGGCCAGAATACTGGAGTGGGGAGCTGATCCCACTTCTCCAGGGGATATTCTCAACCCAGGGATCAAAGCCAGGTCTTCCACATTGCAGGTGGCTTCTTTACCAGCTGAGCCACCAGGGAAAACCTAGAGAAAATATTAAATATACAAGTTATCAGATTACTTTTCAACTGCCAGCTACAAACTTAGTGCTGCAAATATTCTCAATTTGTTTTTGTTTCCCTTTTGTCTTTTAAAGAAATTTCCTCCAAGTCACATTCAGACCAGTTAGATAGTTTGCAGCCTTTGTGGTGGTGGTAGGGCTCAGGCGCTCAGCTGTGTCCTACTCTTCGTGACCCCATGGATGGAAGAGCCTGCCAGGCAAGAATACTTGAATGGGTAGCCATTAACAAAGACAATTCAATTTTTTTTAAGTAAATTAAATGCTATAATTTCCCCACAAAAAAATAAATGTTATGAACCTCTGATCAAATTTTCTGCATTGAATTTAAAGCATAATATTTCCCATCCACTCCAAACACACAGCAATAATATGTGAAATAGTAAATCAAAATGATCTAGAAAGACTCATATAAAAAAGGCATCTCTGGGGACAAGAAACAGAACTGAAATACAAAGCCATGAGCAAGACTGAAGGCACACACAAGCTGACCTTTAAGTATAAAAACAAGCAGAGATAGTAGGAACTCAGCTTCTACAGGTTTCAGAGGACTAAAATTGTTTCATGTAGTACAGGGGCATGTTGAAGCTAAGCTGCTGAAACCATCCTGCTCTCATAGAAGAAGGTGGAAAAAATATCTGATCACCTTGAGTTTTTAGCTTTTAGCAGGCTATGGGCAATCATTGCTGGAAGATATGAATAGAGTCCAGAAGTACTGAGACTGAAACAGATACCCACTAGATCTGAGATATACTCACAATCCACACCTTGGAAGTACCCTCACAATGACCCCCAAGATATGCTTATGGCAAGCCCATGGAATGAGCAGAGGCAATTGCAGAATCTCTAAATAGAGCTAATGATATACTCAATAACAGCTTTTTTCTCTGAATCCACTCTGAAATTTAACCAGGAGATAGAAAGTAAAAGACATGCACACAAATTTCCCTTCAAAACTATACTTAATAGCAAAACTCTAAAAGATTATGAAATCCAGTGTTAAAAACCAATGAAAAATTAATGGTCAGGACCATATTAATTCACTTTGGTTGAAATTAATTTTATGTAGCAGTTTGACAAAGACTGTAAGGATATAGAGTACTCTTGGTTATTAGGGGAAATGATCAATAGATGGTGAATCAAAAAGTTACAGAAATTAAACAAGGTGAGTATAAGAAGAACTAATTAGAAATCTTGGGATGAAAAAGTATAGCCATTGATTTAAAAGCACTTAAATAACTGGTGAAACTCTGGACTGTATACATAGAATAAATTAGTACTGAAGATATCACTAAGAATGAAGATAAAAGAAAAAAGGATGAAAAATGTGAGTAATCAGTAAAGAAGCATAGATAGATGTATATAAAAGGTAGATTGAGAGACTCAAGAATATATCTATAGATTCTCAAAAGAAAATAATAAATGGATCAGAAGTAATATCTGAAGAGGTAAAATCTGAAGTTTTTTTCCAGAATTTAAGAAAAATATGATTCTTCAGATTCAAAGTATACTTTAAGTGCCAAGATGTACAAAAATAAATCCACATCAAGGTACATTACTGTTAAACTACAGAATAATAAGGGTAGAGATAAACCCTTAAAAATTACTAGAGATAAAAGGCAGATTACTTATAATGGGATAAGTTTCACACACAAAAAAAACAGATTTTTTAAAATTAGCAATGATAGATGCCCAAATACAATGGGATAAGAGCTTCAAAATCCAGGAGGAAAATAACTGGCAATCTAGAATTGTATCTACAAGTTAACTATCATTTAAGAATAGAGACAAAATAATGACATCAAAGTAAAAACATTTTCATTTGTATAAAGCCAAGAGTTTATCATCCATAGCCCTCACTAAAAGTACTATTAAGGGATAAATTTAAATAATAATAAAAATGAAATTAGAACACATGATACCAAAAACAAGAGGATAGAAATTTATAAATTATGTGGATAATTTTAATTAACAATTGATTGCTTTTAAAAAAAATAGAAAAGAAACATTGTTTCAAAGTAAAAGCCATATTAAAATTTTGACTACTAGACCCTCTGTTAGGACTTCTGACAAAATTCTTTTCTACCAGACAACAGTTCTTCTAGAAAGATTAAGAGCATGGCCCCATAGAAGCTAATGGACCCAATCTCTCTGTAATTTAGTCTAGAAAGAGAGGAGCAAGTTTCAAAAGGATCTGTGGATATGGCTTTTAGCACATGAGATTGACTAGAATAAAACACATAGAAAACCACAAGATTTTATGAGAGAATTGCTTTGGCAAAAATGTCATCAGCCTTGATTTTAAAAGACTGAGACTAATTGAGATGTGAAAAAAATACCCATGGATCACAACACACTGTTACAGGCAGGAAGCAGGCTGATAAAGCTGTTCAGTTGCCAAGAATAAAATATGCTCCAATGCCCTCTGCAGAAGTGATCAAAGAAAATAGTGGAAAAATACACAGGAGATAGCACATCCAAGCATCACTGGGGAAAAAGAAACATGGAATAGAGAGCCATTCCCAGAATTTTAAACTGGCATCTAATCAAGATATATTCCCAGGCTTAATGAAAAGGAACCTGCTACTTTTTGCCCAATAGATTCAAAATTGCTGTCACTAACTGCTATGTGTCTTCACTTTTTTTCTTTTTTGAATGAGTATGTTGCAGTTATCCTCTCGGTGTTTCATCACTGAATGCCGGGTGTGTAGGAGGCAGATAACTTGTCATTTTAGTTCTAAAATTACAGCTAGGTATGAAGTAGATAGGAGAAGGCAATGGCACCCCACTCCAGTACTCTTGCCCGGAAAATCCCATGGACGGAGGAGCCTGGTAGGCTGCAGTCCATGGGGTTGCACAGAGTCGGACATGACTGAGCGACTTCACTTTCACTTTTCACTTTCATGCATTGGAGAAGGAAATGGCAACCCACTCCAGTGTTCTTGCCTGGAGAATCCCAGGGATGGGGGAGCCTGGTGGGCTGCCGTCTATGGGGTCGCACAGAGTCGGACATGACTGAAGTGACTTAGCAGCAGCAGCAGCATGATGTAGATAATAAGCTGGATTTAAAGCCTAATGCCCTGACTGGGTGAGTCTTTGGGGCTGTAAAAAGGACTGAGTGAATTTTGGGTGGGGGAGAAATGTGTTAATTGTAACCAAGAGGGTAACCTGTGTTAGATTTCATTATTATTTCCAATTTTTCACCCCACCCTGAATCTAAACTCATTGTCATGGGACTTTGCAGTTCTTCCACTAGTGGCAAAGTCCATTCCCCATCCCACAGATTCTGAGCTTGGCCATCTATGCTGCTTTGACTGTTTGAATGTTAGCAGATGTCAGGTGATCAGGGATTAGAAATGTTCTAGTGAGGCTGGGCTTGCTTTTTTTTTTTTTTAACTTTCACAAAATAAAGTAACATGTGTGTAATGCAAATTTGACCAGGACTCACAGTCTGGAGCCAAACTCTGCTGAACCTAGCCAAGATTAGCCAAACCATAATCAATCCAATTGCATGAAATGTAAATAATTACTTTTTGCTATAATCCATTGATTTGGGAATTTTTGAAAAGAAGTATTACCATGGTAGTAGTTGAGTACAATATCTTCTTGCTGCACAGAAAAATAAGTCTGAGACAGTTTAAAGATCTAAATATGAAATGAAAACATTTCTAAGCAAAAGATAGAGGAAAATATTTTTTAAATTTATTGAAGAATAAGCCCAAAGCATAAAAATTATTAATTTTCCTACATTTAATTTTTTAAAATGTGTTTAACACAACACATCAGATATTAAGATAAATTATGAGGCATAGACTAGGAGAAGATATTTGAAATGCTTATTGCTTATGCTCATCAAAATATTATTGTCTAGACTATATATATAGGAACAGCACAGCCAGGAATAATTACACAAAGGATAGAAAAGCAGGCAAAGAATGTAAATATTAACAGAAGACTAAATCCAATAGTCACATGGATGGAAAGATGTTACATCTCCCTGGTAATCAAGAAAATACAAAATAAAAAGACAGTGAAGTGTCATTTCATATTTATTAGATTGGCAAAATTAAGCAAAAATGAGACAATACTAAAGCTTGGTGAAGGTCTGGAATGATAATAATTATTATGTTGGGACTGTAAATGGACACAACTACTTTGGAGAATATTTGGCATTGTCTAATGAGAACCAAATCCAACATCATTCCCTGTCCTGGTGTTGAACAACACAGGCACCAAACCCACTTACCTTCCCAATCTTAGGCAAGTCTGACAGTTGTGATTTTCTGTCTCTTTGTTAAGCAATACTTAGCTACTTCCTCTAGGAAATATTTCTCCTGGAAGTTAAGACCATGAAGCTACAAAAATAGCTTATATATCAAGACAAATACCTTCTTCATTAAGACTTGCTTCCAGAGCATTACTTCTTGTGTGGAGTGCTAAGTTGCTTCACTCATGTCTGACTCTGTGCAACTCTAAGGATTGTAGCCCGCCAGGCTCCTCCATCCATGGGATTCTCCAGGCAAGAATACTGGAGTAGGTTTCCAGGGGATCTTCCCAACCTAGAATTGAGCCTCCAACTCCTAGGACTTCTACATTGGCAGGTGGGTTCTTGACCACTAGCACCACCTGGGAAGCCTGCTTTGACTCTTGGTACCTACAAGTTTTACTAGTGACAGACTTTATTTTCTTGGGCTCCAAAATCACTGCAGATGGTGACTGCAGCCATGAAATTAAAAGATACTTGTTCCTTGGAAGAAAAACTATGACCAACCTAGACAGCATGTTAAAAAGCGGAGACATTACTTTGCCGACAAAGGTCCATGTAGTCAAAGCTACGATTTTTCCAGTAGTCATGAGCAGATGGGAAAGTTGGACCATAAAGAAGGCTGAGTGCCAAGAAATTGATTCTTTTGGGTTTCCCTGGTGGCTCAGACGGTTTTAAAAAAATGCCTGCAATGTGGGAGAACCAGGTTCTATCCCTGGATCAGGAAGATCGCCTGGAGAATGAAATTAAAACCCACCGCAGCAGTGTTGCCTGGAAAATCCATGGACAGAGGAGCCTGGAGGGCTACAGTGCTTGGGGTCACAAAGAATAGGACACAACTGAGAAATCAAATTGCCAACATCCACTGGATCATCGAAAAAGCAACAGAGTTCCAAAAGAACATCTATTTCTGCTTTATTGACTATGCCAAAACCTTTGACTGTGTGGATCACAATAAACTGTGGAAAATTCTGAAAGAAATGGGGATACCCGAGCACCTGACCTGCCTCTTGAGAAACCTGTATGCAGGTCAAGAAGCAACAGTTAGAACTGGACATGGAACAACAGACTGGTTCCAAATAGGAAAAGGAGTACATCAAGTCTATATATTGTCACCCTGCTTATTTAACTTATATCATGAGTACATCTCATGAGTACATCATGAGAAATGCTGGGCTGGATGAAGCACAAGCTAGAATCAAGATTGCTGGGAGAAATATCAATAACCTCAGATATGCAGACGACACCACCCTTATGGCAGAAAGTGAAGAAGAACTAAAGAGCTTCCTGATGAAAGTGAAAGAGGAGAGTGAAAAAGTTGGCTTAAAGCTCAACATTCAGAAAACTAAGATCATGGCATCCAGTCCCATCACTTCATGGCAAATACATGGGTAAACAATGGCTGACTTTATTTTTGGGGCTCCAAAATCACTGCAGATGGTGATTGCAGCCATGAAATCAAAAGACACTTACTCCTTGGAAGGAAAGTGATGACCAACCTAGACAGGAGAGTGATGACCAACCTAGACAGCATGTTAAAAAGCAGAGATATTACTTTGCCAACAAAGTTCCGTCTAGTCAAGGCTATGGTTTTTCCAGTAGTCTTGTATGGTTGTGAGAGTTGGACTATAAAGAAAGCTGAGTGCCAAAGAATTGATGCTTTTGAACTGTGGTGTTGGAGAAGACTCTTGAGAGTCCCTTGGACTGCAAGGAGATCCAACCAGTCCATCCTAAAGGAGAACAGTCCTGGGTGTTCATTGGAAGGACCAATGTTGAAGCTGAAACTCCCATACTTTGGCCACCTGATACAAAGAGCTGACTCATTTGAAAAGACCCTGATGCTGGGAAAGATTGAGGGCAGGAGGAGAAGGGGATGACAGAGGATGAGATGGTTGGATGGCATCACCAACTCAATGGACATGAGCTTGGGTGGACCCCGGGACTTGATGATGGACAGGGAGGCCTGGCGTGCTGCAGTTCACGGGGTTGCAAAGTCAGACATGACTGAGCGACTGAACTGAACTGAAGTGAGCAACTAACAATTTCACTTTGAGCTGTGGTGTTGGAGAAAACTCTTGAGTGTCCCTTGGACTATAAGGAGATCAAACCAGTCAATCCTAAAGGAAATAAACCCGGACTATCCATAGGAAGGACTGATGCTGAAGCTCCAACATTTTGGCCACCTGATGCGAAGAGCTGACTCATTAGAAAAGGCCCTGCTCCTGGGAAAGATTGAAGGCAGGAGGAGAAGAGGCTGATGGAGGATGAGATGGGTGGATGGCATCATCAACTCAATGGACATAAGTTTGAGCAAGCTCCAGGAGATGGTGAAGGACAGGGAAGCCTGATGTGCTGCAGTTCATGGGATTGCAGAGTCGGACATGACTGAGCTACTGAACAACAGCCACCTACGGATTCAAAGCTGTGTCACAAACTGCCCAATCGAAACTAGTCCCCTGCCATGCACGACATACCTGATTTAAAAATAAACACAGGGACAAATGTTAATATGTGAAATCTGAGTGGTGGTATATGAATTTTCATCATACTATTTTTTGTAATTGTATGGCTAAAATCTTTCATAAAAAAATAATATATCTAAAAAGTCATTTGTTATGACAGGACCCATAGTTAATCCCTAGTAAGAGACCCTCTCCCTTAATAGGTATGGCACTGAAGTGTTAACAAATCTCTAAGTATTGTTCTTTTTCTCACCAGAGTCCCACGAAAATGTTCACTGTCATTTTATAAAGGATCAGACTGGTTATCTCTAAAGTGTAGATCACAGTTCTACTTAGAGGAAACAGGAAGTTGCAGAAGAGTCATACCATTCAGCTCTCCATTTCTTCCCTTCTCTCCTCCAAATTACTGCAAGGAACACCCAGAAATGGTGACAAAGATAGCCCCAATGTTCCCATGACTTTTTTGAGAAAATGGCTAGATCTAAAGAAAGCGGACATTAGTCAGACCACACTGGGTGGGCTACAGGAGAAAAAAAAAATGCTTCAGGGTGAGGCTTCATTTGAACAAATCTTTTTGTGGTCTTTATGTCTGAAATGTCTTCACCAATCTGAGGTTTCAATCTCAACTGGCTTTATTATGAGATGGAAACAGTCAACATCAAAATCATTCTAAATCTTCAGATGAGTTATAGCTCGACAACCAGCTCTCTGAATGGGATGTGTAGCCTCTCTTTGAGGGGTTGTTTGTTTGGCACTGGAGGCAGCTTGGCATCACTAAGGATGAGCCTCCAGTTGGATCATTGTTTCACAGAACTGGCCAGTTGTTTGATGAAACTGGCTGAACTAGCCTCTTGTTTTGATATCGTGGAAATAGAGTCCAGTTCTCTTCCCAGCTAAAAGGTTGGCTGAAAGCCCAGCTTTAGATATAATACTGAGACATGGATCCAAATCTTAAGACTCTAAGCAACATCTTATCCCTTTCAGTCTTTCTTTTAAACGAGTAAGGATTTTATTCTTTAAAAAAAAAGAATGAAAATAATAAATAGGTTTTTAAAAATGGTTTTGAAGTCCATACTTGAAAGTACAGTGTAGTATTTAATAATAATAAAAATAGTATGCTAATAGTAAAAAAAAAAAAAAAAAAAAAAAATAGCCCATCTGGACTAGTTTCATGTCCCAAATATTCTCTCAAATATTTTCCAAACACAAACTCATCCTTATAACAACAGGTAAATATTACCCCATTTTATAACTGATGGACTGAGTTTTGAAGAAATTAAATAATTTGCTCCAGATAGCAAATCAGTGGTGGGTCATATGGGGCTTAGAGATGGCATAATTCAACCCCCTCCTCTTACACAGGAGAGAACTGGAGGTCTTGGCAAGGTGTATTGTCAACATGAGGAAATCTACTTGAGTTCACCCATATTGCATTCTTTTCTTCATGGAGAGAAGGTGATACATGCCTAGGTCTCCAGCCCAGCTAAATCAACACTGGGCTCACATCTTTGTCTCTAGATGAGAAAACTTAGGGCCAGAGAGGCCTAGTAACTTGCTCACAATAAGGCATTAATAAATAGCAGGGCTGAGATATAAGAGTTCATATAAATCTTTCTCTAGACACTTAGCCTTATTTTTCTTGATTTTGAATTTGGATTTCTCTATGAGTTTTTTTCTATGATTTTAATTTGCTTTATTCTCCATGCTTTTCAGTTTTCATTAGAAATAGATTTACTCCCACATCCAGCCTCTTTAATTCTCTGTTAGGGATAAATTTTTTGAAGTGTCAAAAATATATATAATACTTTGATACAAATTGATAAGCTTATTAATAACTACTATCCCTCTCAAGTGTACTAGTGAATTTAGCTTCTCATACCAAAATATACACAGTGTTATTTACCAATTTAGTAGATCAAAATAGCACCTTATTTTAGTTTGGCTCTCTATAATAAAGAGTGAGGTTAAACTTCTTGGTTTTCTGATTTAGTCAATAGTTTTCCCTTTTAAAAAATATTTTTTGCTGATTTCCTGTTGGCATGTTTGTTTTTAAGATTCTTTTAACATAGGTAAACATTTTCGATAAAGTGATGAATATTAGTCTAAGCTTCTCCCATAGACAAAATCTATGTGAATTGGGTAAAACATTTGAGAAAGCCTCCAAGCCTTTCCTGAAGAGAGCATAAGAGTCTAGGGAGGTCACAGACCCCTCTGCAGGTGCCCAAGTGAGTGAAGTTGCTCAGATGTGTCTGACTCTGCAATCCCATGGACCATAGCCTACCAGGCTCCTCTGTCCATGGATTCTCCAGGAAAGAGTACTGGAATGGGTTACCATTTCCTTCTCCAGGGGATCTTCCCAACCTAGGGATCGAACCCAGGTCTCCCACATTGCAGACAGACACTTTACCATCTGAGGCACCAGGGAAGCCCAAGACCTGCCCCTAAATAGCCCTGGTGGCGGCCACTGAACTGGGGTTTTTGATTGCCTGATGCTGACTCTTGAGTAACCTGATGTTTCTTCTTCAAGTGAACTTTTAACACATGAGATTATGAGTTCCCTTTTGTTTTAGGACAAGCAAGCCTTATTCATTAAAAAATATCTAGATAACAAATATCCATATACACAGAAGGCTTTGATCTGAGATCCCCTCTTTTACTAAGAGGATAATCCTAACTCATCTCACATTTCTTTGGCAGCTACTAAGAAAAACATCAAGTTCTGTGTGTCCAGATTGTCCACAAGAAAGACCCATGTCAGACTCACCAATGAATAGTCTCAAAACTTTTCTGTACCTTCATGATACTCTTCTCCTACACTACAGCCATCTATAAGAAATGAGGTCTATTGCCTGGTGGCTCAGGTGGTAAAGAATCCGCCTGCAATGCAGGAGACACGGGTTTGATTCCTGGGTCAGGAAGATTCCCTGGAGAAGGGCATGGCAACCCATTCCAGTATTCTTGCCTGGAGAATCCCACAGACTGAAGAGCCCGGAGAGCTATAGTCCATTGGGTCACAAAGAGTCAGATTTGACTGAGCAACTATGAACATGCACACATAAGGAATGAGATGAAACTTACCTACAATTAGAAGAGGAAGCACTACTTCTCCTTGTCCTCCTTTTCTCATAGGAAGAAGAAATACATTTTTATAGCTGATTTACAATATTTTATTAGTTTCTTGTATACAGACTAGTGATTTGGTAGTTTTACAGATCACACTCCATTAAAAGTTATTACAATAAAATGGCTATAATTTCCAGTGCTATACAATATATCTTTGTTGGGCATTCATTTTAGACATAGTAGTTTGTACCTCTTGATCCCTCACTCCTAATTTGCCTCTCCCAACTGCCATCTCCCCTTTGGTAACTACTAGTTTGTCTTTCATATCAGCAGGTCTGTTTCTGGAGGAAATCTCTTCTGACTTGCTCCACTTTGAACAGGTTGGTTGCTAGCCCATCTTGATGCTTGGTTGTCATCCTGGGATTCTGCTTTACATCATCCTAGGAATTTCCTTCACTCCTTCTTATGGTGGCTTTTGCTAGCTGACTTTTTCCTTTGGTTTACTTGCTGAGTTTTGGTGGAGTACATCTTCTGAAAGCTTCCTTTTGGGCGGGGGTGTGGGAGAGTGGGTTTCTGGGTCTTTGCTGTAGTGTGCAGGCTTCTCTAGTTGGCATGCTGGCTTAGTTGCCCCATGGCATGAAAGATCTTTGTTCCTTGACCAGAGATGGAACCTCTGTCCCCTGGTTTCAGGATCTTAATGGAGCTCAGGGAAGAATTCAGTGAGACAAAGTGATAGTTAAGAAGTAGATTTATTCACATTCAGAGAGAAACACACTCCACAGACAGAGTGTGGGCCTCTACCAGAAGGCAAGTCTGGCAGCTGGAAGAAGAAGTTGTTTAAGGAATTCAAGATCATTTGCCTATCCAGCTTTTTCTCTTGCCCTCTCATTTGTATTACCTCAAAAAACACTTGTAAATAGGTAACTGGAATAGAATGTCTGTGTTGAGAATTGTAATTAATAAGAAATTACCAGTCCCTCTAACTCGGCACTGCACTTTATTGAAGCTGCTCTCATTCTCTTTGTTGACTTATTCCACACGCTAACTTGAACTTATCTTCAATCTCTCCCTCCCTTTCTCCCCGTGATTTCTTTGTGGCTTGTTAGATTCAGAGAATATCCATTTGGTGATGCCTGCTTCTCTCTCCAAGTTATTGAGCTGCCTGAGCATCACCTCCTGAGAATTAGTGACCTACTAATCCTATTCTGGATTTATTTTAGAAAACCAAGCATAACATATCTGCATCTTCATCAAGCAGGAAGTACCCCAGACTTCAAATGAAACTTCTAAAAGTGAATTCACAGAGTCGTTATTGTAATGGAGCAGAATGAAAAAAATAAAACTTCTTTTCCCTCGGTTCATAAAAGCCAAAAGCAGAAACAAGTTAAATGCCCTGTGACTCACTCTGAGTTCTGATTGCCTGCTTCTGTTTCTGCTCACAATCTGCCTGGGAGAGTGAGGCCAGTGTTTATTATGTGGTCAACCAGAGGTACACATATACCAGGCAGGGTATCTAAAAATTGCTTTTCTCTTAGTTGTCTGAGGTATTGGGGTCTCATGGGATCCTTCTGTCACGACAAGGACCTGAGGAGAGAGGTTGGCCTGGCTCTTTCTTTTCATCAGCATGGTCTCACAATCCACCCATGAGGAGCAAGACACAGGCTCCCTGGTTCAGCACTGACAGTCACACCCTGGCTCTCACACCTGGTCTCACCTGTGAATGAAGTAATCATCTACATCATGTGGGAGTATGGAGCCTGCTCCCCCATCTCTTCCTTGACTGATAAGTGATGCTCAAAACTCAATCATCAGAGCTTTCCTTTGGCCACTTAAGATTATGATTACTATGCAAATGCTCTCAGGTACGAAGAAAGATGGGGTGTGGAAGGAACTAACATGTGAAGCCCTATTTTATGCCAAGACTTGTCTGGAGCCTGTTAGAATCTATATTTGTTACGTATTTAATTCTCACCCCTCTTTTAGGTAGGTTCTGTCTCTCCTTGGAAGGGAGGTAATTTAAGTCTTAAGGACAATCAGGGAGTAAGTGGTGGATTAAGGATTTGAACCCAACCTCTCTGACTATGGAGTCACTGGTATTTAATAGAAATGCTGATAAAGCTGCTGTCAATCTTTCATAGTTGTTTACTGATCTGGGGAGGAATTAGCAGCACTTGTGACTTGGAGAGAATGAGAATTAGATTGATATCTGATAAAAAAAAAACTATCAAGAGTAACTGGAAACACTTCTTGGCTCCCTTGCAATGTTGCTGTGGAGACTGAATGATGCTTTCCTTCCTCTAGGGCCCATATCTCCTGTCCTACATGCTGCCTGATTCAAACAAGGATATACTGGGGGAAAACTCAATATGTGAAGAGAGCAGTGTCAAGCAAGAGCCTCTCTTTCCCACTCTGCCCTAAGTGATGTCAGTGATACAAAGGAGCTGAGTAAATGAGGCATGAGCCTGTGATAGAATAAACAGCCTATAGCCTGCCACTGTGTAGCTGGGATTTGACAGCTTAACTAACCAACCATTTGTAGATTAGAGACCAGAAAGGTATCAAGAGAGACTTGAAATTTCCTCAGATATTTACATTTGTGTCACTTTTTAGGCATGTTTGGAAGTTTGGAATAACAGATGTGGTTGGTCCTTTTGATGGGGAGAACCCTGGATTTGGAAGGAGAGACAGAGGGACAGCCCCCAGCCCTGCCACTCACTAGCACTGAGGGCTGGAAGCAAGGCTGAGGTCAGGCAGAGTCCCGACCCTTCCAGACTCCATGGATTGTTCAGAGGGTGCCGCATCTTACAGTCTGTCTTGATCGGAGACAACGAAGCTAGTTTCATAGTCCCAAACAGTCAATCCTGGACTAAGGGCTTTCAAGGAACTGCTAAAAAAGAGAACAGATCCAAATCTGGCCTCTATCACTTACTAGAGTTGTTTCCGTGGGGAAGTCTTACTTAATTTCTTAATTTCTTCATCTCTGATCGTGATAGAATAACTAGGTCGAAAGGAGAGAATAAAAGCAAAAGTCCAGTTCCTGGGAAGACATATGTGCACAGAATTGGTATTCTGAGCCTCAGTTTCCCTCCTTTGAAATATGAGTCATAAAAGTTGAAATAGACTTACATGTATTCCCCATCCCGATCCCCCTTCCCACCTCCCTCTCCACCTGATCCCTCTGGGTCTTCCCAGTGCACCAGGCCCGAGAACTTGTCTCACGCATCCAACCTGGGCTGGTGATCTGTTTCACCCTAGATAATATATATGTTTCGATGCTGTTCTCTTGAAACATCCCACCCTCGCCCTCTCCCACAGAGTCCAAAAGTCTGTTCTGTACATCTGTGTCTCTTTTTCTGTTTTGCATATAGGGTTATCATTACCATCTTTCTAAATTCCATATATATGTGTTAGTATACTGTATTGGTCTTTATCTTTCTGGCTTACTTCACTCTGTATAATGGGCTCCAGTTTCATCCATCTCCTTAGAACTGATTCAAATGAATTCTTTTTAATGGCTGAGTAATATTCCATGGTGTATATGTACCATGTCAATGTATGACAAAAACCACTACAATATGGTAAAGTAATTAGCCTCCAACTAATAAAAATGAATGGAAAAAAAAGAAGTTGAAATAGATAACTGAATGATATCATACATGGAAAGGTAAACTTTATTATTCCTTCCAGTTTTGATACCCTGTGAACACACAGCTTTGCCTACAATTCCTAGTGTCTAAACAGTGTTCTTGAGAGAGACAGAGAGACATTTCTGTGGGACTAGAGGTGAAAGCAAATTTGTCCCCTTAAGCTAAATCTAGCAGAGCTTCAGATAGAGGCCTTCCTAATCCTTGACCACCCTTGGGGCATCTATTTTCTATGAATAAAAATAACAGTACATGATTTTTCTCTAACACCTGTCAGATAGTTAGGTATTGGAATTCATCATGAACCACAGAAGGGAGAAGTTCATCATTGTGAGCAAAGTAGTTAGTGATCTGTTCTCCTCATTTGGTCCCTATATCTATTTTAAGGGAAATAACTGCTTCTGGAAACATACTTGGATGAAAGTTCATTTAAAGAAGACAGTAAAAAAATAAAAGTTAAAAAAAATAAAATAAAATAAAGAAGACAGTAGCAATGATGAGGCCAGTGCTAGACATCCAAGATTTAGGATGAGGTTTGACTCATTATCTGTGTTACCAGCAACTAAGGAAGTAGGATCAGGGAATAGAAATGGCCTACAGATAGAAGAATATCTAATAACCACTGGGTGTACATCAAAAGATCCTACAAACTGGAAAAACAAAGTGCAAATAAGAACTTTTAATACAGGGGAAAAAAAAGCTACCAAATGTGGGGGAAACTCAAGCCTGAAGGAAGTGATTGTTCCCTTACTCATGATGGACACAGCTTTGGATGGACACAGAATTGGATGCTACAGATTACTGCTTAGAACTGACCAGTTACAAAGGTACAGAGGAAGCGTGGAGAGCTGTTTCAGTAGTTGTCAACTCTCCCATGAGCAGAGATTGGAGACCCAATGTGATTGTGCAAACAAGATGGCCATCTTAAAGGCTTATTGAATAACTGAGGTTCACCTTTACTCCATGGGGTGGGAGGTTCAAGTGCATTGTCCAAGTAACAGGGCTCAGTATGGAAGGGAGGACTGGATATTTTCATGGACATTGTTTCATTCTGCTGGTACCCAAAGTAGGTACTGGTAGAGAAGGGGAAAAATTGCATATCTAAGAGCAGTAAGTTCCCCAGTGTGACTGAAACAAAGGTGAGGAAATGCAGAAGAGCTGGGTTTCATCCCTGGGTCAAGAAGATCCCCTGGAGAAGGGAATGGTTACCCATTGCAGCATTCTTGCCTGGAGAAGTCCATGGACAGAGGAGCCTGGAGGGCTGCAGTCCATAGGGTCGCAGAGTCAGACACAACTTAGCAACTAACATTTTCACTTTAAAAAATGTAAAGAGAATAGTTTAGAGAAGATTCCAAATGATGCCAGACTAAGAATCTGTGCTTTAACTTCTTTGTTATTGTTGTTTCTTTGGGTTTTTTTTTTGGGGGGGGGGGGGGTTGTTGTTGTTGTTGTAATAGGGGGACACATCATAAAGATTGTGGGATCTTAGTTTCCCAATCAGGGACTGAACCCACACCCTCTACAGTGGAAGTGCAGAGTCTTAACTTCCAGGGACCACCAAGAAAGTCCTTGTGCGTTATCTTAGTGCGAAGCCTCTAAAGACTTTGGGGATGGAAATTGAAATGAAAAAAAGGAAATTCATCTGACTCTAGCACATAAACTAATTTAGAAGGGAGGGGAGGATGAGGTTAAGAAGGAAATGGTTTTGGTCAATGAGGTTGAGAGTGTCCTGTTGGGTGGAAGGGAAAATGAAGACACATGGCAAGCTGAATGGAGCTGGGGAGGGGTTGCCTGGATGCCTGTATCTAGGTGAGAAACCACAGAACTAGCAGATAGCTGAGCTTCCTGAAACGGAGGAAACTGCGACAAGGACCAAGGATTTCACAACCACCTGAGGGAAGTAGATGGCTGGCCAAGGTGAACAGGACAGTTCCAGGACAAGATTTCATGTCCTGATTACTAGACTCAACCTGAGAGGCCACTGGCTCTGCTAACCCGGGTTGCCCTCAAGGAAATGAACACTTCCAGCCAGAACCATCCCATCCTCATGATTCCTAGAGAAACCAGAGCTGTAGAAACCTCCCATTTCGCCATAGTACTATAACCCCCACCCCTAGAAAGTTCCAGTTTCCTACGTGCCACCTCCTTTGCTTCCAAACTTCTGGGGAGAAAGTTCCCCCTTATGTTTAACCGGTTCTAGGATCCCCACTCTCTGAGAGACAGCAACAGTGAGCTCATCACCAGTGCTCGGGGAATTCATACCAATGAGTTCAAGTGAATGAGTTAATATTTATTTCAGATTTGTGATCAGTGACAATGTACAAAGAATTTTTAGGGTCAAAAGTAATGTGTGGAAAAGGGTAAATCTACTTAAAGTAAATGTTTAGATATTTTTACAACTTTCTCATATTTGAAAGAAAAATAGGAGTTTGTAGCCAAAGCACCCATTCATAGATATAAAAGCAGTAATGAGAGAGGAAAGGAAGTGTTTAGCAGAATTCCTGGTTCATGGTAAAAGATGTACCCCTATTAATTATGATGTAGAGTGGTAGCATGAAATCCAAGAGAAAAGGTCCTCTGTTAGGTAGTAGGATTAGCACTCATAAGAGAATTGGGGGCTGGAATAATGATTTTAAAGTCATTTGCATAGAGGGGATAGTAGAAATTGTGAATGATGATTTCCATGCTTGCTTGGAACTTAAGTGTGTGTTATGAAAATAGAGGTCTCAGCTCAATTCTTGGGGATGAGGAGGAAGTGGAGCAAGTAGATACAGGCTCAGAGTTGTTAGAAAGGAGGAAGGTCCATGATAATGTGGAATCTTAGAAGTCTGGGGGGAAAACAAGGCAAAGGCTTCATTGATTGAGAAACATCAGAGGCTGGAGAAGCCACAGGAGAGCAGTTCTAAGATGACTGCATTCAATTAATCTTGTCTTTTAATGGTGGGCATTGGGAGCTATGACTTGACATGCTTAGAGTTAGTGAATCCAGAGCTCCCAGCCCGCAAGACTTCTGTCATTGCTTAATACTGTGTTCCCTGGGCTCTAGATTTGAAACCATAAAATGTGTAGTATTTATTTAGTATTAGACCATGTTCTGAGAATGCTTTTTCTGGAGCTGTTTTGAGACCACAGAATTGAAAAAGTTCTCGAGATGAAATGCTAGCCCTGTACTCAGGTTGGCCTGTCATTCTTTCCATTTAAAGCCATTAGTAATATGGTTGCAAGATGTATTTTGCCCATTTTTTAAAAGCCATTTTCTACTTTCTACTTTCCAACCACCAAAATATGTTGGGAGTGTCATAATTGTTTTTCTCTTTGGAACTTTAGAAAATATTGTTTTTATAATAGAAATAGCATTTCTTTAATTTTTTTTCTTTTTTTAATCGCCAAAGTCTGCCATACCAAAAACCACGGACTTGGCTCATTATATTTCCAATTCTAGCTTGTGCTAGAATTGCTGGCAAATGAATATGGTAGGACTGCCCAAAATATTTCTGAGGAGGTTTATCTCAGACATTAGTCAGATGAAAGACTAGAAAATTTAAATGGACTTAAATGCATCATTCAGGGCAAGTATTTAGAATAGGGTCTTGTACATGATGCACATATATAAATGCTGGTTATTATTATTTAGCCATTCTAAGATGATGAAGTATCAGAGGCCATAATGAACCAAGAAAGACCATCTATTCTTATGATAGGATAAGTGCTCCCTAAAGATCCAAAACACATGATTAGTAGAGTTTAGAAGACTTCCAAGGAGCTATTAAAAGATGACTGCACTATGAGTGATAGATTAAGTGTGCAAAGAGGCTGACCGGTTATCAATTGGGCATGCTTTACAAAAGGTATCATGGAGTGGAAAGTGAAGGAGTTTGGGGTCATCCAGAGTCACAGAATCCACATTAAAAGTAGCCCAACCATAATTGAAATGTAAAGGTACTTGGAATTAGCATACAATGAAAATATTAAGATGCTGAAAAAGCATGATGTTCAGGCATTTAGAACTTGTCAAATATGTGGAGAGATAAGAGGGACCATATTCAGGGTTCTGTTTCCCCACACTTACTTGCTTTCAAGGTCTTCAATTTCTCTTGAGTAGGGAAATGTGATAGGAACATTTACGAATAAATGATCTGGTTTCTGCAGATCAGTCAGTAAGTAATTAAACATCTATCTTTATTAGCCTTTGCTCTGAGACATATGGAAGTCAATATAATAGAAGTTTTGTGTCAATTATAAACTTCTCTATGATTCAGGTTATTGCTGAAGATAGAATGTATAACAGGGTATGAGATAAAGGGAGGACAAAGAGTAGTCCCCAGATTTACATGCTAACAATATTCAATCCACCCAATGAAAGAATATATCTAAGAGTGTTAGAAGAGAGTTGGGAAGACCAGACAAATGATGAGTAAAGACCAAGGGAATAGAGGAAGGATAGATGGGTTATTTTGAAATTAGTGAAACTTCTCTGCAGACTCACTGTAGACCAGTGCATGACTTAGATTCTAAAAAAGTCATGATGAGAAAATAAACACACCCTCCAGCAAACCTAGTCCACCCTTTATCCAGAACTCCACCAGCCTCAGTGAGCCCATTCCCAGGCTAGAATCCCACAAAAGAAATAACCAGTCGTGGTGGGGAATGGTCCTAGCTCATCTCTTTGGAACAACCCCAATCCCGTTTATTCCCATCAGTCATCCGAACAGATGGTAAAGTTTTTTTTTTCTTATTTAAAGAAGGTTATTAACATATTTTCAGACCTGCCATATAGAGATAAAAACATCCTAAGAGCCCTAGGGACAGGATAAGGAAAACTGTGTTTAATGAAGAATATTCATGTGACAAACTTGGAAGATAAGATTGTAGACGTAGGTTAGGACATAATTATAGAGGACCTAGAGAGCTTAGAAATGAAAGCTCAGACTTTCTCCTCTTGGCTTGGGAAGGGAGTTAAAGATTTGTGAGCTAGAGGGGGGATAAAATATTAAAAGACAAATTTCAGAAAGACTACTCTTCTGGTTGGTAGTGGGGAGAGTGGACAGCAGTGGGTAGGAAAATTTGAGACTAGAAAAGAGAAAATCGGTTGATGTTACTACCATGGGTCATGCACAAAGGCCTGGATACCAAACTCCTGAACAGTGGGATTGGAAACAGGAGAGGCCATCTTAAATTAAAATCACGTGGGTGTTTTCTTTTTTTTTTTTTAATTTTTATTATAAAACTGATTCAGTCATACATAACCATAGAGGAGATAGTACAGTGACTTCCAGTATCTAACATCCCACTCAACAATTATCAATATTTTGCTAATCTTGTTTATCTCCTCCTACAACCATTTTTCTTTTGAAATAGTTTCAGAATTACAGGAAAATTGCAAAATTAATACCAAAAATTCTCATATACTCATCTACCAAATTTCCCAAATGTTAACATTTTGCCACATTTACTTTAATTTCTCTCTCTTTCTCTTTCCCCCTCCCTCTGACCCTCCCACCCCTCTCAGTCGCCATTCCTTCTTAATCTCTCTCATTCATATTGGTGCTACAGTTGTCCCAGATTTGGCCAGTGGAAGCCCCTGCAAGCTGGATCCTAGATCCTCCTAATATTAGTCTATCATTCTTTAAATACTTCTTTTTGACACAATACAGTGTTCCAGGTTCATGTTATACTTTCCATGCCACAAGCCTGGAATCAAACATTTTTCAAGGACCTTGTGCCTTTTAGTGAAGAATAGTTTATTAGAAAACAAAATATGAGTGTTAGGTATGCTTATGGTTTTTGCTATGTCCTCTCAGCAGATATAGCTAGAAATCCAGGCATATTTATTTCTATATATAAAATTATGGGTTTATACTAGTAACTCCAATTTCAATCTAATACCACAGGTTTCTTTCCAACCTTATCTCTTTCGGACTTGTAATTTCATTTCCTAACATTGAGAACACTGACACTTCTACACAATAGAGATAAAATCACACTCGTATGAATTATCTCCAGGACTTTATAGAGTAATCCTGAGATTACCCATAGTTCTCTCTCTTCAGCCTGGTATGCTTAGTCTAGGCAGGGAAGAGGAAGGAAAAAGTGTGACAACACAAGCAACAGTGTGACATATACAGTGTTCCACATTTCTAAACACGAAGGCAAACACAGGGTGAAATGATGTTTCCAGGGCAGTTAAGGACTAGGAACCTCACATTTGTCCTTGGATGGGAGTTTATTTTCTCAGACTAAGTCTGAGCTTGACATTCCAGCCGCTCGCCCTTCCACGGCAAATGGATATGGAGAAGTCTGCCACCACCCGCTGATGGAGAAAACAGCTGTCCTTAGAGGGGAGAAGCCACAGAGGTGGTTGGATGTCCTCTCCACTCCCCTTACCTTCTCCTGCTGCTGCAAATACAGCATGCACACATACACACACAAACGAAGGGATAAGAACTCTTGTTTATTGCTAGGAAATTCAACTGGGAGTGAGAAAATCTCCCTTAAGTAAATTCTCTAGCCAAAGTTTAGATGCTGACTTGCATGAACTTTAATTCAAGCTTGATTATCTTGATTATCTGTGAGTTTTTTGCCTGTGTGTATTTGTTCAGTTTCCTGAGAAGTTGGATGAGAAAGCACATGACTTCGATGAGCTGACTACCACTTTATTTTTGGTATGTTTGCCTGTAGAGGCTTATTTTCATTTATTAAACTGTTTATTAAACATCTTCTATGTGTCAGACACTGTGTTAGGTTCTTGAAATATAGACATGGATCAGAGACTTAAATAGTCCACCAAGAACAGAAGTAAGACCTATTTCCCCTAGGGATAAACCATTTCTGGTGGCCTTAAAAGAGCTATGTGAAATGGTATGATTTAGATGATTCTTAGCAGCTTTCTCTAATCTTTAATTAGTTACCTGACATCTCTTAGGATGCCTTGAGTTCTACCATTAGTGCTTCTTCTTAATACCTTTCTAAAGGCTTTGCATTCCTATAGAATTTTATATTAAAATATAAGGACTTCTCCCTGGCACAATGTCTCAGATCACTATATAGGTATCAGTTAGCAGTTAACTTAGAGCAAGGTCTTGTGAATAAGAACACATAAGAATTGGGGGTCCATTAGAAGGAGAGAGCGGAGGATGCTAGCAAAGCCCAATACAAATTTCATAGTTTCCTAACTACAATACCCCAAGTCAGTTGAGAACTACAGTTGATACCTCTTAAATTACTTTCTATGACCCAAAATATGTGCTGTGTTTTGTCATCCCATGAAGCAAAGAAATATGAAGAATCTAGCCAACTGCTGTGAAATGAAAACAGATCATAAAGTTAGATCCAGGTAATCTCCCACAAACAATTCTGAATGGATTGCTTTTCTTTTATACTTTCCAATAATTTTCATTTGAAAATTAGGTTCCAATATTTATAATAAACCTGTATCACTCTGATTTCATAATAGAGAGGGAGAAACCACTAAAAAGGGGGATCCCTACTGTCACACTGTGTAGCCAGCTTAAGGTAAATGTATAAACTCATGGAGCTGAAAAATATACAGGGTTGGTTCTGATGGGCAACAGTTTTTCATTGCTCTCTCAGGTATATCTTATAAGCAGAGGCTATGATCATTTTTTTGCTAGACTTTTTCAAGAATGTCTGTATGTGAAGAGCTAGTGTCTCACTCTGGAACAAAGGGCAAGGAGGCTTAGTGCCCCACTATAAAAGATCTGAGTTCCCTAAGCTCAGGGTTTCTCTTCTGTAATGCAACTCACTGTATGTGTGTGTGTTATTTTGTCCTCTTGACATCACCAAATGGGAATTGGGACTTGAAGAATGAGCACAAGAAAATGCTGATATGCTGGCTACTCTTGTGAGTGATACAGTCCTTTGTCTCTGAACCAAGAGTTTTATGTCTACTTAGCATCCATGAGATTACAGTAGGCCAAATTGTTAGCTTGCAAGTAGGGTAAAATTTTAGATCTTACAGAGTTCTGGTAAACTCAAAGAATTAAATTATAGACTAACTACTGTGGTGTTGGAGACGACTGAGAGTCCCTCAGACTCCAAGGAGATCAAACCAGTCCATCCTAAAGGAAATCAGTCCTGAATATTCATTGGAAGGACTGATGCCGAAACTGAAACTCCAATACTTTGGCCACCTGATGAAAAGAACTAACTCATGGGAAAAGACCCTGATTCTGGGAAGGATTGGAGGCAGGAGGAGAAGGGGATGACAGAGGATGAGATGGTTGGATGGCATCACTGACTCTATGGACATGAGTTTGAGCAAACTCTGGGAGCTGGTAATGGAGAGGGAAGCCTGGTGTGCTGCATTCCATGGGGTCACAAGGAGTCAGACATGACTAAACAACTGAACTGAACTGAATTGGCACCAGGGTCTCAAATTCATCCTCTTCAAGACCACCTTTCTTTACATATCTGCTTTGGGCTAATTGTTTATATCCCCCCACAAATTCTTATGCTAAGACCTACCCCCCAGTGTGAGAGCATTTGGAGATAGGATCTTTAGGCCAAAATTAAGTCAAGCAGGCAGAGTCCTCATGAATGAAATTAGTTCCTTATAAAAGAGGATCAAGAGCCCTCACTTGCATTTCTGCCATGTGAGTGCACAGTAAAAAGGTGGCTGTCTATGAACCAGGAAACACGTTCCCACCAGACACTGAATCTTCTGGCACCTTAATCTTTCACTGCCCAGCCTCCAAAACTATGAGGAGTCAATTTCCATTGTTTATAAACCTCTTAGTCTATGGTTATTCTTCTACAACAGCTTGAATGGCAATACCTCATCCATTTCTGCCTAATCTGGTTCTGCTTTAGTCTATAGACAGAGAAGAAAGACAGCTTTTGTCATTCATAAATCTATTCTCTGAAGTCCATAGCTCTTGAGCTGTTGACTTCCAGCTGTTTCCAGCAATGAACGCTGGATGGCCTAACTAATATCATGGTTCCAGCATGCATGTGCATGTTCAGTCATTGTCCAACTCTTTGCAACCCCAAGGACTGTAGCCTGCCAAACTCTGCTCTCCATGGGATTTTCCAGGCAAGAATACTGGAGTGGGTTGCCATTTCCTACTCCAGTGCATCATGGTTCATTTGGGTTTATATTTATTTAGCAGGTGTATACCTATGATATACTCAGTAAGAATAAGTTCAGTTCAGTCACTCAGTAATGCCTGACTTTTTGCAACCCCATGGGCTGCAGCAAGCTAGGCTTCCCTGTCCATCACCAACTCACAGAGCTTGCTTAAATGCATGTCCATCAAGTTAGTGATGCCATTCAACCATCTCATCCTCTGTTGTCCCCTTCTCTGCCCACCTTCAATCTTTCCCGGCATCAGGGTCTTTTCTAATGAGTCATTTCTTTGCATCAGGTGGCCAAAGTATTGGAATTTCAGTTTCTACATCAGTCCTTCCAATGAATATTCAGGACTGATTTCCTTACGGTTGAGTGGTTTGATCTCCTTGCAGTCCAAGAGACTCTCAAGAGTCTTCTTCAACACTGCAGTTTAAGAGCATCAATTCTTAGGCACTCAGCTTTCTTAATAGTCTAACTCTCACATCCATACATGACTACTGGAAAAACTGTAACTTTGACTAGACGGACCTTTGTTTGTAAAGTAATGTCTCTGCTTTTTAATATACTATCAGTAAGAATATATTTAAATATATTTAATATTTAAGAATATGTTTAGTATACTCAGTAAGAATATATTTCTGGAAATCATGTTCTTAAATATTAAAAGTTCTTATGAATATAGTCCTCTTTAAAACTGAATAAATTAATGAAAAAAATATTATTATAAGTTATTAATGTTCAAAACTTTATGCTTATTAGCATAACTTTGTATGCCACTCAGTTTGCCCCCTCTCTCTGCCCTTCAGCATTCAATAACATAGATCTGGGAACAGAGACCAGAACAATATTCTTCAAATGTCAATAAGAAGGTAAAATACACCTGAATAGTTACAATGAAATAGTTAAAAGTAAACTGAGTAAAATTGTCATTTGGAAAACTAATCACTGGTAAATAGACTTTGTGTAAAATTACCTACAGTCCTCCTTTCCACCCTTTGTTTGACCTTCACTAACATTCACATTTTTTTCCTTTGGTTTCTTCATTTCTATAGGTCTGTGTCCCTGATAAGCTCTTCATAGAAAAGAGACAGCTTCTTATTTTTCACACATAGTAAGTAAAAGCTTTTAATGTCCATAGTACAGAAGTTCACCAGCCTCTTCTCCTGGGAATGAGCAGGATGCCTTAAAAAGGAACATATCAGAACAAAAAGATTACTCAAACTCTGTTACATACTATTCCCATCAATTATTTTCCTGTACCTAGAAAAAGAACTTCATAAGTTCCAAAGTTTTGAGCAGATTATATTTTCATTTTATTTTATTAATTCTCAGTTTCAGGAACTTCTCAAAACACAGCTCAATTAAGCCAATTAGAATAAAGTTTCCTATTAAATTTCCTGAAGATCATTGAGGTCTTATTAAAATAAACCCTATAACCTCTATTTGGAAACATTCTTCTTTGCTCATGTGCCTTCTTCTGCCAACTTTTTTCCAAATTTTTAGTTCAGATATTGAAATTCTTAATGAGTCTTCATTTATGTTCGATGGTAATGTTAAAAGCTTGGTGTTTTTATCTGACTCTTCATGCTTATTGTTACCCTTTTGTCTCTGTGAAGAGGGAAGTGAGGCCAGGATCCTGAACTGAAGCCTCAGGACGGAGACGAAGGAGCCAGTTTGGCTTCTGTAGAGTCAATGAATCATGGTGCAGTCATAGATCTCCTGGGGTTTAAACCCATTGGCAGGCCAGCTGAGGAAAAGTCTCAGCTTCTATAGCAAGGAGGGCCTGCCAACAGGATGACGATGGATTAATTTCACTGCCTTCGGTCTGCTTTTCTTTAGTGGATACCTACAAGACGTATGTGATATGTGTGTGTGTGTGTGTGTGTGTGTATCCTTACACTTTTTTCCAAAGGTTTATTGTGATAAAGCTTATGATTTGACAAACCATGAGACACTAGACTAACCTCAGGCATTGATATCTGTCACCTTAAGTATCTCCTGACCGCTTTGAGCCCCAGACTTGCCTATAAAGTATATAACCCTAAATATGTGAGCTTCTTCCAAGAGTTTTATATCTGCCACTTTAGAATGACCATGGATTGCATTAAATCAGCCCTAAAGACCCAAATCAATAAGCGACACTTGGAATTTATCCTAAGAATAAGTCCCATACTTGACCCAAACCACATGTCCTCACAAAGTGGTCTAGTGTGTGAGAGTAGTGTAGTGTGATCCAGAAAGTATCCTTCCGACTCTCCCTTTAGACATCAGAAAAGCTTCTGTTAATGACACACCCATTCACGGAAGTATTTTGA
This sequence comes from Dama dama, assembly GCF_033118175.1. NCBI lineage: Eukaryota > Metazoa > Chordata > Mammalia > Artiodactyla > Cervidae > Dama > Dama dama. The sequence continues at coordinate 67,221,023 of NC_083692.1, forward strand.
CTGTTCTTACAGAAAATAATATTCTGTTTGAGTGATAGGGCTCTTTATATCATCCCAGTGAACAACAGCCAAGAAGTCAATGCATCTAATCTTCTGGGTTTATATTTAAGGGCTTAACCGATTGCGGTGGTGGTGATGGTTTAGTCACCAAGTCATGTCTGACTCTTGCAACCCCGTGGACTGTAGCCCGCCAGGCCCCTCTGTCCATGGGATCCTCCAGGCAAGTCTACTGGAGTGGGTTGCCATTTCCTTCTCCAGAGGATCTTCCTGACTCAGAAATTAAACCCAGGTCTCCTGCATTGCAGGCAGATGATTTACCGACTGAGCTATGAGGGAAGCCCAATTATATGCGATGTTAAAGTTCTGAAGGCCTCTGGGCCATGCACTTGAAACTAACATGATATTGTAAATCAACTATGCTTCAGTTAAAAAGTTTTTAATTAGAGAAATGTTCTGAAGTCCTAAGCAAAAAGGGTTCTTTTATTGTTCACCAGTATCACTAGCCATTTAGAATATTTTGTTGATCAGTTCAGTTCAGTTCAGTTGTTCAGTTGTGTCCAGCTCTTTGTGACCCCATGGACTGCAGCACGCCAGGCTTCCCTGTCCATCATCAACTTCCAGAGCTTGCTAAAACTCACGTCCATTGAGTTGGTGATGTTTCCCAGCACCAGGTCTTTTCTAATGAGTCAGTTCTTTGCATCAGGTGGCCAAAGTATTGACCAGTATTTTGCTGAGAGTACAAATCAAATGTCTTATTCTGCAGTAAACAAACTGCTTTCTGAGAGATCTAACTGTGGGAAAATTCTCAATTAAAGCAAGTACAATTTTTTCACTGAACAGCAGAACAGAGTTATTAGCAGATATCTTATATCTTAACTACTGTAGTTTACCAATATGAGAGGTAGTTAGAAGACTTTAGAAAGTATTAGAAAATGAGCCTCACAGAATATTTAAAAAGAAAAACATCAGCAACAACAAAATATTCACCTTGTTGGAGGAAAAACATTCAGTAATGAAAAGAAAATCCAAGGAAAAATAAAGAGAAGAAACAATTCGGTACCTATGACCAATGATGAGAGCTAGTTTTAAAATGCACATTCAGTTAGTTAAATCAAAAATAATTGAAATTTGCAAACTAAGAAATCTTACCAACTAAAGCTAATTAATAAGGGGTTGCTGCTGCTGCTAAGTCACTTCAGTCGTGTCCGACTCTGTGCGACCCCATAGATGGCAGCCCACTAGGCTCCGCCGTCCAATAAGGGGTTAGCATAATTTAATAATAGAAGATTCAAGGAGTGAGCACAAAAGAGAAAGTTAACATATGATATGACTCTTCCTTTAAATGGTGTACATGAGAGTTCAGACATTAACTTCCCCACTGTCCAGATTAATTTGACCATCTGGTGAATATTCTCAGAACATGTTTGTTAATCCTACAGAGTCAAGAAGAGAATTTTTGGCCAGGCAATTTTAGATTCAATATGCTAAGCTACTACTAAGTGTACCACTGAGAGAATCTAGATGGAGGATGGATCTTTGTTTAACTTGATGTACCTGAGCTAAAATTTGATAAGACCTTAATATTTTCATGGGCTGAATATCTGTGACTTAGAAAACAGAGGTGTTTTTCTGTGATGTGGATTGTTACATGAATAAATAAAAAGAAAATTAGTGAAGAATTATTATCTGATTGTACAGCATTCCATGAAGTGCATAGTACCAGTTCAACAAAATTGATATACATCAGTTAAATTATATTTTTGCTCACTCTTAAAATTCCCATTGTCATTCTCTTCTCCTTTCTTCTGAAATGTTCTTTTCTGGGTATTTTTACTAATTTTCTTTCTCAAAAGGCAGTTAATTAGCCAATTTTCATATCTTTAAGTAGTTATAAGGTAAGTGGGATTGTGAAATTGGTGTGGAGCCCTCTAGAAGAATGGAAAATCCACACTCAGTTCAGTTCAGTTTAGTCACTCAGTCTTATCTGACTCTTTGCGACCCCATGAATCACAGCATGCCAGGCCTCCCTGTCCATCACCAACTCCCAGAGTTTATTTAAACTCAGGCCCATCGAGTCAGTAATGCCATCCAGCCATCTCATCCTCTGTCGTCCCCTTCTCCCCCTGCCCCCAATCCCTCCCAGCATCAGGGTCTTTTCCAATGAGTCAACTCTTCGCATGAGGTGGCCAAAGTACTGGAGTTTCAGCTTCAGTATCAGTCCTTCCAATGAACTAAAGGACTGATCTCCTTTAGGATGGACTGGTTGGATTTCCTTGCAGTCCAAGGGACTCTCAAGAGTCTTGTCCAACACCACAGTTTAAAAGCATCCATTCTTCAGCTCTCAGCTTTCTTCACAGTCCAACTCTCACATCCATACATGACCACTGGAAAAACCATAGCCTTGACCAGACGGTCCTTTGTTGGCAAAGTAATGTCTCTGCTTTTTAATATGCTATCTAGGTTGGTCATAACTTTCCTTCCAAGGAGTAGGCGTCTTTTAATTTCATGGCTGCAGTCACCATCTGCAGTGATTTTGGAGCCCCCCAAAATAAAGTCTGACACTGTTTCCACTGTTTCCCCATGTATTTGCCACGAAATGATGGGACCAGATGCCATGATCTTAGTTTCTGAATGTTAAGCTTTAAGCCAACTTTTTCACTCTCCTCTTTCACTTTCATCAAGAGGCTTTTTAGTTCCTCTTCACTTTCTGCCATAAGGGTGGTGTAACCTGCATATCTGAGGTTACTGATATTTCTCCCGTCAATCTTGATTCCAGCTTGTGCTTCTTCCAGCCCAGCATTTCTCATGATGTACTCTGCATATAAGTTAAATAAGCAGGGTGACAATATACAGCCTTGACGTACTCCTTTTCCTATTTGGAACCAGTCTGTTGTTCCACGTCCAGTTCTAACTGTTGCTTCCTGACCTGCATACAGATTTCTCAAGAGGCAGGACAGGTGGCCTGGTAGTCCCATCTCTTTCAGATTTTTCCACAGTTTATTGTGATCCACACAGTCAAAGGCTTCGGTGTAGTCAATAAAGCAGAAATAGATGTTTTTCTGGAACTCTCTTGCTTTTTCGATGATCCAGCGGATATTGGCAATTTGATCTCTGGTTCCTCTGCCTTTTCTAAAACCAGCTTGAACATCTGGAAGTTCTTGGTTCACATATTGCTGAAGCCTGGCTTGGAGAATTTTGAGCATTACCTTACTAGCGTGTGAGATGAGTGCAATTGTGCAGTAGTTCTAGCATTCTTTGGCATTGCCTTTCTTAGGGATTGGAATGAAAACTGACCTTTTCCAGTCCTGTGGCCACTGCTGAGTTTTCCAAATTTGCTGGCATGTTGAGTGCAGCACTTGCACAGCATCATCTTTCAGGATTTGAAATAGCTCAACTGGAATTCCATCACCTCCACTAGCTTTGTTCATAGTGATGCTTTCTAAGGCCCACTTGACTTCACATTCCAGGAATTCTGGCTCTAGGTGAGTGATCACACCATTGTGATTATCTGGGTTGTGAAGATCTTTTTTGTATTTCTGTGTATTCTTGCCACCTCTTCTTAATATCTTCTGCTTCTGCTAGGACCATACCATTTCCGTCCTTTATCGAACTCATCTTTGCATGAAAATCCACACTACTTTCCTCTAAAGGTAAAACCCCTTTTTTCTTTCATATGATTGATAGATTTTTAAAAGCTTTTTATTTTATACTGGAGTATAGCCAATTAACAATGTTGTAATAGTTTCAGGTAGACAACAAAGGGATTCAGCCATACATATACAAGTGTCCATCCTCGTTTGATTTTGAATTCCATGGCACTAAGTATGTTTAACCGACAGTGGCTGAAGCGCAATGAGTGAAATGACCCATCTGTTTCAGTGGCAAGATGCTGAGCCCATATGGTCGCAGAGAGATAACAGTGTTTATTAGTTCCAGAAGCAGCTGGGTAACTGTGGCCTTAGTGGCCTATGAAAAAAAGGAAGATTTTGCTGCTGGCTTCTGCCTATAGACAAGCCATTCTGACATCTTCCCCAGCGTGCTTTATAGAGATAAAATGGTCCACCAGATAGCATTGCTTCCTAGGCTAATTCAGCTTTTCCCAGGGGGAATTTTTAGAGATAATGACCTTTTTTCTTATGAAAAATGGAGACTTAAAACTCTGAGTCACATCCAGGCTCTGGGTGTGTTTTTCTGGGGCAGCCTTCTCTGGATACATGTGTATATGCCTCTCACACCTGCCCATCACTGCACTGCCCAGTTCTAAGAATAGGAAGCCAAGTGCCACATGAACACTGGGCAGAGTAACAAGCAGGAAGAACAGACAAGCCCTGGTGAGGCACCTCTTATGCCAGGGCACACATGGTGCCCTGGGCCATCCAACGGAGGTGTGACACTGTTTACCAGGGAGAACGGCTACTGCAGCCTGGCTCCCTACGCCCTGTCTGGCCTATGAAATTTGATCTAAATCACAGGAGGCAAAAACATATTACTCTGACCACAATTCACATTCCGTAGGAGGAGACAGGATTAGAACATTTCTATTCTTGCCCAGTGCTGCTAAATTTAAAGTCAATATAACTGTTCACTGCAGTCTTCCTTCAAAAGACCAAAGGCAAGCACCATTTGCCAGTGGCAAAATGCTCTGACATAGCATGAGCTGTATGGTTGGGGAGAGGAAGCTGAGAGGTCACAAATAACAGTCCTAAACTCATAGCCAAGGCTGCTTTCAAGGCCACTTACTGTAAATACCTCCATTTATGACTTTATTTGTAACCTCATCCATTTGTCTGTTCTTGCGTTTATTTATTTGACAATCGTTTATTTATCTTCTATTACATGTCAGGCATAAAGATGAACAGTCACAGCCCATGAGGTGTTTAAAGGAGATAGGCACACATATGACAAACAGTAAATCTCCATCAAATTAAATTTGGTTTGCTGATGGCTCTTGGATCTTTTACTTCTCACTACCCTTCCTCAGTTACTCTCAGGTCTAGAATCTTTCATTTCTTGTTTACTTGCAGATCATTCTTATAATTTGAAAGGTAGCTCAAAAATATCTGTGTACTCCTCCTCCTTCAGGAAACTCATCTGGATTTACTAGGAGGCCCCAGGAAACATTTCGTTGCAAACTTTACAATTACTTCCTTTTCTAGCCTTCTTTCCCAGACTCCAATCCCCAGTCTACTTCCATTTCCCATTTTTTTAAGCCAACATTATTTTATGTCCAATAATTTTTGAGCTTTTGTTCAATTTTGTGAGGATATTAGCACCATGTCTGATTTCCCCAAACTTCTTATACCATCTGGAACTTTCAGTGACTTAGATCTGCCCTCAAGCATTCAGGACTTACTTCCGATAACCTGGCAAGATCTCTGTGAAGGACATCTAAGGGGGAATCACCTCTTCTGCTATTTGGTGTGGGACCACTAAAGATTCCCAGAGAGAGAAATATGGGCAGGCTGCTGCTGCTAAGTCGCTTCAGTCGTGTCCAACTCTGTGCGACCCCATAGACAGCAGCCCACCAGGCTCCGCAGTCACTGGGATTCTCCAGGCAAGAACACTGGAGTGGGTTGCCATTTCCTTCTCCCATGCATGAAAGTGAAAGGTGAAAGTGAAGTCGCTCAGTCGTGTCTGACTCGTAGGGACCCCATGGACTGGAGCCTACCAGGCTCCTCCATCCATGGGATTTTCCAGGCAAGAGTACTGGAGTGGGGTGCCATTGCCTTCTCCAATATGCACAGGAATTGCAACTATTACGATTTAATCTTTATTTCCGCTGGTCCACCAGTCTGAGGCAACTAAATTCCAAGGGTTATTTTCCTAGCCCTGCTTGAAATAATATTATATATGTTATTATTTTAATGTAAGCTAAGACCCCAGACTCTGGGTCTAAGGAATGGCCCTGAACTTTCTATTTTATATATACCTGTATAATCAGTGCCATGAAAGAAGGAACCTAGGAGTCCTGTTCCACACTTTTTTTCTTCTGCTCTTATCTGTAGCTGATTGAAGACCAGTAAACATTCCAGCCTGGACATCTTGTGTCTTTCTTCTAAACCCACCAGTGGCTGCTAAAGTGACTTAGGATAAAGTGAATTTGGGATAAAGCATCTCTTGGGTACATAGTGTTTAAAACTCCTTCCTCATTTCTACATGTCCCTCTTTCCCCAGAGAAAATGAGGGCAAATCATCAGGGAAGAGGGAGGAGAGACTGAAGAATTAGACTTAAAATTGGAGTTTGGAGAGGATTACAGCTTGGGGAAATGCTGAGAAATGACCTCTTGGAAGAGAATTTTAGGGCGGACTAAATATTATTTACAGAGAAAAAAAAAGCTAAAGGAAAGAATTTGAGTTAGTTGGAGTTGTCAGTAAAGAATTCAGCCATTTTACACTGTAGTGATTATCACCAAGAAAGAACAAGTCCCTGGCCTGGCCTCCTGCATCCCCAGGCACTGGTTCTGGACCAGGCCTGAAACAGGAGACTGAGCCCCCAGCATATTGAAATTACATCAACTGAAATGTTATTTTCTTTTCATGGAAAAATTATAGCAAAAAAAAAAAAAAAAAAAAACTAGGAAATGATTTAGTGCATTTCAAAGGAAAATAAACATTTATTGCAATAAATAACCATAAAATAAGTCTAATAATACTCTACTTTAAAAATACTCTTGTGAATTGAGGAAAGAGTGAAACTTCTTTTTCATCATGCCTAAATTTTCACAGAGAATTAGATAAATGCTTAGAAAATTTGCTAATTCAAGGTCTGGATTGCCTCACTGCCTGACCCACAGTTCAGTCCTAACCTCTCTGTGACCCCATGTCTTTCTCTGCACAATGGGGGTACTTCTCCTTTTTCAATAAGCATATTCTGAAAGAAGTAAAATGATAAAAGAGATTTTATCCCTTAGAAGACACAAGGCTGACAGATATGTTTGACTTTCATACACAATTTCTTCTAAAAAATCCTACCCCATTGTAACTTCCCAACACACACACACACACACACACACACACACACACACACACACACACAGTATTAGATTTTAATGGATCTAAATGAAGTAGGATAAAGTTTTGAAATTAAATACAATTTCAGACAATATCTGTTCAACAAAACAAACAACATTTAAAACAGCAGCATACTTTGTGAAGTCTATTTAAACATATGTAAGTTTCATAAGTTAGAAAAGGTAGCCAACAGTAGTTTTCTTTTCCCCACCCAGTAACACCCCACTCCCAACTCTGATCTCTTTTGCGGTGCACTCTCCATGGGTCTAACATATTTCATCATTATATAGGGTTGGCCAAAAAGTTCGTTTGGGATTTTCCATGAGATGTTATGGAAAAACCTGAATGAACTTTATAGCCAACCCAATACTTGTGCTTATTCACATGGTGCCAATCATCACTTCTGGATGTGCTGTCAAAGCTCTGAAGAGCTTTTGGAAAAATGCCATTTCCCAGGCTTCACCCCAGAAGTGCTGGCGTAACTGTCCTGGGAACAAGGCAGCTCTGATTTAGAAAGCTCACCAAGTGCTTCTAATGCATAGCCAGGGCAGGAAAAGAAACACTGAGTATTTGACCTAGAGAACTCTTCACTTACAGGTAGTGTTTTTAAAAAGTTATTGGTGCCCCAAATATTCACTTGCCTAAGGAATTACTCTTAGGCAAGAGAAGCACAACTGTGTCCCTGATGACCCCAAGGTATAGCCCACCATGTTATCAAAATGTGCTAGTTGCAGGCAAAATTCTGCATTTAATTCTGTGCTTTAGCATACATTGACTGTATAACTTATACCTCAGACTAGGACACTTTTGAGAGAATTATGCTGGAACAACCAGGCATATGGGCCTATAAGCCACCCTAATTATGGGAGATTTTTATAATTGGAAAATGCTTACAGAATTTGGGATACAGCATATTTCCCCTTGAACAGATTAATTTTCCCATTTGTAAAATTCACATAATTATTAGCTTGCAAGTTGGGTGAAAGCTTAAATGAGGGTATGAAAGACCTTTATAAACTCTAAAGTCCTGTATACAAAAATTATTATTACTCTTTGAACCAAAACTTGCCATCAGACTGAGACACCAGAAAGTGTCAACAGGAGAATAAACAAGTGTTATTCAGCACCCCCTTTTCTCTCTAAATTCCACTTGAAATTTAGAAGTCAGGGAGGCTAAAGGAAGAAATGCATAGATCACTGTGAAAGACATCCCCTGGCCTGTCATCTAACCTGTATTAGGTGACTTTCCTAAGCATCCTTGCTCAGGGATATCTTATGGCATCAAGCAAAATTTACAACTGCAGGATAGTTGTAACCAATACCAGCCAGCTATATAATGCTTTTACAGGTTAAAAGACATAATGTAACTTAGGAAAGTCATGGTCTTTCGAGGTGTCCACCACAACTACCTTCATTTTTTTTGGTAGTTTCTTAACTTTTCTCACTTTTAGTTACCTTATGGGTAAGTGAAGATGACAGTACTCTCATCCTAAGCATGTTTGAGGATGAAGTGGAAATTTAGTGTCTAGCACACAAAGTGTACACAATTAATGGCTGCTATTGCTGTTATTTGGGATTCCCCCCTGGTGGCTCAAATGGTAAAGAATCTGCCCGCAATGCAGGAGACCTGGGTTTGATCCCTGGGTTGGGAAGATCCCCTGGAGGAGGGCATGGCAACCTCCTGCAGTATTCTTGCCTGGAGGATCCTCCTGGACAGAGGAGCCTGGTGGGGTGCAATCCATGGGGTCTCAAAAAGTCAGACACAACTGAGTGACTAAGCACATTGCTGTTATTTGCATCTCCATCTGCTGCTGATCCTTCCAGCAGCCCATAGCAACAACAGAGCAGATCATGAGAGGGATAGCTCTAACAGGAAGCAGAGGAGGGACAGGGGAAGAAGAAAAAGGAAAAGATAATCCTTCCTACTTTATCGGTGTGGATGGACACCGAGAGTCAAGTCCATTAGTGCAAATGGCAGTGCAAAGACCCATTGCAGTTTAGAATATGTCTGATGAGTTTATCATTAAGACTTGGGGTTGGATAATCTCTTATTCATCCTCATTGATCTTGAGGCTGGGATCCTAGTTGCTAAGGCTGTCTAAAGGATCTCCATTTGCCTGGAGCCCTATGTTTATGGCAGAGCATAGCAGCCATCACCCACAGCCAGAGTCTTGTGCGTGGTAACCATCACTGCCCTCCCTTCTGTCCTTTGAGGTTATTTTCCTAACCTCCCTGGCCATGCACATTTCTCTCTCATGTGGTACAATCCTTAACATTTAGCTAGTAAGTAAAATATCTCCTAACACATTTAGATAATTCATTTGCAGTGCTAAAATGCTTCTATTGCCCAAGCCCAGATTAGATTGAGCTTTTTCTTGTTTTTCAATACAAGAGAAGTAATGGAGAGAAGTGGCTGAATGTTATTACAGGCATGATGGAGTCATTGAACTGGCATGCAAAATCTCAGTGATAGACCCAGATGGAAGAGGCAGCAATCCAGGAAAAGACAGCAGAGGCTCCCACAGCTGAGGTCAGAAGGGACCAAAGAAACAGTTTCCCTTCTCTACACTTCCCCAGGGATCAATGAGGCAGTTAGGAGGAAGGCCATTGAGTTTATGCAATCTAGGGTTCTTTGCTTGTGGTCCTTTAAATACTCCTTGCAAGGATGAGATACCTGTACACCTTTGTGCTGGAAGTAGCTGTTGTGGGTCTATGTTGTTATTAACACCCCTTCCATCCAGTTCATAGGTTTTTGTATCTAAATACAAAGAGTTAGTGGATTTGCCAACTGTGAGAAATTTGTCACCAAGAGTATGAAAGGAGAAAAGCACTATGATATTGTACACTAAATATGAAATTGCAAATCTCAAAATAAACGTGAAACTAAGTATCCTGTGGGGCACAGTGCCCTATAATTTTCAGCTCACTGGACTCTATAAATTTCATCTTTTAAGTTCACAGACAATATTTATATGGGTAAATGAGTTCAGTGACCCTGAAACTTGGCTACAAGATCAGGCACCTAACCTGAACTTATAGCTGAGGACTGTGTCAAGAGAAAGTTGGGTACCATGTTTTCCTACACTGTCAACCTGTGATTTCTTCAAGGAGCACTTCAATGTGGTCAAATTGGTTGACCTCTGGCCCTAGATAACCACACACTCTAAGGAATTTTGTTACATGCTAAGATTCTGGTATCAAACCAAAAGCACGTGGGGGCACACATCTGAATCAGAGTCACAATTCAAGAAAGATCTACCACCTCTTTGACACTTCTCTTTCCTCCTGACCCCAACCTCCATTTCTCCTTTGCTCACTCTTTTCATGTCTTTGATTGGTTGAAAGCTGTATGTGTTATGGAATTCCATTATTTCTGATGGAATACCCCCTTGAGAAAGAAGTAGAGTTGGCAAAGCCAATCAATCAGTCAGGTTGGTTGGTTTTAGCAAAAAAGAGCTGCCAACAAAATACTGAGATCCAGAGAGAGAGAAAAGTCATAAAGTCAGAGCTGTGACCCCTCCATGTCATTCATAACCAAAGCATGAATTGAGCAGAGTCCAGGATTGATTTAACATGCTTCTCTCTTCTCTTCTTCTCTTCCTCTCTTCCTTTTTCCTGTCCTTGCACACCACACACACACACAAACACACACACACCCTAAAACTGGATGAAAGCCTAATGGCAATTCCATACCAACTTTTAATGTATCCAAATTACGGGTTCTCACTGCCTTATGCCAAGGTGCCAGTGAGCTTCCTGGTACCACCCAGCAATTCAGAGTGGTTATGATGGTCAGATGATAGCTGGGCCTCTGTTGCAGTTTGCTTTATGAACTTCCCTTGCTTATGGCTTTTAAACTCTGCAATAATGAGACCCTTGGTGCTGAAATGGAGGCCAAGGAATGGAGAAGGGATTCCAAACTAAATGTGAAAAGGGGAAGAAAATAAAACACCCATTTTTAAATCATAAGACAGGAAAAAAACAGGGACAGGAACTAGTCATTTAAAATATTGTTTTTATAGGACTCATGGCAACTAGAAGTTCACTTTATGTATAAAAGACAACTACATTCATTGATTGGAAACTAAGGAAAAATTACAGCATGCATTTCTGTTTTCCTGTGTTAATCTTGAGTTGCAAATCCATTCTTGTCTTACATGATAAATTTTCTGTAATTTGGTCATTTTCTATGTTGACAATTAAAAGATTCTCCTAAACTCAAAATATGAATTGGCTGAATTATTCAAAGAGGATAGAGGAAAACTCTTTCACTGACCCTTTCATACTTCACCATTTCTTTTACATGACCCTTTAAAGAGCTATCTAAATTCTTTCATCATCAAATATAAGCCCCTTTGTCACTTAGAGGGTAGCCAGTGTCCTACCACACTTTCATATCTCTGTATTTCTTCGATGATGTCCTGTCACTTAACTTTCTTTGCCATTTTCTTCTATTGTTTCATTCCACATTTATGCACTAGGAATATAGCAGTGGCAAAAAGAACAAAGATTTAAATACTTATTTGAAAGAAAAAAAAAGATAGGCAATACAGAAAATAAATGCTTACAAAATATTATATGTTTTCTGGTGATAGAAAAAAAAATTAAATAATTTAAAAGATAAGGAAAAAATAAAACAAGGAATAGTTGTAGTAATAATTGTGTGCTTGCCTGCAATCCAAGACTACCTCCCTAAGAAAGCAGCCCCATCACCCACAGTGGTCAGAAGACAGATGATGTCATATGATTGTTCTCTTTTGAGATTTTAGCTGACTATTAAACAACTTCCAGCCAGATAGTGGACACATGATCAATGAGCAGAGTTCTTATTTAACGCAATCTGTGTTTACTGTGACAGGTACTATGAGGAAAGCGAAGAAAGATTATTTTTTTATTTATGTTGCCATTTTAAATTGATTCTGTCTTCTTGAGAGTAGAAATAAATTATATGAATAATGAAGTGGTTTAAGAACTTGACACAAATTATACTATAAAACAGCGATGTGCCATAGGCTAGGTAGTCAGAAAAGTCTTCATTTAGTAGCTTATTTATTTTGTTTATTTTTTTCTGTTGATTCTCTCTTTTTAATTGAAGTATAACTGATTTACAGTGTTGTGTTACTTTCTGGTATACATCAAAGTGATTCAGTTATATATATATATAATCTTTCATATTCTTTTTATTTTGGCTTATTATAGGGTATTGACTATAGTTCTCTATACTATACAATAGAACCTTGTTGTTTATTTTATATACAACAGTAGTTTGTACTGCTAATATCAGACTTCCAATTTATCCCTCTGTACCCTCTTTCCCCTTGATAATCATGTTTTGTTTTCTCTGTGGGTCTCTTTCTGTTTCATAAATTAGTTCACTTGTATCATACTCATAATTTTGATTCCACATACAAGTGCTATCATATGTTATTTGTTTTTCTCTTTCTGTTTTATGACCTAAGACTTGAAATAAGTGATACAGGTGACAGGAAAAGGACATTTGAGGTAAGGGAAGTAATAAACCTTCTGAGTTTTAAAATGAACTATGGGTTAATGCATTTGGTGCTCCAAGATAATTTATATCTTTTGCACCAAAGCTGTATCTTTCCAGCATACATTGCCTCTTTACTCATGCCTAATTTTCTCTTCAGTGGTTTGGATAATTATGAGTTCAGTGTTCAGGACCATGTTCTTTTCATTTTATTTTTCCTGAGTGCTACATGAATACCAGGCTCTTCATAGGCTACTGAAATGAGGAAAGCCCTGACCCAACACTCAGGGGGATTTTGTACTGGTAAGTGACCTAACAACTATACCATTATGGCAGATAATGCTCATGCTTACTCAATATCACCTCTTCACTGAGCATATGACAACCCAGAAAAAAAGCAATGTTTCCAGTGTCCTTTGAAGGCAAGGAGTTCTGGCCAATGAGTTGTAAAAAGGAGACACCTTAAAGTGAATGTGACTTCAACAGATAAATGGTTTTGTGAAGAAGTCCAGGAAAGTTTCTGTGCATTGTGGTAATAGGATGGAAATTATACTTTTAAAAATTAAATTGTGTCAACCAAGAGAGAAGTAGATAAACTCAAGAAAAACAGAAAGTGTGCACAAAGAAGTGAGACAATAATTTTACCTGAAACAGAGGATATACTAAGAGGAACTGGAGTGGGACCAGACTACAATAATAACTATTAAACATTTATTACTAAACTTGGTGTGCATGTGTTTTAGAACAATAAGTGATTATTTCTGACTTGAAATCAACTTGCCTTTAGAATTATATGGCAACAGTGTGTTAGAAGGCAATGTGGACAAGAATGCAAGATGGAGATATATTAACATAGTCCAGACAAGAGGAAATGACCAGAATCAAAAAAAAAATGTCTGCAATGATTAAATCAAGAAAAGCTGAAGAATGATGACAGGTGCAGGACCCTGACTACAGGAGGAGTCAAGACTGGCTTTGAGTGCATAAGCCTGAGATGATCACCTAACTGGGCATGATGTAGCAGATGAAGTGGCATCAACAGTATAATTCCTCCACCCAACCCTGAGCTGTGATATGCTTGTGTGGAGAAACAAGGTTACTTTACATATAGTGAAGCATGAAAAGGGAGAGGAAAGAAAACACACAAAATAATGGAATGAGAGTAGGAAAAGAAAAATCCTATAATGTTAGATTGAATTAAAGTTATCAAGATATGTAGATATAGATACAAATAAATATTTCCCAGTTTTGTCAACTGCACAAAACTTAGAGGTAATAATACTCAAAGAAATGAGCTTACCATCATCTAGATCCTGGCATGTAAACACCATTTCATTTTTCTCTGAAAAGAACTAGCAATTCTTGGGGAAAGGCTGATTCTAGCCTTGGAACAGGAAAACCTGTAAGTGTTGTTGAAATTTCTTGTTGTGCCATAAGTTAAGGGAATGCTCAAAATCTAGTGCAGCTATGTCAAAATGACATAGAAGCCAACTTGAGGGGGCTTTCCATTGCCCAAATCTGAATAGTTTTGAGGATTAAAGTAAAAACTGTCATTAATATAACACATTGAATAAGAAAATGAATTGATGAGTTGACATAATTAGTAAGAACAAATGAATGAATGTCATAAAGAGAAAGGGAAAAGCCTCTTTTACAGAATACCAACTAACAATGTAGAAGACATGACAGAATGAGAAATCAAAATTTTGCATCATTCTTCAGGAAAGAATCATCAATGGATGCTAAAATCACTGGTCCAAAGATTGCCTGGAAGCAAAATACTCACAGTCCCAGAGTATCATTTTTTAATTACACACAGAGAAAAATAACTATAAAGAAGAAACCTAGAGTCCACCAACTTAACATAGAGATTCAACCTAATATTACTAGTAAAAGGACAAATAGATTTCATGTGACTTATTTTAAGGTTTCTAAGTTCTAAATGAGAGTACATAATCACCTACATAGCATTTCTACCCAATGCATTTAATCAAAATCTAGTCTTAGGGAAATAGCCATATAAATTCAAATTGAGAAACATTATGAAAAAGAACTAACTTGAACCCTTCAAAACAAGAGAGACTGATGAATCTAGGTGGAAGATACATGATTATTTATTGAACTAGTCTTGCAACATTTCACAAGTGGGGGAACAAAACACAAAATAAATTATCAAGAAAATAACAAGAAAAGATCACTAATAGGACCTGAGTTGAATGCCTATATTATACTCGTGTAAATCAAATGCATAATATTTTATGCAGTCTCAATCCCATCCCACCCCCATTTTGGTAGGTGCTTGTTTTCTGGTTTTTACTTGTGTGCCAAGCAGACAATTTGTTGGATTACTGAATGTTGAATAAATGAATCTTTAATTAATAAGAAAAATAGCCATAAAAAAATAAGAAGCATATACATATGTACATATGTAATGTACATGTAATAAATATATCATTATTTGCACAGAAAAAACAAGATTATGAAATGTCATTGATAATCAGGAGATACTACACACCACTTAGCTGACAAAGATCTGTATAATCAATGCTATGGTTTTTCCCATAGTCATGTACAGATATGAGAGTTGGACCATAAAGAAGGCTGTGCGCCGAAGAATTGATGCTTTCAAACTGTGGTGCTGGAGAAGACTCTTGAGAGTCCCTTGGACTGCAAGGTTATCAAACCAGTTCATCCTAAATGAAATCGATCCTGAATATTCCTTGGAAGGACTGATGCTGAAGCTGAAGCTCCAATACTTTGACCACTTGATATGAAGAGCCAAGTCATTCGAAAAGACCCTGATGCTGAAAAAGACTGAGGGTAGGGGAGAAGGAGGCAACAGAGGATGAGATGGTTGGATGGCATCACTGACTCAATGGACATGGGTTTGAGCAAACTCCAGGAGATAGTGAAGGAGAGGGAAGCCTGACGTGCTGCAGTCGTCCATGGGTTTGCAAAGAGTTGGGCATGACTTAGCAGCTGAACAATAACAACTACACGATTTGAATTATAAAGGACACCCACTATGTTGTGGGCCATAGTTTTATGACCACCTTTTTGTGACTGGAAAAACTCCCCCCTTAGATGTCCCTATTTGCCAAGGTAGAAACCAGAACTGTCTCCCCTACATTCCCTTTCAGGTGGGGCACAGCACATAATTTGGCTCCAGCCCATCACAGACATCCATGGAAGTCTTTGATTTGTAATTGATCCATGTAAAGTGTATGAAAAACCCATCTTTCAGTCAATGAGTATGGCAGAAGAGGCATCTGCCCTTGGTGCAAAGGATTAAAAAGAGTCTGTTATCTAGTCAGCAGTATCATCATTGCAGTCTGGAAGGCTTGGGCTGGTGGCAGAAGCAGATGTGTCTGTCCCAGAGGCCTTGTCAGGCATTTTCTCTTAAACTTCTTTGCTGCAAGCAATTTCACAGAAAGCAGTTTTGCCACATGACTAATTTTGCAATAAAAGATAAAATGAGAACAAAACAAAATAGGGATATTAATAAGACCTAATTAAGCAAGAAAAATTAGCAAAATTTATTGTGAAAAATAAAAAATACAGAAAATATTTGAATACATTTAAAATGTGTGCATATTCATGGTTACTTCCAGATTTCCCTGAAAGTTAAATCAATAGAGGAATGCTGTTATTTCTTATCAATATGTATAATGCATACAATTGACAGTACATATCTGCACCATATTTACATGTTCCAGTATGTGTCCAGTTCTTGCATTTTACCAAGTTAGGTAAGCCAGATTCTGTGTACATCAAGTTCTCCACTAACAAATAGCAAAAATGTTCACCATTTTCAAGAAAGTTATACTCATCAGGAATGACATAACTATATCTTTTGGGAGGGATAAGAAGAGTTTGATTCTTCTTTTCCCTCTAGCTTCTAATATTGCATGATAAATTTAACCTGTCAGTTATTTTATCTTTTACAGCATAGTTGCCTCATGGCCAATAAGCTGTGCCATGAAACTGCTTGCAGCAAATGTTCTTAAGGTGAAAATGCTAAGACCCTTCTAGCCCAGACCTCCGAGGGTGGTTTGGACACTCTCATCAACTGCAGATCTTCCATGTCTGACTCTAGTCATCTAAAAAAACAGGTGAGCTTCCTCCTTTCCTTTAACAAATTTATTTTCTGCTTGAACTAGCTAGAATCAGTTATGTTTTTTGCAGAGAACTCTGTTAAGAATGACACTCTGACTTTCAGATTTGTAGTCTCACATGAAAACTTAGAATAGTACAGGTTAGAATTCCTTCCAACCATTTTCACATCAGTGTTTAATCCTTTTAAAAGAAAGACGTGTTTATTTATTTGGCTGTACTGGGTCTTATTTGCAGCACAATATCTGTTGCTATGCATATGGGACCTAGTTCTCTGACCAGGGGTGGAACCCCAGACCCCTTCATTGGGAGTGAGGAGTCTTAGCCACTGGACCCCCAGGGAAATCCCCAGCTTATTTATTCTTATCCCCAATAACATATATCCTGAGCAGCAAAAATATGAGAAATATCATCATGTTCACAGGGTCCTTACTTCACCTTTTGGAGATGGGCCAACCTAGTGATTCTCAGGTTCTGAAAATATTTCCAAATACCTTTCCATGGTCTTTTTTTTTGTGAAAGCCTCAATCACATGTGGTGATTTTGAGAGATTAAATTCATGTGTTTCTAACTTACACTGATTTTGCTCATTCAAGTGGGCCTCCAAGATGATAAAATAATGCATCAGAAGGTGGAAGATTGTGTTAATGAGGTTTTTTTTAATTTTCATGTATTTATTTTTGCTAATTGTATATACTTGACTGGAGTACCTCCAGTTTCAGAGAGTTAAAATAAATTCAGCAGTTGGCTTATTTCCCTCTGCATCAATTTCGTCTGAAACTGACTTGTGGCACTGTGCTGTGTGCTACTTGTTTTCCTTGTATCCTATTAGTTCTTCAGTTTGTCTACAGCTGGAAGGCAGTCTGAGTTCTGAGTGCCTCGGCAGCACTGAAAATGAAGCTGGACTTAACTTTCCTACTTGAAAGTTTATATGACAGGGAAATGTCAGTGACTTAGGTCCACATGAGTACTAACAGAGTGCAAAATAGTTTTTTTTACCACCCTACCAGCCCCAGTTGCTTTGGATTTAACCCGAGGGACATGGTTATTGATGAGACTTTGGCACAAAGAGTGCTAAAATCTTTGCAATTCTTTTCTAAATCCTCGAATTCCACCATACCAACTATCTCCAAACCGTCTGCCCCAGTTAAACTCCACTAAACAAAGCTGATTAATCCAGTATCTAATTCACTGGCAGTATTTTATTTCCACTGCAGAAAATCCACAATCCCTATATTAGTCTATGGCTATCCCAGGGGAGAGTGTGCCTTCTCACATAGTTTTTATTCTTGGAAACATTAGAATGGCCATTTGGGGTAAAATAAAAATTTAGGATCCAAGTTAACCTCCTGAAAAATATTATTAGAAGCTTTATGTATTTTTCATGAAAATATATTGAGCTCCAGTACCCATGGGACTGTGCTAGGCAGTCTAGAGGATGTCATATACCACTGACCTCTCCTTCACTGTGATCCGGCCATATTGACTTTGTTTCAATTCCTAATCTCTGCAAGATCTTTCTGCCAAAGACCTGCAGTGCAAGCTGCGTACTTCACCTAACACCCCACCTCCTTGTCTTTTCCTGTTAATAGACACATGTTATTTCCAGCTGACTCAGTCTTATTCTTGAGGCCTCAGATTAAATGTACTTCCCTTTGCAGAGGTCTTTTTATCACAACCTAATATGATTTATCTTTCCTAGCACCCTCTGCCTTTACAGGATGTCATAACTTGTGATTAAATATTTATTTGTTTTATGTATACTTTCTCTTTCCCACAAGACCTTTCTGCACAAGGGCAATGATCAAGTCTGCTTTGTTAACCACTGTGTACTCACTGTTTTCAGTTTTTTCATTAACTTTGATTTTTTTTCATTTTTTTAAAATTTTTTTAACTTTGATTTTTAACATTATGTAAGTTTCATGTGTACAATATTATTTTTCTACTTCTCTATACCTTGCAGCATGCTTACCACCAAAAATTTAGTTTCTGTTCATTGATCTACAGTTAAGCCTTTACCCATTTCACTGTCCTCTTCTGATAACTACTACTTTGTTCTCTGTATCTATGTGTTTGTTTTTAATTTGGCTTGTTTATTTATTTATTTATTTATTTATTGTGTTTGATTATTATTTTTTTGTATTCCACATATGACCTTGAGGGTATTATGCTAAGTGAAACAAATCGGTCAGAGAAAGACAAATACTGATTTTTAGTGTAGAGTCTGCCATATCATATGGTCAGTACTCCATGTAAACCACTGAGAGAGAGTTCTTATTTCATATTTTAATCACATGGACAACGTGTTTCATTACACATTAATAGATTAATAGACAGTATTATGCTTATGCCTGGGAGAAGAATCCAATAAAAAAATACACAGCTATCTTTCTCTGAAATAGTGATTTCTTTGCTTATTAGTCTAAACAGAAATTTCCTGTCAATCTTTTCAGATATCATTATGAACTTAGGCCAAATAATAAAAGTCATAAAACTTTCTTCCACTAAATTAATTTGTGCTTATATAGATTCCCGAGCAAATAAAATGGAAGTGATTGTTCATCATTGGGAAGTAAAAAATACAATGAGTAATCCGTAATTTTTATACCATTTTATATTAATCATATCCCCAGGTACTTCACCTCTCTATTCCTTGCTATTAACTATATTTACCAGAAAGGAATGTGCTTCCAGCAGTCTGTGCATGAGTTAAGAGGGAAAAAAAGGTCAGACAAGTTGTTTCAATCATCTGTCCTGTTTGGGTTTGTGTTCTTTCAGCTTACTAGTAAAACGTTGAGTACAACTGACTGAATGAAAAGGAAAGATATACCTTTCAGTTCCATGTCACTGGGAAGCTTTGATGCCAGTTTTAATGAAGCATGGGGGATAGAATGGCCAATAAGGGGGAAATATGGTGTTTCATAGAACTAGGGACTCGGTGTCTTCCTTGTTGATCCCTGAAATCATCTCCTACACAAGAAGCCCTCCTGCAATGCATTTTAATTAGTAGTGTCTTTGTCCCAATCTCTCTGTTCTCCTGCCTTGAGTGAGATGGGAATTAGGACAGTTGGCCAGGCACCTGGGCAGGTAATTGGGCCTTTATTGGTCTGTGGTACTGCAGACATCAGAAACGCAGAGAAGAAAGAACACACAGGATGTCCTATCACCCATTCACTGAAACAGTGTGGAGAAGAGGCTGGGGTCCAGCATCTCTTTTGGACCCCCATCAACAGAGCTTCAAAACTGGCCCTTCAGCAAAGTAGTCTTTTATTCCTCACCTTGTAGTCAACCCCTCTCATGACCTCAAAATTTCCAAGCCCCATGCAGTCCAATCTATTTATTTAGAGAATCCCAGTGCTCTACTAAGCGCTGGGCATTATATGTACCATTCCAAACATAAGTAGAACAGCAAAGGTTCCTGCCTTCAAAGAGCTCTTTGCCCTGGAGTAGAGATGAGAATTGGAGAAGGCAATGGCACCCCACTCCAGTACTCTTGCCTGGAAAATCCCATGGACGGAAGAGCCTGGTGGGCTTCTGTCTATGGGGTCACACAGAGTCGGACACGACTGAAGCAGCTTAGCAGCAGCAGAGATGAGAATGGAGGTTGCTGAGACGACCTGGTCTTATACGGTAATGTATTAAGTGCCATTACAAAAGCTGTGCAGTACGCTGTGAGAGTGTGGAGAAGAAGAGAACAGATTCCCTGCAGACTCTTTTTTGAACACTATCAAACAGTAGTGGCCTCAGTTGCACCTGGCACTCATCAGTTTATTTTCCTACCATGTTAGGGGTTCCTAGGTCCACCCTTAGGTTCTACAGTTCACCAGGAGGATTCACAAGACTCAGCATAAAAGTCATAATCAGGGCTGAAATGTATTACACTGAAAGGATATAAAGCAAAGTTGGCAAAAAGAAAAAACACAGGGGGTGACGTCCATAGAAAACCAGGCACAGGCTTCCACGGCTCCTCTCCCAGCTGAGTCACCTAAGATATGCTCTGTTCCTCCAGCAATGAGTTGTGACAACACAATGTAAGATGTGGGGAGCTCATTGGAGACTCTAGGGTTTTTCCTGGGGGCTACTTTCATAGGCACCCTCTGCCTAGTAAGTATGAAAATTTCAGATCCCAGAATAAAAACATATGTTCATCACAGACCAAGTTTGTGTAAATGGTTTATGTTTAGCAAGTCACTGTGATCAGTTCTGAAAATGGGGGGAGCCCTCCCAAAATCCAAATGCTGTATGCCAAATTCCTGTTTGCCAACTAATGGCCAACCTCACAGGCAAGTCGGTTTATTGACAGTCATCTATGTTAACTCATTTCTGCAAGTCTGTTCATTTATTTGTTTATACATGTGTTTATATATCTAGAAAGAAGAGTGACTTTTATATTTGTTTTCTAGTTTCAATTATTTTTAAATAATACCTGCAATGCATGAGACTTGGGTTCAGTTCCTGGGTTGGGAAGATCCCCTAGAAAAGGAAATGGCAACCCACTCCATTATTCTTGCCTGGAAAATCTCATGGACAGAGGAGTCTGGCGGGCTACGGTCCATGTGGTCACAAGAGTCAGACACAGCTGAGTGACTTTCACTTCACTTCAATTGTTGTTAAATAATACTAGGTTTTCCTTTTTAAATTTTCTAATTAAAATTAATCAAATCCTACTTTCAGCAGTGAGGTGGAATCATTTGGTACCTGTTTCCAAAAGCCTATTGTTAAATCACCAGGAATTTTGTGAGCTTCTTGTTGGTAGCATGAAATTACTTATGGTGGGTAGGAATTGGCAAATACCACAGAAACTGGCAAATACTACAAATGAGGGCCTCCCCCACTTCTTTGAAAAGCTAATTATTATGCAATTGCCTATTTTTATGTTCCAAGGTAAAAGGTGAGAGAGTAGAAAAAATAAATTTTCACAGCTACCAAGTATCAGGTTGGTAGCTCTCTTCCTCAGATATTTTGTTGTAACAAAGATTTGGAACAACAGACTAATTACAGCTCAAGCAGGCAGGATTTCTCAGCTCCTGTCTTGTCTTAGCAGGGATTCAAAACAAGACTGGTTACAGCTGAAACATCTTTTATTAAACATACAGAGAATAGTACACTCCCCAAGGCAGCCTCTTGGCTCCCATTTTATACTTCCCATCACCTCTTCTTGGTTCTGCCCTGTGCAGAATGGGGCTTGTATCCACCACCAATTAGGAAAGGGAATATAAATGGGTGTGTACTCAAGGTTGATTGACAGTGCAAGTTGCATAAAAACAGGCTCTATTTCATGTCTTCCCCATAATTCTGTCTGTTCTAATCAGACGTATATATGTATAGAATATTTATTAACCCTTAATGGGCTCCTAGCTGCCTAAGGTTACTTGAAGACACAGCTTTGCATAAAGGATAGCATGTGCCGGAGTTGGATAAGCCCCTGTGGTTAGTTTGTATCCACTATGTGCCTAGCAAGCATGTGCAAGAGTTGGAAAAGTCTCTGTGGTTATTTTTGTAGCATATCTGTGAGCTCTCCTGGGTGTATCTTGGGTTTAGAGATCAGCTTGCATCCTTTTCCACTAGGCCACCCATTTTTGCTCATGTCTAACTTTTAGAAAACTAAGATCTTGGCATCTGGTCCCATCACTTCATGGGAAATAGATGGGGAAACAGTGGAAACAGTGTCAGACTTTATTTTTTTGAGCTCCAAAATCACTGCAGATGGTGACTGCAGCCATGAAATTAAAAGACGCTTACTCCTTGGAAGGAAAGTTGTGACCAACCTACATAGCATATTAAAAAGCAGAGACGTTACTTTGCCAACAAAGGTCCACCTGGTCAAGGCTATGGTTTTTCCAGTGGTCATGTATGCATGTGAGAGTTGGACTGTGAAGAAAGCTGAGAGCTGAAGAATGGATGCTTTTGAACTGTGGTGTTGGAGAAGACTCTTGAGAGTCCCTTGGACTGCAGGGAGATCCAACAAGTCCATCCTAAAGGAGATCAGTCCTGGGTGTTCATTGGAAGGACTGATGCTGAAGCTGAAACTCCAATACTTTGGCCACCTCATGCAAAGAGTTGACTCATTGGAAAAGACCCTGATGCTGGGAGGGATTGGGGGCAGGAGGAGAAGGGGACGACAGAGGATGAGATGGCTGGATGGCATCACTGACTCGATGGGCATGAGTTTGAGTAAATTCCGGGAGTTGGTGATGGACAGGGAGGCCTGGAGTGCTGCGATTCATGGGGTCGCAAAGAGTCGGACACGACTGAGCGACTGAACTGAACTGAACTGAACTTCCTACCTAACACAAGTAAAACCCCTACTCACGTTTATTTATCCATTTAATAATTGTGAAATGCAGAAAAAGAGAAGATCGAAGGCTTTGAGGAACTTCTAGTGAGGGAGACCAAACTTAGAAGGCCAAATTATTCTCACATCAATGTATCTTTTCCCTCACTCCCATAGAAGAATGAAAAGAAAAAGAGATATTTCTCCTACTCAAAGAAGCTTTGTCAATGTGTGAGTTCTCCAAGTTTTAGTAAGTCTGGTGTTACAAGGTTATCTGAAGACAGACTCCCTCCCCACATGAAGTAGCGGCTGGTGCTGGCAGAGGGGGCAGAACTGACTTTGCCATAGGAAGAGGTGCTGGTTTTTCTGATCTAAGGGGAGAAGTATGTATTTAGGTCAGGGGGCAGCTAGGAGGGTGACCATCAACCATGGCATGGACTGAGTGGCCCAGCCCTCACCCTGATGTCCTATGAAACGTTTTGTACATAAGATGTGCTCTGAGCAGTGGCACAAGCTCTGAAGGAATGGCACATAGAAGCCGGAGAAGTGACACTGGGATGGGTAAGCTTGGGAGCCCAACCGTAGATCTTTGTGCTCTCAGGCAGCAAGGAGCAGAGAGTAATGTTTACAGAGTTCTCATCACGCTCCATACACTGTTTTAATCATTTTACAATACTTTCACAC
The DNA here is from genome assembly GCF_033118175.1 of Dama dama. Lineage (NCBI taxonomy): Eukaryota > Metazoa > Chordata > Mammalia > Artiodactyla > Cervidae > Dama > Dama dama. The sequence continues at coordinate 67,244,593 of NC_083692.1, forward strand.
TTTTAGCTCATGCAATAGCCCCATGACGTGGTACCATTTTATTAAAGAGGACATTGAGGCACGGGAAGGCTGAACACCATTGCCACAGAGCTAGGAAGTATTGATTTTCTGCTTGATTTGACCCCAGAAGTCACTGAAAGCACTTGAAGAACTACCACAGTTTTCTGGTTACAGATACTAGACTTTCTTTTTTAAAAAATTTCATTTTATTCAATATTTATACATTTATTTCCACCTTTTTAGTGATATAACTGATATATAACATTGGGTTAGCTTAAGGTGTATGATGGAGAAGGAAATGACAACTCACTCCAGTATTCTTGCCTGGAGAATTCCATGGACAGAGGAACCTGGCAGGCTACAGTCCATGGGGTCGCAAAGAGTCAGACCCGACTGAGCGACTAACACACAAGGTATATGATGCAATGATTTGACATATGTATATATTGCAAAATCTTAATAAGATTTGTTAATTTCTATCACCTCACTTAGTTATGATTTTTTTTCTTGTGATGAGAACTTTTAAGATTACCTAAGATTTATTTATTTTAGCAACTGTCAAATATATGATAGAGTATTGTTAACTATGGCCACCATGCTGTACATTTCAACCCTCATACTAATTTATCTTATTCCTTGAAGTTTGTACCCTTTGACCACCTTCACCCACTTCCCCTATACCTCACCTCTGACTTTGTCAACCACCAGTCTATTCTGTTTCTATGAGTTTGATTTTTTTAGTTTCCACATGTGAGATCATACAGTATTTGTCTTTCTCTATCTGACTTATTTAGCAGAACACCTTCACGGTTTCTCCATGTTGCAAAGGGCAACATGTTTTTATGACTGAACAATGTTCCATCATGTGGAGATTTTCCTTATCCATTTGTCTATGTACACTTCGTTCGTTTCCATTGACTATTGTAAATAATTGTAAGTAATACTGCAATGAATATACAAATGAAGGTATGATTTCATTTGAGATAGTGATTTCATTTACTTCACATATGTACCTAGAAGTAGAATTTCTGGGTAATCTGATAGCTCTATTTTTAATTTTTTGAGGAATCTCCATACTGTTTTCCATAGTTTTACATTCCTATCAACAGTGTACAATATTTGCTTTTCTCTACATCCTCTCCAACACTTGTCATTGTCTTTTTGGTGATAGTCTTTCTGATAGGTGTGATTGTGTTACCTCATTTGTGTTACCTATTTGCATTTCCCTGATGGTTAGTGATAATGAATAACTTTTCATTTACCTTTGGCCATTTGTATACATTTATTTAGGTCTTTGTCTATTTTTTAATTGGATAATTTGAGGGGGGTTTGCTATTGAGTTGTATGAGTTCTTTATTTATTTTGGAAATTTATCTCTTATCAGATATCTGATTTGCAAATTTTCCCTCCCATTCCATAGGTTGCCTTTTCCTTTTGTGAACCATGTCCTTTGCTCTGCAAAAACTCTTCAGTTTGATGTAATCCTGCTTGTCTATTTTTGCTTTTATTGCTTGTGCTTAGAGTGTCACATCCACAAAACCATTGCCAAGATCAATGTCAAAGAGCTTTTTCCTTGTATATTCTTCTAGGAGTTTTACGGCTTCAGATTTGTAGAGTTTTTCTGTGAGTGGTGTAAAATAGGAATTCAGTTTCATTGTTTTGCATGTCAATATTCAATTTTCCCAGCACACGTATTAGATTGTCTTTAATATGGGCATTAATTATTAATACTATGGTCAGGGTATTTAAAGTGCACTTTTAAGTTGGAAACATACTCGAGGCCTTTCCATAGTCATATGTTTTTTGAAAAGATGAAAAACAGAATGCCTCCCCTATCAGCTTAGTGTGGTATAAATGTATTTTGAGTCATTATCAAATTGACCCGTCTCTGAAGGGTGCTTACAAGTCTTGCCCTTGGGAATCTCCTTGTCCCTCTGGGTTTCATTTTTGCCTTGCTTACTCCCCTGTGAGTCTGCTGCAAGCCCTAAACAGAAAACTCTGCCTTTGACTTGATATGCTCATGCACTATGTTATTTTGAAGAAGTTCAGCTTTAGCTACACTAACTGCATTCATTTCATTGCAAAACATTCTGCCTGTGCTTTTTCCCTTTCCAGTCAGTTTTTTCAGGGACTCTTATTTGTCTGGGATTCTAGAGAGAAAGGTCATGAGTTCAGAAACATGCTTTAAGAACATATTCTTTAGGAAGACTTGAAAGCTGAGTCTTCTAAAAAATCTTAGTACTTCTTGCTAAATGTTTCTGTTGTTGTTTAGTCACTAGTCATGTCTGACTCTTTTGTGATGCTGTGGACTATAGCCCGCCAGGCTCCTCTGTTCATGGGATTTCCCAGGCAAGAATACTAAAACGTGTTGCCACTTCCTACTCCAGTGGATCCTCCTGACCCAGGAGTTGAACCCGCATCTCCTGCATTGCATGCAGTTTCTTTACCACTGGGCCACAGAGGAAGCCTTCAATGCAAATAAATGTTTATTTAACTCAGTATAACATTGAGATTGCAGAGAAAGAACATTTGCCTGAAAAACTTGAAGAACATGAAGAAGCATGTTTCTATCATACCTGTTCTTTGCTTCTCTGTTGCTTTCCTTTCCTTTTTTTTTTTTTTTTTTTTTTTTTTTGCCAAATAAATAAAGAACATGGTGTATCATTGAAGAACTAAGGCCCCTTTGCCAAAATGTTTTCTTGGAATCGCCTTCCTCCCTATTCCACAGTCCTACTAGCAAAACTCGCATATCAGTGAGCAAATATTCCCTTCTTAAACTGAACTTCTGCTATTCCAGCTCCCACTTGCCAAAGCCAGCCTGATTTGAACATTCCTCTTCATCTAATATCAGTCCCCATCAGATAACGATTACATGAATAGAGACTGAAGGTTAGGAGGAATGCTAACAATGCAGATAAAGTCCTGATATCTGGCAGCTGTGAGTTAATTCGAACAGATCACAGCCCAGGAGGGTGGCTGTCAAAGGGAGCAAAGAGGGCAGGGGAGGCTTGGCTTCGTGTCTGCAACTTGCAGCACCTTCCCCAGGCCAGCATCCTGGCATTTAGTATCTAAAGTCACCACAGGAATGAGACAAATTCCAGTACCCTATTTGGCACCTGCTTACCATGGCAAATCAATTCCCTGTGACTGTTGGAAAGGAAAATAGTCAGGTATTTTCACCCTCAGTAATGAATTAAAATGACTGAGGGAACCACTGATCCAACTAAGCATCGAGAAAAAGCGTCAATTGACCTCTGAAGCCATTCCTTATACTGGTTTCAGATTCAGAGTTCCAGAGCCTACTAAGTCTGATAATGCAAAGGCAGAGCACTTTGCCCCTGCATATTTGAAAGCAGTCACAACCTGTTGCCTTTTGGCAAAAGAATACACAAGCAGAGCCTCAGGTAATTTGGGTTCTAATCTTACCCCTCGCCTCTACCTCTGATGTGTCTGAATAGGTTGCTTTTTTTTTTTTTTTAATTTACCTTGATTATTAGCTGCTGCTGCTGCTAAGTTGCTTCAGTCGTGTCCGACTCTTCGCGCCCCATGGACAGCAGCCTACCAGGCTCCTCGGCCCATGGGGTTTTCCAGGCAGGAGTACTGGAGTGGGCCGATCATGATTCTCCGTGATCATCAGCAAGAACCCATTATTCTGAACATCTGAACCTTGAAGCCAGGCTCTGCTCAGTCTGGGTATTTTGTCTTCTCCAGACACTTGCTCCTTGGGAGAAAAGCTGCGACCAACCTAGACAGCATATTAAAAAGCAGAGACATTACTTTACTGACAAAGGTCCATCTAGTCAAAGCTATGGTTTGTCCAGTAGTCATGTATGGATGTGAGAGTTGGACTATAAAGAAAGCTGAGCGTCAAAGAATTGATGCTTTTGAACTTAGGTGTTGAAGAAGACTCTTGAGAATCCCTTGGACTGCAAAGAGATCAAACCAGTCAATCATAAAGGAAGTCAATCCTGAATATTCATTGGAAGGACTGATGCTGAAGCTGAAACTCCAATACTTTGGCCACCTGATGCGAAGAACTGACTCCTTGGAAAAGACCCTCATTCTGGGAAAGACTGAAGGCAGGCAGAGAAGGGGATGGCAGAGGGTGAGATGGTTGAATGGCATCACTGACTTGATGGACATGAGTTTAAGCAAGCTGCGGGAGTTGGTACAGGGAAGCCTGGCGTGCTGCAGTTCATGGGGTTGCAGAGTCTAGACACGACAGAGCGACTGAACTGACTGCTGGTTTCAGGCAGAGGAACACTTAGTGTATTCCCGACTTCGACCAGTAGATGGAAGCATTTTTGATTGTGTGACACCTCTGGGTTCCCAGGCCTGAAAAAGATGTATCTTCGTTTTCCAGGAAGAGCCAATAAGCTGAGTCACCAGACCCACTGTCTGACATAGTATCTTATGTGTGTATGGAATGTCTTTACAAATAAAGAGAAATGTGAATCGTTTGGAATAATCAGGGAAGAAATTAGGAAACATTACAAGTTTACTTTCAATAGTTACAACAACCTAGTTCTCTTAATTCCCTCACATTCTTTTAATTAAGCAATGAAAAATGATCATGATTTATAAAATTCTGTAGTTAAGAATCAATATAGTTATCCTTAAATCCCAAGTGATTTATAAATACTCCATCTTTAATCAAAGACTGGTAAGAGAGGAGGGTTTAACATAGTTATACTGCACAGTGGCTAAGAAACAGTTCTAAAGCAAACTGCCATTCCACTGAGACTTTATTACCTTACAATATCCCCTCTACATCGATGTCTTAAGGTTGGCAGACTTTAATTTAGAAACCATAGGATATTTTTGACAGAAATATCAAGGAGATTGTAGGTTATTGCTAGTCATTGGCAGTCACTCAAATATGGGGCAATTATGTGCCTTGACATAGTAGATAATTGAACTGATATTTAGACTGAAATTTAATCACTCTCTTACTCTTTACTTTCTGAAGCTGAAATTCAAGGCATGTTCAAATAAATCCTTGAAATATTTTTCTGCCACTGAAAGAAGTATAGGCTAAGACTCATTCTTTGAATTTTACCAGAAGGAAGACTAACAGCTATGGGTGATATTACATATCTTTTACTAGGGCATTCTCCATCAAAAGTCCTACTGTTCTGTGATAGCTAAAGGTATCTCAGGGACATCTTGGGGATTCTGCATAAGGAACAAGTTAGAAACTTTGCTGACATTCCCATGTGTGTGCGCTCAGTCATTTCCAACACTTTGTGAGGCCATGGACTGTAGACCACCAGGATCACTCTGTCCGTGGGATTTCCCAGGCAATAATACTGGAGTAGATTGCCATTTCCTTCTCCAGGGATCTTCCCCACCCAGGGCTCAAACCCAACCCATGTCTCTCGTGTCTTCTGCATTGGCATGCAGATTCTTTATCACTGCGCCACCTGGGAAGCCCTTGATACACCCATGCTGCTACTGATAAGTTGCTTCAGTCGTGTCCGACTCTGTGCGACCCCATAGAAAGGAGCCCACCAGGCTCCTCTGTCCCTGGGACTCTCCAGGCAAGAACACTGGAGTGGGTTGCCATTTCCTTCTCCATGATACTCACCTAAATGTGTTCTTTTCAAACTAAGATGTGTATGTGTGATACATTGATCCATCCATACACATTTATGCATATACACACATGTATAATACTTTTATATAATTTACCTAAATATTTTTATGTATTTATAACTTACATATGTAGTCAAACAAACATACCCATAATGATAGACCACACAATCACACAAGAGAGCATGTATAAGGCAAATATGTATTTAATCACTTAACTCTGTGATCTTAGAGAAGGCCTAAACTGGTTCAAATTCATAAGAAGAGAAGAACCCATAGTTATCCAAATCCTGATCTTCTGCAGCAGCCATGAGAGCTATTACCTAAAAAAGATAAGAAGGGATTTGGGAAAGCGCTAATGATGCTGGTCCTTATTGCTTAAGCAGCATGTTTACCTCTCCTAAAGAGTTACTTTCCAAGGCTAAGGTGTATATAAATAAAGTTAAACATTTATCAGAGTTCATGCAATATAGGCCATCCTACTTTCCACCATTATATTTACACAACTGGTTAATGGACTGAGACCAGATTTTATTTCCATTAAACTAATGAGTGAGAATGCTGAGTCAGACTCTCAAACTAAACTGAGCTTTTTCATTGCTGCTGCTCCTTCCCCACCACTCCCTCATAATGCCAGATTTTGATTTATGGAATAGTGAACATTATTTAACTTATATGCAGAGTACATCATGAGAAACGCTAGGCTAGAAGAAGCACAAGCTGGAATCAAGATTGCCGGGAAAAATATCAATAACCTCAGATATGCAGATGACACCACGCTTATGGCAGAAAGTGAAGAGGAACAGAAAAGCCTCTTGAGGAAAGCGAAAGAAGAGAGTGAGAAAGTTGGCTTAAAGCTCGACGTTCAGAAAACTAAGATCATGGCATCTGGTCCCATCACTTCATGGGAAATAGATGGGGAAACAGTGGAAACAGTGTCAGACTTTATTTTTTTGAGCTCCAAAATCACTGCAGATGGTGACTGCAGCCATGAAATTAAAAGACTCTTACTCCTTGGAAGGAAAGTTATGACCAACCTACATAGCATATTAAAAAGCAGAGACATTACTTTGCCAACAAAGGTCCACCTGGTCAAGGCTATGGTTTTTCCAGTGGTCATGTATGGATGTGAGAGTTGGACTGTGAAGAAAGCTGAGTGCCGAAAAATTGATGCTTTTGAACTGTGGTGTTGGAGAAGACTCTTGAGAGTCCCTTGGACTGCAAGGAGATCCAACCAGTCCATCCTAAAGGAGATCAGTGCTGGGTGTTCATTGGAAGGACTGATGCTGAAGCTGAAACTCCAGTACTTTGGCCACCTCATGCAAAGAGTTGGCTCATTGGAAAAGACCCTGATGCTGGGAGGGATTGGGGGCAGGAGGAGAAGGGGATGACAGAGGATGAGATGGCTGGATGGCATCACTGACTCGATGGGCATGAGTTTGGGTAAACTCCGGGAGTTGGTGATGAACAGGGGGGCCTGGCGTGCTGCGATTGATGGGGTCGCAAAGAGTCGGACATGACTGAGTGACTGAACTGAACTGAACTGACTGAAACATATTCTTATTAGGAGGAAAATGGTTTTCCAGAAGTAATCAGGAGTAATATCTGACTGAATTCATGTATGGGTCCAATGGGCTTACCTGGTTGTTCAGTCATAAAGAATCTGACTGCTAATGTAGGAGACGCAGGTTTGATCCCTGATTGGGAAGATCCCCTGCAAAGAAAATGGCAATGCACTTCTGTATTCTTGCCTGGGAAATCCCATGGAGAGAGGAGCCTGATGGGCTACAGTCCATGGGTCTCAAGAGAGTCAGACATGACTTTGTAAATAAACAACAACCAGAACAACATGGATCCAATATGTGATCCAACCCAAGGATCAAGGCAGTGGAACACCCTACTTAACCCAGACATACCAGAGTCTAACCAGCTAAACCTGGTGAAGGCAAGGCAGCTTTCCCATTTGTGGTTGGTTGCCTGGCAGAAATTCTCATTCAACCTGTTGAGAGCTTGTGTTATTTCTAAAGTTAGCTGACCTTATTGCCCTAAACCGCAGAGTAAATACAATAATGTCTAATAAAGACATAGGTTTCTACAGGATTTCTTCATTGAAGGTTGCAAGTTTCTTACCAATTTCTAGTAATAATCATCTATTTATTTTTGTGGAATAGAAAGAAACTACAGCTCTTCTCCTGAGATTATTCCAGATAATTGACTCATAAAATGCTCAACTCCTGCGCCACGCTACCAACTTTTCCTGAAGCACTTTCCATGGAGAAGGTGAGGGCCTTGGCTGTTATCAGGGTGGAAGACACTGCTCTTCTCCTTCTGGGCATAGGCTCCTTCCAATGCCCGTCCCTCTGCAGGACAGACAGAAAGGTTTTGTGAGCAGGAAGTGAAGCTGGAGCCACAAAAGCATGAAGCCTGTGGAGGCAGGCGTCATGGGCTCCGGATGTCTGCAGAAGTAGTTGAAAATGAGCCAATGTGCGAAAAATTGGGAGGCGTTCTAAAGCCCTCTCAAGACATCAAAAGCCAAGTATCCTAAGAAGTGGAATAAAGAAATAAAAGCTGCCATTTGTATAGCCTTCTCAGGATTTCTATCAATTCCATTAAACCTGAAAATATTTCACTGGAATAATGTTATTCATAACTACAAAAATAAAGAAGACATGTTTTGAAAAACAAAGTCAATGTATAAAGAAAAGAAAATATTTTGAGGAAGGAAACCTTTGATAATGAATATTTTAGGATTATATTAAACTGTTTGATGATGTCTTTTGCCTGATCTGTCAGTAAATCCAAGGAACCTTCAGACAGTCACATGGAAGTTCATCTTCAGTTCTCTGTATTTCTGCATCACACCTGGAGTCTGGACAGGACAGATTACCCAGAGCCGCAGTGGTGCGTTTCTTCCTAAGAATTGTACAGTGTTGAGATGGATCTAAATGTGGAAATTAAAAAGTGGTCCGAGTCAAGATTTAGAGGACTGATATATCAACAAAGATTTTGGAAAAGCATTTTCAGGTGACAGAACTTTCAAAAGTGAGGGTAAAAATGGAATATCATCAACTCTTTCAAAACCTGCCAAAGTGTGTATGCCCAGAAGTGGGATTGCTGGGTCATATGGCAGTTCTATTTCCAGTTTTTTAAGAAACCCAGCAATCCCACTTCTGGGCATACACACTGAGGAAACCAGATCTGAAAGAGACACGTGCACCCCAATGTTCATCGCAGCACTGTTTATAATAGCCAGGACATGGAAGCAACCTAGATGCCCATCAGCAGATGAATGGATAAGGAAGCTGTGGTACATATACACCATGGAATATTACTCAGCCATTAAAAAGAATTCATTTGAACCAGTCCTAATGAGATGGATGAAGCTGGAGCCCCTTATACAGAGTGAAGTAAGCCAGAAAGATAAAGAACATTACAGCATACTAACACATATATATGGAATTTAGAAAGATGGTAACGATAACCCTATATTGCAAAACAGAAAAAGAGACACAGAAATACAGAACAGACTTTTGAACTTTGTGGGAGAATGTGAGGGTGGGATATTTCAAAAGAACAGCATGTATACTATCTATGGTGAAACAGATCACCAGCCCAGGTGGGATGCATGAGACAAGTGCTCTGGCCTGGTGCACTGGGAAGACCCAGAGGAATCGGGTGGAGAGGGAGGTGGGAGCATGGATTGGGATGGGGAAGACGTGTAAATCCATGGCTGATTCATATCAATGTATGACAAAACCCACTGAAATGTTGTGAAGTGATTGGCCTCCAACTAATAAAAAAAATAAATAAATAAATAAATAAACCTGCCAAAGTGTCTATCATTTTTACTTTCCTCTTTGTGAAAAATGTTGGAAAATTTAAATTTCCATTAAAAGTCTTTTAAAAAGATTTGCATTTAATGATACAGAGCTGCATGGCTGAGTATGGTAGCCACTGGCCATGTATGGCTATTTAAATTGAAATTTATTAAAATTAATAAAATTTAAAAATTTTGTTCCTCAGTTGCACTAGCTACATGTAGATGCTCTGTGATCATAGTGATGCAATATGGCTAGTAGCCACCATATTGCATGGCACAGACATAAAACATTTCCAACACTGAAGAAAGTTCTGTTAAACAGACCTGAACTAAAACAGCTTGTCTGGGTATCTAACATAGGTCACTAGGTCCAGGCTCTTCATCAAGGGCAGTGTGCAGGGAGTTCTGGTTCTCTTTCCTTCAGTTTCTTACTGTCAGTCTCTTAAGAGGAGGCTCTGGGATCTAGAAGTTTCCAAAATTAATTTAGACATCAAACTTTTCTTTGTGGAGGAACTTCCAGGGCATTATTCCATGGAGCGAACGTTGGGACATGTGGATCTGTAGAATAAGGAGTTTGACATCAATGGACTGTGCCTTCCTCATCTCTCCTCCCCTTCTGTGTTCTGACATAGTAAGTATGTGCTTTTGGCCTAACAGTTAGGTGATAAGGCCAGGTTAAAGAGCAAGGGGTCAACAGATACAAGATGAAAGCCGTCTAGATTTTGGGCTTCCAAACCAGTTGCATTCTCTATTGGGGTCACCAAATAAGGTAAAGCCACTACTCTTCTATACCCTAGCACACACAGGTTTGTTTTCTTTTTTTTTTTAATTTCTACATTTGGAATCACCTCTCAGATACACACAATTTCACATTTTCATGGTTTGAGAAAGCAGGAAATGTTCTAAAAGGTATATTTTCCTGAATTATTATTTAACTTGCTAAATTAAGTTTGAAATTTGCTTGGAACTCCAGTTTTCCTCACTGCACTGGAAAGAAAGATGTCTACAGGCTCCAGAACTCTATCTTCATAGTATTGCAGTTTGGACAAGTTCTAATGAAAATTTGATGCTTTAAAAACAACTTGAGTTTTCCTTTTAGTGACATATCTCACCAAAAGCTGGCTGGAGCCTGGGAGGCAAGAGAATATCTTTTCCAAGGAAAACCACAAATCCTTCTTTCAAAAAACTCTTCAATGTACTATAGTTTATTTTTCTTTTAACTGAGCCCTTTTTGAAATCTTGGTGCCTTGGTTGTTGTCCTAACTCTAAAACTCTCTGAGGGTGAATACTTTCAGACTCTAGGGGGAGGTTAGAAGGAAAGTGATGGTGAGAGAAAATTGTCTTGATCTCTACAGAAGCCAGATGCTAAGCAGACTCTCCAAAACCTTTCTGTCCCTTTAGTCTTTGCTCTTCTTTCCTTTGCCTGGATGGCTTCCTCCTTTACATCCAAAGACCTGTTTCCTCCAGGAGGCTCTATATCTCCCCTCTTCAAAATGCCTATGATGCTCACCACTGTAGCTCCCACTTGGTGTGGGCCTTGGTCTTCCTACTAAAGTGGATACTTTTGTGCCATGTTTAGTCTCCCGGATGAGCTGAATGGCTCTTTCGAACAAAGATCAAGATTTAGTGACATCTTTGTTACTTGAGCACTTAGCACAAAATCATGCAAAGACCAGTTATTCAATAAATGATGATGATAGAAACACTTCTGCATACTGCTTACAGTAGATTAGTTATAGCTAAAATTAAAATTTACTTTATTTAAAATTGTCTAATTTAGAATTTGTGGTAATACATATGACAAATGGGAGTTTGACAAAGAATTGCAAAAATATATTTTTTTCATAAATTTAATCTACATTGAAAAATCATTTTAAGATCATTACAGACAGTCACATAATAACCATTGTGACAGTGAGGAAGGTAGATAAACTGAATTTATCTCTCTTTTCTTGATAGTATTTTGTTTATTGAGATATACTTCACATAACATAAACTTCACCAGTTTTAAGTATACACATCAGTGAATTTTAATATAATCACTGTGTTGTATAACCATCAGTACTATCTAATTCCAGAGTTTTTCTCTTATCCCGAGAAAGAAACTCCACACTCATTAGCAGTTAGCCCCACCATCTCCCTTCCCGTATCTCCTGGAAGCCACTAATCTACTCTGTCTCTATGAATTTGCCTGTTCTGGACACGTAGGTGGAATCCTACAAAAGTGTCCTTTTGTGTCTGACTTATTTCATTTAACCTGTTCTCAAGGTTCATGCTTATTGTAGTGAGTATCCATACTTTGTTTTTATACAGGAATACTATTTCTTTGTATGGATATGCCTCATTTTATTTATTCATCATCTGATGGCCACTTGGGTTGTTTATATATTTAATCTGTTATGAGTAATGTTGCTCTGAAAAACTGTGTCTAAGTTTTTGTGTGGACATATGTTTTTTGTTCACTTGGGAATAGATTTGCCCTGTTCACTCTTTTACTCTTCATGAAATCTTTGGAATCATACATTTTTATATCATTTTTATGTACTCACTAAAAGAGATCTGTGAGTGATTTCTCTTTGCTAGAGTGTTGAAAACGAAGTGATTTTTTTCTGAGAAAGCATTTCATTAGAAATAGAGTTGTAGATACAGAGAACAAACAGGTAGTTGCCAGAGGGGAGGGGTGGGAGGAAGAAAGAAATAGGTGATCAGAGATTAAGAGGTACTAACTTCAAGTTGCAAAATAATGAGTCATGGGCATGAAATGTACAGTGTTGGAATAGAGTCAATAGCTATTATCTTTGTATGGTGACAGATCACAACTAGACTTACTGTGGTGATCATTGTAAAATTTATAGAAATACTGAATCACTGCATTGTATAACAGGAACTAGCATAGTGTCGCATGTCAATCATACTTGAGAAACAAACTCATAGAAAAGGAGATTAGATTTGTGATTACCAAAAGTGGGGAGTAGCAGACAGGACTGTATGAAGACAGTCAGAAGGTACAGACTTCCAATTATTAGATAAATAAGTAATAGAGGTGTAATGGACAACATGATAAATTTAATTAACACTGCTCCATGTTATATAAAAGTTGTTAAGAGAGTAAATCCTAAGTGTTTTCACCACAAAGAAAAACTCTACTTCTTTAATTTCTGTCTATGAGGTGAGGGATATTCACTTGATTCATTGTGGTAATCATTTCATGGTAAGTCAGATCACTATACTGTATACTTTAAACTTACATAGTGCTGTATGTGAATTATATCTTAATGAAACTGGAAGGAAAACATTAGTCTAATTCAGAATAGTTTCTCCACAATGACTTCACTTAGTGTCTTGACTTTGCCATACAGTGGCTTCAGAGAGCCTAGTTTCCCAGCCTGCAGGCCTCTTCAGATAAATATATCATCTTGTTCTATAAAGACAGGCTAGGACAAAGTCCCCTAGGCACCGTCGACCAGATGGCTGACCTGGACTTCTTCCTAGAAATTGTGGAGCCACCACTGCTCTCCTGCCATCTTTCTTTGCTTCCTCTGCCTCTGGAATCACTGGGGCTATTTTACTAAGTGATTGGAAAAATAAACACCAATCCATCATTCAGCACAGAGTCTTTATGGGAACATTGTTCTGTGATGGGTGTAAGGGTTGTGCGGGGATGGCAGGGAAGAGCTCCTCCCTAACTTCCCATGATGGTTGTGGAGGCAGAGGGAAGGGGATTCGGGACCTAGAGGAGTTGCTGTGAGCGGCAACTTGAAGGTGGCTGTGGGAACTGCCCCCATCCAAGTGCCAGTTTCTTCTCTGAATAAGGCTAATTGCTGACTTGGGAAGAAGAGAAATAAAGATGATCTATAAATTGCCCCTAGAATGACAAATTATAGCATATTTTCATGTTCAGAAAAGTAAGTTTGCTCCTATGGGGCTCAAAATTATTTAGCAATGTTTGTCAGCCTTCAAATATAAACTCATTTTAGTAAGTCACAACCAGCCTTATTTACAGTGAGATGGGATGGGATGAGAGAGAAGAGAGAAGAAAAAAAAAATTCAACCTCCAGGTGACAAGTAACGATAAGTATTATTTCTTCAAACTTTGTCAGGTGTGTGTGTTACATCTGAGTCATGAGGTAAAATGCATTTCTTTATTTGGATCGCCCTCAGTAATGTTTGAAAACCACATCTCTAGAAATCTTCAGTTGTTCCTGTTTCTTCTTAGCAATGGGCACTTGCAAATGTTTCTGAACATTTTCTTGCCTTATGTATAAATATCCTATTTTTTTTTTGAAGCAAAGGCTAATTCCCATTTTTATCACTGCCTTACAAAGTTGTGTAAGAAGTATTTGTAGTATCTTTTATATGAAAAGCCAGATGAGGTGTGCTATGGCATGTCAGAAATAAAGACATCTGGAATTGCTAAATGATTTTGAGAGAAAACAGAGCTTTCAATCTCTCTACCCTCAGGAACATTCCAAATAGGGGTAAAGCATTGTTTTGGAGGTGTGAGTAGGGAAACCAAAGAAATTAGCATACGGAGTGAGAGCAAGTGCAACACAAAACATTTCAGTGTCTCATCTGGAAAATTCCAGTTAGTGCTTCACAGATACTGCCACACAAAATGAGTGGGCTCCAAAAGAATCTTAATACATATGTCTATATGCAATGGGGAAATGTGTACATCACTTTCTATATGGAATTTTATTCATTTATTTGTGGCTCTGCTGGGTCTTCATTGTTGTGTGGGCTTTCTTTAGTTGTGGAGAGCAGGGAACTACTCTCTCGTTGCGGGGCATGGGCTTCTCACTGAGGTGGCTTCTCTTGTTGTGGAGCACGGATCCTAGGGTGCATGAGCTTCAGCAGTTGTGGCATGTGGGTTCAGTGGTTGCAGCTCCTGGGTTCTAGAGCCCAGGCTCATCACTTGTGGCCCACCAGCTTAGTTGCCCTACAACATGGGGGATCTTCGTGGACTGGGGATTGAACCTGTGTCTCCTGCATTGGCAGGTGGATTCTTTACCACTCAGCCATCAGGGAAGCCCTGTATATCTCTTTCTAATGGCATGCAAAAGACAGTAAGACCCATGATACATTATGAGCATTGCCACTGTTTCCTGTTTGTATTAAATGTCCATTTGGTGGAAACCCACAGAAGAAAAATCCAGTGGGCTTTTCTTAATGTACTTCCTTTCTAACCTCAGTTATCCACCAGCTCTTTAGAACACAGAGTCATGAAACTTTCACAATAGCAGAACAGTCACAGGAACACTTTTCCAGTCAGGGTCCTGGTTGTATTTGTTCTGTGACTCCTATTCCTAGGCTTTAATTTACATCTCATATGCTACTCAGTATTCTTAGAAACCTTCATAGAAGTCTTTCTTCAGAATCCTCACTTTATTTCTTCTCCTTTTCCCATTTTTACTCATTGAAACACTCTTCAGTCTTGACTTCTCACAATGTCTCAGTTTCAACTTTCCAAATAATGCATAAGACACTTGGATGTCTGGTTGCCTCACAGATGTTTGTATCACCCAAACTCACTCTCTGTATCCTTCCCATTGCATACAATGTTACCTCATTGCTTCAGGTAAGAAACTCAAATAGTATTTTGAAACTTTTCACTCACCATTTCAAATTGGTCAATAGAATCGATTTTTAATTTCCTTGAAATGTCAGTCAGGTTTGCCCTTATAACCATTTACACAGGGATCCCATAGTCATGGTTGCAGTTACCTTTTGCCCGAGTTACTGCTGTAGCCTCTTCAATTCCTTGTTCAACAGACAGGGAAATTATAGGCAGAAGGACAACTTAAATTTTTTTTAATTTTATATATATATGTAAATTATATATATATGTACATATATATATGTAAATTTATATATATATAAATTATATATATATATGTACATATGTATATATACATATATATATATATATATATATATATATATACCCAGCTGCACTGGGTATTCATTGCTATACGTGGGCACTCTATTTGCAGCAAGCAGGGGCTACTCTGGTTGTGGTGCGCAGACTTCTTGTGGTGTCTACTCTTGTTGTGGAACAGGGCTCTAAGGCACACATACTCCAGTAGTTGTGATGCACAGGCTTAGTTGCCCCACGGCCTGTGGAATCTTCCCGGACCAGGCATCAAACCCATGTTCCCTGCATTGGCAGGTGGATTCTTAACCACTGGCCCTCCAGGGAAGTCCAAACTTTATTAAGAATTTTATTTTATACATGTCAAACACTATACTAGTCCCAGAAATAAGACCATAATGAGCAATATTCTGTCTCTAAATCAACTTTCTCAGAATCTCTTGGTTGCTCCTGCTGCACTTGTACCAGGTATTCTTAAACATCATTGTCATTGTGTCACTCTCCTCCTCCAGAATTTGGAGTTGAGTCTAAATAACACTAGTGGTAGTGGTAAAGAACCCACCTGCCAATGCAGGAGATTTAAGAGACGTGGGTTCAATCCCTGGGTTGGGAAGATCCCCTGGAAGAGGTCATGACAACCTACTCTAATACTCTTACCTGGAGAATCTCATGGACAGAGGAGCCTGGTGGGCTACAATCCATAAGGTCACAAAGAGTCAGACACAACTGAGGTGACTTTGCACGCACACACACTTTTGCTTGACTTTTATGGTCTTTCCTATTTGGAAAGATTCCATCTTGTTCCTCTTATTTCCATTAATTCCATGTCTCATTTCATGAACAAGCTATACTCTCACCTATCTCCTTCATATTCCATACACATTTTTTACTTTTATTCCTGATCTTTTCAGATCTCCTCCTTTCTTCTTTCCACCCAAAACTTATCCATCTTCATAGTCTATTTGGCAGTCCACCTTTTTCACAGAGCCTTCTGTGATTCTCCCAAACCAAATTTTCCCTTCTCAATCCCTATCGTGCCAATAGCTGGAGGATAATTCTGCCTTAGGGGACTAAGTGGTATAGCTGTATTATATGTTTTGGGGTGCCCCTACACGTAGAATATAGATGCCATAGCTCAGTAGGTAAAGAATCTACCTGCAATGCAGGAGACACAAGAGAGGTAGGTTTGATCCCTGGATTGGGAAGATCTCCTGGAGGAGGAAATGGCAACCCATTCCAGTATTCTTGCCTGGAAAATCCCATGGACAGAAGAGCCTGGTGGGCTATAGTCCATGGGGTTGCAAGGAGTCGGCCACAACTGAGCCCGCATGGATGTCATCACTTGCACATAGAATATAAACTAAATACTTAATATTGGCCCCCTACCATCAGTACTATGACAAAACAATGGCAGATACTGCTTTCCCCCAAGCACACCCCTCCATCTCACAATTTCATGACTTTATTTATGAAATGTTCAGTGACTGACCACCTGTGCCTGGACCAGGGTTAAACATCCGAGGGACAGGCACATGCAAACAAATAGATCCTAGTAGTAGAAATAAATACACAGTACAGCGGAAGCCCAGAAGAAGCAGATATTAACTCCGTTTGAGGAAGTAGGGGGGAACCTCTTAAAAGGTTGCTCTTTCTTGCCTGGAATAGCCATCCTTTCCTGTTTATCTGGCAAGTTGTATTCATCCTTCATGAATCAGCTCAAAAATCTACCTCTTCAGTGTAACTTCCTTTTTGTCAAAGAAGGAATAAAAGACTCAGAGAAATGTGATGATGTGCCCAAATGATGCATACCTTTTTTCATGTGTTCTTTCTGAGTATTTTTCTCTTTGATCCTTGTTTTAAGTAATTCTACTTATAAATCTTTTTGGATTTTGTGGTAACTAGATGTAAAAGATGTAAAGGACAATCTTGGATGTTGGCTCCAGGTGTATTAGCGATATTTGTAGAAATTATTTGCGTTCTATGACCTTCCTTGTTTGTCTTCTTTCACTTTCTCTTTTTTCCTTTTCTATTTCTGTACTTAATTTCTTAAAGTCTCTAAGTAGACATAGGAGAGTATATAAAGGAGGTGTTGTGCTCTCCGCCTAGAACAAGCCCCAAACTGTATGGCTAATCTAGTGAGTATGTTTTGAAAAGGTCTCAGTTTCCTTCCCTTGATCACAGGGAAGAGGTGTTTGATCTAACCCACCTAATCTTTCATTTCCAGACAGTTGTGAAAACATGCTTTTCAGGAGTCCAGACCACTGCAGTGGAGGGAAGTAAATAATCAGGGGAAGGTGGTTAAATATAGGCCAGGGTTTAGATTTATAAAACTTAAGCCAGTTAGTCTGACAGTTCCTCCTTGGAACTCCATCCAGAGCTGCTCTTGTCAGTGGGGCATGCTTCTTAATTTCGATGCACTGTTTTTAGAGCCAGGGCTCTTTATTTTTTCAGCCTTCCTAATAATGTAAATGTTCGGACTTCCTTTCTTTAAAGAAAGTGTAAAAATCCACTGTGTTCATTCACATTTATTTAGCAATTATTCACTAAATACCTATGCCTCAGACATTGAAAGTAGATACTGAGGAAACTGAAGAAATGATTCAACTTAAAATATCAGTTTAACATATCACTGGGAAGCTCCCGTTGATACAGATTAGGTACATCGTTTTACCTTTTTTTCTCTTAGAACACTGTGATACAATACGCAATATGTGTATAGATGAGGGTACTGGAAACAAAAGTTTCCCTACTGGTAGGATGTAGAATGGCATTTTCAGGGAACTTTGTGATTACTTATCAAAATCTCAAATATTTTTACTTCTGAACCATCATCTCTACTGCCATAGATATAGTCTATTGGTATTATCATACAAATAGGCCAAGGGTATGTGTAAGAATTTTTATTGCAACATTGTTTATAATAACAAAAATAATATCTATTAATGGGAATGTGTAGACAACATAAAGACATGCAGTGAAATAGAATGCAACTGTTTTTTAAATGACAGCTCTATATGTGTAAATATGAAAATATTTCTATGATGTGTTGTTTTAGAAAATAATTTATAGCAAACTTTTGGGATATCATTTAGAGTTTAAAAAGTGCTTCTAAGAAGTGGATAAAGACTTCTATCTCCAACCATAATGTAAAAGTATGAGGTCAGAGTGGTACATTGCATTTACCTTCTCTGTCCCAGATCACTATAAACATGAATGAAGGAACTATGTTCACAGATTTGGTGCTGCACAGTAGAGGGCTGCCTGTGGTCTTTGAGATGAGGGAAACACATGACATGAGTTCCACATTCACCATGACTTTCTATCTAGGGGAACCTTACCAAGTATGGCACATTATATAAATTTAGATACAGACTTCCCTTGAGTACTAAGCTGTGCATATACAGTGAGATGTTGAAAATTCTGGGATAATAGCTACTGATAGGTTGTGAACTTGATGGAGATTCTAAAGTGTGAGATATGTTGGAATTACAAGCAGAATGAAGAGTATCCCATGTGTTCATTTAGACCTTACAAAGGACATGTTATGGAATACGGCTACTGCAACTTTGCATAAAGGTAGTCCTAAAGTAACTCAACAAACCAAAGTATTATATAGCATTATTCAAATAAAGAAGAAAAAACGACTTTAAGAAAACAGCATCCTGGGGAGGAGCCAAGATGGCGGAGGAGTAGGACGGGGAGACCACTTTCTCTCCTACAAATTCATCAAAAGAATAACTGAACGCAGAGCAAACTTCGCAAAACAACTTCTGATCGCTAGCTGAGGTCATCAGGCGCCCAGAAAAGCAGCCCATTGTCTTCGAAAGGAGGTAGGACAAAATATAAAAGATAAAAAGTGAGACAAAAGAGCTAAGGACGGAGATCCGTCCCAGGAAGTCTTAGGCGGCATTGCTTGGGGTAGGGTCCGGGCCTGAGTGCCCTGAGGACAATCAGAGGGAGCTTCTGTGAGTTGCCAACTTGAACTGTGGGAGACCAAAAGAGGGAGAGTAAATTAACCGGCGTGAACACACTGCCGGCCGTTCGCAGAACAAAGAGACCGAGGAAATCCAGAGAAGAGCTCGCAGGCTGCGGACCGGCCCAGCCCCGCCGGAGGCAGGAGGCAGGGGGGAGGGGAAGGTCGCGGCGAGACACAGGGCGCAGGCACCCGACCGGCGTGGGCGGGGACTGGGGCTGGGGACGCGGAGGGCAGAAGGCGCGCGCACCCGACTGGCGCCAGCGGAAACTGAGACTGGGACCGCGGAAGGGAGGGGGCGCGCCACACCTGGGCAGAGTGCGCCCACCAAGCCCCTGGCTGCCTGGACCGCTCTGACGGGGAAGGCACAGAGAGCAGGCGCAGCTTTTCCTTCCGCGCTTTTGTGGAACACCCGAGGGCTGGAACCTCGCGCAGCGCGGGGCGCGCTCCATATGGAACGGCCGGGAGCCTGAGCAGTGCAGACGGAGAAAGCCGCATCAGCCCCTCCCGGCAGCGCCAGCCTGTCCCCGCGGCGCCAGCCCCTCCCCGCAGCGCAAGCCCCTCCCCGCAGAGCGACGGAACTAGCTACCTGAATAAGAGTCCACCTCCGCCCGCCTGTGTCAGGGCGGAAATGAGGCTCTGAAGAGACCAGCAAACAGAAGCCAAATAAACAAAGGGAACCGCTTCAGAAGGGACTGGTGCAACAGATTAAAATCCCTCTAGAAAACACTGACTACACCGGAAGGGGCCTGTAGATATCGAGAAGCGTAAGCTGGAACGAGGAGCTATCTGAAACTGAGCCGAACCCACACTGACCACAACAGCTCCAGAGAAACTCCTAGATATAATTTTACTTTTTTCTCTTTTTTTTATTTTTTATTTTTTCTCTTTTATTTTCCTTTAAAATCCCCTATTACTCCCCCATTACTCCTTAACTTTCATTTCCATAGATTTTTACAATTTTTTTTAATTAGGGGAAAGAAAAAAATTTTTTTTCTTTTTTTTTTCTTTTTTCTTCTTTTTTTTTCTTTCCTTTTTCTCTTCTATTTTCTATTTTTCTTTTTCTCTTATTTCTTTTAAAGTCCTCTAGTACTCCTCTACTACTCCTTAATTTTCATTTTCAATAGACTATAACCTTACAAAAAAAAAAAGAAGAGAAGCCCTATTTTTAAATCGAAGATTATTCTCTCCCAATCTTGACTCTCCGTTTTCTACCTCAGAACACCTCTATTTCCTCCTTTCCCCTTCTCTTCCCAATCCAATTCTGTGAATCTTTGTAGGTGACTGGGCTACGGAGAACACTCTGGGAACAGACAGCTGCATAGATCTGTCTCTCTCCTCTTGAGTCCCCTTTTTTCTCGTCCTGCTCATCTCTATCTCCCTCCTCCCTCTCCTCTTCTTCATGTAACTCTGTGAACCTCTCTGGGTGTCCCTAACGGGGGAGAATCTCTTAGCCATTAACCTAGAAGTTTTCTTATCAGGGCTGTATAGTTGGAGAAGTCCTGAGACTATAGGAAGAATAAAACTGAAATCCAGAGGCAGGAGACTTAAGCCCAAAACCTGAAAACACCAGAAAACTCCTGACTACATGGAACTTTAAGTAATAAGTGACTGTCCAAAAGCCTTCATACCTACACTGAAACCAACCACCACCCAAGAGCCAATAAGTTTTAGAGCAAGACATACCACGCAAATTCTCCAGCAACGCAGGAACATAGCCCTGAACATCAACATACAGGCTGCCCAAGGTCACACCTAACACATAGACCCATCTGAAAACTCATTACTGGGCACTCCATTGCTCTCCAAAGAGAAGAAATCAAGTTCCACGCACCAGAACACTGACGCAAGCTTCCCTAACCAGG